>NC_088331.1:1865000-2496250 GCF_036884655.1 Musa acuminata AAA Group | reverse complement strand
AATGATGATTGTGGTCAATCTCTTACTTTTGGTGCCAGGTTAAGGGTATTTAGACCAAGGTTCGTCATACCGTACCGTATCAGCGTTTTGACCTGGGCTTGGTACGGTATGGTACCAGTGTGCTGGGCGGTACATCAGGGAGTACCGAGCAGTACACCTTGGTGTACCGAACAATTTTATTTTATTTTTCATACTGTAACAGTGCTACAGTATAGTACTGTAGCACTGTACGGTACTGGGCGGTCCGTGTACCGGTAACCTGTTGGACTGGTACGTACCGCCCGATATGGACGATACGCTTCGGTGTGGCAGACCTTGATTTAGACATAAATGCATCTTGTTAATTGAGTGATTAGTGGCATTAATTATGTTCCACGCATCATTAGGGACATTAGTATACTTTTAGTTAGTTTTTTATATGATTAGCTCCTTATTAGTTTCATTATATTAAATCAATGATGATTAGGGTCAATCACTTACTTTTAGTTCAAATTTGGGGGTGATTAGGACTAAACGCAACTTATCAATTGAGCGATTAGTGTTCATAATTTGAAATTAGGCACAATTAGGGTCAATCAGCTTACTTTTAGTGCCATTTTAGGGGTAAGTAGGCACCCCAAATTATTTGATTTGTTTAAATCATAAAGTTTTGACACGTAATTTAACACTTCAACTCGTATCTTTGTAGATGATTCAATATCAATGGAATAACCATTCAGAACGTGTCGTAAAGCTGCTCTTCAACGTCCAAAAAAGATAAATCCACTATCCCTTCCTCATGTTGGATAAAATTTATTGAAATTGTACCAAATTTGCATTAAGTTCTAATTAAAATGCTCTCATTTATGTTTTCTTCTATTTTCCAGGTTTTTTATATAATTTTTTAGCCTTTTTTGGATCTTTTGGCACACGACGTACTAACACATGGTATGCTGGTACAAACTAGTATGTACCGATCCAGCCATGGACCAACACCATCAGTCAGCATGAGACTATAGTCCTTGATTTAAATGCTAAAAATGGGCTGAATTTGCTTTAGAATTGATAGAAATATGCTGAAGATAGATAGAAATATTATGCTTTTAAGAGAAGAAAGATATACTATACTACCCATTTGAAAGCTAAAAAATTATGAAATGAATCAAAGAGCAATGTATTGAAGAGGTGAAGCACAAGTTTTCCAAGAAAACATACTGGATTCCATTCCCCTGTGAGTGGATCAGGTCGGTCCCTACCACCACTTGGTGCAATCCATATTACCTGTGATCCACTCCTATTTGATAATTTTGAGTCAGTACACACAAAAGACAAGTAGAAAAATACAGTCAATTGGATTTTATAAGATGGACAAATAGAGATAATTATTAAATGTACCAAGCAAGATATATCTTTAAGATAAAATTCTATGCTTGAAATGTATCTCAACCTTAGAGGAAAAAGAATCTAATGACAAACTCAGTCAATGCTAAAGCTTCCAAGAAACTATCAACACATTGAGAGAAACTCAAAAGCTCTACAGATTGCATATACAGCCGTCGTGCAATTCACATTAAAATTTAAAAAAAAGCCACTGATTTAAAAGGAAAACTGATCAAAGATTAGAAGCAGTAAGAAAACAAACATCAGATCTTAATAAACAAAATTTACCTTGATGATGGAGGTGCGAATAATGAACCAAGTAACTTGCTACCAGGAACTGTATGCAGTGCACTTTGTCTGTGTCATGAAATGCTTAAGCCCGATAGATCATTTTAAGTCGAGTACACAAGTCTATCTTTTCTTTCCTGATGTCATACAGATAAGATACCAACCACATTGTTTACCAATTCTTTTAACAGATTATTCTCCACAACCTTTTAATAAAATCAAACTCTCATATTTGTCTCACAAACATATTAATTATGGTACCAAAAGGTCCAAAACTCTACTTTTTAATTGGTCATTCTTATAATGTTCTGGCATATATATTCAAACCAGAAGTAACAAACTATGAAGCCAGAGAAAACATGAAAATACAGGTACAAGATATGGGCATGGGAAAATGGCAACTTTTGAAAATTTATCATACAACACTCGAATAATTTGTTAAAAATAAATCACATAAGCTTATGTACATGCATACAACTTATTATTCTTATTTTAGCTTAGAATATGGTCAATGAGGCATATAAAAATGTGACATCAAGTAATACTAACTATTTTTTGGTGAAATCAATTAATTCAATAAATTACCATAGGTTGTTACTACATTGGTTTGGGAAAGGCTGTTGCCAGTGGCACACCAACCCTGCTATATAAGAGATATTGGGTTTGATTATATTAATGAGCCTAACAGGATGCAAGCGACTCATGAGGTGTCAGAAGTATAAAGACCACTTCTAATCTATCCTTATCTTTATCCAAAAGAAACAATGCTAGTAAAATGTTTCAACTTATTATAGCATGAACTCAACCATGCATGACATTTAGAGCAGCGTGTAGCACGACCCCTTGGAAAAACATTAATCTTTATCCATCAAAAAATTGACAGGAAGTAAATGCATTTACTACCTGTTTCATGACAGGAAATAAACTTTTGGTGCCTAAATAGCCATGCCATATTATCCTATACATGTGATTTCGTCAATTAATTAAGGAAAAGAAAGGGAAAGTGAGACACTAAGGAGGGCATCTCTCTCATTCTTTTTCAAAGATATCTCAGAAACTCATTCTAGGATTAATGGCTTAATAAGGTGTTCTGTAGTTCATACACTCAGATCTCTGTAACCCTGCAAATCTTTCCACTGAAGATACCGATATGTCGGCATGCCTCCTATGAGGCCCATGTATATTTCCATCCAATAAAACCATTACATTCCTTTATGTCTTTGCCTAGTTGCAATCAAGAGGAACAGCTCATGCACAATAAGTTGACCAGTTGCAGAGTGCTGACATTTTCTTTGCTGCCATTGAACTTGATAGTCTCTGAAACAAGCAAAAATATGTAATAGATCTGAGGAGATCACACATCAGATTGTCAAACCAGAAGTGTCTATTAAATCAAGTAATCAAAATTTTAGGTGTCTACCAAAGACCTATTTCATATTTCAAAATATACGTGATGCAGAATTATGAAACAGGATACCCAATAACATTATCAATCATCACCAATATCATCAGTATTATGAAATGAAACAAGAAATTGATGGATAATTCCTAATGTCTAAATTGTTCATTACCATCTTCATAACACTTGCAAATTTAGGCTGCATTCATTTCAAGTACTCTTTTATGGAGCTAGCATCTGCACGAGTTGCTTAATAAAAAGAAAGAAGCCCAACATGCAAAAGAAGGCCACATTTTGAGAACACTTAATAAGGAGAATCTTTGAAATCTTTTATTACCAAAGAATCATATATTTCGCTTCTTGTAAAGTGCATCAAAACACAAGCAAACCTCAAACGCAAAGCCATTTCCTTTAAGCTTCGAGTATTTGCTCTCCTTTTCATTTCAATAAGCTCAGGAACATCATGCATGTGCTTCTTTGAGTATACACAAATAAGATTTCTGGCAGACAAGCAATAAATGAGTAACTCAAATAACATTAAGAATGTTTTACAAATATTTAGTGGTGTTGAATCATAAAAGAAATCACAAGGACCTTCCCATGCTGAAGGGCTTGCAAAGTGGATCTGTAACCACCCTATCTCCTGCCACAAACGCCTGAGGTATAAAATAGAACACTTTAATAGAACTGAAAATACTTGCGACAAACAATTGGCACTATCATTAGCTTACCATTTTCTCAGCAAAATATAAATTTGTTCTTTCAAGCAACAGTGAAATGAGTGCTGGATCTGCTTCTGTCTGATGGTTGGAGAACAAAATGATGTTATGGCCCTACATAATTCAGAAGATACTTATTGATCGAATATCAAGATACCAGACAAGAAACATCTTAGAAGGAATGCCCAGAAAGTAAAAAAGGACCACTAGACCCAAAGCCAGTTTATCAGAATCAACAGCTCATAGCAACACTAAAGAAATGGTTGTCTATTAAAGAATCTAACCGTTGGGCAGAAAAAAATGATTTGGTCATTACAGTGAAAGCAACAATTAATAGACAAATACCACTAGTAATAAAATGTATTTGCCAAACATTCTACCACAGTCCCAGCAGGAAATTAATAAAGCAATGTCATGGTCATACATATTTCTGAAGATATTTATTGATCGAATATCAAGATATCAAAGCTGACTTCCAAAGGTTTAAATTGTGATTAAATTATTTTGTTTAGACTATAGTCCATAAGCTAAGTTTTGAATTAATGATATCAAGTAATAGCTAAGTTACATGTGCTTAAGCATACTTGGAAGCGACTTATACTTACTTGGATGTGACTTACAAAGGTTTGATGATAAATGACCACTATAAATTATTTTCTCTTGTAAAAGACAAATTTTGAATTAATGATGTGTGATTTTCAAATACACAACAGTGATTTAAAAAGCGCTAGGCGTCAAAAGGCGCCAAGGTCCAAAAACGCCTGAGGCGCTAGGCGCTCGCCCAGGCGCTCGCCCGAGCGAAGCGAGATGCTAAAATATAAAAATAATATAATATAATTAATAAATATAATTATTTAAAATTTTAAATTAAAATATGTTATTAAATTAAGAAAATCTAAGATACAAAATCACAATGTCACATTAACAATAAGTTTCAAAATTCAAAACAATAAAATTTTACATCAAAGTCATTTATCATAATCAATATTATCGTCATTTTCACATAAATCATCTTCATTGAATTCGTCTTCTTCCTCTTGTCCTTCGACTCTTTCCTCTTTATCAAGATATGTTCCATTCTCTATGCCTTCAAATAATTATACTTCCATGCAGAATCTTTTTTTGATGTTATTGGAGACTCTATTAAGTTGCTCTGTACACTTGTCATTTATCTTGAAACCTAGCAATAATTTCAAATAAATAAAAATCAACAATATTAAAATTAAAATAATATATTATTAATCTATTAACAGTATTAAAAATTAATAATTTTAAATAAACCTAATAATATTAACAGTATACAGTATACTGTTAACAGTATATTGTATACTATTAACAGAAGGAGAAGAAGGAAGTGTAAAGGGGTGCTGAGCCTGCTGATTGAGAAAAGAGGAAGCGACAGCGGCAGCGGAGTGTAAGGAGGCAGCGACAGTGGCGAGCGGCGACAGTGGCGAGCGGCGACAGCGGCATCGACAGCGGCGAGCGGCGACAGCAGGAGCAGGAGCGGCGAGCAGCAGGAGGCGCGAGCGGCGACAGTGGCAGCGTTTGCGAGCAGCGGCAGCGGCGAGCAGCGACAGCGGGATCGGGAGTAGGAGCAGGAGCAGGAGCGGCGAGCAGCGGGAGACGCGAGCGGCAGCGTTTGCGAGCAATGACAGCGACGAGAAGCGGGATCGGGAGCGGCAGCGGCAACGAGGGTTAGGGTTGGGTTGTCACTGATATCGATTTTAGTTGGTTCGATTGAACCAACTAACCACCGGAGACTGAACCAGGACCGAACCAGACCTAAAATCCTGGTTCAGTCGCCTTGGTTAACCCAGGCGCTCACCCGAAGCGCCCAGCGCCTGGGCTCGGGCGAGCGCCCAGGCGGCGCCTCTTTGAAGCACGTCGCTTGGAAGATTAGCGAGGCGCTCGGGCCTCGCCTCGCCTCGCCCGAGCGCCTAGGCAAGTGCCCGAGCGCCTTTTTAAATCGCTGATACACAACCTAATTTGCATTTAAATTGTGGTAAGATGATGACTTATAGATATTCAAAATTTTGATAAGGATTCAAAGAAATTATTGGAGACACAAGGCCCTCTTGAAACTGATCTTTCACATCCATCACGAATCATGTTACCATGCACATGTCAGAAAGACAAAGGAACAACAAAGTAAGTGTTTCATAATATATCTAACATAAGGTGAGTAGCTGTAATTCAAAATGGACCAAGCGCTGCAATAAACCTAGATATACATAATAAAAGCAACACTAAGTAATTGTTTCATACTTTATAGCAAGGATCGTAATTTCGTACAACACCGGAGTTTTGAGCGTAGCTCAGTACGGTACAGTACAGGTGTAACGCTCGGTATATATACATGTATATATACATATATATATAAGTTAAAAAAAAGGCGATGTCACCTCCTTTTTCTGCCCACGTGGGGAGAAGAAACCGAGGTTTCCTTCTCCCCGCACAAAAAAGGGCAACGAGGCAACGTCGTGGCCTTGTCGCCTCATTTCTTCTGCCCGCGTGGGGAGAAGAAACGTCCCCGCAACGATGTTGAATCTCGGATTTTGATGATGAAATCAATTGATGAAGTTATGATCTAATTAGCATTTGAATGATGCAGGACTAACTTCGATCATGGAAAGACAAATCGATTAAAACAGGAAGAATCAGACGTTGTGTCGAAGAGCATCATGTCAGAAGATTAAGCGTCGGGTCGGAGGATTGGTCGATGTGCTGGAAGATAGACTTTGTGCCATGAGTTTGAGCATCGAGCCAAAAGGATCGGACATTGCGTCAGGAAGATTGGATGTTGCAAAAGGCTAACATGCCAATGGATCTGGCAACACGTCGAAAGAGAGGACGATGCGCCGAAGGATCGAACGAAGCACCGGATGAACCAATGACATGTCGGACAACATAGGATTCATGTTTGTAATCGTGTGTCTTGATCGAAGTAGTTTAGGTTGTAAGTGAGTTGGTTTTGAGTGTAACCATACTAACTCAATTAAGGGCTCATTGGGCCTAAATCAAGACTGATTTAGGCCGAATGGAAGTCCATTCAATGACCCACAATTGGGTCAGGCGGTGGCACCGCTAGACCAAGCAATGGAACCACTTATGAGCTGGAACGTACGAAATGTACGTTTTCCGGAAGACCCGACGGTGGTACCGCCAATGTCAAGCAGTGATACCACCCGGTGCAAGAGGTGGCACCGCCAGTACTTCGAAAACCCAAAGATTTGAATTAAGTCATTTGGGATCTATAAATACCCCAGTTATTCTTGCTTGGGTTAGCAAGAAAAAGAGTAGAAAGGGGAAAGAATTCTTGAGGAAAAAAGAATTGTAATCTCTCTTAAATTATTCAGTCTCTTCCTCCTAGAGTTAGAAGTCTTCTAAGGGAGGAGTGAGATCTAATTGTAAAAGAGATGTGTGAAGGTTCACTCCTGAGTCTATGAAAAGATGAAAGAGTTGTAACAAGGGTAGTTGATCTTCGTCCGTTGAAAGAATATCGTTAGTGAAAGTCGGTGGCCTCTGCGAAAGTGGAATCGGGAGTGGACATAGGTCGCAACGATCGAACCACTATAAATTTGGTGTGCATTTCCTTTATGCTCTTCATTGCTATTGCTTTCTAATTTAATTGCTTATTACACTTATACTCTTAGTCAAGCACACTTTCAATATCAGTTTTCATCGAACGAATTTTCAAAATCACAACTTTACGAAAGCACTAATTCACACCCCCCCCCTTCTTAGTGTCGTTACAATCCTAACAAACAAGGCTCTGTTTGTTCTCCCCGCGATGTCGCCGAGGCTTCTTCTCCCCACGCAGATAAGGAGAAGTCACTGACAACACCGAGGCCTCGTCGCCTTAGACGAGGAGGTGGCGACATCTCATTTGCAACGTCCAACGAGGGAGAGCGGCAATAGATCGGGATCGTCGAGGGAGAGCGGCACCGGATCTCCAAGATCTCCCTTCTCTTCTCCCTCTTCTTTCTTCTCCATCAGCTCTCCCTCAGCTAATACCACCCGATAGCGGGTGGCAACGATCGAAATAGATCATCACCGACCGATTTAGGGTGGTAACGGGGCGAAAGCAGCCCCAATCAACGGTAGCGGGAGGTCCGCATACCGATCTGCTGGCGAACCAGTACGTACCGCTCGGTACGGGCGGTATTATTCGAAATTAAAATCCTTGCTTTATAGTATAGATAGCATGAAGCATGTAGATGTAATTGACAAATATATGCCTAAAAGCTATACATAATATTAACCAATGTGATAAGACATACAAATATATGATAAATATTTGGTGCATAGGTGTAATTGACATATAAATGACAATTCTGTCAGGATTTTCTCCAATTCAAGAATAACAATCAGCCTCCTAAACAAGAATATGAGAGAGAAAAAGAGAAATTACTACTAATCAACCACTTCTTTGTCACATAAAATATATAACCAATCTCAAGTGTAACATTTAAGTCTTACAAGCTCAAAGATATTGGAGTTTTCAGGAGAAAATATTATCATCCACAAATTCCTATGCAAAAAAGACTTCAGAATAAACAGACAAAGAATCAATTCATGTTTCTTCCAAGAATAAAACATTGTATGGTACCAAAAGCCTACATGATTAGCCATTACATATGATAAGACAAACAAAACTAAAATAGAAAGTATAATAAATACATAAAAAAATTTAGCCAGGAAACAACAATAGTTGATCATTAACAATAATAAATAGTCAATGATGCTCACATACCCGCTTAAGCTTCTCTTCCATGTCAAAGAAAAGGGAGAGGTTGCCAATATATGATGTTCTGAGGATTAGAAAAAAAAGATAAATTTCATCAAGCTATTGAAAAAGGAATGCAGTCTCACCACCAGAAGTTAGTCGAGAAAAATTGAATATTTGATTCACATGATTCTCAAGTTTCCAATCATGCATGCCATTACGAAGAAATAATCACCTTTTGGCACTTAAAGCTGTATAACCAACATCAATAGTTATATTCAAATTTAGTGATAACAAAAGACTATGATAACTGTTGCTTTAGATGATGAAACATCAAAAGTTATCTGAATCACTAATATAATTGGTGCTGATATCCTTTGCCAAGAAGTGTCAGGCAACAAATGGACCTGATGGCAAAAAGATCAAGGTAATTGAAAAGATTCAACAATGTTGGTTACTCAGTGAAAAGAACATTCAATCAGTGAAAAAAAAATACTCAGCAAATTTTAATAAGAGAACATGCAGACAATGACAAACAACTGTCAGAAAACAGGACCACAAACACCATTCTTGCACCAACGCTGCTTTACCCTTCAGAAACAGGAACAGGTCAAGTATCTTATTCATGCCTAATACAAAATTAGCCAAGGCCTCAACAATAGAGATTAAAAGTATATCATGCAATAATAAATTAAGTGAGACAGATACTCCCACACTAGATAGACATAAGTTGCATCTTAAAAGACAAAGCAATACTGATCTTGAACGTAATCAACTTGTCCGTGTAAATCCTTTCCAAGGAAAACCTAGTTCAAACCTGCATCAAACTTAAACTAAAATATAGAAACTTACATCAATATCTTTTTTAATTATTGCCTAGTTTCCCAATTATACCTACAAGATACTCTCTGCTGCAGCCAACATAAAAATAAATAGGTTTGAACCAAGCAAATGAAGATGCTACAGACTTTCAAAACTGTAAGGATTAAAATCTCATACACTAGAATTGCCCTTTATTCCTTGTCACATTAAATAACGTTGACATTAATAGCAAAATAACACACTCATATATGTATGTGCAGCTTGTATCCCTTCTAAATAATATCTTGAAGAAAACATAAACTACCATGAAGTTGACTCTTGTTTCCCATCTAAATAATTTCTAAATAATATGTTGAAGATGACACTAGTGGAATACTATGAGATAAAACATAAACTAAATGAGAAGGCATAATTAACTACCATAAGTGTTTCTTACAGACAAACTAACAAGCAAAAACCTGTCCTCCAACTAAACCTACATTATATATGTTTTACATGAAAGATGATAATTTTGATGCCCAAATAAATACTAAACAAAGACTCATTGAGTAATATTGACCCCACAATCCAATCATAGACTAAGAACACGAGATTAATAAATTAATATAGCTTAGTGAACTAAACAAATTCACCGATCCCAATCAAGATCAGTGTTTTCAATAGGTACTCGAGCGAGGCATGGTGAGGAGCGAGCACCTTGAAATAGGTCGAGGCAAGTCATTTCAAAGAGGCATGACTCGAGCACACGCCTAAGCTCAGACACTGGGTGACTCAAGTGTGCACTATTCGATTCTGAGAGTCTGGGTTCAATCAATTTGAATTAGTTGGCTCAGCCAAACCAACTAATTCGACAACTAACTCCTCCCCCTCCACTTGATCCAATGAAGGAACCCTACACTATCGCAGCGGAAAAAACCCTATATCACTATCGTTGGTTGCCCTATTCCTTCATAACCGTGACCTTCCTCTACCCTATGTCATTGGTTGTCATCTTCCTTTGGCTTACATCGTTGAGCGTGTGCCTTCTTCGCCCTACATCGCCGTGTGCAACGTCTTCCTTTAGCTTACGTCATCGACCATGAGCCTCCTCTGCCCTGTGCCAATGCGACTTCCTTCAGCTTACATCGTCAACCACAAGCCTCTTCCACCCTACGTCATCGTGTGAGGTTTCATTTCTCCACTGTATGCTGCTTATGTCATAGACCAACTTTGTTCCATTGCTAGTAGCCACCTTCCTTAGCCCTAAGAACCACCGTAGTCACGTGAACCCTTCCAGAGTCGGAGAACCCAACATTACTCCATCGTGCATTGCTGCCTTCCTTGATGCCATGCTCCATAGACTTTCGCCAATTGGTTACTTCTCCATCTCCTCATCTTTCTTAGTTTATGCATTCGTTAAATGATCTCCAAGTTCTTACACCATCTTGAGCACTTCGTTTAATGATCTCCTACTTAACTTTGTTAAATTGTTAGGAACTTATGAACAATGTTAGGTGGGTACACTGTTAGGAGTTAGCACATAACAATACATTGTTAGGTAGATAAGAGGAAACACTGCAACTTTGATGAACGAGAGGAATATAAATCAGCTAAAGAGGAAGATGATGATAAGTTTGAGAACGATGAAATTGATATTGATGATCATTGAAGTTAATCTCATTTTATTTTGTCATTTTTTTATTATATTTGGACAATGCAATTAGTACTTTAAATGAATGCAATTTGATGTGTTATTTTTTATATTTTTGTGATCATATTTATCAATCATGATATATATTTTTTAAATTTTAATATTAAGGAGCACCTAATTTCGCTCGAGCAAGCGCCTAGAGCTTTTGAAAACCCTGATTAGGGTATAATTTTGAGCAAATGTTCAAAAACACATGGGGCATTTAACATACCTCATGTGAAAGAGAAGATTGAATAGAAGATAAGCAAAATGAATCTTAAAGCACCTGAAATCTATCAATGGCCGGAGATAATTTTGACCAAACATGTAGTAGTCAAAAGGCTCTCGTATTGCCTTATGACAAGGCAAAAAGCTAAAAGGATCCTGCAAGATATACAGAGCTATCAAACTATTTATGAAGAACATTAACAACATACATATTTTAAATAACAGTCTAAGAACAATAAAGGTGCATGCCAAGACCTCAACATCCAAAAGAACACGATCAAATGCAACAGCCATATTGGAAAGTATGATCTCCTTTGCACTTGGATCTCCACTTTGCATGACCTGAAATTAAAAATTCACACATTTTCATGTAGTTTCCTTTCTGAGACGATGGGCAGTGTACCAACCAAGAACATAGGGAAAAAAACACATTATTCCTATGAACAGCAACAAAATGAAAAAGAACAGTCATCAACTCATTTATATATAATTATCCAACTTGTTCAACTACAATTACTCCAAAATGAGAGTCCTCTGCCTTTCAGAGGAATTTCTCTATTTCAGAGCTGAACTTACAGCATTCCGGTAATTATAATAGAGTTCTTCCAGTCTAGTCGCAATTTCTGAAGAAAGTTTTCCAGCTTCAACTTCCCTCCTTATACAAAAAAGCAGCTCTGCAGATAAAATTGGATGAAAAAAAACAAAGTCAAGATAATACTTCTTGTGCTCCTTTTGAGCAGATCATTGACATCATACAATGGGGTAACACAAACGTAGACCAAAAATTGTCAGCCATTGCTGGGTTAAATGTTTGCTGAATTTAAAGCTTCCACTAAGCAGAGACAAATTTTCATGTCAATTACTTAGTAAAAGAATGTGACAAACAATTTTTTAACATAATAACAGGCTAGAGATGCAACTTAACTAGGCATCTTTTTGTCCATGGGAAATTGAATAAAATCCTCAAAGTAACTTTGTCAAATCCGCAAGGATGTAAATTTGGCATGCTACAGGTGATATTCCGAGAAGTGCTTGCTGCCTATGGTACACTGAAAGAAAGGTGAGAAGGTACGAAACTTACTCTTGATTTGGGAAGTTTATACCATCATGCATATCATATCACCAAAAGCGTAAGATGGACAATGTGTAGTACCAAATTGTGCCAACCAAAATATAACGCGGAGAAATGGTATTGTTGGACAAAAATAGCAAACATAGTATTACCGTAAGATCACCTAAGAATCTTTAAAGCTTCTCAAATGTAATGTCGAAACACGAACATCCAAAGCAAACGTCACCGGAAAAGAAAGAATAACATCCAAGAAAGGAGCAAAGAAATCAGTAACAGGTCGCACCTTCTCCATTCCGTGCCCTAAGAAAACACCTGGAATAGCCAACCTCCTCCTCCGCCCCCATATCCCAGGCAAGAACCGCCCTTCTGGTCACGCTCCCGCAACCCCTCCCAACCGGCCGAACCACCACGCTAGCCTTCGGGCCACGGATCTCCCGCTCCCGTCTTGACGGATCCGAACAATTCAACCAAATGCTGCTCCCCGAAGTAGAATCACCAGCAGAACGACGAGCACTCGGCAGTGTACATCCCGCGGAACATCCAATAGTCCGGGGGAGAGCGGAAAACATCGTGACTACAGCCGTCGTCGTCCAATAGCTCGATGAAGCAACAGAAGAAATCATCTACGGTCAGAAAAATTGCTTCGAAGCCTCCTCCGAGCTCGCAGCCGATCCCTCTAGCTTTCTCTTCGCGGAGCGTTCAGTGAAGGAGAGAAGAAGGGGGGAGAACGGAGAGATTAGAACGAACGGAGCCCTTTATAGTCGGGCTAACGAGTGTATTTATTCGTCGATCGCGAGTAGGGATTTAAATAGTATTCAAAAAACGAAAACTAATTTGCAAGGAGGAGCGAACCGGAGCGCCTGGCCGTTGACGAAATTTCCTTTTCCTCATCAGTTCATGCTGCCCAAAAATCTACCCGCCTCGCAACTGGCCAGAAAAAAGACGGGGAACTCGTGCAACGTCAACCTCGCAGTGGGTTCTGTTTGAACTGCTGTGCAATGCTCCGGACCGTCTGATCATTTGATTAAGTTGGAATTGGTGGCATATAAAAACAAACGTAAATAAAAATATTGCTGCCAACTACTGAAAAAATATATTAGAAATAAAAATAAAAAATAATGATGCCAAAGTGACAAATGGTTTGGTGAACGAATACGAATTAAGAAAGCATTTTTTATCATCAGAATTGTTGCGTCGAAATATATTAGTAGCAATGTTCACGATAGAAAAATAAATTTAAAAAAACATATTTAATGCATTAGGCTTCTGTTAATGAAAATTTTAAAAAGAGTCAATGTATATAATTTTATCTTTAAATATTTGCTAAATAAAGATATGTTCAATGCACAAGACTTATCTCCTAGAAAGATGAGAAGAATCAATATACATAATCTTATCTTTAAATATTTAAAAAATATTTTCGTAATTCAAATCGAAACAATTTTACCATTGTACCGTGATCTCTTAGAGATAAACTATCGTATATTAATATGCTACATAATAATTAATTAAACAAAATATGAGAAAAGTCAACGGATATAATTTTATTTTTAAATATTTAAAGAAATTATTTTCGTAATTCGAATTCTGATCTTTCAAATTGTAAAGAAACAATTTTACTGTTGTACCCTGATCTCCCAGAAATAAACTATCGTATGTTAATATTCTACATAATGATCAATTCAACAAAGATCCCATAAGAATGGATTCTGTATAATCCACATGATGACGAAAACGAACCTAACTCATTAAGCGCAAGCAACATATGACTCTCCGTCGTACATTCAAAAGATAGAAAGTCCAAGTAACCGGGACAAAGACATTACGAACATCTCTAGACGCTAAATACTACTAGTATTAGTAGCTCTCCGTGTTGACATCATACGACTAGAACTGTTATCTTCCACCCAAGACGTCATAAAAGTTAAGATTCTATTGTGATGCTTTTCGCCTTGATTGCTCCGGCAGGTACCTATTTAACACATAAGATTATTGCCAATCGTAGTTAGTTCAGGTACTAATGGAAGAAATTAAGCAAGATATATCTGGTTCACAGACATCCAGCAAAATTTATTCTGGCTATTTATAATAAAGTCAATGTGTAATATAAATCTAACTTAATTGTATATGTTCGAAAGATACGTGTAAATGTTTGAGAGGTAGACAGTGAAAACCAGAACAAGAATGCAGGGTTGTAATGTCTGGTGAACAAAATAGAAATCTTGCCTGCCAGAATGGAATCCTGCAGAATACCATGCACTTAGGACAACAGCAAGATCAGTCTCCTGGCTGATGACTCCTGATGCCTTGAATTCATCTTCACCGGAAATTTCTCCTTTATCCTTCATGTTCTCCTTCTCTACAGTCATAATAGGAACCAAGTTGCAAGCATTACATCCAAGAAAAAAATGTTTAGGTTGTAGAACAAAATATTCAGTCTATAAGAGTTCTTACAAAGTATACCAATCATAAATCTGAGGCAAATAGAAGATGAAAATAATAATGGAAGGCTATAATAAAGATGAATACTGGAGAACAGAACCTTCAGGTAATATTTTTTATGTATATCCACAATCATCTGGCACTAATTATCCAAGTTGGAGCATATTGTCACGAACGGTCGTCGCGCACCCGCAACAACTCCGTTCAACGAACCGTTCGTCGCTCACACCCGCATGTACAGCTGCTTGACAGCATGTTTTCTCATGGTTTTGGGTCATTTTGCTGTAATATGTAAGTTCGAACAAGCTGCAGCGTTGCAAAAGCGATCGCTCACCGAACCGAGCAAAACAGCCCCAAAACAGCCCAAAACGGCTCCGTTTTCGTGTGCCGCGGGAGGTGAGCGGAGTGCTGCCTCCGCTCACCAAAATGTCAGCCATCTCAGCACCCAGGAACCCCCCCGGGTGGCACATGGCTGGATGGGGCTTCGGTTATATACCGGGCGTTGAACACTCTTTCGCAAGTTCGCACGTGACCTTTACGGGAACTTGGTGTTGCGCCTGGGACCAGGTGAGCGGCTGTTTGTGGGCTTGCAGCTGTTCGTTCATCCTTGAAAGCCTTGTTTTCCTCCCTCTCCCTCTTTTCTCTTGTGCACACAAGGTGTTCGACGATTTGCTTGTAAAGCTTCCCTTTTCGCGAGACTTCGGGACTTGTCCGTTGCTCGTTCTTTCGATCTAACTTTCTTTCTCTTTTACAGGTCCTTCGGGACCTGCGAGAGGTTACAAAGTGGCTGATCCTTGCGGAGCAAGATCGCAAGGGCGAAGCGCGACTTAGGCAACGCAAGCTAAGTTCGCGTCTTTGCCGCACGGGTGACCCGCGACTTTGGCAACGCACGCTAGCTTCGAGTCTTTGGCCGCAAGGGTGCCTCACGCCTTAGGCAATTCCAGCTAAGGTCGTGACATTGTGGTATCAGAGCGGGCAAGCTCTTCGATCGAACAGCGAACGAACTTCGCAACTTCGCCATGGCAAAGCATCGTGGCGAATCAAGCAAGACAGGGCAAGCCGGAACCTTGCCCCAAGCAACCGCAGGTGGGCTGCATGTGCACACTCGCTCTCATGCTGTTGGAGCCGCTCACGAGGATCGCGGCAGCGAACAGGATGAGCGAGAAGTTGGCAAATCTCCGCGAGCGGAGGAAGCGCAATCTGGTGCGCTAACGGGGAAAAAGAGTCATAAAGAGAGACTCACGACGGCGGAAACCCGCCTGGATGTTCTGGAAGCGAGCATGGAGGAACTCTACCATGGCCAACAAAGGCTTGTTGGGGTAGAGAGCTCGCAAGAGGAAGCGGAGTCCAGGATCGACAAGGTCGAGGCCCTAGTCGACCGACTGTCTGATGACACCAAGGACTCCGTGCTACACTTACAGGATGTTGTGGCGGAACTCACGGCAAAGGTGGCTATGCTCACAAGAACGCTAAATGCGGGAGGAGGCAACACCCGCGTTGCACCGCCACAAAACTTGAGGGCACCTGAGCCCCATGGATACGAAGGGGCTAGAGATGCCAAAGAGCTCGAGAACTTTTTGTTCGACATGGAGCAATACTTCCGAGCTACGAGGCCCGATTCTGAAGATACCAAAGTTTCTATAGCAACAATGTATCTGAACGGAGATGCAAAACTTTGGTGGCGAACTCGTTGGGAGGAGATCCAACAAGGTCGGTGTCGAGTCGACACATGGGAAGACTTGAAGCGGGAGTTAAGAACTCAGTTCCTACCGGAGAACACAGAGTTCGTCGCAAGAAGGAAGTTGAGACAACTCCGCCAAAGTACCACCATCCGAGACTACGTGAAGCAATTTTCTGCACTAATGCTGGACATACAGGACACGTCCGAGAAGGACAAGTTGTTCAGCTTCCTTGATGGTTTGAAACCATGGGCCCAACAAGAGCTGAATCGAAGGAATGTTACCGATGTGGTCGGGGCAATTGCAGCTGCAGAAAGGCTCACCGACTTTGTTTCCTCTGAAGACCCGGCGAGAAGGAAACAATCTTCAAGCAATCGCCCTCCAAAACATTCTCGAGGGAAGGAGCTCGGGGGCGAACAAAAGAAGAAGAGCTCCCACAAAGGGCCGAACCCAAAAGGCAAGGCCTCAAAACCTGGAGGATGCTTCTTGTGCGGAGGACCGCACATGGTAAGGGAGTGCCCACAGAAACAGGCACTCAATGCTTTGACGGCTTCCATCCACCCTCCCCGATCGGACAAGGGCAAAGCTGTTGCTCTTAGCTCGAGCAGTTCAGAATCCAGCAGCGATGACGAAGAGTCGCAAGGACCCCGAATGGGAGCAATGCGTTTGTTGAACGCTATGCGGGGTCAAGTGGGGGAGAACAACAAGACAAAGCAACAGAAAGCAGGAAGTGGTGAGTTGATGTACGTAGACATCAAGCTGAATGGCCAAATGACCCGTGCAATGGTGGACACGGGCGCTACCCACAACTTCATAGCCGATCGTGAAACACAACGACTTGGGTTGATCTTGGAGAAGAGCCCAAGCCGAATGAAAGCGGTGAACTCGGAGGCCAGGCGAATCTCCGGGTTGGCGAAGGGTGTTCCTATCAAAATCGGGACTTGGAGCGGAAACACCAACATGATGGCCGTGCCACTGGACGACTTCCAAGTGATTCTTGGAATGGAATTTATGCACGCGGCGAAGTTGGTGCCGATGCCGTTCTTGAACTCCCTATGTATGATGGGAGGCGATGACCCCTGCGTGGTTCCCGTCTCTCGGAGAGGAACCAAGGAGCCCCAACATATTTCGGCGTTACAATTGAAGAAAGGGGTGCGAAAGGGCGAACTGACATTCGTGGCTGCTATGAAGCTAGAGCCACTCAACGAAGAGGCCATTCAAGAACCTGCTGTGGTGGCGAACGTCCTGAAGGAGTTCAAAGACGTTATGCCACCCGAGTTGCCGAAGACTCTTCCACCACGCAGAGGCGTGGATCACAGTATCGAGCTGGAGCCAGGAGTGAAGCCTCCAGCGAGACCACCCTACCGCATGCCCCCACCAGAGTTGGCAGAACTCAGAAAGCAGTTAGGTGAACTGCTAAGCGGTGGTCTCATCCGCAGCTCAAAAGCACCTTTCGGAGCTCCAGTTCTCTTCCAGAAGAAACAAGATGGGAGCCTCCGATTATGCGTCGACTACCGAGCCCTCAACAAAGTAACAGTGAAGAACAAGTATCCCATCCCGCTCATTGCGGACTTGTTCGATCAATTGGGCAAGGCAAAGTATTTCTCAAAACTCGACCTTCGGTCGGGATATTGGCAGGTGCGCATTGCTGAAGGCGACGAAGCAAAGACTACTTGTGTGACCAGATACGGAGCGTTTGAGTTCTTGGTGATGCCTTTTGGCTTAACCAACGCTCCGGCCACATTCTGTACTCTCATGAACCAGCTATTCAAGGAGTATTTGGATAAGTTCGTGGTCTACTTGGACGATATCGTCGTCTACAGCCAAACGCTCGAGGAGCATGTCAAGCACCTTCGGACGATTTTCAAGGTTCTCAGGGAGAACACGTTGTCGGTAAAAAGGGAGAAATGCTACTTTGTTCAAACTGAGATCCTATTCTTGGGGCATCGAATCGGTGATGGCTCCATTCGGATGGACAAGTCGAAGGTGCAAGCAGTTGCGGAATGGCGAACTCCAAAGAAGGTGCCAGAGTTGAGATCCTTCCTTGGTTTCGTCAACTACTATCGACGCTTCATTGCCGGGTATTCGAAGCGGGCAACCCCACTGACGGAGTTGCTGAAGAAGGAGCAGCCTTGGAAGTGGTCGGACAAATGTGAGATAGCATTCCAAGACCTGAAAGCTGCTGTCCTAGAAGAACCAGTGCTCAAATTGCCAAACTATGGAGAGCCCTTTGAAGTCCACACAGATGCTTCGGACTTCGCTATTGGAGGAGTACTCATGCAGGAAGGTCATCCGGTGGCCTACGAGAGCCGCAAACTCAACGAGACCGAGAGGCGGTATCCAGTGCATGAGAAGGAGATGACAGCAGTGATTCACTGTCTACGAGTTTGGCGACACTACCTTCTCGGGTCGCGATTTGTGCTGAGGACAGACAACATCGCCCTGAGTTATTTCCAAACTCAGAAGAAGCTCTCCCCAAAGCAAGCACGGTGGCAGGACTTCCTGGCTGAATTTGATATGGCAATGGAATACAAGCCCGGGAAGGCGAATGTCGTGGCCGATGCGCTGAGTCGGAAAGTGGAATGCGTGAATGCTGCACAACTGGAGGGCAGAGGCCAAGCAAGTCAGTTACACTCCAACTTCCTTTCCCGAATCAGAGATGGACTGTATAGTGATCCCCAGGCAGTTACCCTGATGCAGCTCATCAAAGAAGGCAAGGCACGACGATTTTGGGTCCAGGAGGGACTTGTTTACACAAAAGGGAATAGGGTTTATGTTCCCCGAGTGGACAATTTGAGGCGTGAACTCTTAAAAGAGTGTCACGATTCCCTTTGGGCTGGACACCCCGGCATTCACAGAACGTTGGCTCTCGTGGAGAGGGCCTTCTACTGGCCAAAGATGGGGATTGATGTGGAGGAGTATGTTCGAACATGCCTTACTTGCCAACAAGACAAGGCGGAGCAGCGGAAGCCGGTGGGACTTTTGGAGCCGTTGCCCGTACCAGAAAGGCCATGGGAGAGCATTTCCTTAGACTTCATATCAAGTTTGCCACCTGTAGGGGGACTTGGATCGATACTCGTGGTGGTCGATCGGTTTTCAAAGTATGCAACTTTCATTGCTGCCCCCCTACATTGTTCAGCTGAAGAGGCGACTAGACTGATGATGAAGGGTGTAGTGAAGTATTGGGGAGTCCCACACAATATCATTAGTGATCGGGATGCTCGGTTCCTGGGACGATTCTGGACCGAGCTATTCAAATTGTTGGGGTCAAAGTTATACTTCTCTACAAGCCTCCACCCCCAGACGGATGGTCAGACTGAAAGAATAAATTCGCTTTTGGAGCAGTATCTCCGGCACTACGTGAGTGCCAATCAACGAGATTGGGTGAAGCTGTTGGACATCGCCCAATTCTCCTACAACTTGCAGCGGAGCTCTGCATCCAACAAAAGCCCCTTCGAAATTATCACGGGACAACAACCGTCGACCCCGCACACTATGGTAATTGGGTATACTGGGAGTAGTCCATCAGCCTATCATTTCGCAAAGGAGTGGCATCGAAATGCCGATATTGCGCGAGCTTACTTGGAGAAGGCGGCAAAACGGATGAAGAAGTGGGCAGACTTGGGAAGGCGACCACAAGAGTTCAAAGTTGGCGATTTGGTGTTGGTAAAGCTCCAACCAGCATCACTCCAATTCTTCAGGAACAGAGTTCACAAAGGATTGGTGCGTAAGTATGAAGGGCCCTTCCCAATTATCAGCAGAGTAGGCAATGTTTCTTACAAGTTGCAGCTGCCGGCGTGGTTCAAAATTCACAACGTTCTTCACGCCAGCAACCTGAAGGCCTACTATTCGGATCCGCAAGACGCTTCTCGAAGTGTTCCAACTCGGCTTCCTCCCATCACAGCCTCCTACGAGAAGCGAGTGGAAACCATTCTGGCGGATCGTAAGATAAAGCTACCCAGCGGAGCGGAACAGACAGAGTACTTGGTGAAGTGGCGAAAGCTTCCCCGAACTGAAGCCGGTTGGGAGCCTGAAGACGCCCTGCGACATGAAGAAGAAGTCATCAACAACTACCAACAAGCGTCGACGAGGGCGTCGACAGTTTAAGTGGGGGAGAATGTCACGAACGGTCGTCGCGCACCCGCAACAACTCCGTTCAACGAACCGTTCGTCGCTCACACCCGCATGTACAGCTGCTTGACAGCATGTTTTCTCATGGTTTTGGGTCATTTTGCTGTAATATGTAAGTTCGAACAAGCTGCAGCGTTGCAAAAGCGATCGCTCACCGAACCGAGCAAAACAGCCCCAAAACAGCCCAAAACGGCTCCGTTTTCGCGTGCCGCGGGAGGTGAGCGGAGTGCTGCCTCCGCTCACCAAAATGTCAGCCATCTCAGCACCCAGGAACCCCCCCGGGTGGCACATGGCTGGATGGGGCTTCGGTTATATACCGGGCGTTGAACACTCTTTCGCAAGTTCGCACGTGACCTTTACGGGAACTTGGTGTTGCGCCTGGGACCAGGTGAGCGGCTGTTTGTGGGCTTGCAGCTGTTCGTTCATCCTTGAAAGCCTTGTTTTCCTCCCTCTCCCTCTTTTCTCTTGTGCACACAAGGTGTTCGACGATTTGCTTGTAAAGCTTCCCTTTTCGCGAGACTTCGGGACTTGTCCGTTGCTCGTTCTTTCGATCTAACTTTCTTTCTCTTTTACAGGTCCTTTGGGACCTGCGAGAGGTTACAAAGTGGCTGATCCTTGCGGAGCAAGATCGCAAGGGCGAAGCGCGACTTAGGCAACGCAAGCTAAGTTCGCGTCTTTGCCGCACGGGTGACCCGCGACTTTGGCAACGCACGCTAGCTTCGAGTCTTTGGCCGCAAGGGTGCCTCACGCCTTAGGCAATTCCAGCTAAGGTCGTGACAATATGGTACATTACATTATATTTGATGCTCGTCATCCATAATGAAGTGAAATGATCGTCTCGCTTCCAAAATTATGCCAGATTATAATTGAACATCATTGAGCTCTCCTCTTTAGAGAGACTATGGTAAGAGAAACAAGTGATAATTTCAATCAGTAAGGATGCCAATTGTAAGTTTCTTGTGATGATCAAAAGCTCTACTATTTGTAGGACTATTATGCATGAAAAGGGTATTTACACATGCCCCCAGCCCATTTAGTTGAAAATTAAACCATAAGATGCCAATGATAGCACTTCTGTTTGATGAGCATAAGAATTAGGTGAAAATAACAACAACATCTATCCTCACCCTAACATCTACCCCCACCCAAGAAAGAGAAGAAAGAGGCTCTACTTGCTCTACAGTTCCGCAACAAGAACTCCTTTTTTAATAATGAAAGAGTGATTTGAGAATTGCTAGGGTCCTAAGAATCATGTAAACACAAAAGCCTGATCCTTTTCCTTCATCATTCTATTAGGTCCTTGAGGAAAGATAATGACACTAGTACCAAGGTGGCAAGACCGCCTCGAATACTTCCATTCTCATCCTCAACTTGTTTTATGAACCAATGACAATGAGTTACAATGAGATAAAGGAAAAAAAAAGATTGAGAATACATCAGAGAGATCAAGGTATTATTATTAAAACATCCAATCACTCTATAAAAAAAGAATTCCACAGTAAGGTAACAACTTTTGCTTTATATGGTACTATCACTAAATTATCCAGTAATCTAAACAGGGATGGCCTAGTGCATGAGTTTCCCACTAATATATATGGTCGTAGGAGGGTATATACAAAATATTGTTGAGGTTGTTCTCATGACTTGAACAACTCTAAAGGAGCAACTTTATCATGGAAACAAACTCATTCTCTACTAAAATATCTAGCAATCACTTAAAAAGTTCATTACAGTCTAAATTCACTAAATTATCCAGTAATCTAAAAAGGGATGGGCTAGTGCATGACTTTCCCACCAATATATATGGTCTTAGGAAGGTATGTACAAAATCTTGTTAAGGCTGTTCTCACGACTCGAAGAACTCTTAAAGGAGCAACTTTATCAAGGAAACAAACTAATTTTCTACTAAAATATCTAGCAATCACTAAAAAGTTCATTACAGTCTAAATTCATTTGTTTTGGTTTTAAAATTATCATGACAATGGGGGATGAAGCAATTGGTCACCGTTCTCCCATCATGATTCATGAGAATGTCTATATCAATGCACTGCATAGTACTGCATTCCCATTTTGTTTCTGAAAGACCTTCCTTTGGTTCATGTGGCTATTGGAATTCACGATTTTACTTCTTTTGACTATTCATGACACAGAAACAGTACATCTTTCATTCTAAAAGAAGAAAGAGATCAGAAGAGTCAGGTGCACTTCATATGTCAATATCTAATCTCAATGGTCATCTCTCTCTCACTTTTTTATCAGTGTTCATTGCACAATAAAGCACAGAAGGATGACCCCTATAAAGGTCAAGTTTGATAATGTCCAACTACTTTTTTACTTTCTCATCATCCATAGTTCATACTTCATAGTTAACTCATAAGGCAACAGTAACACAGCAAGCAGAGGGACCTGATACATGGTTCTTGAATGCAGCAGTAGAATCCAAAAGTTCACTTATATCACTAGAACAACATTGTCACTTTTGTAGATGTACATCTATACATGAACAAAAGGTTTTAACGGTTACAAAAACTTCCCAAACAAAAATAAGTACAAAAACATGTTATCAGATTTGCAAAAAGAATCGTATGACCCATCTGTAGTGAATAAGAAGAAAGTAATCAATTACATTTTTGTTCAAATAGTCCAAAGTCACCACAAAGCGTCCAAGTTGAGTGCATGTTTGTACATGAACTAAAAGAATCAGATAGTGTTTCAGAAAACAATTTTATAGTGTGCAGTGTGCACCATGAAAGAGGTTGCGTTTGGAAACACATTTGCATTTTTAATGTACAGTTGGAGAAAGAGACTTGAGTGAATATGTAGTTATAGAAGACCTTAAGTACTTGGTAAACAATAGATAAAAACTGCATTTTGAATATGCATTGACGTAAGTGTTGTTTGGTAAAATTGTATTTCAAAAGTTCATTGAATATTTTATGACAAATTTACCCTTCTAATATTTTTAATATTTATTCCAAAATGAAAATATTTTTTATTTAAATTAATAATTAAATAAAGAAATGTAATCTTATAAAAAAATTTGTATGACCCAAATATATAAAAAATAAAAATATAATCATATAAACAATTTTAAAAAAAATTAAAAATAAATAAATAGAATTTTATCTTATAGAAATATATATCATGTTGGTTTTTCACTAAATCATTTAGACAATCTTGTAATTTTAGATAAAATCAAAAAGTATTTTCGAAATCTGAAAAATTATATTAGCATCCTGCAAATGCTGAAATACTAATACTACCCTAAGATAGTATCAACATTTGAGCATTTCCAATGCAACATCCAGGTTAGATGCAATTTCAAAAAAATTAACCAAACACCAATTCCCGTTTGAAATGTACATTGAGCCCTCAATGCACATCTCTTTAAACGTGTTCCCAAACGTGCCCAGAATCAAAACATCTTAGATGCATTCACCCTGAATACTAAAATTTCAATGAAGCAATAAAATCTCAACTGCAACCACTTCCACATTTCATAACCTATTCTACTTAAATATTCTGGTCACTTGTCTCTAAGAGGAACATTTGTAGGAATATGCATATGCCAACCATGTACTTCAAAGGGACCAGTCCTTATTCGTTGTGAATAATATCAGACATATCAATATTGGGCAAGCAGACGCTATCATAAGCTTGCATTGACCAAAATGATTAAGGATGAATAAAGATAAGGCATGTCAAAAGAAAAGCTGCAAGAAAAGAAAGGATACTTAACAAGAAAAGTCATTTATTATATATAGGGCAACATGAGATGACTTGATTAAACCCTAAATACTATACTAAATAATAGCATCTCATCATAAAGTTGAAACCGCATAAGTAGGTCAGCATAGTCCCAAAATATGTGTGCCTACCTTGACAGATATTAGAATCCACGGATATTTCTTTTTTCAATGAACTTAATGCTTTTTCAGCAGCCATCATCCCTATTCTGACAACTGGATCATCCGTATTTGTAGTCTGCTTTGATGGATCTACTGTGAGTGATCCTCCAAGAGAACAAATACCACTTTGAACATGATCTTGACAACCTTAGGCACATAGCAAGGAATGATAACCACATAGCAAAAAGAAAAGCTAGATTTACAGGAACAAGGATAACTGCTCTTGTGAAAGAAACAATGTGTCACCTGAAAAATGATGCAGAACAGATGTAGAGCAGCTTTGTGGACAACAATAATAGCCTCTAAATGAAGGACCACAAATGGCACAAGCAGAAGCTGGGATCAATGAAGCAGATAAAGAATGGCATGAGCACAAGGAACATGGAGGTTGTGAACAACTTTCAGAAGCATTATTTCCAGGAAATTTCTCTGCCTGATATTCGCCGGATTGAACTGGGGTTTGGTAATTCCAATAATTTGCTTGCTGGAGTTGCTGAAGAACCTTTTGCCTCTCCTCCTCGAGTTCATAATACTGTTTAAGGAGATGATTGTACTCAATACTTTGCTCATCATTATGGTAATCGATTTCTGTAGTAGATACAGGGAAGTCCGATGAGTTAATTTTCATGGCACGTATATTCACACCGAGACTGTCTTCTTCTAACTGATGGCCTTCAGTAGATGATACATACTTGTAGTAAGGCATATTAGTCTCTGTTACATCTTTTAGAACATTATTCTCACCAATGCCATGCTCGATTTGCCTTCAAAAGGAGAACAAAATAGAGAAAAGTTAGGAACTTCAAAACCCACCAATCATATGAAGAGTATAGGCAAAATGAATATAACTGCTACAACTTTAAAGATTGCAAAGAAATAGCTTCAAGATTTGCCTAATATACTTTAACAAATGTTCATCATATGGACCTTAAAATGCATTATAATACAAAAAGGGTAGGAGAGAAGCTTAAGAGCAGAAATGATCCTTGATAATCTGTCAACACTTCTGCAGCATAAAATCAATGGATAATATGTACATCTCATAATTGGTTTCAGGTCCTCAGTAGAAGATACTTTTCAACATCAATATTCAAAGGAACAAGAGGCAAGAGATAGGATGGGTGTTCCATGATCAAATACTATCCTCCATTTGAAGGAATATAATAATTGTCTTCAACTTAAGTTTCTAAGACATGAATATACTAGTGGCATTACATACATTAATTTTGCATAATAAGGATATGGCTAATAAATTTTCTAATGTGCAGAAGAAAATTCAATCATATATAAGTCTTCGAATATCTGAAGATACGCAGAACTACCTCCTGTTACCCCATAAACTATATAAATAAATAAATAGATAGACAAATAAATAAATAAATAACACTACCTTTTCAAATTCTCACTATGAACAGGCTCATCTTGAGCACTTTCACCTATATGTTTTTCTTCCCCCAGAGGATTGGCTGGATAGCTTTCCCTGTGCACTGCCTGACAGAGTGCCATAATTATCAGAAATATATACTACACTAAATTTCCTTCTTGAAAAGTAAAGAAAAACCTGAGGAAGGTCAAAATCAAGGAGATGCTCGAAATTCATGAAAATGCAGAACATAAGCATTAAACTTCTTATTGTCAGTCTATCTGCAGTTAGAAACAGGAAAAAGTGCAAACAAAGTCTGAATAACATGATTTAGACAGTAAAATTAAGAAATACAGATCAATAGGGAAAAACACATCTGGAGCTTCTCAAAGCAAGCAAGACCTATTATGCAATAATAACCTAATTTTATGGTGGGCAGGTAAAATCAGGAACAACATTTGTTGCAAAGGATGGGAACAAATCGACTAAGTTGTATTAATAAGCATAAAACAACATCTAGAGCAGAATATAGAATCCAGGAAGCAATTTGGTGGCACTATTTAAGAAAGAAAGTGATAATAAAAAACAAGAATTAAATCTGATTTACATTTTTCTATTACACTGGCACCAAGACCCAAGTTCTCTTGCTAAGGCTCTCTCAATTGCTCTGAACGTAAGTTTTACCTACTGGGCCATTCTAAGCAAGAAAGAAGCACATCTACCATGCTAAGATGTGTCTAATACTAATTCTGGAACATACACTTGCATTTTCTCATACTTACAATCTGCAAATTTCCCATTCCAAGAAACCTCTGCAGCTTTGAACACGATATAATCAACACAGCAATTTATCAGTATATATTTGAAGGAGATGGGTGAGATGAAGATAATAATCCATGGAGTTGAACCCTAATAGTAATATTTATCTTCGGTAAAATCTAATAAAGATCGCGAAGTAAACGCATCGACTGACCTACAAAACTACACCGCAAGAGAAACCTATTCATGGAAGGGAAAAGGAACACCCCAACGATCGAAGATAAAAGGAGGAGAAGGAAGAAGGGACTGGAGCCAGAAAAGCGGACCTTGTAGGTGGCCATGGCGTGATCAAAAGCATCGATGAGAGCGGAGTCATCCCAAAGATCAGTTCCTTTCCCCATCCTCTCTCTTCTTCGCCGGTCTTCTCTCTGCTCGAAAGAATGCCCCCGTGAACTGGAGATTTATGTAGACGCCTCCACCACCCTAAGCGTGTATTGTTTTGGACGCGGCTATCATCTTAGGCCCAGGGCTATTCAAATAGCTCGATGGTGGATGACCCGCGTCCGTGCTTGTGTTTGACTTAAGTTTAGCTCGTTCGAGATTGGACTCGATGAATCATACTAATTGCTTTTATCGATCGTACTTCACTCGATTTCGGAGGTATAAATAATATATATATATAATCAAATATTAGATCTAGTGGACAAAATTTTAAATTTTAAATATTAAATTATCAAACATTCAGTCATATTTTTAATGTATTAAAGAGTCCAGCATCTGCATGCATGTCTTATTCCTCTTTTGTTACAAGAAGATATGATCTTAAAATAAGAACATCAAATAATAAAACATCCACATCTATGGCATATTCAATTTAATCGATCATTTCCATTTTTTTCACTTTATAACAACATCAAGCTTATGCACACTATAAAATTGAAGGCTTAAAACTCCTTACGATATTTTAACTATTAGGTGTCTTCTCGACGCCACGTCATATACGTCCTCTGTTCCTCGTGTCTCCTCGAAGCCACATCATACGAGTCAAATCCTGCGCACTCGGCCAGTCGTACTCCAACGGATTTCGATTCCCTCCCTAGAATCAGAAACCACCCCGTTCCGTCGCAGCGAACGACCCACAAAATATCGGACTCCATCAACGGTCGTAATTTGATCTGGAATCTACAGGCTCGTTTCTGGTCGTTGGATGATGTAGTCTTTCCTCCTTTTTTTACCTCCGGTCGCAGGCAAGCGAGGTATCGTCGGCCGTTGTCCGTTGCTTGTAACCGCCCGCCGTTCGGCCGGCCACGCTGTCGCTCTACTTGCTCTTTCTCGTTATTGGGATATGAGGGCCTTCTTACTCCGGGAAGATCGAGGAAGGGTGGGAACCTTTCTGGCGGAGATGTGCTCCTTTTTCCATCGGTAAGTCGATTGTTCTCTCCGATCCTGATGTTTTTTTGTTCTTTGGCTTGTTTCTTCAGTGCGATCGTCGTTGTTCCTTCTTATTTTTCTAAATGTTTGTGTTCTGTTGAGTAGTATTATTGTTCCAGATGACTTTTGTTGTCTTTTGTCTGCGTTCGGCGGTGATTCTTGTGAAAATAGAATCTGATCTTGCGGCAGTGGGGTGAAATTGAGTGGTTGAGCAGTGCTATTTGTTGTTTGATCATGTGACAAAGATGATTAATTGTTTGTTCTTATTTTGGTTGGTCCATGAAATTCTCAGTTTCAGGGTGTTAATTGAACTTGATGATATTTTCTTGATATCAAGAGAGCTTAAGAACCGATGACACCAATCCACAACTGCCCTAAGATATGTATCCTTGAAAATTTTGCATTGTCATTCTGGAATCTTAGTGGACGCAACAAAAAACACGAACGATCCTTTTTCCTCGCCATAAGAAATCGAAAGGTTCACAAACCAATTAGTCTTCTTTGAACACAAAAATTTTGCTAGTCCACAAACATCACCGACTGTGCCTTTGCCCGGCACCTGGTTCCTCTCTTTATCTTTGAGAAGTTCTGGATTCAATATTTCTAAGAAGATATTATAGTGGTTAAGACGAATTGTGTGCAGTCATGAGGTCGATCAAATATTGAAAATAATAATAATAATCCCAGCGTGGTGGTGCTACTCTAACGCGATTCACCCCCCAAAATACTTTTCTTAAAGATATAAAAGATTACAAACAAGGGATCTGACTGCAGCTTTTGGATTGATTACAGACAAATTCTGATGGGAGCCTTATGGTCGCCAGGCCATTCGTGGTTACTCTCACTTTTCTTAGCGCAGTAGTTATTTGCATTCCATCCGGTCTGCCATGGCCTTAGAAAATACAGCAGAAATCATCGGCACAACAGAGCAATGCTTGCCAAAGGAAAGTGCAGTTCAGTTTATAAACCCTATTCAGATGCACCACTGTTGGGCTCAAAAGTCCCAGCAACATTAATTTTGATCCAATCAATCAGAGTCGGGCCCTTTAAATGAGTGTTGCTAGCTATACTCTGACGAGATATTCCGTTAAGTGAATTTGGTGGTCTTCATGGGGACAAGCCCCTTGAAAAGAATTAGTCAATGGTTGATGTATGCTTCTTGGAGAAAACGGAGTGATGGTTACAAAGGTATTGGCAAAAGTGAAAAAAATCATGCACACTCTGAAGAGAAAGAGAGAACCTGATGCAATTTTAACTAATTTTGGCCATGGCATTGTAGCACATCCAAATAATGCAAACAAATTTTCTCCAGGGGATTGGGACTCGATGCATTGTGAAACTAACTTCAACTGCAGTTTTCAGAGCCAGGTTCTCAATAAATATCACAATTTCGCAAAAAGTGGGTTGCCTGGTTAAGTGCTATCTTACGAGGAAGGTGTATGAAAAGATTTTCCTCAATATCATTAATTTGGTCCAGGAAGATTTCTGGCTAAAGGAGTTACTGAAGCAGACGTTCAGAATTTTTTGTTTAAATTTATTCTCATGGTTCACATCAATTTGTAAACAGGATTACACAAACCAATTTCTTGGATTGATGCAGATAGCAAATGTTTCTTCCCAGGAGTTTGTTTTGAACATTATGAATTAAACAGGTACTACCATTTTTGCAAAGGTAAACAAATACACATTATTCTTGATCCAAATGTGAAACATGATATTGATGCCCATATTGAGATATCTGTTAATGCAGCTGAAAGCTAATGTTCACGACCTGATAATGGGGATGCGTCTAATGTCAAGATGGTCAAGAGCGAAGAAAATTCTGTCATTATGAGAATAATTGTGCCGAAGGCAACGAAACTGTCACAGAGAATGATCCATGTTCATTCCTTACTTCCGATATCTCTGCTTGGGGAACTTGGCAAGAAAAGTTGTTAAGGCCTGCTAGTTATCAGTGATTCAACAGTGCTCTGCAGGACATGTTGCTGCATGGTTTAATTAAAGTTATTGATGTTGAGGACATCATTCGAATTCTTAAAACTCCAGTGAATGGTGACTCGGGTTTGGTTCGATTTAACCGTTTCCAAGAGCTGGTTGCAATCGCTGAAAAAGTTGTGGCAACGCGAGTGTCCTTATGCCTGGCTTGCTTCCTCCAAAAACGCTGTGGAAGAGATGATGTTGTAGGAGTTCTTGAAGAAACCTGTGTTTGGTATTGGCATTCATCTTGCACCAGCAAATTGCTCTAATATATGGTGACATTTTATTTCAACCTTATGATAAGTACCTTTTGGCAATAACTTGAAGACCCTAATTTCTTGTTCTAGAAGACTGCAAACAGCTTTCTATTTTAGATTTCAGGGTTCCTGTTAATCATGCACTATTCTGTTTTTTTCTTTTTGTTGCCAATGATCTATGTTGAAGAGATGCACATATATTAACCATTGCCAAAGGTATTTTTCTTAGAATATCTTTTGTTGATTTCTACAGATTTTCCTTTATTGCAAGCTATATTTTAAAGCATGTATTCTATATGCGGCTCAAAACTTATTAATGATACTGAAAATAAGGATAGATGGAGAGATTGTTTTTATAATATAAATTATTTAATGAACATTTCACAAATAACTTAACCCAAAATATAAATAATAGTGGTAGAATTAACAATAAAAGTAGGTAAGAGTGCTAGACTTGATGACATCCCTATTGAGGTTTGGAAGAGGTTAGGAGATTGAGGTATAGTTTGGTTGATTGTTTTATCCAACATCTTGAGATCTAGAAAAATGTTCTGAAGGGCCTTTTAGTACCAATTTATAAGAATTTATAAGAGTAAGAGTAATGTCCAAAAATATTGTTATTATAGAGAAATTAAGGTTATGAGTCACATTATGAAACTTTGGGAAAGAGTGATTGAAACTTGAATAAGACATGAAATAAATATTCTCGAAAATCAGTTAGGTTTTATGTTTGGAAGATCAAGGGTGGAAGCTATCTGAGATAATAAATGGAAAAGTATAGAGAGAAGAAGAAAGATTTTTTATATATATTTAGAGGAGGTCTATGATAGAGTTTGTATTGATTTATTATGATGAGTTTTAGGAAAAGAAAGATATTTTTACTAATTATATTGATGATGATATAAATTATATGTATGATAGTTTAATCATTAGTGTTAAGACTACATGGACAGCCTATTAAGTTTCCTATTAGTATAGAACTAAAAAAGGAAGTAATTATCTTTTCATATTAGTAATGGACAAACTTATAACTCATATTTAGGATAAACCTCTTAGGTGTATTTTATTTGATGAGACTTTAAACAGAATTAATTCTCCGCTTAAGGTATAGTTTTTAATTGAGTAGGATTAAGATTAAATATATGAGATATAATTTTAATAATATTGTAATTAGAAGTTATATTAAGTAAATAATTTTATATTTTAGATTAATTATGTAACAAGATGAAAAGATAGATGAAGAAATTGTTCATAGAGTAAAAACTGGATAAATGGAGAGGAGCATAAGAAGTTTTACATAATCATTGGGTTTATCTTATATTAAAAATAATTTTATAAAATTATTGTTAGACCAATAATACTTTATGGATTTGAGTTTTGCGTAGTTAAGAAATAATATAAACAAAATATTTGTATCGCTGAAATGAGGATATTGAGATAGATGTGTGGAATTATAAAAAAAAGATAAGATATGAAATATTTTTGTTCGTTAATAATTTATGACTAATTAGGTATAGCTTTGATAAATGATAAGATGATGACAACAATTTATAATATAGACATGTGATAAAGAGTCTCATAATTGCTTAAGTTAGAAAATGTGAATCTATGAATATTAATGATATGAGGAGAGGTAGAGGGAGATTTAGAAACTATAAATAAATATTTAAACAATATATTTTTTTACAAAGATCAATAAGGGTAAAGGATCATGTAGTCGATCTTAAATAGTTGAGATTTTAAGGTTTTATTATTGTTGTTGTATTTTATATTGTACATAGATTATATATATCTGCTTTGAAAAGTTTTGATTCTATACATGGCTTATTTCAAGTTTATTTTACAAATTAATATTATTTTTTTTCTTGCAAATGCTTAGAGTCTAGGTCTTAGTCGATTAAAATCTTGTATTGCCAAGCTATTCAAATTAGTTCTTCAGTTTACAAATATATATTTATGATTAATTATTTGGTTAATTTTTTATGTTGTTACTGTAAGTCTGTAACATCATGATTAGTCTCACGTCGGAAGTGGGTTGAAACTAAGATTGGCTTATAAAGATTTAATGGATATCCTACTATTAACTTTAGCCTAAGTATTTTGACCCAGTGGTTCAAGCTCGATGAAGTTTATACGTTAGTTATCCTATTAAGTTGGATAATAATATTTGGTATTAGAGTTAACCTAGTATTGAAGTATGGTATGAGGCTCGGGTAGAAAAGAGCTACCAATGGATGGAGCCAAATGGTACGTTAATGTGTGGAGCCACCACTGGATTATGTCTTACATACATCATACTAGAGTTTGATTTTGGACTATATCGAGCTTTTACGAGGACATCAAGTCCGATCGTAACATCTTGATTAGTCCCACATCAGAAGTGGGCTAAGACTAATACTTTTAATTTCAGCTTAGGCATTTTGAGTCACTAGTTCAGGCTTAACGAAGTTAATAGATTAGTTATCCAATCAAATTGGGTATATTTCTTTAAATTATGTAGTCTCATGCTAAAAGTTTTTTTTACATTTGCATGACAAAGCTTCTGAAGGTGTTGATATCTGAACCTTCTCCATGTTCAATTAGTTGGTATTTAGATTACAATAATGTAATCTACCAAAGTCCTTCAGATTACAATAATGTTTGTGATTTTATTTCATGAAGACATGAACTATAGTACTACTTTTTCTTGTTGCCAATTATTTGATTGTGTTGCCCCCGTTGTTCAGTAGGATAGGTCAGCCATCACCACTTTTGGGAAATCAGTCTCCAAGAACTCCAACCTCACCATGGATGCCATTTTCAATGTTTGTTGCAATTACAACTAAATTGCCTTCTCTAGACATAGGCTTATTCACTACACATTATGAAGTATTTAAGGTCATAATTTCCTTTGACAAACTACTATTTAAGATCTCATGAGACTTCATCATCCTAAATGACTCCATATGGTCCTATTTCCAGAAGTGGAAGATCAGTAGGAATGACCTGGTTAAAACACAGAGGCAGATAATTGGTGATAAACTATTGGTATCTATAATACTGAGGCTAGAACACTAGGATAGTAAGTCTTGATAGATGCAGGTGTAGTATCCATGGAAATTTTGAATTTCTATGCTTGAATCTGATCTTTTGGTGTATGCATAAGTTGCAATAGCATATGCCGATCTAACATTTTGAGATCTTCATTGCTCATTCTTAATGATATATTTTGGTCCTGCTGGCTCTTATGAACTTCCTGCTAGTTCTGATCCATTACAATCCTTTATGGTAGGTAGGCATTAGGTTTTGCTTACTGCATGCACTGTTGAGAGTGGTTATATACATATTTTTTCATTTATGTAGCATCTTTCTATCAAAGGTGTTCCGTTTATTCGTCGGCTATGAAAGCTCAGTGGGATATTTTAAAAGCTTATGTTGTTGAATTCAAAATTTTGGACTTTTGTTGCTGAGTACTTACCTTTGCTGCTATCTTGACTGCCTTGTTCACTAAGAGGTTTTGGTTGCATGTATATCTCTGACAAGCAACTTGATGATCAATATGAAGCTCATGATTTCTATTTATCAAACAAGATTATAGTGTTCTGAAAGTCATAAGGTGATTGGGGCATCAAATGTGTTTGCCAATTCTGTCCCATATCTGGCTTGATTTGCATGAACGAACTGAGATATCTCCCACTTTATTCGCACATGTTTGTGTTAGAAGTAAGCATCACTTCCTATATCTGAGACCTCTTTTGCATATGGTGTAATGTTTATACACTTCACGTGTCCTTGTGCCTCTCATTTATTTTCCTAACGGAGTGATTGCTGATCAAGTAGCAGTCTCTTCCCTCCTAACATCTTGGTTTGTTCTTTTTTAATCTTTCTTATGTTGCTACCCTATTGTTTCCTTATATTTGCTAGATAAAAGCACAAATTGGTTCCTATATTTTAGACCTAAGAGGCATCTGCTATGTATAATTTGCTTCCTTGTTTTAATAATAAAAATTCACCAACTAGCAAGATTTGCAGATGGCTCCAGTGGCAGCCTACCTTTTTTTTTTAAGTTTCCATGATCAATTTCTCTTCTAATTATTTGCATCCTTTTTGTCACATCTTTGCTGTCTCACAGGCCTTCTCTGGAATTTTATCTCAGCTGGGAAAACCAACAGGGTAAATTATTAGGCAGTACTATGGATGTGGCAAAATTATGGCGCATTGTACGCTGTATGCTGACTCTTATTTTTGGCAAGATAAAACAAGCATAGATATTTATAAATATTTAATATTTTTTTCACTAATTATCACCCAAACCTCGAAAGATCAAGGAAATTTATATTCATGTTATTATGTGTTTTGATGCATCTGTTATTAATTGTAGGCAGTGGCTGTATCATGCAGTTGCCACCTGTGGCGAGAAATCAACCTTCTAAGAACCTGTAGAACGAGCATTGACGTGGTGAAGGCACCTCCTCAGCTTACAGCACGCTTGCAACGTTCATACAATGGCTGATGTACTTGGTTAATTGCAGGTACGGGTAAATTTACTGGTTATTATCTTGATGATGTTAGAAACCCTCAATAGGTTATATGATTTAGGAAAATAGTTCATACCCTGTGTAGAAATGTTAGTTAATTTTTGCTTTCTTACTTAGAAGTGTCTGTTTGTTGTTGGCACCTGGGAACGGTATTACAATAGTACGCTTGTTTGCCGGTTAGTATACGCTATCCATCAGAAATTGAGAGTTCAGTAGTTGCTCCGCTTGGAGTCTAATGAGAACAGGGAGGCATAACTTGGAGTTGATTGAGTTGGACAACTAGATAGCAAGGATGCAAACTCTATCAGTCTGCATCTAACCACACATGCAATGTTATGATTGCTTAAATATTTTTTATTCCGTAATAAAATCGAGATTGCTGGGAGGATTAAAATGGAAAACAGAATACTTATATATATATATATATATATATATATATATATAGAGAGAGAGAGAGAGAGAGAGAGAGAGAGAGAAAAGAAAATATTAATAATTAAGGTTTGTTGCTATGTAAAAATCCTATGCTTGTCAAGATTTTGGTACCAGGATGGTGTCAGAAAAAAGGACAATTTTAAGTGCTTATAAGATTTTCTCTGGTAAATTTACAGCCATCGAAAGAAAGTTCTCTTATATTTAAGTGAAGGAATATACAAGAAATTTTTTGGTTGATTCAAGATAATATTTTTCCTAGTATTGAAGAATTTGGATTTTTATTGGTTGAATGTCCAACCACATGAATCTAAATAAATTGTTTCTTGAATTTATATCTTGATGTTGATTCTCTTGATTGTTCTTTTAGTATGAAGATCATATAATATGTTTAGACGGATCGAGTATTTATAGATTGAGGTTATAGTTTGGTGATCAAAGTGTGATCATTACCAGAGGAGCTGGTCCTACATCTCTTTCTTCTCAAAGCCTCCACCAAAACCCATACTCAGAGACCTGGCAACCACCACCCCCCACCATCTGCGCTCTTATCCTCTGAAAGCAGGTGGAGGACCAGGAGAAGGTTCCCTCGAGCCCACAAGTGAGTGAGTGGCGAGACAAGAACGCAGGATCCGTTGGTGCTTCACAAGGTTGGTATGGTACAGCTCATCATGCATGCTGCCTCTGTGTCGTATCCCAGCGAGCCGAGTTGAAGCTCTCTCTCTCCCTCCCTCCCTCATCCTCTCCTCTTGATTGCATGTGGACAGCTCCTGTTGAGCTACCATTCTCCCTCAATTGGTTTATTCTTCTCGGTCCCCAGTTGGTAGGACGTCCGTCATGTGTCACCCAAATGACGCCTGGTGGATCCCCACCGGCCACCTTTCCAATCAGTTAGTGACACGTCCCCGTGCCACTTGGGTCAACTTCCCGGGTCAGCGTCTTTCTTCTTCTTTGGGGATGGGAATCTGTGGTGGCGCAGGTTGGTGGTGTGTTGATGTCTTTCCCCGTCAACATCTCTCTGCTTTCGCTTCTGCTGATCTCCAAAAAAAAAAAAACCATATATATTTTGATGTTCCCATCACATTCCTGCGTAGATAAGCACAGAAAATAAATAAGGTTTCCTTTCCTTGTGGCAATACAGTTGTTCAGTGGGTCCACTTACCGAGTGATGTCGATGTTTGGTGCACCTCGCCTGTGACAAGAAGGGGACTTCCGTGGCCTGTTCGAAATATAATCATTGATGTATTATCTTATTTTTTTTTATTATAACTGTAATTGTAATTGGTAATAGGATTGGTTTTTTTTTGGGGGGAAAGGAGGATTCAACTTCTAATTTAAATGTTTTGGTATGCAAAAAAACTTATAAAAATAAGTGATGAAAGTTTTAATCGGTTAAATTAGTTCGTACCTTCAAAAAAAATGACGGATGAAGTTTTAAATCCTCGATGATGAGATTTTGAGAGTTGATATTAATATTTTAGGTGTACTCTTGATCCTGTATGAAAACATCAGTAGGTGGTAGATAATATTGAGAAATAATATCTTATAGTTGATTGGCACAGCAAAAATAATTATAGTTATAATGTTTGTGTTCCTTCAAAATGCGAGAATCGAGAACAAAACAGGTATTTTTATTTTTAGATTATATAGTACCTGTGATATTTTCTTCATGTGTACTCCTGTTCTAAGCTGGTGAATTGAAGAAACGGGAGGTTTTAGGTGCAAATGATAGCCAAGTTTAGTAGTTGGCGTGTCCTTCACAGTCTCTCTCGCCAGTGAAATTTTGTCCTGTCCTCGATCGGACCCAACTCTTCTTCGTCTCTTTCTGTGCCCAAGGTTGCATCTTCATGGCACCGTCTTTTGGTTAGCTGCATAGAATAGTTTCTCTTGCAAAAACCAGCATGACAACGATGAGCTACTGAATGGAAGGTAGCCTATCTTATTGCATTCAATTGCTTGCTTTCTTTACCTAAGGGAGGTTATGATATGAGTACGTAGAAGGTGGGTTCTTATTGGCCTCTCTCTCTCTCTCTCTCTCTCTCTCTCTCTCTCTCTCTCTACACCCCCGTGGCAGGAGAAAGAAGCTTTTGTTTCTTCACTAACAAGGCACTTGGGGATAGGTGGAAGTCACTTTCCTCACACGTAAAGACGTGACCATCCAACCAAGTTGTACCTCTACTTCCATGCATTTCTAGGGGAACTCCTCTTCTACATACACAGTTTGTGCATACTTGGTCAAGCCTTTACTCGTTCAAACTTGACTCGTTCACAAGCTTAATATTAAGTTTGATTTCAATCGGTAGCGGTCTGTCTTAGATAATCCATGTCACTTTTTTTTTATGAGGGTAAGATAATACATGTATTTCGTGAAAGAAATCTACAACTCTTAGCTTACTCCGATGTATATTATCTTGTATCTAAGAATTATGGTTGAAGGTTAAACTTTTGGTTTGGTCCTAAGAAGTAATATAATCAAAAGAGAGATTTGGGATAGGGGAGATTTTAATGGATGATGATGAATAAAAGGTTTTAGCGATGGATGACTCCTTATCTTCTCCTCTATTAAAGTCTTCTTTTATGATTTGTTAAAGTCCACCATTATTTTAAAGGAAATTTTGTTTAATGGAAGCAGTGGGCATTATTGGCCATTTGAGTGAAGAGGCAACATGGAGAAGGATGAGAACAAACATTTGGTGGCCATGGAACTGGTCCCATCCTTCTCCTTCACCTGCCTTTCCATGATATAATTCCCCAATTAAATCCAGTCATTATATAAAAGACTGAAAAAGAAGCCTCTCTCTCTCTTCTCTCTCTCTCTCTCGCCCTCTCTGTGTTATATACAGCTGAAGAAGGAGAAGATAAAAAGTGGAAGGAAGAGAGCAACGAGCACAAGAAAGAAAGAAAGAAAGAACGCCATGGCTACGTCGACCACCTTCTTCATCTTCTTCCTCCTCCTGCTCACCCGGATGGCGGCCGTGGCGGCCTTCGACGTGCCGACGACACCCTTTAGCGAGGGCTTCTCCCACCTCTTCGGCAACGACAACCTCATCCGCTCCAAGGACGACCAGTCCGTCCGTCTCTCCCTCAACCGCTACTCCGGTAACCCCTCCACCCGATCGACCGTCTTCATCCTTAGTCTTACGTCTCGAGCACGCAACTAAGAAGATGATGGGTGCGGTCATCAGGTTCGGGCTTCATCTCTTCCGAACTCTACGAACATGGATTCTTCAGCGCGTCCATAAAGCTGCCCAGGGATTACACCGCCGGCGTCGTCGTCGCCTTCTACGTGCGTCACGGTCTCCTCTTTCTTTGCCCTTCCTTTTGCGTACTGCTTCATCTTTTCTTTATGCGTGTCGTTATTCCCCGAACCCAGTCGATGCATGCAGTCCATATTTTTTTGTTGAAGTCAATCGCTTCGAGAAGCGTGTAAGTTCATCACATCACATGTAATACATATATATGATCGATCACATGACGTAAGGATCGAATGCGAGAATACAAGGAAGCATTTGTTTACATCAACAGGAGGTGAGAGTAGCAGAGAGATCACATGGCGTAGCTTAGATGGCAGTAAAGAGTCGATGAATGCGAAGCTGATTGGTTTCGACGTTGAATGAGTGCAGACATCCAACGGCGACATATTCCCCAACACGCATGACGAGCTGGACTTCGAGTTCCTCGGCAACGTGAGAGGGAAGGACTGGAGGATTCAGACCAACGTCTACGGCAACGGCAGCACCGCCCGCGGCCGGGAGGAGCGCTATCTCGTCCCCTTCGACCCCACCGAGGCCGCCCACCGCTACTCCATCTTGTGGACGCCTGACTTCATCATGTACTGCCCTTCTTCCCTTCCTTGCATTGGCATGACCAAGACGTGGTAGTCTTTTTTGGGCGTCGAGCTCCACGTTGGAGCTATCGATCGGTTTCGCTTGGCACGGTGCGAGGCCCATTGTTGCATGCTCTTATCGTCGAGCTCAAGATGGGTTCACGGTCGTGATGATTCATGGCCATGCAACGCTTACGTTCTTCTTCTTCTTCTTCTTCTTATCGCTTGATTTCTCCCTGCAGATTCTACATCGACGACGTGGCCATCAGAGAAGTCGTGCGGAGCGACTCCATGGGGGGCGACTTCCCGTCGAAGCCCATGTCGGTCTACGCCACCATCTGGGACGGCTCCTCCTGGGCCACCTCCTACGGCAAGATCAAGATCAACTACAAGTACGCGCCGTACGTGTCGGAGTTCTCCGACCTCGTCCTCCGCGGCTGCCGCGTCGACCCGATCCAGCAGGTGGACACCGCCGAGCGGTGCGCGGAGACCGTGGAGGAGCTCATGTCCGCCGACTTTGCCCTGCTGACCCCGATGAAGCGCGCCGCCATGCGCCGGTTCCGCGAGAGGTACATGATCTACTCCTTCTGCTACGACCAGCACCGGTACGGCAACTTCACATTCCCGGACTGCGACTACGTCTCGCCGGAGCACACCAGGTTCGGGGAGTGGGGTGACAACAGGTTTCCTCCCAAGGAGGTCCGGCGATCAAGGCGACGGGTCCGGAAGCCAAGCCCCATCGACGTTCAATCATCGGAGTAGAATCGATCTTGGTTGTCCATAGCGATGGGATTTATTGATTCTTTGGTGTTTGCGATGCTAAGTTATATCAATGTAGAGAGCATCGGTGATTGGTGTTCGAAGTTGGTGCCGCAAATAAAGATGAGTTCGTTCAAACAGATCCATCGGGCATTTAAGAGAGCATCAGTTGGTGATGTTGTGCTTTGGCTTCTGTTTTCCTGCCCTTTTTTTTTTTTTCTTTTACACCTAAATTAACATATAAAAGATTTTAATTGAATAAAAACAACAATCTCAATTTTTATTTTACAAAAATAAGTGAGGAAGACATAATTTGAGTATATATGAAATGTAAATATGAGTTTGCTCCAATATCATCATAAATATGTTGATTAGATAATCAATAATTTTGAAATCTTAAGTTAATAGAGATGAGTCCATAAATTTACAAATCTTAACAATCAATTTAGTGATAGCATGATAGTTTATTTTTCTAGTTTTATTCTTTTCGGAGCATGTGAGTTCTTATACTCTTTAATTAATCAACGTAAGACTAAACGAAACGCTTTATGATGACCTAAGTGTACAGCGTTCTTCTTCCGGATGGCGTGACGCATCACTATCTCTCAACTAATACCATCCTCTTCTTCTTCTTCCATGACGTGTGACGTTCGGCCTTAAGACGTTTATGACATATCTTCAAACACGGGGTGGGTCATCCGGTCACGGCTTCCGCTGCATGTGTGGTTCGACGCTGGTGTTACTACGGTTTGCCGTAGGCTAGACTGCAGGAGTTATGAGGTCAAAGTATGCCGCGAACGCTAGCTTGTAGTTTGGAATCCATGGCATTTCTTCAAACACGCGGTGGGTCATCGCGGCGTGGCTTCCGCAGCATGTGTAGTTCGAGGCTAGGGTTCATAGAGTTTGCGGGAGTTATGGCGACGAAGTATGCCATGTACGCTAGCTTGTTGCTTGGAATTCATGGCATTTCTTCGAACAGGGGGGTGGGTCATCGGGTCGTGGATTTCCCCTGCTTGTGGGCTGGTTGCAGCGTTGGACGGTTTGCAGTGGGGCGTTGAGCTGGAGCCAGCGGCGACTTTGGGAGGAAGACGCCTCGCGGATGCCGATTGCCCTTTTTGTTGCGTGGTCAGAGACGGCGGGAGATGGATGATGAAGCCATTACCACTATGACTTGATTGCAAGTAGGGAATTAAGGTGTGAAAAGAAGACAAAAAGGGTAGAAGACGCACGCGTTTAGAGTGATCTGGAAACGTTCAGTGTGTTTTGGTCAGGTGTGGCTCGGCACGCGTTTAGAGTGATCTGGAAACGTTCAGTGTGTTTTGGTCAGGTGTGGCTCGGCACGCGTTTAGAGTGATCTGGAAACGTTTAGTGGTTTTGGTCAGGTGTGGCTCGGCACGCGTTTAGAGTGATCTGGAAACGTTTAGTGGGTTTTGGTCAGGTGTGGCTCGGCACGAGTTTAGAGTGATCTGGTAACGTTTAGTGGGTTTTGGTGAGGTGTGGCTCGGCACGCGCGTTCGGAGGAGAGGAGGGAGAACTGAGCATGGTTTCGGAATCGGCGACGGTTCTCGTATTTTAGATTTCAGTTTGAATCGATATATTTTTTTATTTTTTTAATTACAAAATAATTTAAAATATAAAAAATAATTTATTTTTTAATTTTTTTTAAAAAAATATACGTGCAATTACAATAAGTGTAATGGTATGAAAAATTATTGATATAAAAATTAAATTAAATTGTAAATTTTTTAATTACTTTCGATGTCATACGTTGTGTATGAATGAATGATCTCTTGGTTTTGATTTAAAAAAATAGTTTGCCTATTTTGATTTCATAGCTATTATCATCATATTTAAAATATTATCATATTAATATTCTTCTAAAACAACAACAATATTAATACAAACAACTAAAAAATATGGGCAATAATATCATGATAAACACCAAACAAATTATAGATTGCCTTATTAAAAACTTTTAAAATTTATAAAATTGTTTCACAAATATTATAATGTTATGGATATAAACTAACTTATCTAACATTATTTGTAATAAAAGTATAAAATAATTCTTTATATTTAAAATATTCTTTAACTAACTCATATGTAAAAATCCATCGGATACGAACTGTTGAATCTCGAATTTTGATGATAAAATCAATTGGTAAATTATTGATCTAATCCATATGTTGATATAAGTGTTGCAGGATTAACTACAATAACAATGAAGGTATAAAGCAGATGTTGGGTCTGAGTCAAAGATCGGACAATACGTCGAAAATTCAGATGATGTGCCGGAAGTTTATCGGAAGTTCACCGAGAGTTCATCGAAAGTTCACTGGGAGTTCATCGAAAGTTCGCCGAGAGTTCGTTAGCAGTTCACTGAGAGTTCGTCGAGAGTTTGCTGAAAGTACACTGAGAGTAAACTAACTTATCCAACATTATTTGTAATAAAAGTACATAATAATTCTTTATATTTAAAATATTCTTTAACTAACTCATATGTAAAAATCCATCGGATACGAACTGTTGAATCTCGAATTTTGATGATAAAATCAATTGGTAAATTATTGATCTGATCCATATATTGAGATAAGTCTTATAGGATTAACTACAATAACAATGAAGGCATAAAGTAGATGTTGGGTTGGAATCAAAGATCAGACAATACGTCGAAGATTCAGACGATGTGCCGGAAGTTTGTCGGAAGCTCGCCGAGAGTTTGTCGAAAGTTCGTCGAGAGTTCATTAGCAATTCGTTGAGAGTTCGAGTTTGGCGAGAAGTTCATCAAGAAGTTCGCCAGAGAGAATAATTGTAGAGAGAGAATAATTGTAGTTAGATACAATGAAGCACAATAAGAAGGTATAGCAATAAAGAAGATCATAATAAGAACGAGAGTGATCTAGGAAAGATGAGTAGACTAGAGAGAGACCGACTCGGAGACAAAGGAAGGATCGATGATATAAAAGTTAATTTAAGATCCAAATAAACCTCTTATTGAACAAATAATGAAAAAAAAAGGTCTAAACGAAATACATCTGAGTAAGCCTTACAAATCCGAACCAATTTTATTTAACGCAATTGATTCATGCAGGTTATCAACGAAAAGGTCCTCCCATCTTTGAACAAAACCGATCCAGTAAACAAATCGATCAATTGATCCACTTCTCATTCTAACAACGACGAAGAGTCTCTTAGCCGTCAAATTTTTAGACACAATTATTCAAGCTACCAAACCAGAAGCTATATTTCTACCAAGTCTCGACCCTTCAACAATCATACAAAAAGTGTAATTATTTTCTTTCAAGTAATATCTTCAGCTTATGCAGTAAGACACTACGAATGTAGCCTAATTCTCGTATCATTTATTTGCAACAAAGCTCTATATCAAATAGAAGCCCACATGAGATAATTTGCTATAAGAGAAGCCACTATGAAGGAAGCATTAAAAAACAAGGCTAAGATAACCGCAGCAAATGAAAGGGGGCGGCGCCTACCGAAACAACAACTTGCCAAGGTGATGCTTCAACAGTCATGTAACCCATCCCTGTACCGTGGGCTATATATTCTTCTGAAAATTAAGCAAAAGAAGATAATACATGAATTGATTCAGATCTGAGACTCTTGATAGATAAGTATATTTGGTTAAACTGGCATAATTCTAGCCTGAAGATCTAAAAATAATAAACCGAAAGTGGATATTATATGCTCGAGATAACTCCATAAAGCAAAAACATAAAGGCTGCATAATGACCGCACAAGGTAAGCCCTAAACTTATCAATGAATACGAACAAGTCACCGTCACTTCCGGTTGTAATTTTACTCGATCCTGTGGTGGTAGACATCAAGAACCGAGTGGTTCAACTGTTCCCCAAATGCCTTGGTAGAGAACTGCTGGGTAACATGATCTCTTGCCTCTTTGCCCATCCTTACAGCCATCTCAGGGTCAGTCAGAAGCTTCGACATGGCCTGTGCAAATTCAAAAGGGGTGGGTTCGCAAAGAAACCCTGTGACATCATGTTTGATGGTCTCCAATGGCCCCCCGCTGTTGCATGCAATTACAGGTTTGCTTGCTGCCATTGCTTCCAGAGGCACAATACCAAAATGTTCGTCCTATGTGGAAAAAATATAGCATCTTATAAGGATATGATGTATCTAAAGCACAAAGGGAAAGAGTTTACAACTTATAGGATACACCTGCAGGATACAGTGATTTCATTGTCAATAAAAATATGCTGACCATGATTAATGTTGGGTCACAACATACTAAGAGGCAGTCTCATGATTAATTAGTGCAAGCACAGGAAAATAGAGTTGCAGTATGATTGTAGGAGTTACCTTTTGGATGGCCTGTACTAGCCATCATTTAACAAGTGAAAAAACAAGTGAACTCCAGTAGCAAAGAGAGCATACAGAGGTTATGTGATGACTATCGCAAGTTTCTAATCATCGTAGGAAGGTGGTCAGTGGAAAACACAAGTGGTGCGCACACTGTAGAACTATGAGGAAAAACAAATCTCACTCGTAACTTGGATTTTGGCTAGACCATAGGAAAAACATGGAATATCCAACAGCTAAAGAACAAGGTAATTAAATACAATCCAAGCAAAACCATCTGCACAAAATTACCTTTGGCGTGTACAAAACAGCGATGCATTCTGAGAGTAATTTATTTCTTTCTGCTGTTGTGCAAGATGTAACAAATTCAACATGTTCTGATACTCCCTCGACTTCTGCCAACCTCTTTAGTTCGTCTAGGTACTCAACATTTTCCTTGAGGCGTTTATCGTAGCCACCTGTAACAAAGTGCATAAAGATGCTTGCCTGTCATGCAGTTCATAGCTTGTAACTTCTTCATTCTTATAGATGAGAACAGTAACCTTATGTAATCATCAAGAGAAATAAAAAAAACACCTAGAGTCTATCATAACCTTCGCTTTGCACTGTAGAGGCTAAGTCAAATTCACGGGTTGGCAGGCTATTCTTATATCAGAGCTGACCTGACACTGATGAGCTTGAATAGCTCAAATGTATAAATTTGAAGTTAAACCCTCTTTCTTTCCTCATCGGAAATTCTTTTGTGGTAAAGTTGGTAAGTTTCATGCAAGATCACGCTGACGTGTTTATTTAATAATCACATACAAGTCTTATAAACATTGGATTAGTCCACAAAGCTAACCAATATATGTTAGTGGCTAATTTGGCACATGCTGACATGATATGACATGGGAGTGTCACATTGCAATATTCTAAATCTCACATAAAGGTCAAGGTCTTATGGTGATTATGAGGTCAAATGGTATCAAATTTCTCTAGCATAACATAAACTAGGAATACCTACCCAATCCTCAAATTTTGTGAGCAAAAATGATCAGGTATATCACAATATAAGCTGTGGTTATTTGGGACTCATGGAAACACAATACATGGAGTTTCAACAGCAAGGAATTCCTTATCATTTTATGAGGTATGTCAGTGAGTGGATTTATGCCATAGCAGTAGTCATGCCCTGTGCGGACACAATTCTGATAAAACGCGTCAATCAATATGGACTTGCATGCCCAGCAAGGCAATGCATGATTTGCCTTGCTTTGAAATCCATTTAATTATTTCTCCATGTTACATACCCAACATACTTCCCTGCCCAGACTCCACCTATTATTTTATTAGTAACTTGAACAAACATGCACCACTCTATATGATTATATCATATTTTAAGTCTCTAAAGAACTAGGACTTACTGAGAAAATTAAGAAAAAGGTCCAAACCACACTGACCAAACCAAGGACTGCCGTACCGTATCGTACCGGCGTTTCGACCCGGGCTCGGTACCGGTATGGTATGGTGTACCGAGCGATACACCCAGGTGCTGCTACAGTATGGACCGGTACGTACTGCCAATACCGGGCGGTACGATCCGGTATGCCAAACCTTGGACCAAACCATATGAAGAAGAAAGAAAGTAATCGAAATATATAATCACCTGCAATTGTCAATGTAGCCTCGGCATAACTAGGAGGTGCACTTCCAAACGAACGAAGAAATGCAAATGCTGATATCGCCAATTGAAGGTTCTTTTTCCTTTCAAAGCGGTTTACTGAAAGGAAATTCAACCTGAGCAATATAGAAAAATTCAAAACTTTAACGGACTCAACACATGCACAAAGTTGATATATGATCTAAAGCTCCTACAGTGGTATCCTAGAATCATATTCAACCAGTGAAGATGGCAAGATATATACGAGTATGTCAGTTACTTGTAGGTGCAAGGCCCGTCAAACTGTTCAACATTAACTGCTGGATAGAGTACAGCAGGACGAGTTCCTCTTGAATGGATTCGACAGAAGGTTGTGGCAAATACAGATGCAGTGTATTTGCTGTTGACTAAGATTAGATCTGACATACCTGTACATATCATAAATCAACCGACAGCAAATACTGATGAGCACATGGAAAATTGTAGAGAATACTGAAGCAAATACATGTGCCAAGAAGAGCAAAACCCAAAATAAAGAGATTTCAGCAGACGACCTGTAGTTGCTTCTTCGATCATGTCAATTGGACAGCGGTATATCCTCCTAAGCATAGTTGTGTGTTGTGCCAGCAACAAATCAGGAAAATGGCAGTAGAATAATATCTAAAAGAGACTCAATGATCCATCACCATAAATTCCAAAGTCTTAAAAGTTTGAATGAATCACAAAACCAAGGATAATACCTTTGTTGACCGTTTTAGTTTCAGCAGTGGAATGACAACAGAGACCTGGTCCGCCAGTATAACATCGAATGCAGGCCATAAAAGAAGAACACAGAGTGCAACAAAAATACATCGAAGATATGCACATAATGCATGAAAGCGGTAGAATATGTGGCGAGGCAGGAACCCACCATATACTTTAACTGAAAAAGGACCTGAAAAATGTTGACAAAATTGTTAGCATCATTAGTTCGTTGCTCGATTCCGCTTAACTGCTTAAGTATCTGCATAAAACCAAAACAAAATTTGCTCAATTCACCCGCCCTTCTGGGACAGCTTGTGAAATGCAATGGTTTGGAAAAATTTCACGGTATCCACAGCAATGAACAAGCAACACCAAGCTCAACGATTCATGCCTTTTAGCTAATTAAATGGTCTGGAAATTCAAATAAATTCTTAACTATATTGTTTTTCATGGATATTACATGAGAGATATTTTAGCTAACAACCAGTCCTAGAATTGTGCAATACGACAAACAACCAATCGTTTCATTCTGATGTTAATAAAGTCATCACTAAACCCTAGAACAATTGAAAGTTGTGTAATACAACTACTTGTCAAGAATATTCAATACACATTTCACATTTTTAATTTCAAAATCTTAGTTTCCAATGGTTTGGTAGTGCTTGGTTGTCAATGTTCTGATAGTATTGCAGCTTAAATGACAAAACCCACAACATACTCACCAGCAACAGTCTCCTCAAAACATCGATTCTTGTCATGATGTGATGTAAAAAGGTGAACACTATGCCCATGCGATGCTAGTTGAACGGCTGCATCGACAATCAACCTTTCAGCACCACCTACAGATAAAGATTAGGTCATCATTTATCATGTATGAAATGCAAATAACGATTAAACATGATGAATGCTTTAATGGATACAAATGAGGAAAAAACACAAACAACTGAAGTTATGCCAAGTTGGTGCCTTGATTTTAAGAAAATAAAGTAGTGACATTTTTATTACATTTATCAAACGAGACTCAACCTTACAGTAAAATTTATTCATTGTACTTCCACTTGCAGCTTGAAGCTGATACCTTGGGAAGTTTCAATATATTCTGTTAATTCATTGATCATAGGAACTCAGACTAATCGTTCATCAATATATTCGCCACAACCTCTTCCATTTCCAGCTTTGATTGGCACCTTCAAAAAATGGATACTTTTTGCACAATATGAAAGGATATATTGGGCACTCAAAGCATGATATGCATTTTGATCACCCAAAGTACAGTATGTTTCACTCTACATTCAGTGCTTACTTGTTTTTATTATTTGAAGGCATACCATGAAGCCGTCAATACAAATACACTCCACTGCATGAATAAATCCTAAGCTTTTAAGGAGAACGTTGTTGCGACGACCATTGTCAGTAAAACAAAGTCACATGAAGGAAGCATAAATTTTTTTCCTCTTTTTCTATCCAATTTGAGGGGTAAAAGGTATGTAAAGTAGGAAATTCAAGACAACCATCTACGTATTCCAGTCTACTTGTTGTCTAAATTCTTGTGAAATCTGTGGATAGGAGTAAAATTAAAAGAAAAAGAAGTTGAAGAAGCCTACAGAAGAACTTATTTAGAAAAAAAAAAAAAAAAAAACTTTACGACAGTCAAATCCTTTTGTTTCCTTCTTTCTTAGACAGATTTCATGAGAATTATCCACAGAAGGTATGTGCCTACACATGATATCACTTGAACTTGCAAATCATATTTGTCAATATTTATAAACTGGACTTGGCATGATGTGGCAGAATATTTTAGGGTTTTGTTGGGCCGATAAGAACGAGAAATTTCTTTAATAGAAAACGAGATGTACAAATATTTATGACCAAAGGAATCTCAGATCGGCAACGAAGCCAGACAATCACGAGCATACGCAAACCATGAGAAGTGATCACGAACCCGACCCATCAAGAGCAAAGAAAGAAGTTAATATTACTCCCACGACACATGAATAGAATTCTAACATCTCAACTAATCTTTCCACAATAATCCGCCTCATTTATCTAAGAATTGCGTAGGGTAAAGATCAAATTAAAAGAGCGAATCAATTTGAGAAGGAAAAATCCCTGGATCGTGTGACGAGGAAGGAAACGAAGGAGAGAGACTGACCGATCCCGAGATCGGGGTGGATGATGGCGATCTTCAACTTCTTGTTTGCGTTCCCATCATTCTTCGTCATCCCTTCCTCCCTCGCACCCGACCAAGTCCCTTTATCGGCAAGATGGATCTGTAGCCCACTCCAATCTCGGGGTGATGCTATCGTCCGAGCCGGGCGGTGCGACGGATGGAACAATACATACACATACGATGGCTCGGTGAACGGCGGCCGTCGAAACGGGATCGGGGATCGACAAGGCGGGGGAGGAAGCCGCCGTCCGGAGTAGAACAAAGCCGGCGAAGGCGAGGATACGTGTTGACATAAGAGGATCGGGGAGAGTGACGTCATGATTTCCCAAACCGGATCCTGACCGTTTAAAACAAACAGAGAGATCCCGGCCATTGGGTGCATAAATCGGATTCGGGTCTTGATCCGCTAGTGATTGCGGGACGGGTTTTCGGATCAAGAACCTCCACCCGTTTCAAGTGTTGGTTATTATAGTGCATGGTTATTAGATTTTTTTTCCATTTTTGGATAAAAACTCTTCAACGTATATTTAACCATTACATGTATCTTTATCCTCGAAATGACGAGCTGCTAATGTCTTTTAGTAGAGTATAGCAGTGGCAAACAGATCTCCACTCTGTGACAATGCATGGAGACGCTTTCGGCGTTAAGGTACTAAGATAATCTCAAGTCAAGAGGGTATGTGGAAGTCAGCTCCTTCTGGAAATAACTCGACACTGGATCTTCCTCCATCTCCGTTTGCTCGGCTGCATCCCTCACGAAGCTCCCTTGATTCATCTCCTCGCTTGCTCCACATAAGCCGAGCTCCTTCTCCAAGTATTCCAGCCATTCCAAGCTCTTGTCTTCTCCTTCCGCCGCCTCTACTGAATTCCTCTGAGTCAGCTCCGCCATGGCCGCCGCCTCCTCCTGCCATGGACTCAGAGATTCCAGCTGGATCACCGCGTCAGGTGTCACTAAGAAATCTTTCATGGCATCTGATGAAGAAGAGCAAGGAGAAACTTTGGAGCTCTCGTCTCCTGTGCCATCCTCCTGCTGTGGCGACCCCCATATATCCATTGGGAGCTCAAACATTTCGATTGACAGATCAGCTAAGTCTAAACTTGGATCATCTTTCTCCACATGAGCATAGCACGAGAGGTACGTGCTCGAGGAAGATGAGCTCTGAGAGTCGTCTGGTTTGTCGACCGACATCGATCTCCGCTCTTCGGATGCCAACCTCTTCTTCAAGTGCGTGTTCCACACGTTCTTGATCTCGTTGTCTGTTCTTCCCGGCAGGCAGGACGCAATCTTCGACCACCTGAGCAAAATGGCATCATCGAATTAGGCTTACAGAGAAATCCAGAGCCACCTATACGGTGACATCTTAGATTCGGGGTCTTACTTGTTTCCCAGCAACTTGTGTAGATTAATTATGGTATCTTCTTCTTCCTTTGTGAAGTTACCGCGCTTGATGTCGGGGCGAAGGTAGTTGATCCACCTCAAGCGGCAGCTCTTCCCGCATCGCAGCAGGCCTTTTAAGATCAGAACACTTCAGCAAAGTCAATTTAGCTATCACTCGTCTGAACTCTACTACAAAGCATTTGATAGAGCATGATGAAACAGGAAGGAGGGAGACCTGCAAGTTTAGGAAGAGCACGCCAATTCCCGTGCCCGTGCCTCTGGATGTAGGCAATCAGTCTCAGGTCCTCTTCCTGCGTCCATGAACCCCTGTTCAGGCCGACCTTCGCGCAGCAGGGCGCTCGTCCTCGACCCATCTCTCTTTCTCTCTAGTCACACCTTAACTTCCACTTCTATAGTTGCAGACAACTGGAGGAGTGAGCTCTTATATAAATGGCGGGAGGAGGGAGGCTCACAGCCGCACTTCGATCACCAAATCTGGACTCGCAGTGTTAGATTCTCTCTCTACTAACAATTGGTGCAGGGGCCACTTGGATTTGAGACACCTGCCGTGTTCTGCTTCCTGCTCTCTGCCACGAGAGCTTCTACTCCATGTATTCAACTGAGTTGGTGGCAGTGTCGCAGCCTTTACCAATCTACCAAGAAAACAGGTGACATGATTAAATGGCGACCACATCGATTCTTCGGCAATCCACTTAATTAGGCGCTCTTAGTGGTGCAAACAATCCGATCACATCATCACCTTCGTCATTAACTTGAAACTTCACGTCAGTCATGCTAATCTACGTCGAAGAATAAACTTGACTGGTAGTACGATGCACTACTATGACAAATCTACAAAAGCTAGCTCGACTTGAAGATGAACTCAACAAGTCAAGCGATAAGAACTGACATCAGCTGGGGAGTTTTGGAAGGCGTTGGGTGACTTGAAAATGGCGCAGGTTGGTATGTTTAGGAGGTGAGGTCACAAGGATGGAGGAGGTATAAATCATTAGATATGATCAAAGAAATATGTAAGCAAATGTTGTTAATGGCGTCAGATCAGAGAGTCACATGGTTTAGGTGACTAGTTTCATCTTAGAAGAGAAGGTAGCTCAACTTTTAGCCAACCCCAGTCCTTCGACATCCAATGGCTCCTTCACCTCATCCTCAATTACTGTTCACCACATTCCTCGAGCGTTGAAGCAGGAGTAACTGGCATTTATATCCTTTTACCTTACAGTCGCCTAACTTTGAAATGGTTCATCATTCAAGGGTTGCAATAATATTATATCCTTCTTGTAGACTTGTGGGAGTGCTGAAGCTGTCAAAGTTCTTGGTGTTTCTGGTCTATGATTTTTAGCTTCTTTCTTTGAGTCTCTAAGGGCTGATCAATGACAATTTAGCTAACCTACCTTTTGACCTTCTGTGTCAGATAACTGGGAGAAAACAAGAAAATGAAGGAAAGGACAGTGACTGGGACAGAACAAGAACCGATACAGAGTAAGAAGTATGATGAAGTCAATGTATGCCCAATGTACACAAAGACATCAATTGATGCGTGATATGAATGGGACACGTGGTTGTTGAATCAATGTAAATGTGTGAGGCTTGATATCACGTGTGAATGGAAGCAATGGCTTTGCTTCCTTCTGCAAGGCAAAGACTATGCCGATCTCAGGTTGCATGATGGGATGATCGAAGACAGAGACACCGTTGATGGAACTTGAAACTTCAGAAAATTTAGCTTTCAATCATCAAACAAAAATGTTTGAAAGTTCTTCAGTTTTTTGTCTCTCTTGACACCAATCTTTGATCTTTTTCCACGGTTAACTTCAGTTTCACCATGCACCAGGAAATTTGCTTTATATGATTTCCAAGCCTACGCAACACATCGATTTCAAGAAGTGCTAAATGGAACTTGCTGAAAGATTTGCAGAAGCTGAATCGCATCCACAGTGTAGAAGCCAGATTCAACTAGTTTGTACATGGAAGAGCTCATCATCTTCTCGCAGTGCAGAAGCCAAGTGAAAGTTTAATTCATGTGGCAGGGTCTTAGTTTTCTTTTCCCAGTCCCAGAGAAAGCACACACCACATAAGTTACAGCAGTAGACCAACATGAGCTCTCGTCCACCTACTTCAAAAGCTTTGGTTTCACTGCCGTACTTTGTGTAAGGAAATTAGTGGATGGACTTTTCTTGTTTAGAGAAAGTCGGATTGTATGGAGGTAGAAAGATGTTGATCATTATGATTCAACTAGAGGTTCCCACAAAAGCTGGATGATTCGTCAATGAATGATGAACACCCTGTCTTTACTTGCCCCATTCATCATAGCCAGATCATAGATTTTCCTTCTTGAGCCAATCAAAAGGCACCAGAGCTTAAACTGCTCTTCTTATTCTTTCTCTACTATGCTTTTAATTGAGGAACAAGTTTGTGAAGCACATACAAACTCCCAGTGACATCCAAACATTCTTCGATTTGACTTCTCTTGTTCATACAAATGCAACCAACAAGGAAACAGATGCAGGATTTCTGTAGTCCACATCCATCTTGTCTTGTGCGATACCGTGAAGAGAAGGATAATGAAAGATGGCAGAGCGTGTCACAACTAAAGCTTGAGTGAAGGAGTGATCGAAAATGATCAAAGTTGTAGGGCTTTTTTCGCCTTCGAATCTTTTTGACTACTTGTTCATGCTTCCTCACTCCTTTTCATTAACATGTGTTGCTGCTCTCTTTTAGCTCTTCATTAACATCTTGTACACACACATTTCTTCACAGACACTGATAATTTTGATTGTTCAGGTCTGCATCTATCTCTTGTGCCGAAAGATAGGAGCATATTATCATGCTTGTTTGTAACTACGATTAGAAAAGGTGTCAAAACAGAAGAGTCGTAGATCATGTCTCAAAGTATATTAATTGGAAATTAGAGAACACCAAATCTGTGGCATTATCCATCACAAACCAACCACAGAAAGAGAGCATCACAAGTCACTCACCACCTTTTTGAGTCAGGTGAAACAGAGACCGGTCCCTACTGCCCAAAGCTTTCGGATACGAAGCATTCTCCTCATTTTAAATGATTAAAGGACAGGAAACCATAGCAATCGGTGGTTGGTTGCCATATCAGAGTCAGGATTAAATTACGTTTTCAAGCGAGTGCTACTTCTCCTCAACTGCTCTTGTTTTTGTCTCTCTCTCTCTCTCTCTCGCGTCAGGTCTATCTGTCGGGTTTGGTGGATCTGCAGTGGTGAATCAGTCCCATCATTGACTCGCGTCTCACGTAAGGGTGGTGTGAGCAGAGCGTCAGGTCGAGAGCTCCCGCACAAAACAAGTGCTGCTTCTGCTGATGTCTTTGAACAGAGTTAACTCCGAGGTCAGAACACTGGTCTTTACTGTTTGTTTACGAGGTAATCTCTTTGATGTATTATCATTCCTATTTTAGATTATATAATATGTAATCACAATTTGAGACAAACTAAATTGAGCTGTACCAGAGAGGATGGTGGAAATTTATACAAACACTTCATCTGCTCTGTTTTTGGATTTCCTCTTCCTCGAGTAGAACTCTCAGGTTGACGTGAACTCCTCCTCTGTTATGGAACTGTTTAGTGCCACATCGAGAAGACTTTTAGTCCCACATCAGAAAGAGTCCAGAGAGAACAACAGCGAGGATCTCATATAAACCATGATACCCAACCGATTAAGGCGTGGTGGGCACATACTGGACAATTGTTTCGCCTTTTACTAAAGAATACTGTGGCGCCAAATTTTGAGGGCCCATATCTGCATTCGAGTGGGGCCCATCAAATCATTAATAAGGTATTTGCTTCATCCTAATTAGATTGTTTTGTCCTCGTACAATTTATCCAAATAATTGGGGTTCATTAAGTATTTAGAATTTGATTTAACGAAATACGTTTTTTTTTTCGTTTTATAGATTTTAGCGAATTCATTGACGAATCATTTATTTATATAATATAATTAAGAAAAGCCTAATTATTTAAGAAAGTTTTTTTTATTTTTCTCTATTAGTACATCTTTTCATCTCTCGTTTCTTGAAAAATGAAATTGCCTTTGGTTTTCGATCGATCACCCTTCGCCTTCGGCCATTGCCTCTGCTCCACCTGCGCTCCCTTCGCATCCTCCTTTTGTTGGGAGAGGAGAGGGTGGGTGGGGGGCGCAATGGCGAGCATGACGACGGAGAGAAAGAGCGAAGGGAAAACGAGGGCAACAAAGGAAGAGAGGAGGGAAGGGGCAACGAAGGAAGAGGGGAGGAAGGCGAGGGTGGAAGAGCCTTGTGGAAAGGTGGGCGTGACGACGACCATGACGGGGCAAAGGTTACGACCAATTTTGTCTTTTAGAAAAAAACGTTCTATGAGAATAAATGGAAAAGATGACTCTAATAAAAAAATAAAAATAATTTTTTTAAGAATTTTACCTAATAAAGAATTAGAAGAATAAGTGACTCTAAGTGAAAAAAACAAAAAAAAATAGTAATCATCGTAATAAAATAGTAATCGGTTCGTTGGATTGTCCTGCATTACTTGGACATTAGAAATCACCTAAATAGTAAGATAATCTTTTTTATTTATCATTATTATTGGACAATGTGCAGCCATGATTTTACTAAAATAAACTTGAGCTATGCAGAGGATGTTGGAAATATGTACAAATACTCATCTTACTCTGTTTTTTGAGGCCCCCTCCCTATTACTCTGTTCTTAGATTTCTTCTCCATCTTACTCTGTTCTTTTGAGGCACCGCACCTATAATCAATCAAGAGAGAAGAAAACCCGTCGCTTCTTGGACTTCCTCTTCCTCCGACATCGTGGCTTCTCTCGATTTGCTGTGTTGACTTTGGTTAATCAATATTGAGTAGCGTCGCGTCCAAGTAGAAATCTCAAATCGATGTGAAGCCTAACTTTTAGTCCCACGTAACATTAGAAAGAGTGCACTGATAAGGATGCCATATAAACCATGACACACCGATGAGCAAAATCACGCAGCTGCGTGGTGGGGCACAGAGTGAACTATTCTTTCGCCTTTTACTAAAGAATACAGTGTGCCCCAATTTTTTGAGGGCCCGTCCTATGTTGGGTGGTGCCCGTTAGATCATTCGATAAATATTTATTGTTTTTTTGAGGGCCTATCGATCTTTTTGACTACTTGTTCATGCTTCCTCGGTCATATAAAAGCTACATAAACATACACTCCTTTTCATTAACTCGTGTTGCTGCTCTCTTTTAGCTTCTTATACACACATTTCTTCACAAACACTGATAATTTTGATTGTTTATCATACTGTAGAATTATCGCAGGTTTATAACTGCGATTAAAAAAAGTGTGAAAACAGAAGAGCTGTAGATCGTCTCAAAGTATAGTTATTTGGAAATTAGAGCACGCCAAATCTGTGGCATTATCCATCACAAACCAACCACAGAAAGAGAGCATCACAAGTCACTCAATACCTTTTTGTGTCAGGTGAAACAGAGACCGGTACCTACTGCCCAAAGTTTTCGGATACGAAGCATTCTCCTCGTTCATTCAATGATTAAAGGCCTGGAAACCATAGCGATCGTTTGTTGGTTGCCATATCAGAGTCAGGATTAAATTATGTTTTCAAGCGAGTGCTCATTCTCCTCAACTGCTCTTGTTTCTCTCTCTCTCTCGCTCGTACGCTCTCCTTCTCGGGTTTGGTGAATCTGCAGTGGCGAATCAGTCCCATCATTGACTCTCATCTCACGTAAGGGTGGTGTGAGCAGAACGTCAGGGCGAGAGCTGTTATAAATTATTCAAATAAAAAAAATGATAGGTATTAGACATTTCAAGGGGTTTTTTTTATAGTTATTTATCAAAGATTATGTATTTTATAGAAATACCTATAATAAATAGGTATTTGAGAGTAAATTATAATCCATTTTTTTTATTCTTCTTCTTTTAACTTTAAAAATAACTCCAAGTGATTGAATTAAATATTCTTACATTTTTATTTAAATATTTTTTATTATTTACTCAATACAGATTTTCTAAAGTTTGTCATATTAAAATTATTTATATTAAACCCATAGTAATCTTATTGAGAAGATGGTATAAATATTGTTTTAAGAAAGTGTTTATACAAGTTTCCATAATGTTATTCATCCTCTTCATTGGTATATTTTTTATGACAATCTAAGAACAATAATTTATAAGTTTATACAAAATTATCATGGAAGTCATAAATACTATCAAATTATTGAATTAAGATTTTATTCATTTGGATCATTTTAATGGGATGAATTTTCACCCGTTGGCAAGACAAGATAAGCTTTTACATTGATTGCTTTGAAGATTTTTTATATGCTTGATCTAAATCTTATATCAATTCTTGATACAACCGATAATGACATTGATGTAGTTGAATGGAAGAATAAAAATAAAAATAAAATTATGTAAAGGATACATTCTAATACTATTTCGGATCGGCTTTATGATGTTTATACAGTGGAATCATTTGCAAAAATAATTTTGAATGTTTTAGAATTGAAATATCAAGCAAAGAAAAAAGTATAAAGATATTTTTAATTTTTAAATATTTTGATTATAAGCTTATGAATGACAAGCCAATCATGGCACAAGTGTATGAGTTATAAGTCATTGTTAATCAATTAAGGGCTAAAAAAGTAAATTTCTTGAATATTTTCAAATATGGGTTATGATAGTCAAATTGCATTCATCTTGTAAAGGATATAGGAAAAACATTTTGTATAACTCCAAGAACATCATTTTGGAGTAAATTCAAAAACATCTTATGTGAGATAAGAGTGAGAAATCTTTTGGTAATATAAAAACAAATATTGTGAATCAGTTTAAGAATTCCAATAAACGTAAGCAAAATAAGGAGAATCATCTTAGCCTCAAAAGGGATTACGAAAAATTTAAGAAGCTAAAGAGTGGATACTATTTTGTTAATGGAAAACCTGATTATTTTGTTAGGGATTGCATATTTAAGAAAGGTCAAAAACCGAAAGTTAACTCCATTAAGGGAGATGATAATATAGTCACTACGATGAGCATGGTTGGTGGTACGATACTTATGCTACCGTCTATGTTTACTATGATACACACTCTTCAAGACTAACAAAAAGTTAATGGATGGACAAGAGATTTAAATAGGAAATGAAGTTCGTACTAAGGTGTTTGGCAAGAAAAATATGGAACTCACTTTTACTTCGGGAAAAAAAAGTTACTCTTATGAATATTCTTCATATACTAGATATGAGTAAAAATTTAGTGAGTAGGAATCTCTTTGACAAATCTAGAATTAAATTTGTATTTGAATTCGAGAAGTTAATTCTATCCTTTAATAAAACTTTTGTTAGAAAAGATTATTCCATTAAAGGAATGATCAAATTATCTATTGTTGATAATAATTCTAAAATTAATAAAAAATATTACTTATATTTATATTGTTGATTCTTATTTATTATGGCATAATAGATTAGCATATATTAAAACTAGCATTATTAAAAGAATGGTTAAGTGTGATTTAATAAATTATAATGTTGATGATCTTAATAAATATGAAATTTATGTTAAATGACTAAAAAATCCTTCAAAAGTGTTTAAAGGCATACTAATTTATAGATTTAATATATGCTGATATATGTGAATTAAATGACATGTTAACAAGAGGAGACAATAGATATTTCATTATTTTCATATATGATATGTTTAGGTTCATATATATTTATTTATTGAAACATAAAAATGATGCTTTTAATGCTTTTAAGGCATATAAAGTAAAAGTTAAAAATCAATTAGGGAAGAAAATTAAAGTTATAAGAAGTGATAGAGGAGGAGAATACTTTCCTAATAAATTTAACTTGTTTTGTAAATAACATGGCATAATTCATGAATATTCAACACTTAGAACACATCAACAAAATAAATTAGTAAAAAGAAAAATAGAACTTATCTAGAGAAGATAAATGCTATGTCATTGCATGTTAAATTATCTTATAATCATGTCATATTTTAAATAGAATTCTTTCTAAAAGGAGTAAGATCTTATAGAAGGAAAGATAACCTAATATTAGTTATTTTAAAATATGGTAGTGTCTTGCATATTGTAAGAATAGTGATTTTTTAGGGATAAAGTTGAGATCTAGAGGAATCAATTATGTATTTGTAGTGTATGCCTCTAATAGTAAAGCTTATAGATTTTTTTATTTGGAGTCTAATGTCATAATAGAATCACAAGATATAAAGTTATTTAAACATTTATTAACTCCAAGTGATAATATTCATATGCTAACTAGTGAAGTGTCACTAGTGGAGACATCTCTAGAGGTTAGTAGGCAATCTAATATTCCTTTGATTGGATATCAATCAAATTCACAAGAGGTTGATGAGCAATCTTATGAATTAAGAAGAAGTACTTATGTGCACATAGAGTAAAAACATTAGGATTATATAAGATTAATTCTCAAAGTATTTCTTTTTACCTTGTAGAAGGAATTACTAAGAGTGTCTTCGGATTAATTCCTCTTGTTTTACAAGTAGAAGATAATCCTAAAACATTTAAAGAAGCTATGACCTCTTATGATACTACTTGTTAGAAAGATGTTATTAATGATGAGATAGATTCTATTATGTTAAACCACACTTGGAAACTTATCAAATTACCTTCTGCCTCTAAACCTATTAGTTGTAAATGAATATTTTATCAAAATCCTTTAGCAACCTATTAGTTGTAGATTATTTTAACATATATGCTCTGGTAGCTAGGATCACATCCATTAGAATCGTTTTTGCTTTAGCATCAATTTTTGAACTTTATGTTCATTAAATGGATATCAAAATGATATTTTTAAATAGAAACCTCGATGAAGAAGTATATATAGAATAACCCAAAGGGTTTGTTCTATTGAAAAATGAACTTAAAGTGTATAAACTTGTTAAGTTATTATATAACTTAAAGTAGGCTCCAAAACAATGGTATGACAAATTTGATACAGTGATTTTTTTCTAATAGATTTGTTCACAATGTTGTGGATAAATGTATTTATCTCAAAACTTATGATAACTATATGTTGATAGTTTGTCTAATAGTGAGTAATGACATGAAATGTGTCGTATAAACAAAGATGTTTCTATCTTTAATATTTAAAATAAAAAATCTTGAACAAGTTGATATCATACTAGGTATCAAAGTAAAAAGAAATAGTGGGAGATATATTTTAAGTTAATGTCATTATATAGAGAAAGTATTGAAGAAATTCAGTCACTTAAAAATGTTGGAAGAACATTGACTTAATTAAAGTATTAAGTGCTATAGTAAGTCTTATGTATACAATGTATTGCACAAGAGCTAATATAGCATTTGTAGTTAGTAAATTGAGTAGATTTACTAGCAATCCAAGTGTAAAGCATTGAAAGGCTATTGAAAGAATTCTTGGGTAATTTAAACAGACCAAAGGTTATGACCTACAATACTTAAAATTTCTTACTATTTTATAAGGATATAATATCCTGATACAAGTTGGAAATCGAGTTTAGGAGATAACAAATCCACTACTATTTGAGTGTTCACCTTGAGAGGTGATATTATTTCGAGCAAAAACTAAATATGTATAACTCGCTCAACTATAAAATTAGAATTTGTTGTTTTAGTGGAACTAGGAAAAAAGGTTGAATGGTTAAGGGGCTTTCTATTTAAAATTTCATTAACTTTTAAGAGTATGAATTCGATTTCCATATTTTATAATAGTTAAGCTACTTTAGCTCGTACGTATAATGATATATAATGATACGTATAATGAAAAGTCAAGACACATAAATCTTAGACATGATTATGATATGTTTAACAATTCACTTTGTGATGCTTACGCTAAGATAATATTCAAATCGAAAGATATATTATTTTATTCATAAATAATATTTAATTATTTGAAGAAAATTTTTATATTTAAACAAGTGAGGGATTGTTATAAATTATTCATAAATTAAAAAAATAAATTATTTATAATGATATTTGAAAAAGTAGTTTTTTTGTAGTTATTTTAGTAGTTAATTATCAAAGATTATGTCATTTATGGAAATACCTATAAATAGGTATTTAAGAGTAACTTATAATATATATTTTTTATTCTTGTTCTTTCTTAACGTGAAAAATAACTACAGATTTTTGAATATTGAATTAAATATTCTCGAATTTTTATTTGAAGATTTTTAAATTGTTTGCTCAATATAGATTTTTTAAAAGCATATCATATCTATTAAATCTAGACTTGTTATATCCACTAAAATTATTTACATGAAGATATAAATATCATTTTTAGGAAAATATTTATACATGTTTATTATTTATACTTGGGTTTCATTCTTTTTATATATTTTATAACTAGAGCTTCCGCACAAAACAAGTGCTGCTTCTGCTGATGTCTTTGAACAGAGTTAACTCCGTGGGCAGAGCACTGGTCTTTAATGTTTGTTCACAAGGTAATCTCTTTTATCTATTATCATTCCTATTTTAGATGATATAATATGTAGTTGCTGTTTGAGTAAAACTAAATTGAGCTCTACCAGAGAGGATGGTGGAAATTTATACAAACACCTCGTCTGCTCTGTTTTTGGATTTCCTCTTCCTCAAGTAGAACTCTTAGGTTGACGTGAACTCCTCCTCTGTTACGGAACTGTTTGGTTGCACATCGAGAAGACTTTTAGTCCCACATCACAAAGAGTACAGAGAGAACAACGGCGAGGATCCCATATAAACCATGAGAACCCATCGTCCATTTCACGCAGCTGCGTGGTGGGCACAGAGCGAACTATTCTTTCGCCTTTTACTAAAGAATACCGTGCGCCCGCCACACAAAACAGCATACGTCAATTTTTTGAGGGCCCATCCTTATATTTGGTGGGGCCCAATAAATCATTAATAAGGTTTTTTGCTTCGTATTAGTTAGTTTGTTTTGTACTTATACAGGTTATCCAATTAATTTGGGCTCAATAAGTAGTCAGAATTTGATTTCATGTAGTACGTATTTTCTTTTCCCTTTTAAGATTTTAGCAATTTCACTTGACAAATCATTTATTTTTAGAATATAAATTAAAATTTTAAATTATTCAAGAAAGTTTTTTATTTCTCTATTAGTGTCTTTTTTAGTTTCTTTTTCATTCATTCACTAAGAGCATCTCAAGTCTCTTAAAAAACGAAATTGTCTTTGGTGTTCGCTAGATCACCCTCTGCCTCCTTCGTCCATTGCCTTCGCCCCACTCACCCCATCAATTGAATCGCAACTATGTCTCACTAAATTGTTCTCGTGCTTAACCAAAAGGCTTGATGAAATTGCGCTGCATCTTGTCAAGTTGAAGTATTCATGTGTGCTTCGATAAGCTATCGCTCGTCATGGAAAGAATCATGTGTTGTTGTCCGGCACGATTAGTTTGTGATCGGAACATTTTATGTTCAGATGGTTTGTGATATTCTTTTATTGGATCCTTGTTTTAATGTTAATTTATGAAAGAGAATACGGTCATCCAATACGTTGAGAATTCAAAGTCAATCTTCATTCGAGTTTGAGTCCATCATGAGTTTTATGCTGGAGATAAGTAGGATGCTTAGTAAGATGTGGACTAATACATAGATCATCTTGTTTCAAGCAATATGATCTAATTCGATATAAAAACAAAAGAAATTAAAATTTGATTAATATTCAATTGGTCCATAATTGAAATCAAAATCGATTTGATTTGAACTGATTAATCAATAATTTAGTTTTGAAGGCTACAAATGATGATGTGGGTTCAAGATTCTGATTCGATTTAATTGAACCGAGTCGAGCCGAGCCGGATTATTGAATATATTTTTAAATTACTTAAAATTATAAGTCGGATAACTGAATAAGATTAATCATTTTTGAACTGATTCTACCTTATTTTAAGACATCGATTCGATTAAACCCAATTCGATTCGAACCCATAGCTATACTGTTTGTCCTCTGTTCTCAGATGTACCTGTTATCAAGGAAGAGAGAAGAAAACCCGGTCAGCAGTCTTTGGATTTCCTCTTCCTCAAACATCATGGCTTCTTTCAATTTTTCTTTTTCGAAAGGTTTTCACTTGGGTTAATTACTTCCAAATAGCGTTGCATTATATAAATCATGATATAACGATCTTGCAGCTAATTATTCTTTGGCCCTTTACTAAAGAATACCGTTCGTTCCTCCGCCATCCAACTCCAATTTTTTGAGACCTCATCCTGTATTGGTTGCGGTCTAACAAATCATTAATAATGTATTTGCTTAATCTTAGTTAGGTTGTTTTATTCGTATGCAATTTATCCAAATAATTAGAATCACTTTTTTATTTTTATAAATTTAGGATGACCACAGTGACAAATAGGAAAAAGTCGAAAGAAGAAGAGGTGAAGCGGTAGGGGAGGCACATATTATACAAATGCTATCTTACTTTGTTCTTCGAGGCACCTATTACCGATCAAGAGAGAAGAAAACCCGTTACTTTGGATTTCCTCGTCATCTTACTATGTTCTTGTGGCACCTATCATCAACCAAGAGAAAAGAAAACCCGTAACTACTTGGATCTCCTCTTCCTCCAACACCGTGGCTTCTCTCGATTTGATATGTTGACTTGGGTTAATCAATTCCTAGTCGTGCCCACCTCTAAGCAGAATACTCGAAGTATTGTGAAGCCCTCCAAGAGCTAGCTTTTAGTCCCACATTGGTAACATTAACAAGAGGGCACTCGGAAGCATGCAATATAAACCATGATACATGATTGAACCAAATCACGCAGCTGCGTGGTGGGCACAAAGCGAACTATTCTTTCGCCTTTTACTAAAGAATACCGTGTGCCCGTCACTCCAAGCAGCATACGCCAATTTTTTGAGGGCCCATCCTATATTGGCTGGGGCCCAACAAATCATAAGTTAAATATTATTTGTTCTTATCTTCTTATTTTAATATTTTCATTGTCTTCCTAAATATACCTTTTCCTTTCCTCAAATGTTATTTTATGTATATATCAAATCTCTTTATTAGTTTACAAGATCGTACTCATTATCATTGTTGTCGTTGTTCATAGAACAATGTGTCATCCAGATTTGGTTAAAACCAACCTAAGCTGTGCATAGGAGTGTTGAAATTGAACAGAAAAATTAAATCAAAATTGAATTGGTTTAAAACTGGTTTGATTTGAATCGATTAATCAATGATATAGTTTTGAAGGCTATGGTCAGTTTTAATTTGGGATTTTTCTTCCTGGATTTGGTTAATCAGTTCGAACTAAATCGAACTGATTAACCAATCGGATCAACGTTCTACTTCGATTTAATTAAACTAAGTTGGATTATCGAACCAAATTGATTTATTTTAAAAATATATATATTTAAATTATTTAAAATATAAACTAATTAATTGAACTTAATTTTGATTAATCCATTTTGAATCATTTTGATTTCGTAGGTTTAAACTGATTCTACTTTATTTTAATTAGCTTATATTCTGTTGAGGAAAATACTCTATTCTATTGAGGAAAATCCTTTCTCCTAATCCCTATAAATAGGAGAGGGACATGCTAATGCATTCAAGCTAAAGTTACTTCAAAAAAGCTTCTTATCTTATATTCTTTCTATCATGGTATCAGAGTTGTTTGCCTAGAGCAAGCTCTCTTCTCTCTTCTCGCTGCCGACGACTTATCACTGTTGCTTCTCCATCTCTGACGGCAAAAGAAAAAGCTTTCTACCATTGCTTTTCCATCGTCAGCCCATCGGTGCGACAAATCTTTCCTCTTCGGCGAACGACAATTGTCTTCTCCACTGCCACAATAAAGCTTCTTATCTTCTATTCTTTCTATCATGGTATTAGAGCTGTTTGCCTAGAGCAAGCTCTCTTCTCTCTTCTCGCTGCCGACGACTTATCACTGTTGCTTCTCCATCTCTGACGGCAAAAGAAAAAGCTTTCTACCATTGCTTTTCCATCGTCAGCCCATCGGTGCGACAAATCTTTCCTCTTCGACGAACGACAATTGTCTTCTCCACTGCCACAATAAAGCTTCTTATCTTCTATTCTTTCTATCATGGTATCAGAGCTGTTTGCCTAGAGCAAGCTCTCTTCTCTCTTCTCGCTGCCGACGACTTATCACTGTTGCTTCTCCATCTCTGACGGCAAAAGAAAAAGCTTTCTACCATTGCTTTTCCATCGTCAGCCCATCGGTGCGACAAATCTTTCCTCTTCGGCGAACGACAATTGTCTTCTCCACTGCCACAATAAAGCTTCTTATCTTCTATTCTTTCTATCATGGTATCAGAGCTGTTTGCCTAGAGCAAGCTCTCTTCTCTCTTCTCGCTGCCGACGACTTATCACTGTTGCTTCTCCATCTCTGACGGCAAAAGAAAAAGCTTTCTACCATTGCTTTTCCATCGTCAGCCCATCGGTGCGACAAATCTTTCCTCTTTGACGAACGACAATTGTCTTCTCCACTGCCACAATAAAGCTTCTTATCTTCTATTCTTTCTATCATGGTATTAGAGCTATTTGCCTAGAGCAAGCTCTCTTCTCTCTTCTCGCTGCCGACGACTTATCACTGTTGCTTCTCCATCTCTGACGGCAAAAGAAAAAGCTTTCTACCATTGCTTTTCCATCGTCAGCCCATCGGTGCGACAAATCTTTCCTCTTCGGCGAACGACAATTGTCTTCTCCACTGCCACAATAAAGCTTCTTATCTTCTATTCTTTCTATCATGGTATCAGAGCTGTTTGCCTAGAGCAAGCTCTCTTCTCTCTTCTCGCTGCCGACGACTTATCACTGTTGCTTCTCCATCTCTGACGGCAAAAGAAAAAGCTTTCTACCATTGCTTTTCCATCGTCAGCCCATCGGTGCGACAAATCTTTCCTCTTCGGCGAACGACAATTGTCTTCTCCACTGCCACAATAAAGCTTCTTATCTTCTATTCTTTCTATCATGGTATTAGAGCTGTTTGCCTAGAGCAAGCTCTCTTCTCTCTTCTCGCTGCCGACGACTTATCACTGTTGCTTCTCCATCTCTGACGGCAAAAGAAAAAGCTTTCTACCATTGCTTTTCCATCGTCAGCCCATCGGTGCGACAAATCTTTCCTCTTCGGCGAACGACAATTGTCTTCTCCACTGCCACAATAAAGCTTCTTATCTTCTATTCTTTCTATCATGGTATCAGAGCTGTTTGCCTAGAGCAAGCTCTCTTCTCTCTTCTCGCTGCCGACGACTTATCACTGTTGCTTCTCCATCTCTGACGGCAAAAGAAAAAGCTTTCTACCATTGCTTTTCCATCGTCAGCCCATCGGTGCGACAAATCTTTCCTCTTCGGCGAACGACAATTGTCTTCTCCACTGCCACAATAAAGCTTCTTATCTTCTATTCTTTCTATCATGGTATCAGAGCTGTTTGCCTAGAGCAAGCTCTCTTCTCTCTTCTCGCTGCCGACGACTTATCACTGTTGCTTCTCCATCTCTGACGGCAAAAGAAAAAGCTTTCTACCATTGCTTTTCCATCGTCAGCCCATCGGTGCGACAAATCTTTCCTCTTCGACGAACGACAATTGTCTTCTCCACTGCCACTCTGCGCCAACTTCCTCCTTTGTTGCACCTCTACTGTAGCTTCTTCCTTTGCTGCACTTCTGCTGCAGCTTCCTCCTCTGCTGCACCTTCCTCCTATGTTGTAGCTTCCTCCTTTGTTGTAGTAGTATCACTGCAACATTACTGTAGATTTCTCCTCTGCCTTCATCGCAACCACAACCATCGCCGTCGTAACCACAACCATTGCCGTCGCAACCGCAACCGTCGTCGTCGCAATCGCAACCGCCGCCGTCGTAATCGCAACCGTCACCGTCGCAATCGTAGCCGTTGCCATCGTAGCCGCAGCCATCATCGTCAAAACTATAGCAATAACAATAGCAGCAACAATATGCTTTTGCCCTACTAATGAAGCCTCTCGCTTGTAAACCATATTTTGCATCGATCCAAGATTAGTATCCTTGCCAGGAGCACCATGATACAATAATGAATTATGTCACGCAGCTGCATGGCGAGCACAGAGTGAATTATTCTTTCACCTTTTATCGAAGAATACAGTGCTTCCGCCATCCAAAGCAGCATACGATAATTTTTTTTAGAGCCCATCCTATCTTGGGTGGGGTCTAACAAATCATTAATAAAGTATCTGCTTAATCTTAATTAGTTGTTTTATTTCCATGTGATTTATCCAAATAATTAGGGTTTCATAAGTATTTAGAATTTGATTTAATGTAGTATGTTTTTATTATTTTTTTGACTAATTTGTTAGAAAAAATTCCTAATATTTGACCTTTAATTCCCACATAATTGATTTTTACCTAAGGATATATTTTTTAAATCATAATAATACTTTTATGTCATACTATTTTAAGTCGTAGATTTATAAGCTAATTTGATTCGTTCTGAATATTACGGTTCGAGTTGGGTCGATTTGGATTGGGTCAATCCTTATTAAATCTACAAAAATAAAAAAAACTCGAGTGTAACGAAAATATTTTCATCGAATCAGTCCAAACTTCTCTAGAATTATTAACACATGATTCTAAGATATTTAATATTATTTTTCTAATTTCTTATGATTTTAGGGTGAATAAATGTTTAAATAGGGTTTTTTTGGATTGAATCAACGATCAAGTGCAACTCATTGAATTTTACCAAATCTATCTTAACTTCTCTAAAACTACTAGGGTGAGATAATAATATATTTAGTATATTTTATTTTTTATATGAACTTAGGATGATTAATTATTAAAATAAGATATTTTTGGTTGAATTTTTAATCAAATGTAACTCGAGCGTAATACAAGTATAACTTTTTAATTTTTTGCCAAACCTATCGAACCAAGATAATATGCTATGAATTTAAGGTGATTAATTTTTCAAATATAGTATTTTTATGTTGTATGATCTAGTGGAATTCGAGTTAATTTTTTTATCAAACAAATACAAACTTTTCTAAAACTACTAGCAAGCAATTCTAATATATAATTATTATTTCTTTTTTTTATGAGTTTAGGGTGATTAAGTTTCCGAATATGATTTTTTTTCGGTTGAATATGTAATTGAGTGTGAGTAGAGTTAGTTTCTAACAAATCATTCCAAATTTCTCAAAAACTACTAACATATTATTATACAACATTTAGAATCACTATTTTTTTTTAAAAAAAATTTAGAATGATTAAAGTTTTTAAATATGAATTAGCCTCTAAGTAATCTCATTACAAGTCTAGGTACCTTGGTAATAGTGCACCACTAGATGCATGAGTGATAACATCGCTTGGTGGGTGGTATCACCATCAATTTGAGGAATTATTTTTATTAAATCTATGATTGATTATAGTTTGAGTTAATTTTTACTAAATTAAACTAAACTTATTTTAGAACTATTGTATCTAATTTATGATGGATTAAGGATAATTTATATAGAAATTAATATTTTTTAATATATTCTATGAATAAGTGTAACTCGAATGTAACCTAAGCATGATGACTTTTGTAGGTAATCTAGGATAATTTTTATATATATTAAAATTTTAATGATAAGTCGAGCTTTTTATTTTTTTTATTTTATTATAAATTTAGAATATTTTTATATAAAAATTAATATATTTTTTAATATGTTCTTTCCATGAGTGCAACTCGAGCGTAACTTAAATATAATGACTAATCTAAGTAATATATGAGGAGCAGGAGAAGAAGAGAGCAATGAAGGAATAAAAGGAAAAAAGAGTGAGACAAGGACTAAACCAATAGAGAAGGGAGGAGGTGGGGATAATTTGGAAAAATTAAGGGAAATCTAATGTTCAATTAAATCAAATTGAATAGTTAGGATTCGAATGAATCGATTTGGTCCAATTCATCTAAAAACTTAGTTAAGTTCTAAAAAATTAAGTCAAATCCATTCAAAAGATAATCATCATTTTTTTATAATTTTAGTGAGGGTATTTTGATCAAAGCTATAAATTGGGTGACACTTGATAAATTCTAAATATTGGGGCATCATCATCGAGTAAAAATCAATGGTTACGTGGTTTTTCGATAAAGGCCCTTTTTTTCATTTTCAAGATTTTAGTAATTTCACTTGACATATCATTTATTTATAGAATATAAATAAAAAGAATATTTTTAAAAAAAATCTTTTATTTTCACTTTTTTTTCAATTAACATACATTTTTCATTTATTCCTACGAAACATCCCTCGTTTTCTAATATAATAAAATTATCCCTCTCCGTACCATCACTCTCCACCTTCACCCCCTTATTCATCATCTTTGTCTTACTACTCTCACCTATGCTCCTCTTCCATACGTCTTCCCCTTCTAAATTTTGGCACCACCAACTCCCAATCAAACCGATAGCCCTGGACGAAGTGGGAGGGGAGGCAAGGCGAGGGTGGTGGTGATCGTAGCGATGGAGAAGAAGAGGATGAGGCGACGATGACAATGAGGTAGAGGCATCGTGGTGACAAATAAGAATAAATCAAAAGAAGAGAGAGGAGATGAGGGTTATAAAGAAAGAGTGGAGGAGCGACATGGGGGGAGAAAGAATGGAGGGAGACGAGGGCAACAGGGTCTCATGACAAGGTGAAAGCAATGGATGACAAGTGATGATGAGGAATACAGATGTACAGCGAAGGTTAAAAGTAATTTTATCTTTTAGAAAATAATATGTGCTCTAATAAAAAATGGATTGCTAATAGGGAAAAAGTAAAAATAGGATTTTTTTTGAGAAATTTGTCCAATAAACAAAAGGAAGAACTAGTGTTTGTAAGCAAAAAAAAAAAAATAATCAAAGATTAATATAAAAAACTAGGAATAAAAAAGGGTCAAGGTTCATTTTAGCTCTTGTGGTTTTCGTCATAGACCACTTAAGTCTTTATGATTTACTCATGTTTAAAATAACTTATATATTTTAAAAAACATAGTATATAAGTCCCTCCCGTAAGTCTAAGTTAATATACATTATAGTATGCTTATTAATATACATTATAGTATGCTTATGTGGTATGTTTACTCATAATAAACTATTAATATAATGATGTATAATTTAAGTTTAAAAAAATTGATCAATTTTAGCCCTTGTATTTTTGGTTATTGACCATTTAAGCCTTTATGGTTTTGTTCGTGACTAAAAAAATCACATGGGTTAAAATAAATTTTTTAAAAACTTAAATTATATTAATAGTTTATTATGAATCAACATGACATACGTAAATAAGTAGAGTCTAACGTTAATTAACTTAGATTTGACAAGAGAAGCTATGTTATATTTAAAAAAATATGAGGATTATTTTAGACATATATAAACTATAATGATTTAAGTGATAAATGATTAAAATAACATGAGCTAAAATAGATCATAATTCAATAAAAAATAATCGATTTACAATCATCAACGATGGAACAGAACTTGTCATTGGTTGAAGAGTCTCTTTCGGTCGCACTCCTCCCCCTACCTACATATCATCTCGCGGTTCTATTGCCTTCCCAGGTGGAATCGTCACTTGGCCATGACAAGTTCTTTGTGTTTCTTATTAGCCACACCGAGCATGCCAAGGTTATGCTTCGCTCTCTGTGAAAGCACGACACACTGCGTCAACATGTGCTTCACCGCTCACCCCATCAATTGAATCGCAATTGTGCTTAACCAAAGGGCTTGATGAACTGCGCTGCATCTTGTCAAGTTGGAGGATATATGTGTGAAATTGGTACTTGGGCCATTTCCCAAGTTATTGAACTACAACTTCTTTCCTTTTTGTCCTTCTCAATCGTTTTCATTTCATCTTCCTCAAGTACCTTTCATTCCTTCTTCCTCTTCATCTTCTCTTTTGCCTTCACCGTTCCTTTTTTATTGTCTTTCTTCATCTTCTAAATATTAATACGTATCAATATATCGTGTGTTGACTACTAATAGATATAAATCCGATATATGATATTGCATTCCTTCGTTCAGAGAGCTCTGATTGAGTTAGTGATAACTTTAGTAATCATCGTGATAAAAGTGGAGATCGGTTCGTAGGATTGTTGAGCATTACTTGAACGTTAGCACTTGAACCGTCAAAGTGTTGCGCTTGGTGTCATCGCACTGACTACGTGGATCGCTCATCCTATACGCCAAGCTTTTAGTCCCACATTGGTGACATTGGCAAAAGGGCACCGGTAAGGATGCCATATAAACCATGATACACTAGTGAACCAAATCACGCAGCTGCGTGGTGGGCACAGAGCGAACTATTCTTTCGCCTTTTACTAAAGAATACCGTGTGCCCGTCACTCCAAGCAGCATACGCCAATTTTTTGAGGGCCCGTCCTATTCTGGCTGGGGCCCAACAAATCATTATTTAAATATTTATGTATTTTTTGGTGCGACTCATACGTATACTCGGTGGGGCCCGAAACCATTAATTAGTAATAAATTATTAATAAAATGTTTGTTTCATCTCAATCGATTTTCTCTTCTCATACAATTCATCCTGATAATTTTATAGTAAGTGTTTAAAAAATAATTTAATTTTTATGTCCAGGATTTTAGCAAATTCAGGTGATAAAAAATATTATTTTGGATGAGAATTTTGATACTTTCTGACAGTAAAAAAATATGTATTTTATTAAACTCTTTTTACAACCATGGTGAAAGGGAAACTCATCACTTCTCGGCAGTTCGGAGATGATCGATAACCCTAGTTACTCTCGTTGTAGTACTCCATCACTCCTCTCCGTCCCCTTCCCCATGTCGAATAGGGCTAAAGTCGGGGGAGCGGCTCGACTCAATTAATCCAAATGTATTATACAACTATTAAAATATTTTTTTAATTTATGATGAATTAAGGATATTTTTATATAGAAATTAATATTTTTAATATATTCTGTGAATAAGTGTAACTCGAATGTAACCCGAGTGTGATGAATTTTATGGGTAATTTAGGATAATATATACTAATATTTTTATGATAACTCAAGATTTTTAGTTTTTATTATAAATTTATGATACTTCTATATAGAAATTAATATATATTTTAATATATTCTCTAAATGAGTGTAACTCAAGCTTAACTTGGGTGCAATGACTAATCTAGGTAATTTGTGAGGAGAACAAGAGGGAGGAGAAGGTGGTGGAGGGTAGGAAGCGAGCAATGAAAGAGTAGCAAGAAAGAGGAGAGGCTGAGGGAGGTGGATGAAAGAGAGGGGAGGAGGTGGTAGAGTAGCGGGAGGAGGAAGTCAACCGAGAAGGGGGGAGGCAGTAGAGGTGGAGTGGGAGGAGTAAAGGTGGGGGTAATTTAGAAAAATTAAGTATAATGTAGGGTTCAAATAGACCAAATTGAATATTTATGATTTAGTTGAATTGGTACGGTGTAGTACATAAAATAAAAATTGGTTCGATTGTAAAAATCAATCAAATCTAATTAAAAAATAATCATCATTTTTTAAAATTTTTATTGAGGATATTTTGATCAAAGCAAAAAATAGGGTGCCCCTTGATAAATATCAAATATTGGGGCATCATCTAGTAAAAACCCATTATTAGGAGTTCTTCAATAAATTATCTTTTTTTTTTTTTTTTAAGATTTTAGTAATTAAATTGATAGATCATTTATTGATAGAATATATATAAAAGGATAATTTTTAATAAAAATATCTTTTTTTTATTTTTTTATTAACCTGCCTTTTTCATTTATTCCTACAAAACATCCCCAATTTAAAAAATAAATAAAATCATTTTTGGTTTCCATAACATTCCCTTCATCTTTGCCCCTCTTGCCTCTCTCCATGTCTCCTCGCCCTTCACACATTCTTCCCTTCACTATATTTTGATATCATTAGTTCTCTTATAGAGTTGGTAGCTATGGTAAAGGAGGTAAGATAAGAATGATGATGACCGTAACAATGAAGAAGAAGAGGTCGACAATGACAATAGGATGGAGACAATGGGTGACAGTGAGAGTAGATGACCCAAAATAGATAAAGGAGTTAAAAGAAAGAGAAAAAAACGGAGGCACGTATTATACAAAATACCTCATCTTACTTTGTTCTTGGAGTCACCTATTACTAACCAAAAAAGAAGAAAACCCGTCACTTCTTTCGATTTTCTCGTCATCTTACTTTGTCAACTAAGAGAAAAGAAAACCTGTTACTACTTGGATCTTCTCTTCCTCCAACACCGTGGCTTCTCTCGATTTGGTATGTTGACTTTTGATTAATCAATTCATAGTAGTGTCACCTCAGTAGAATACTCAAAGTATTGTGAAGCCCTCCAAGGGATAGCTTTTAGTCCCACATTGGTGACATTGGCAAGAGGGCACCGGTAAGGATGCCATATAAACCATGATACACCGGTGAATCAATTCACGCAGCTGCGTGTTGGGCACAGAGCGAACTATTCTTTCGCCTTTTACTAAAGAATACCGTGTGCCCGTCACTCTAAGCAGCATACGCCAATTTTTTGAGGGCCCATCCTATTCTGGTTGGGGCCCAACAAATCATTACTTAAATATTTGTGTTTTTATTATAGCCCATACGTATACTCGGTGGGCCCAAAACCATTAATTAGTAATAGATTATTGATAAAATATTTTTTATGTCCCGGATTTTAGCAAATTCAGGTGGAAAAAATTAATATTATTTTGGATGAGAATTTTTATCCTTTCCGGGAGTCAAAATATCGCATAGTATGATGTTGTTCTTAATAATCATCATTAAATAGTTGAGAGGTTTTAATATAAATAAAATATCGAAGAACCAGTGACTCTCATCCAAAGAGATATCTTTAAGGGACTAATATAAAAAATACTAGCAAGAACAACAAAATCGTCTTCCTTTATGGATTTCATTAAACCCTTTTTACAACCATCAGAGGGTGGAAGGGAAACTCGTCACTTCTTCGCGGTTCGGATCAGACGATCGAGAACCCATCGGTAGCTACTCTCGTCGCAGCACTCCATCACTCCTCTCCGTCCCCTCCCCCACGTCGAATAGGGCTTAGTCGGGGGAGCGGCTCGACTCAATTCGGAGATGAGAAGCGCTCTCCTGAGGCGTCTCTCCCGCGCCGTCCTCGCCTCCTCGAGTCCTTTCATCTCCTTCACTTCCTCATGCTACTGCAGATCCGTCAGTATCTTCTTCTTCTGCTCCTCTAATTAAATTTTCAAGCCGTATTGCAATACTTGGGTTTCACAGATTCCTTATCAAATCTTTCGTCGACTTGTTGATTCTTCGATCGATCTAGGGCATATTTCATCCCTTCTAATGATATTTCTTTTTTTTTTTGGACACGTGGTTCTGTTGAGGATCTTAGACATAAACCTACGTTCTTGAAATGTGGATCATCCATTGATCTTTCTCTTTGATTTTTCTTTTCATCAATTGTTCTTCGTGATGTTCGTCATCCTCGGAAAGATTTCCACATGGTCGGTGTGCTAATTCAGTTTCTGATAAATATGGGTTGTCAGTTCTGCGAGTTAAGTACTTTTAATATCTCCGCCAAAATACGAGGAAGCGCATAATATGCCATTCGTATTTGACTATCAGAGATTTACCTCTTGAGCTCTCCATCCGTGTTACGACACTAGTCTTAACTACTTCAGTTGCACATCTAAATGTGATGAAGTGCATAATATGCCATTTGTATTACCTATAAGAGATCTAGCTCATGGGTTTGCCACCTTCGTTACTGCAGTAGTTAGGAACTGAAAACGTCTATAGTTGTCAGATGGTCGAGTAGTAGACAAATAATCAATTGTTGCGCTGATCCCGTTCAGACTTATGTATTTCCAGTTTGTAGGGCATGATTTATTTGTATTTTATGGCACTGATTATTTCTTCTCAAAAAATGCATTTTACTATCTTGGGATTCTCAATTTACTGCTATTCGAGCTATCTTTTGAATTCTTACAAAGAAAATATACAGATCAAACAAACTTGGTTCATTAACTAGGATTTGTTAGGTATTTCTACTATTCACTTCATTGCATATGCTTCTAATTCCCAAGGATATAGTAGTTGGTTTTTCCAAAAAAGTATAATCATTTTTTTAGTTGGTCTATCTTGCGGCACACATATCTGTTTTTTTTCTTCTCCTACATTTTATAAAAAAAATGTCTGATGGCAACCTTTAGCTATGTCCATCTTGTCATTTATACAATCTAACTACTCAAATTGTCTCATAGCTCGTTTGACATGCCACAGTTGTCAATTATTGTGCTGGAAGCTGTTGTTAATTGTATCTTGGATATTGATAATTATGTTACAAAATGCAGGTGCTTGACTGAATGATAAAGGATCCAAACAACTATTCTGACACACTTGATCCATTTTACCACACTCTTTTTTTTTTAAACCCTTTGGATTATATGCCCATATGTTCAGTGCTCTGGTTGTGTGTTTTCTTGCTCTGCAATTTCCATACAATTGATGTTTTGATAATTGGATATATTCTCATCAGATAAGTTATTCAGTATGCAGTTTCAACACCTTTAGTTGAGGATGAAGCACAAAATCAATCTTTGCGAGGTAAAGTTTAATGGGTTATTTTTTCAATAAATACAAAACATTATCTTGGTTTTTTAAAATAGAAGTACTTGATAATGTTATTCTATTAGTTAACTGATGAATGAAGTCCATGTGATTAATGTCATGCTTTTGGTATTATAGTTTTGATGTAAATATGTTTTCCAAAATTAAACCCGACTTTATTGAATCTACAAAAACATAAGTTTTATTTGAGGATAAAGGAGAGATTGCTATATGCAGTTTAACTATGAAATCTTAGATTGCCAACCTTTGGCAAGGTCTTAAGAGTTACCATACAAGATTTCTAGAGGGTTATCATACCTTTCAATATTTGCAGCCTAACCATTTTGGCTGCTTGTGCAGGAACCAACAAAAGATCAAACCTAAACACTCTTGTCCTCATTTGTTATGCATGCATTATAATCTCGAAGTAGAATGTCCTAGGAAGACGATCTCTGTGCTGCTTGTAAGATAAGATGAACTTTTAACTATTTGCATATATCATAAGCCTCGCAGAGATGTCTGCTGGTATGCACATTACGAGCTTTACAAGCTGATGCTCCACAGTACCTCCTACACAAGGGTAGAACATACATTAAAAAGTGGTAAATCGGATGGCTGTCATGGAAATTAAACATTTAAATTAGTGTATTATCCCGAGAGAGTGGCTTCTTTAGAGAAGATGGTTCTAAGCACAATCAAAACCCAGCTGTTTCAGTCGTATATTCCAACTAGATTTTTGGAAGTTGTAGACACAATTTGTCCATGATTCATGAAACAAAGATTAGATATCCTGTGACAAGGATATAAAAACTGAATGAAGCCAAGCCTAAGGTACTTTGGAAGCTGCTTTCGGTTTTATATAAGGTTTTTAATTAGAATTAGCTTATATGTTGTCATTGACAGCATAGTTGTTTTAAGTCATTTTATCCTTTTTGTAGTTATCATTTTTTATGTAATGATTAAACGTCATTAACCAGTTATACATGTTGTAGAGAAGGCCTAGGAGTTTCTTATGGATTAAACTGGGCTCTTGCTGCAAGAGGTGTAATTATAAAGGATAAGTCTTTTCATAACTTGCAGAAGTCTGAACTTCAAAAGAAAGGTGCAATCACAGTCGGTAATACAAAACTCATGTTGTCTTTTAGTTCTAGTGTCTTTTCTCTCCTTTGAGCTTCTATGATATTTTTCTTATCCAAAATCACACAGCTTGCCATCTGCATTTTGCAGAACATTTGGCTACTGTTCCACTTTATGTGAGAGGATGTACTTCTGGTGGAGGTCCAGAATTTTCGAACGCTCAATTTGGCAAAATTTTGAAACAGGTGAAGTAAGGTTTAGATGTCTGTTTGCCTTAATGGCTGTTTTCTACATTCACATAGAACCATTCTGTGATTTTGCTTTCGCCATACTCAATAACGTTGTTGCAATAAATTGCATAAGGATATGATTGATTTGTATTCGTATTACAAGGATTGTGATATGTTATCGTGGTTGAAACAAGTAGTCTTAGTCAGTTTATGTTGTGTCCTCTGTTAGACTCATAAGTTGGTTCTGGTGGCAGTTTGATGTAGTTTAACTGGTTATTCATGTAATATCTAGATTCTTGTAGGTTTCTGTTAGGCCTTTTGAATTGGTATTTGTTTTATATATTTTCAATATGGGATGTAGGTGTACGAGGATATCACATGTCAAAAAGCATAATTTTGTAGTCCTTTTCTCATCAGTACCTGTTGTTGACCTTTGTAAAGTTTTGTAACAAGAAATGAGCTTCCATGTTTAGTTGTCTGAAAAGCAAATTCGTTTTTAAAAATGTAATTATGATTTAAAGCATTTTGTAAAAATATATTGCTTTAAGAATCCTGTTGTAATTCAGTGACATGAGAGTGCAGAACGCCAAAGTTTTTCAAAATTTTCTAATGTAAAGTTTTCTTTGTTAGGGAAAACTGGAAAAGTTATCTAATAGCAAGGCGTTTCTAGTTCTTTCCTACTTATACGACCATATAATTATCCAAATCTGTACTTTTCTCATTAAACTTCTAACAGCAAACAATTGCTGTTGTATGGTCACCAAATCCATTGCTAAGAACTTGACTGAAGAGTATATTTTGAAAACATAACTTGGCCAGAGATTCAGTCTTGAGAATCTAAAAGCTAATCAGAATGCTACTGTGATGACTTTGTTTTGTAAGATTCAGAGAATATGCTCAAACTAGGTTTCAAAGTAAATCATAGAAGGGGAAACAGAGTTTATCTTGGATTTACTATGTGATTGTCTTATATAGACATTTATTGTATTGTTTTCTGTTTGTTTAATCCAATATTTAGAATCTACTATGATAAGTATTATGTATGTTATTGAGTCACACTTGATAGCATATCTTGTTTTCTATTTCCATTAATGATTTCTCAAATCCTAAAAAAGTAATGTTATATTTTCTAAGAAAACTGTCAAAAATGTTTCATATATACGTAGCATTTCAGTTCAAATATTTGCACTCAATTACACTAATAGTGAAGTGGGCCTTTCTTATTTTTGGATTCTGATACAGGTTATTAGCAATGACTCACTCGAGTACTGAAAGATTTTATGCAGCTTTAGTTGCAAATATATGAAACTGTGACTCGTTGGCATTTGTAATGCGCTTATGTGAACTAAATTAATTATGGATCTGTATCCATTTGTAATGTGTTTATGTGAACTATTTGTTGCTTATGCATGCGTCTTTTTCTTTTTCTAGGTTACATCTCACATTTCATCAGTCTCGGATGTCTTTGTCCAAGATGGAGTAATTGGTTCATCTTCAAAATGTGATGTAAAGGTCCGTGTCATCAGTGATAATCCCTCTGCCATGCTGTCACTCTCTAATATTTTATGGGAAACAACCAGTCGTGCAATTTCACATGACTCTTGCCCGTTGACAGTCTATATTGCTAGCTCAATCAGGTAGCAGCAGTTCTGTGTTTTACCTTATGATTGATTCTGCTTTCCAGTTTGTCTATGGATAGTTGACAATATGCCATTAAATCGTTGTATCAACTATCAAGATCATGGTTCTTAATTGAGCCAGCTATGTCATTGTACGAGTGGACACGTGTAAAAAAAACCAGAAAAATATCTTGCAAGTAAGACTTTGGATGATGTGATGTGTTGAAGTATAGCCTTCCTGACCAATAAATATAACTTAGGAAGTCTGAGTATATTTCTATGTTGAAAGATCTCACCGTAAGTATTTATGGTCAAGTATCTAAATAGTATGTGCCACACTTGAAAGTAAGATTCTCAATTTCGGTCCGTATCGGTGTACCGAGCCCTGCTCGATATGGTACATACCGAGGTGTAATGGTGGTACGCCCAAAAATAAGTTGAAAAAACCTCCAAAAATACCTAGAGGTAATGGTCCAAAAATACCGAGATGTACTGATTGGTATGCCTCGGTAACGGTTGAAATTCGAGGCGTACCGATCGGTACACCTTGATAATAGTCGAAACTGGGGTGTATCAATCGGTACACCTCAGTAACAATTGGATTTCGACTGTTACTATTCGGTACAAACCCTGTATCGCCCGATATGGGTCAAAACATTGGTACCACCCGGTAAAGGGCGCTCCGCATACCGGTATCCTCTCGGACTGGTATGTACTGTCCGGACTGGGTGTTACACATCGAAATTGAGAATCTTGCTTAAAAGCATTATACCTGAAAATCATTTCTAAGGGGAGGTGTGGATTTTATCAAATACTTGTAATTTTATTAATTCCTTCACTCTTCACTCTACACAAACCAACAATAACTACAAGAAAATGCTTGTCAATAATTTCTTCTCACCTTGCCTTCTTATGCGTGGAGGATAGCAAATGCACTGGTGGTCTTAACTTGTTTGTGAGAATGGTTTCTTGTCGTCTTAACGATATGAATGATGCACACATATAACTATTGCTTGTCTAAATCATGAAGAATAAAAAAAAGAAGAAAAGCATAACATGTTAGGTGGAATTGCTAAAAGTTTGACATCGTGGGTGTTGGATTTTGATGTGGACCAGAGACAGCATTCATTTTAGCTGTATTTTCTTGCTGCAGAAAATGACTTCTGAGATTATTCGTTTGTTTCATTAGCACAGTCTGCATCTACAAGAGGGATGTAACTATATTATCTGATTTGGGCTATCTGTGATCAACATCTTGTGCATGCAACTTACGTTCCGTTTGCTTTTTTACTGTTCTTACAGTTCAAGTGCTATGGATTTTCTAAGGATTGGTTCACAAGCATCTAATGGATTTGCAGCTGCTGATGTAGAGCGTTCATCACTTATCATATGTGGTAAAGCTTTTGCTGATGCTACTGCTGTGAAAAATGCTTTAGCTGCTTTGGCTGCTCCTGTAATATTTGCAAGGGAGGGCTTGCCTCTTTCTGCCAGGTAGCAACTATTTAATCATTCCTGATGTCATTGTTCATGTTCTCCTGGTAACTCATATAAGATTTGTCTTTGTTAGGCTTCTTGTATCTGGTGATTCTGTGATTTTGCTGTTTGCTCCAGAAGATACTATCAAGAAATGTGCAGAGCTCTGCAAATCTCTAGTGTCTGTAGATACTGGTGTGATACTTTCTTCTCATGGCACTGCACCATTTTTCCAAACCAAGGATTCCGCAGCATCAAATTTGCTAAAGAAACCATCTTCTGTAATCTTTGCCACAGTTGATAGGTGATGTGAAAATTTTATTTTCGTTATCTTTGATAGATATGATTTCCTTTTACAAAAATTACCATCTGATTTCATTAAGAAAGAACATTAAGCTTCTTATGGCTATACTAGTCCTATCATTAGTGTAATACCCTGGCAATCTTGTAATTTGACATAATAAGTCAAACCTAGGGCTAGGGTTAAGCCACCATCCCTTTCTCTCATGGTAGAGAATGCACCGAGAAATGAGGAGAGAAGATGCTAGGGCATCACCTACCAGAAACAAAGGTAGGGAGCTAAATTCTTGACTTTCCTACATCCTCCTTTTTTTCTTGCTAATATCCTTTTTATGTTTCATTGATGTTTGTTCTCATATCATGATTTATGTTTTATTTTATGGTGACCTTTAAGATTGATATGAATATATTATGTTAGGTTGATATAAATTCATAAAGCAAATTTGTGATTTATTAGCTCTCTCTTGATTAATAAACTATATTTTTATCATTGAGATTAGATCCTGAGAAGTTTATTATAAAAAAAAAGAATGAGAAGAGAGTGATAAGCCATTGCTCATTAAATAGTGGTTGACTATAACAAATTATTATTTAATATAAGATAAATAATGTGGAGAAAATAAATAGGTAAGTCACGGGGATACTAAGGAAGAAGGAAATAAGGGAGAAAAGAAAAACAAAATAAAAGATCTAAAAAAATAAACAATTATATAATGTGATATTAAAGGCGAACCAACCATTATATGAGTAATTAAACGATTTCGAGGATCATATACAAAAACATTATATAAAAGACTTTGAATAAATTAAAGGTCAATTTAATAAGAAAGAATGATTAAATGTTAGAAATGGATCCAAATTATGTTAAGGATGATTTATATTGTCATGAGAACTAATTTTTAGTATGCAACTGATTCACAAAGACTAGGGATTTGATTGTAATATCTAGGTACTGATCTGTAAGGTTCCAGGGATCTGTGTGAAATTTTTAGGGACTGATGTAAATCAAATTATATCTTTTCTATTTTGAATTCAAATTTAATGACCAATGGATTCTTTGCTTTTTTTAAAAGCTATTTTAAGAATACAATTTGTAATAAAGCTTCTCATCTTTCTTTCAAGTGATTTCAATAATACAAATTAAAATTAGTTAGAATGAAGTGTATGGAGCTTCCTTTAGTAAAGGATCAAGAACTTGTTGTTATATCACAATTATTTTTATGATGTCATATATAATTTAACATGTGTCACTTTGATATGTTGTTCTTTTGTTATAATAAAATCATGATGGATGAGGTTATTTGGAGGAAAAGGTATTAAGGTTTTATATTTAATATTTTTCATACATTTATTGTTCCAAAAGAAAAGAAAAAAATTAAGCAACAATAAGGTTCACGAAAGAAAATTATAATTAATAATAAATAGTGAAAAAAGAGAAAGAACAAAAAGATGAAGGTTAAAGATAATAAAGGAAAAAGAAAGAAGTAGAACATAAATAATAACTAAATATAAATAAATAAAGAAAAGGAAAAAAAAGAGAAAAAGGGAAAAAGAAAAAAGTAAAGAAAAAAGAAGAAGATAAAGATCTTATAAGAGCAATATTTATAAATAAGGAAACAAAATCCTACATACAAGAAGGAAATATTAATAATGATAAGTGATATGTTAAAAATAATAACAATAAGGAATACAAATTGAATAATTATATAAAAAAATGAAAATGACGAATAAGAGGATATTTTCTTCCTTGGAATTAAATCATTGCAAATTTGCAATGATTAACACATAACAGTTCTCTTGGAGTATCTTATATATGGATAACTTAAATATATAGGTTTGATCCTCAAATCTCATTTTATCTTTCTAGCCCTCCTGTTAAATTTATATTAGAATACATGTTGATTAAATTATGACATGCAAAACTAATGGAAATAAAAACATATTCTAAGATGCTGGTTTAGTCCCACATCTAAGGCAAGCAAAAAACTTAGAATAACTAAGGATTTGATGGGTGTATTACTTTTAATTTAAGCTTAAGCTAAAGTTAACAACTCAAAATGATTAAGCTGAAGTTAATAAATCAATTATTCCATCAAGTCAAGTCGAGACACAGATTATATAAATTGACCAAAAAAATGCACCATGAATTACAATATAGGTGTAAAGCTTAACTCTTGCATGAGTATAAGTAAAATATTGATGATATAATAAATAATTCATGAGGAATGTAGTTAGGTAAATATGATTCTTAAATCTTTTCAACATATGATATGAATAAATCTCACCCCTTATGTAGAGTTAAATTGTCCCTTTAATCTTACATTTAGTAATGATAAGCCTCAAGGATGTTTAACCTGAATTTGCTAAATTAAATCGAGTGCTTAATAGATGTGTAATAAATAATATTTCATTTAGGTACATATAATTAAACGAAATAAAAAATAGAGTACTTAGTTAAAATAATATGAATAAATTCTTGGTTAATAATTAACTTGACTAATTTGAGTGACATCTAACCCTTTAATCATTTTAAACATAAGGTTTAAGCATATATTTTATTATATGAAGAATCGTTATGCTTGAAATATTAGTTTTATTATGTAAAAATAATCAATATTCATGATGTATTACGTCATCCATTGTGGTTAAATATTAATTTCATGTCATATATGAATATACAAAGTTGAGTTAATGTTTGGAGACTTAATGTTATCCTTGTATTAAAATTTTACTATGCATGCATTCAATGAATCTTGTGACTATGCATACATTTGATGAATCTTGTGTTTAAAATAATAATTTTATTTTATTCGATATATGATATGATGAATGTTTATATTACTTGTGTTTTAAAATACTTAAATGATTAATTATTTAATTCATATTCATGCAAGGTTTTGTATCGTATCGATGTTTCGAGCTTTGCTCGGTATGATATGGTACGGGTGTATAGAGCGGTACGCGAGGGTGTAATGTTCGGTATGTGTATATATATATATTATAATATAATATAATATAAAAAAGAAAAGGAGGAGTACACTACCTCGGCAACGTCGCCTCCTTTCTTCCCCTCATCACGTCAAACGAGGAGTAGAATGCGGTCTTCTTATATGCGGCATTCAACGAAGACATTGAAGGCCGCAAACATCTTTGGCCTTCGACGCGACGCGACGAGGAGAAGAACGTGGTCTTCTCCTCATCTACAGTGTTTCGTGAAGACGTCGAAGGCCGCAGACGTCTTTGGCTTTCGGCGAAGAATGCAGCGAAGGCCGTAGGCGTTTCCGGTCTTCGATGAAGAACGTGGCGAAGAAGAAGCCGAGTCGTTGTCTCTTCGTTACTTGCTGGATCGGGATCGTCGAGGGAGGGCGTCGTCAAATCGGAAAGTGTTGAGGTTCTCTCACTTCTTCGAGTGCCTTCTCCCTCTTCTCCCTCGACGCTTCTTCTTCCCTCGTCGTAGCTAGGCTGATACCACCCGGTAGCGGGCGGTCCACGTATCGGTCTATTGGCGGACCGGTATGTACCACCCGTACCTCGAAATTAAAATCCTTGTATTCATATGTCAAAAATCTTGAATCGTAAATTGGTGTGTTCCATTAAGATACCTATATAATTGAGCATAACCATAGTACATTATATATTTATTATAAATAAATATATAATTTCAAGTTAGGTTCTTAGTAGTTCTAGTTCTTACTATGGACATATACCTCGTTGCAGATTCCAAGGGTGGCAGACCTTCAAATGGACAAAAGAATGATATTTAAATCCATCGAGGAGGAGACAATGAGATAGTATAAGTAAGAGAATTAAAAAGATTAATTTTGCTAAAATAAATTGATTTTCATAAATATTATGTGAATGATGTGTTATCATCATGTGATAAATATCCCCTTAGGTAACAAACTCGTGACCCATCACGTTAGATAATATTAAAGTTCAACGGTGTTGTCCACTAGATGGGGCTAGTTATCTCGTGTTTAGTGTGTACCCAAGTTTCATAATTGTTCTTATTTTTGTATGAACAATAGAATGAACAAGAGAGTGTATATATATATATATATATATATATATATATATTATAACATGTGATATGAGAAAAGATGAAAGGAGACAAAAAAGAGAAATTTATGATATGTAATATGAAGTTGACCCTCATATGTATTAAACGTGATGTGGTATTTGTTAAAGCAATATTAACTCATGACATGTGACATGATATGCTATGTAATATGCAATTGAAATAATGCATGGATAAGTGGACATCATGCACGATTGATATGATAATTTTTTATCACATCAATATATGATCGATACGTGATAGTTATAAATCATATATTATAATTAATTTTATTCGTTGATGCTCTACTCACGTATGACATAGACCCTTACATTTGTTGATAATGATTCAACATATTATTAATGCTTCATTTGATCTTTATCTTATTCTCTATTGGGCATTTGGGCTAAAAAGTTTTTTAGCCCAAATATATTTGTTTGAAGATAGCATGATATTAGAGCAAGAGCTGAAGGAGGAGGACTATTTGAGGTGAAGGTGGATTTGGTAATTAATTATTGTTATAACTGATGTATTAATTTTAAGAAAAATGTTATACAACTATGTGAAAAAGGAATTTAGTTCATGCATGATCTGTCATGCCCCGATCTGACCTAATTCAAATCTCAAGAAGATCAAACAAATTTGTATTTTTGTGTGAGTATGAATGCCAGTAGAGAATAGGATAAGAAATTAAATAAAGCATGCCATAATATGTTGAATCATTATCAACACAAGGATCTATGTTATGCATAAAAGTGTCAATGAATAAAATTAACACATTAACCAGAGTATGTTTTATATATCACAACAAATGGTTTATAACTGTCACATATTGATTATATGTTGATGTGATAGAAATTATCATATCAATCATACACAATTGATACTTATTCATATATTATTTTAATTACATATTACATGTCGTACAATGTTGCATGTCATGGATTAATACCATTTTAGTAAGGAACACATTATGTTTATTATGCATCATGTAATAAGGATCAACTCCATGTTACACGTCACACATCTATCTTTTTTTTTCCTTCTTCTTCTTCTCATATCATGTTACACTATATACATATACTCTCTTATTCATATAAGAAATAAAAGCAATTATGGAACTGTATTAAACCCGAGGTTACTAGCCCAGTAGCCCTGTCATGTGGACAACATTTTTGATAGGCTTAAACGTTATCTCAAGTGTTGGGTTACAGTTTTAGCACCCTTTAGTACATTTCTTAGAGTATGATAGCATATCACCCTTGTTGACATAATATTTATAAAAGTTAATCTATTTTAGTAAAACTATTCATTTTAATTCTTTTACTAAAATTACTACCTGATTCAACTTATAATATCTCATTACCTCCGAGCCTTCGCCTTGGTAGACTTAAATGTCATCCCTTAATCTGAAGGTTTACAACCCTTGGAATCCATAATGAGATATTAGTCTATAGTTAGAGAACCTAACTTAAAATTATTTATATAATAAATATATAATGTTCTATCTATTGTCAATAATGTATAATTATATATGCATCTTTATGGAGCACACCGACACTTATAATTCATGATTTTTTGCATATGAAAATAGACTAAATAATTAATCATTTAACTATTTAATAACACAAGCAATATAAACATTCATCATATCACATATCGAATAAAATAAAGTTAATATTCAAACACAAGATTCATCGAATGAATGTATGGTTAAAATTTAATATGGGAATAACATTAAGTCTCTAAATCAAGGTTTGCCGTATCGTACTGTACCGACGTTTCGACTCAAGCTCGGTACGGTACGGTACCAGTGTACTGGGTGGTACATCAGGGCGTACTGAGCGGTACACCCTGGTGTACACCCTGACGTATATCGGATCGGTACGTACCGCCTGGTACGGGCGGTACGCTTCGGTATTGCAGACCTTGCTCTAAACATTAAATCATAACTTAATACATGACATGAAATTAATATTTAACCATTATGAATGACATAATATATAAAATATGAATTTTTCAACGTAATAAATAAAATATTTATTTAATTTTTAACAAAACTAATATTTCAAGCATAATAATTTTTTCATTTAACAAAATATATGTCCAAATCTTGTGCTAAAAATGATTATTGGATTAGATGACACTCAAATTTATGTTTCTATTTCAATTAGTCAGGTTGACCATCAACCGACAATATATCCATATTATTTTAACTTTAGTAATCTATTTTTTATTTTATTTAATTATATGTACTATAAACACTTGTAAATAAATAAGAGATCATTTATTAGACATAATCAAACTCTCGATTTAATTTAGTAAATTATGAATTAAATATTCTTGAGGATTATCATTACTAATGTGAGATTATAGTGTCAATTTAACTCTATATAAGGGTGTGAGATTTCTTCATTTCATATATTGAGAAGATTTAATAAATCATATTTACTGTTCCTCAAGAAATATTTATTATATCAACAACATGATTACTTATATTCATGTATAGAAGTTAAGTCTAAACCTATACTTTAATTCATGGTTTACATTTTCCTGGTCAGTGATGTTCTTTGTTTCCATACTTAATCAAGAAGCATTATAATATAAATTTAACAAATCAAAATGTGCATGTCAAAATATATAATTGGTTATTATTTTTCTTTAGATCTTGTATTTTGTTTTCCTTTTGTTGCTTATTTCCTTCTTAGTGACTTCCCTCTTTGTATCCTTCGTATTATTCTCTTATGCTACACAATACTTTGTTGTGGTCAACCACTAGTTGATGGGCTCTAAGTCCTCTCTTTCTCTTCACATTCTCATTCTCTGTTTATAATAAATTTCTTATGATCTAATCTCAATAATAAAAGTATAGTTAAATAATCTAATCTTAATAATAAAAGTTTTGTTAGAAAATCAAGAGAGATTTAAGATGATTTAAATCACAAATTTTATTTTATAAATTTATATCAGCCAAATATATCATATTCTATATTAATCTTAAGATCATAATAAAATAAAATATAGATCGTGATATGGGAAGAGAATATCAATGAAACATGAATGGGATAATATCAATGAAACATGAATGGGATATTAAAAATAAAAAGAGGAGGATGATGCATGAAAGTTAAGGATTTGGATCCCTACCTTTATTTATTGTAGATGATGCATTGGCATCTCCTCCCCTCCCTCGATAGTCGCCTGCTCTATCACGAGAGAAGGACGGTGGCTACAAATAAAGGGGGATTAACCGTAACCTTAGGTTTTTCTCATTATGTCAAATTAAGGCATTACAGTTACCCAGCATGGGCATCCTTTTTTCATAGGCGTCGTTAAATTGTAATTCCCTAAGGTTTTACAGCTTAAAGATATTAGAAAAAGTTGTGTTTTTATTATTACACAACAATTTTATTATGGAACTCCTGTTCGTTTGTATGTTAGTCCTGTGGTCATTTTTTAGTCTTTCTGTAATTACAGTTTAGTACTTGGAACATGTCTTGATTATTACCTTTTTTTTATTATTAGTTTTAATGATTACAAAGTAATTTTTTTTAATTACTTTCAATTGTTCGGAGTGCTATACCTTTGGAATTGCAGTGTAAATTCACTTCTTAGTTAATACAGTCTTCTATTCTGTCATATTTCTATGTCAACACGTTTACCTCCAGTCCTGCATTTTCAACCATGTGTATCATGTTGGACAAGTATGATCGTTCGACAAAAGATCTGTAAACAAAGCCTTTTACAAATTTTATATGCAAGTACTAAACTGTGTTGTATATAGAAGTTGGCTGTATTTTTCTTATCTACTTGAATGATGGCATAGCAAGAATGACCATTCGTCTGATTGCATAATGACGCTAATTACTATTACTTTCTACCAACAACTGATTCATTGTTTGAATTGCAGTACTGGTGTTTTTCCTTCGATATCAAAGCTCTCTCCAGGTCAAGCTGCATATCACTTCTTGGCTGGATATCAGGAAGGTAAGTTTGTGCCTGCATACATCAAGGGCCCCTCACCTATTGATTTACTGGAGCTTGCAAAGGCACTTTTCCTACAGGTGTGGCTACTAGACTTTGAACTTTTGTAGATGCAGCAACATTTTAATATCTTGTTCCTGTTCATAACTAAGATCTGTAAGACATCTTAACTATCTCATTCTTTTGCAGTTGATAGAAAATGAGATCCCCTCGTTCCTGATTAATGTCAGTGACAGTGGAGAGCATATTACTGGTGCGTTGGAGGATGAGATTCTATGAAAAGAAACCTTCCGTTTACATAATGCTGATTAATTCAATGTTCTTATGGAACTTAGGCAAGGAGTATATGGAGCTGGTGGAGTCAACTTTCTCTGGTAAATTGTCTGATAGCAAACCAAATGCTTCAGGTGCCAAGGGTAATCATATTTCTACACCATTTCTTCCCATAAATGCTGCAAACCTTGACTCAATGGTCAATGCTGACATATAGCATGAGTTACTGACGTGGTGTGCATCCAGAAGTTCATCAGACCCAACCCCACCACCTGTTGTCCGCTGGATGCATGCCACGGCCACAGCTCATGGCTTCAGTCGGGCACCAAGTTATAATTTTAGCCTCTCATTTTCCTCGAATTTGACCTTTTTAAAAGTTGTTCTATTGCAGTTGCAAATCTCAAAGGGAAGTACAAAAGCTTTCTATCAAGGAAATTCCACAATTTACCTGAGGAATTCTTCTTCTGACAATTCCTGGATGTTAGTTGCTTTTATCAAGTTTATGTTGTGCACTGACTCAAGGGAAAGTAATTTGCTCATACTACTACTATTTTCAACTATTGTCACACTGATGAGGCTTTGTTCATTTCTGTATACTGTCAGCGGCCAATTGACTTGCAAGAGGAAGTTTCCTTTACGAGGTAAAGCCTTTGTTCATTTTATTAAACCCAATTCTTACTAATGAGGCTTTGTTCATTTCTGTATACTGTCAGTGGCCAATTGACTTGCAATAGGAAGTTTCCTTCGCGAGGTAAAGCCTACATCCCCCTTTTACAGGTGTCTGTTGCATTAAATATCGTGTGTATTAGCTAATTGTGATAGGATAAACATGTAAAAGCCTTTTAGTGTTGAAGGTTAATTATAGATTATTTTTTTTATAATTAATCATTTTTAGCATCACGAATTTTTATTTTTATAATGTAAGTTATATTTATATTGAGAATTTTATATTTACGAAAATAAAATATTAAATCGTACAAATATTTAATCTTGTACGATGTGATAAAAAAATTAGATTGAATATTTTATTATCATAAGTATAAGAATCACAATATAATTTTTAAAAATATAAAGATTAAGATATTAAATATAATTAATTATAGTGAATAATTTATAATTAATGTTCAAGTTCTCTTTGAAGACATACTCTTCTTACCAAGTTTTTTTAGTACTTACTCTAGCAAACCATGTAAGAAGAAACTTAGCACTTAGTTTCCGTTGATCATTCAATCCTTAGAAGTTGAATGATGACACCTCTGTATTGCATTAAAACAAAGGATTAGCTTTAAGAGTATCTCTCATATGCATGTTGCTTAGACATCTTGGTCACATAACGCAGAAGATGCCCGTGTACTGCACGCTCCCTCACAACTAGATATATATTCACCGCAAAGGATACAACAGAAGCGAAAAAGGAAAGAAGACAAAAAGCAACTGCAAATACATCATCAGCAACTGTCCTCTCCTACACCTTCTGACTCTTCCCGAGTACTCACTGCCTATGTACGTCCTATTGTCAGATCAAGTCAGACGCATCAAAGAGCCTCAGCTAGCGGTGACGATACCTGCATCGTCCCCTTCTCTTCCTCCTCCTCGGCGTCCCACAAGAAATGCGCGTAAGAGCCCAGCACGAAGCTACAAGCACACAGCCACATATGCCATAAGATCAAATGGTTCAGGTGGAGAGATGGGTTTATTTGGGGGTGAAGGGAAGAAAGAAGCGTACCAGTCGTCGGGGGAGGCTTCGACGGCGCGCTCGAAGTAGGCTTCGGCCCTCTCCCCGTCTCTGTGAGTCTCCCACACCAGCTTGCCGTAGAGCGACAGCACCTCGCCGTCGCCTGGGCTCGCCAGAATCGCCCGCCCGTAGTACTCTTCCGCACCCTTTGCATCTCCTTCCACCTTTGCAGACCAAGTGAACGGAGCAAAAAGCTCAGCTTTTGTTCCCCGAGCAAAAAGTGCGACCTCGAAGTGGCGTAAAATTGGAATCTCAGCCACTCACCTCATGCAGGAATCTTCCGTAGTTCCTCAAGAGGAGCGCGCTCGAAGGGTCGGACCGTAGCATCCGCTGGTAATGCTCTGCAATCCTCCTGTTGTGGTTCTGATCGCCGCCTCCGCCGCCGCCCCTACCCCCGCCGACCTTCCTCCCCTTGCCAATCCCCCCGCCGGAACACGCCACTTGCTCCACCTGCGGAATCGCCGGAACCGCGACTCCGATATCGAACCGGTTCGCCTGTAAATCCACCTGCCCCGGGCGGTTCGATGGAATGAGGTCGCCCTCCGACCTGGCTCGCCGAAGGAGGCGCCCCTCCCTCCCCACCTCTGCTTCATAGTGGAGCGCGGCAGCGCACCGGGATCGCGGCTGCAGCAGCAAGCCGCTCCGGTTCCGCCGAAGGAACGATATCCCGGCGGCGGAATCCCCATATCTCCCCGGCTCGCCAAGGAATGAGCAGGAACGGGTTAGGATCCCTGCTGTCATTGCCGTCAATGAGAGCTCACTCGGCCTGTAGGATGCCTGGTCTTCTCGTCGACTGAACCTACTGGAGGCCCAAGCCTCTGCTTTATACCATCACTAGACGGCGTCACGGGTACCGGCGAGTGCGTCGCGGACGCGCGTGACGGTCTCCCACGTGACACAAGAAAGCCTTTTGCTGGGGGAGGTTACATGGACGGGGACACGTGGAGGCAGACGACACGAAGGCGGTGAGTGAGGGGCACGGGTGGTACCCACGAGGGGACGGCGCAGGAATAGCCACGTGGGGACTTTTTTCTTGTTATTGTCCCAATTTTGGGTTGGGTAAAGCAAAGTGGAGTCGAGATTAATCACCTACAGATATCGCGTGTTGTGGATTTCCAGGTTCGAAAGGCACAGAGATTTGGAATGCAGGCTTTATGTGTCTCTTCTGATGAGATGTTCATGTAAAACACCATCGGATCTTCCCAATGACGCCCATAGAATTTAGCAATCAAACATTTAGTACTTGATCGAAATAGGAAACAGGGCCAAATCCTTGGAAATATGCTTCAAACTGGGTGCTACTGCTTGCAGAAACCGGGGGAATGGTGGTGGTATTTTACCCTTTCCTTTTTATGGGAGAGAGAGAGAGAAGAAAAGCCCGGTGACCGTCGAATCCAGCAGCAGCCATTCATGGATGGATGCAGATCTCACGTGTTCTGCGCGTGATGAGAACCCGGAATCCTCCGAAACAACAGGCTCCGCCGAAGGAAAACCATCATCGCTCCTTCCCGGTTTCATAGTCCCTGCATCGATTCGAGACTTGTAAGTAAGCCTATTAGGGGTTGGATTGTGAGAGAACGAATGTGTCGACATTCCGGTGTGCATGTAAACAAACGACCGGCCCACTCAGTCAGGTCCAGTTGGAGAACGCATGTCAATCTTTTGCTGCGTCTGGACGAGATGCTCTTTTGTCTTTCTTTCTTCCTTCCTTCTTCTCTGTTACTGTGGCTGTGGCTGTGCATGTAGTCCTGCGAAAGCTATGGCAGGAGTAGATGCACTTGGAACTCAAGACATGCATGCCGGTGTACGATATTGATTCCTCTGCTCTAATTTGCTTCTCAGCATGATTTATTGGATGGATGATCCAAAAGCTAATAATAAATACTACGTTGGCATGGTAATGGCGATTATAATTCGTGACTAATGGCGATCCATTGACGGGGACTGATCCACCCAAGAAACTTTCTCGAGATGACGTGACTAAATGAGAAGGCTCAATAGTAGTGATGGATGCCAGTCAATGATGAGGATATAAACCAGGAATAACTTTTGTATATGAACAAATACTAGAAGATCATAATATATAGCAAAATTAAATGGAAGCATAATCAAACAGAACACAACCACGGTGGTGAATCTGTGGGCTGCCAGCCCAACAATCAACCCATGGGCTTCATTATGGTTTGGGGATGAAAGGGGATAAAATAGGTGAATAATCTCGATCACATATAATATGTTTATTTGGCTTATAACTTAGAAACTTAAGTTTTTTATTATAATCATTATCGAAATGAGGTAGATAGATAACATTCGATCTAAATGTGGTGCTGATAGGATTAATTCGAGGTTGGAGACCGGAGACAAAAGTCCAAATGTAACAAGAACTTGAGTTGAATTAGTGGTGGACTGACTGAGTTGACGAAGGAAGTGAGGGGACAGAGAAAACTTTTGTCTTGTGCTTGCTTGTTGGTGATGGTTGAAAACATAGTGAGCATCAAAGAAATCATAAAGTGACAATAGAGAGAAAAAAATTTAAAAAATTAAAACTAAAAACTCATATTAAATAAATATAATAACTTATAATCTCTCCTCTTTTGACTCTAAATTATTTCTTCTCCCAATTATGTGTTTGTTTAAACCATTTCATGATTCTCCTATCTTGACTCCAATTATGATGGGGAACTCCTATCTTGGCTTACACTCGGACCAAAATTTTATCTGATCATAAAATTTGATTTAATAATTTAATATCCTAGTCTAAATTAAATATTATAAAATAAAAATAAAAAGTTTTGAAGCTTGATATAATGTCCTTTGATCAACTATTAGACTTTAATTTGTTTAGAACCAATTTTGTCAGATTTCTTGAATCAATCTCCAAATATAAAATCAATTATCTACATAGATATATAATTTCTTTATCATAGAATATTTATCAAGTTTTATAACTTCATCTTAAATAATGATGATCTTCATATCAACATCTTCTAAACATTTGAGGATCTGCTTTATGATTTTATTTTCATAGAGAGATTAAAATACTTTGATACTTCCAATGAAAATAATATCATCTGATTTAGCAAAAATATCTACTATAACAAAATCAATATGATCCATATCGTAGAAGATTGCTTTTGTATGATCTCCACATCTTCAATATTAGTAAGAATACTATAGCGGAATCTGTCATAGTTGATAATTTTTTTTTTGCTAAGAAATATATACAAATCTATAGATCTTTTTATCTCTCTAATAGATCCAATTTTTCTTTCATATGGATCAATATATCTCATCGATTTTTCCGCCCCCATCCGTATCTAATTCCCTCGTTTGAAGTCGCTTCCTTTATCTACGCGTGTGAAAGAGAGACCAAGGAACTGCCTGCACTCTCAACACTATGGTTCCGCAGGATGGCGTGGAAGCGAAGGCGTAGAAGGGACCGACGCCATGGCTCGTCCAAGCCAAGCAGCGGTCGACCGCCCAAGCGTGTCCATATTTCTCCAAAGCAGACATTGTGGACGCTTCATCTTTGCCTCTCTCTCTCACGTCCTTTATCGTCTTCCTACTTCGTCGTCATAAAGTTAGCTTTTTGCATTTACGTTTCTCGTGTTTCTTCTCCACCACATGCGTCCCATGTTACTTCATTTTGGAGCGGTTGGCAGTCTCTGTTAGAAGGCTGATGAGATCCGTCTCCGTGTCCTACTCCTCCTCCATCAATGTGCTTGCTCACATCTCTCTACTTCACCTTAAAGACCAACCACCACCCACTTCTCTTTCAGCCACCGGCCCCCCTCCCCCGCCCTTTCAATGCCAACTCTCTTCTGCCCACTGTCCCATTTTAAATGCAGCCTCCCCTCACCACTTCTCTCCCTGCCTCCTCCATCTCTCTCTCTCTCTCTCTCTAGATTCTCCCTTCTCCGATGGCGCCGGCTTTCGTCCACCGTGACCCGAAGACGGTCTGCGTGATGGACGCGTCATGCCGTCTCGGTGCGTCACTCGTCGAAGCGCTCCTGCGTAGAGGCTACACTGTTCACGCCACGGCTTACGCGTCGTCCCATGGTTCCGTTCCTGATCTCCTTCATGCATCTCTTTGTCATGGATGATTGCCGACTGCATTCTGCAACCTTAGCTCTTGTGCACATCGGACTTAGAACTAAACCCAGTGTTGCTGAAATTTGATGATGGATGGATGCACTAGGGAAACTCAACGATTTGAGGAGGCTGCAGTCAGGCGAAAACAAGCAGCAGCTCAGGTGCTTCAGAGCAGATCCCTTCGACTACCAAAGCCTGGTGGACGCCATGAAGGGCTGCTGGGGTCTTTTCTACGTTTTCGAACCGCCTCATGATCAACCCTACGACGTAAGAGCTGATCGGATTACTTCGTCTCTTTTGCTTAGAGGGTTAATCTTGCACTCATGATCTCACAAAAAATGATACGGAGTCTGCCAGCAGCAGTACTGGCGTGTCGGTCTATTTCATGATACAATTGACTGCTACCAAACTTAGAGCCAGTGAGATGCAGGAGTGCATGGTGGAAGTGGAGGTGAGAGCTGCGCACAACGTGTTGGAAGCGTGTGCACAAACTGAGACCATGGAGAGGGTCGTCTTCACGTCATCGGTGACTGCAGTTGTCTGGAAGGAGGACCGCAGATCGACGGCAACCGTGGACGAGAGGGACTGGAGCGAGCCCAACTTTTGCAGAGGATTCAAGGTATGTATCCAAACACTGATGCTTAGTTTAGCGCGCGCACACACACACAAACCATTTACCGAATTTGGAGAATATTTTATATGTATTATAGTACTTGAAAGTTATATGATATCATTTGTTGTGTCCTAATTTTGGTCAACATAAAATATTTTAGATTATATTAGACTTTATAATTAAATCTTAGTATGATGTACGTGAGATTTAGTGGTTTGGATCTCTCGTTCTATACATAGATACATACTAACATGACTTTAATGCAATTTGTCACGATCAAATTCAACAAAGATTACTGGTCCATCAACTTGATCAACCTGGACAAAATATGAATTAAATTCGGTCGAGCCAATTTAAATTTCCTTGCTTTTAATTACTCAATCAGTCATTTCATCGGACATAATCGTGACAATCTATACTCACATAACCTTGTAAAGGAGGACACGCTGACTTCTTTTCCGAAATCTAAGGTAAATATAAATATGCATTAAGAATACACGCATCTGAATACATGATCATGCTGATTTGGTCAATGCTCCTACAAGCTAAAATGGTTTATCAAAAACAACATATTACTTCTTCATCAAATTAACACTTAATTGGATTGGCAATATCACAATCTTGGACAGATTTTTTGTTCTTCTCGTCCTTTTTATTACTTGCAAGAGACTATAAATCTATCTACAATTCAGTACATAGTAGACTTACGTAAGTCTCCTCTCAAGTCATTTTTATGGAGAGAGAAGAGATTTAACGTAGACCAAAACCGCAGCTGTGGCACGCCCTGGGGAAGACGTTGGCGGAGAAGACGGCTTGGGCGCTAGCGATGGACCGGGGTGTGGAGATGATCTCCGTCAACGCCGCCCTTCCGACGGGGCCTCAGCTCTCCGTCACCAACCCGTACCTGAAGGGAGCGGCGGAGATGTACGAGGACGGCGTCCTGGTCACCGTCGACGTGCAGCTCCTGGTCGACGCTCACGTCGCTGTCTACGAGAGCCCCTCGGCTTACGGCCGTTACATCTGCTTCGGCGACGCAGTGTGCCGCCCCCAAGACGCCGTCAAGTTGGCCAGCATGCTGTCCCCTAACAGCTCCTGCGCACCACCACCGAGGTTGGACCCTGCCGTGGCGTTCTTGTAAATATCACGATCAGTTATATATGCTTTGACTGGCGTGCTGATAATCATGGTGTTCGTTCGTCTTTGATTGCAGTGATGAGCTGAGGGTGATCGAACAGCGGATCCAGAACAAGAAGCTTAGTAAGCTGATGGTGAGCTTTTATGCTGGAAGACACGTGGAGGAACATGAACCCTCCATGTAATGGTAGCTATCGGGAGATTATATACTAAGTTACCATAAAGTATGATACGCTTAGCACATCACATCAAGTAAAGAAGGGGAGACAGCCCCCCTTCATCCAAATGTACATCAAACTTACATGTCAAATATCCGCAGCTGAATTATGTGTCCGAATAATTGTTAATAGCTACAATAAAAAAAGAATCTCGATGTCGAAAGATGATTTATTACAAGAAAGAATGGGCTTTGAGAATTTCTCCGAGTTATCCTAAATTATTGCTTAACATAGCATTCGAATCACATGTATTTCTCAGAAAAAAAGTAAGAACAGCTTAACATAGCATTCGAATCACATGTATTTCTCAGAAAAAAAAGTAAGAACAAGGAAGACACGCATCACTTTTGCAAATCTCATTCAGACAAATGCCTGGTCACATAAAAGCTAAACCTGACTTCAAATTAACTAGAAGAAAAAGAGGCGAGTCATGATCAACCACAAAGAAGGCAATTCCAGAGATTTCAAAAGTAAAACTAGAGCTGATCAGCCGTGGTTTCAAACTACACAAGAATTCTCCAAAACGAGCATAAACTTGTGGCATGACCTTTTGCCGCTTAATTACAGTGTCTATTTCGGAAGAAAAAAAGTAAACAGATTGAACTACATTGTAATTTACTTTTGTTTTCGAACAAGGGTGGAGCAACTAAAGTTGTTTTATGTACATACAACCAATAACCATTATACTTAGATTTGCAACTATCAGGGGATTGAACTCTGAACTCAACACAGAGCGCTTGCAATTAACATATGTGCAGGACTACCCACTGAGAGTTGCACGTACAATGCTTGAAAGCTTCAACTTCTTAAGTTTGTTGGAGTTCAGTGGCTGGAATAGGACCTCTGTGCTTGGCTCCACAGCAATCTCCTTGCATTCATCAGACAAAGCATCTTCGCTTTGATAATCACGTGGAATACATAGTAACTGAAGCCTCGAAATACCTGCATTTGCATTTTGATAATGATTGAAGATAAGAAGGATGGCATAATAATATATCTCTGTTCAGGTTAGCATATTACATATAAATATATAAATAAATAAATAAATATATATATATATATATATATATATATTCTGGCCTAATACAATTTCTAGCAATTCAAAGCAATTTAGTGTCTTTGTGCAACAAAATAGCCAAGTCTCCATTGTAGTGAAATGTGAAAATATTTTTATGTTCATTCAAATTTACATATTTCTATAGGGAAAATTGGTGTTGAGAGTTATAAACTAAGTTGTCTGCAAACCTGAAAACTTGCCGGGCTCAGTGGGTCGGCCTGCAACCAAGTTTTCAGGCTTCGAATAAAAAAAACAAAAAATCACATCTCTAGACAAAAATTGGTCTCTGACATTAAAAAAGAAAAACCTTCTTTTTAAAATATCTTTCCTAGTCTACTTTTTAGATATTTTAGCATAATCATCATGATTGTATGAATTACTAATTTTTATTTTTTGAAGCTGCTGAATCTATAAACAGGTATGGTATGAAGCTACAAGGAACTATATTCATGTCCTTGTTTCATGAGACTGTTGACAATAGTGTTGGGAAGGTTCAAGTAAGGCTATATCTGTGACTCGAATCCTGATTGTCCAAGTCTTAGAGGATCGATATCCTGTCTTTTTACCTTCCATAAGTTATACTAATTATTTTAAACTCAATGATAGTTATGGAGATACAAGAGCCCACTTTACGAGGGACACCAATTATAGAACCCTTGGGGAGAACTAGAGGGATGAGAATTACCTGGAAGTGTTCCAAATGTTTCATACAGGGATAAAACTGATTGATGGGGTCAAGCCACAAGGGAAACTTATATATTTTTTAAGGCATGTTTAATCATTCTAGTAATATAAATTAAATTCATAGTACTAGAGCTTAATATACAAGAGGCACCAAAAATCCAGGCCCCCAAGGCGAGATTTAAAGTATGTAGAACCCTTCCAAATGGTTTGAAGAAAAAATCAAGTCTATGGGTGATGTAATCCGGCTATCTTTGGACCTTTCCATGAATATTCTAAATGATCATCACTGTTAGATATATGTTCTATGAATATCATACTTTGTCTACAAATTACTAATGATACAAATGGCTGCAATCTACACTCATCACAATGTCGTTGACTACATAAATCACTACAAATTTTGATAGAAATGACAATAATAATAACAACAACAATAATAATAACTTTAACTTTCAAGCATTATGTAAATTCTTGTTCTTCAAAGCATTACGAATAAAATAGATAAGATAGTCTATAAATTACCTAAACCTAAGATAGATGGCTTTTGGACGATGAATCGACCAACTTTTGATCTCTTCACATTTTTCAAAGCTTGCATGTCATGTTGATATCCCTTGAACCTAAGGAACTCACCAAGAATATTTCTGTTGCTTTTAAGTTCTAAGCTGCAAAAGAATTTGCATAAGAAACAATTAGATTTCTTTTAACGTTTCAAGCATCAATGTTATACATGTAAACAAATGCATTAGAGTTCAAATAGGAGGCAACGTTACAACAAAGGATAAGTGCTTGGCAGAAACAGAGCTGGCTATGACAAATACACTGGACTTCAAATAAGCTGTAGCATGTTGAGCAGATATATTAAATGTGGTAGATAAATACGAAAGAACCATCTGATGACCATCTAATGATTTGGGTTATATTTTAACTAAAAAATTAAAAAATCAGTAAAGTGAACCGAGAATGCAAAATGCAGTCCAAAAATATAAACTTATTGTACAAATATGCTCGTGATAAAGCAAAGGATCAAACATATGAAACTTGATCAAGTTGTTAAACAGATGTGCTTCAATTCAATTATACCTCTTGATACCGTGGGCCAAGTTTAGTAGGCATATGTGACATGAACAATCAAAATCAGGCAAGCCATCAAATTTTCTATACCAACATGCTGTAAGGTTGCAACTATACTTTTTATTAAAAACATTCTTCTTTTTCTCAGAGATTATGAACTGTTTGGTTTTGAGTCAAGCATGGAGTCTCAGTTTCAGCAGTCTCTACAGTTTTGGATCTGTCACTCCTAGTTTAGTGCTTTACTTTGTCTTTGAAATACTAAAACCTCCACCACATTGAATTGTCCAATTTCTGTCGTCTGTACCAGTGCCCTGTACGTCATATATTCTATCAACTAGGTAGTAGAAAGAGCATCCTGACAATGATGATGACAGTTGGGCATAGATGTTGGCACTTGGTGATTAGCAGTAGAAGAGAGGCAAGGGACAGGGTGTAGATGCTGACAGTTGGAGGCCTCAATTTGGTGCATGGAGGCAAATACAACAACAGTTATACGAGGTGCAAGATAAAGGAGATGTATCGAGGCATATTTGAGGCATGTATGTCTTTCCTTGATTTAAAGACAGAACTCTAACAACTTTGCATTATTTTGAATAATCATTTCTTTCTTTCTAAGGATTCCTTTTCCTTTGAAGAACAGATGCTCAACAGTCACTCCACAAATCGCTTATGCAGCAACAAACCTTTTGACTCACACAAAGTGGAGCAGGTTAGAAAGTCCAGTGGTCCAAAACGTATACATAACAGATTAAGCAGCTATTTTACTAATTAAATTGATCAAATGGTCTAGATCTGAGAAAATTGTTGACAAAAGGATGATTATGGGTGGTTTCTTTTCTCAAAATGTTAATTTATACAATCATTCTCATGGGTTTCACATATATTCTCCTTATCTTCTGAATCTTTCTCTTATGCTAATTTCATCTTCTCCGAAATAAAATATCATGATTTCAATGTACTCTCTTTTCTACTTTCTCTTTACCTACTTGAATACAAGCTTCCATGAAAAAAAGTATCACTAAAGTTTTTCTTTCTTAAAAAAAAAAAAAAAGATAATACAGAATGATCTGAGAATGTACCGGTCCCACATTGGTGATGTACTCAGGATAAAGTGAAGCTTCTGATAGAAACCATCTTGCATATCATTCTTGCCAACTGCTCTTTTAATCCAGTTAGAAAATCCACCTCTTGATTCTGGCTTGAGCTCTTTCCATTCATGAGAAGAAATCACTTCTGGGTGGGAATAAATAGAGGAGGCAGGCCTAAAAGTTATACAAGCTATGCATAAGATGAGATAATGCAAACAATGTGACATATAGAAACTCAGTATATCTGTTTCCCATTCTTTTACTTTTAAGCAAGGATTGAAATTTTGTTCTGTACTAAAGTTTCGAGTTTTGCTCGGTATGGTACAGTACGGTGTATTGAGCAGTACGTCAGGACATACCGAGCGATATGTCTAATTTAGGCATAAAATCTTCTAAAAACATCTGAAAAATAGAAAAAAAAAGTTAGGATAGGATTTTTAAGTTAGAAATAAATATACTAATAGTATATTTTTCTTTTTTCTATCAATTACAAACCGACCTTGACATTCGCTCCATTGTCGGTTACTATTTGGACAATATACTGTGGTTCAATTTCCTCTACTGCGGTGTCTATCAAGATCTTAATATAGTCTATATCTTGGATCTTTCAGAAGCATTAACTGATTTATGAAATACCACCCTTCTGTTGCAATAAACAAGAAAGTTGATAATACTCATTCTTGTTGTTCCTATCCAACTGTCACATATCAGTGTCACCCTATATTCGTCTCATTGCCTCTTGAAGGATTTGATCCAATCCTTCAGTTCTGTCACCTCCTCATTTAAGTACACGCCATGAATCTCCCTTGATGTTCGAGGTTGGATTCTCATGCCAAAATTTTGAATAGACGAGACCAAGGATTGAAATATCATACTGTACCAAGTTTCGACATTCTCTTGGTATGGTATTGTATACCGAGCGATATACCGTTCGGTATATATATATATATATATATATAATACCGCCCGGTAACGAGCGATCCGCTTACCGATACATATTGCCCGTACCGAGCGGTATCATTCAAAACCGTATACCTTGGATGAGACTATGCTATGATAATATGGACCTTGGGCCATGTTAGCTCAAATCATGTGGAAGTTGAACTATTTTGAAATTGCCTTCCCAATATCTCGCTTTTTTTTATATATGCATCGTCAATCCATGTTTGTTTCGTTATTTGTGGGGGATGGGCTTACGAATCAATATTAATAATATTTGGTGTAGACCTCCTGCCAAGACTTATCATAAAACCACGAAGTCCACCATGTCTTATACTACTAGTTCAGCATAACTAAAAAGGAGTAGTTGACTGCCTCATGCCAGCCGACCTCTGGATTCCACTACCATTGCCATACTCCAATTGTGAGTTAAGACATCGATGCCTGATTGCTTTATTGATCATATACTGATGCTCCAATGATGCACGACAGCTATGAGATCCGGGTAGACTTCATCGTCGCGACCGTCATACTAATCAAAAACTGGTTTCTGCGTAGCCCTATAGAATTCTTCCTCAACTCTTATCTTCTTTTTTAATGTATCTTCATTTGCTTGTTATAGCCTACTTTGAAATAATTTATGGATCTCCGTCGGAACCTTCTTACATTTTGCAACATCGGGATACCTGCTAACCAAATACATCTTCACTTAAGTTATTCTTTCCATCTTTTCAGTATAGTCACAATAAATATATTACTAATAATAACGGTTCCCATCTATCTTTTGGGCATGAACCCATGCACCATCATATGGTTGTTCCTTTGGTGTCATGATCCTACCAAATTTAAATCAAATAAAACTATAAACATATTGAATTAACCTAATATTGATAAAAAATCATAAATTATAATATTAAATCATCATTAAATACATTAATCACACGATTAACATAGTTAATTACCTATTAATTACTTCTCTTTCAATACTATAAACATGTCAAACACTCTAATAGGTATTAAAAACATTGAATTGACCTAAAATCGATCAAATTTTAATTAAATCATCATTAAAATGACTAATAACAATATTAAATAACTTTAATAAAACCTAATTAAACCTATTTTACCATTATAAATATGTGAAACATATAAAACAAACATTAAATACGTAATTTTGATCCAATATACATCAAATTATGATGAAATCATCATTAAATACACTAATCACATGATTAACATAGTTAATTACCCATTAAGTACTTCTCTTTCAACACTATAAACATGTCAAACACTTTAATGGGTATTAAAAACATTGAATTGATCCAAAATCGATCAAATTTTGATTAAATCATCATTAAAATAACTAATTATAATATTAAATAACTTTAATAAAATCAAATTAAACATATTTTACCATCATAAATATCTTTCAATATTTAATATGCATGAAATATAAACATTTGACTTATCATGTGTCTAATTTCAAATTAATTGATATTAAACACACTAATCATAATATTAAAGATCTTAATTACTCTCTAATTAAAGAAAAAGAATGCATACCTCTTGATCAAAAAGTATTTTCTCTTAATACTTCTAAATTAGTCTCGATTCAATTCACAAATCGTTGCTTTGTAAAGTTTAGTAGAGTGCAAATGTGAGAATAAGAGAATATGAGAAAAAATAAGTTTTAGTTTAAGAGTGTGTGAGAGTGAAATGAAATGAAATAGGGGGGAGGATATGTTTAAAAACCCATGAGAAAAGACTCCAACGATCAATTTGACTATTGGAACACTATTACAGATCGGTAACGATAAAAATTTCGATCGTTACCATCTGATATAGCCCCATATCGTCCGATACGAGGCTATATCAAGCGCTCCGCCCGATAGCAAACTGTCCGCGTATTGGTCTGCTGGCGGACTGGTACGTATTGCCCGATATAGGCGGTATCATTTAAAATTTCAATCCGTGCTTTTAAGATATAAAAGCACATTGAATTTGTTATCCACCTAAACTTGAATAGCCAATTTAATGGCACATGCATTTCAAATTTTAAGAAAGTAAATGCTTACTTGATCAGTGAATAGCCTATTACCATACGATTCCTTCTTATATCTAACGTCCTTGTGTGTACCAATTTAGCATAATATTAACCATATCAGCAATAATCAAATCATCTCCTATTTCCCAAGACCAAGTGCTAGAGTAAGCCTTATATCAATATCTATGCCAAAGTAAACAGATATTGGATATAAGATATAGAAAAGAAATAAACAATCTCAAGAAAAGTAGGGATCAATCCATAGATGATGGAGAATGTGACAAGATAATAGAGTCCAACAATCTCTAATAGGCCTTAACTAATTCAAAAATGAAATTGAGGAAGAGCGGTGATTGCTTTCACCAGCATTTAGCTGCAAATTGCTTTGCCTCAAATATTTGGACATCAGCCAGTCTAGCATTTTTGTGATATAAGATGATCATAAAAAGACAAATCCACAATATAAGGTATATACTCTAACTGCAGAATTAGCACATATCATACTGTAAGTCTCGAAAAATTCATTTTATCAACACCTGCAATTTGAATCTGGAAGTATGACTCGACCAATTACATGTCCTTTGGGCAATAGCAACCCTCTTTGTTCCAAGTATGATTCAAGAACTGCTACTTGTCTGCTAACTTCAATCACCTGAATGACATGGTTGCTAAAATATTAAATAGTAGCAAAAGCATGGAACCATTAAGATGCCAAGTAACCATCACTAATCAGAACATTCTAATATTTGTCCAATGATGTTCACAAGTTTGTTTAATGTGCTATTAAAAGTGCACAATGTTTAGGAAGAAAACAAAACCAGAAGGCAGAGTTATATGCTTACACTGCAGCTGATTGGGGATGATCAGAGATGCACATATAGATACAGTTGATGACAGAAATATCAAAACTTAAAATACACAGAAAAATATGTACATAAATTTCGTTGAATCATTTTATTCTCAGCACAAAACTAAAGAACCCAAAAAATTAATTTAGATGGCAAAAAAGGCATACGAAGCATTGATATTGAACAAGAGAAATTTGAAGGCATCAGAAAGGATGTCTTACAGGATTTAGATGAGTCTGAGACTTGTGCTTCTTGTCAACCCAGTTCCCACCCCCATCAATCGCCACCAAACCAGAAAAGTTCCGGACTGCCACCACCATTGCTTCCCTGACATCATAGATTACTGTTATTGCTCCACTCCTTACTGTAAGTATACAAAACTAGCAACAAAAGAGTACGTCAAAAATAACATAAATGCATCATGAAGTACGAAATTCCTTCATGGCAAGGAACCGATTTAAATCAAGAAACAGCAAAGAAACCGATCGAGGACGGACCTCTTCGTAACAAGAACGACATCGATGTGCTGCCGAGTGCCGGTATCAGCGTCGGGAATCCGAAGCCCGACGAACGCCTTACCACCATAGAGCTTCTCCAATCTGCAACACCCTCAAAACCCCGCGTGATGAAAGATCAAACTCCAGCGGCCTAGATAGACACTAGTGTTAGAGTAACGAAGTTATGGAAGGGATCCGGCATACCTGGCGGCGACGGCGAAACTGGCGTCGGAATCGGAGGTATCAATGTCCGGGAAGTCGTCCTCGCCGTTGATGATTTGCCGAAAGAAATTGTAGAAGACCAGGCCGCAGAGGATCTCCAACCACATGGCGATGCGATCGTCGACGATCCGAATTCCAAGGCCTTAGAGATTCCGGCGAATAGGGGTTTCGATCGTTTCGCGGAGCGCAAGTGTGCTGCCTGCTACCTTTCGACGCGGTGCCAACATTGCCTATATAGCCCCTCACGCCGATGGCGTAGCAACTAAGCAAAGCACAAAAGCAACCATAATTTTCCGCTACGGAGCGCCCACCTCGGGAATCGGGCGGCTCCGAAGAAGGTTGGTTATGTGGCAAGTCTTGAATGGCTACATGAGTGGGGGCACGCACTTGTTTGGCAGCCCCCACCATAATTTTAGCACCGATTTTAACGCGCCCATCAAGATTATATGTGAATCTCCAGGCTCTCATCAAAATTCCTGTGTTGATCAACCACCACTATACATCTTCCAAATGCTTACAGAGAGCAATCAACAAACTGGTTACTGCAGCATCTAAGCATACTACTACACTGTTTTCTCCCATTGAACAATATCCAAAGCATGACAAGCACCACAATCCATAAAGAAGTCCCCAAAACAAATTATTCTCATTATCATAATCATGAACAGAACATGGTACTAATCCTGAAGAACAAACTGCCCCAGTGGCAAATGCATCAAAAGCTCTAATGCTTTCAGAAATGTGGAACCATGAAGAAGATGAAAAGCTGAGTATTGTAGTTAACAGTTAGTACAGCAACTGTGAGTTTCAAACACCACATATACAACATGATCACATCTCAAGTCATCATACACACCCTACTAAAACAGCACCAACAAGCTGTAAGCTCCCAACCATGTACAAGGATCTTTCTTTCTGGTTGATACAAAAGAAAGCATCCCTCAAATATAAATGCTAAGGATGGGAACTGTTTACAGCACAAACAGAAAACAAGTGTTACCATCATCCTGGTCTGGAGTCCAAATTTCTCGTTCAGATACTCAGCTTAATCTGCTCTGATTAAGAGATAACTGTTGAGCTCAACACAGTTTTAATTGAATGTGAGCATATAAATATATAGAAAAAAAAGGTAAACATAAAAAAATTTCAGGAATATTTATGCTAAACAAAGAAAAAAATATGGAACCATGAGAAACTTATAGTTGATTTAATTTTAAAGAAAAAATTGCATTATATGCTGAAATTTGCTAGGAGGACCTAATGCAGTGAATGAGCTGTAATCTGAGATATATGCAGATGATTGCTGATGCAAAATGTCACACTGGTAACTTACTTTTGTAACATTTTAGGGAATTTATTCATAGGCTTATGTTACAGCTTTATTTTGTGTTATACAATGGTGTCCAAAATTTGTGACCCACCTCATAATAATCCATTGATTCTGTTGCCAATCAGATGAAGACTTGACTTGTTTTTGCAGTCCAAACTCTATGATGAATGATTCTCAACAAGAACTTCAAATATAGATAGCTCCAAGTAAATGATACTGAATCTGCTAGCATATAATAGATTGAAATATTTTGTTGCTTCAGTATGTAACCCTCTCCCCTTTCGAGATTTATGACTAAAGAAGATTTGAGCATAACTTACAGTATTAGTTTCTAAAGGTGATCGAACGGCTATTTGTCTATTGTATTTTAATCAAATGGAGGATGGGGAAGGCTCATTAGAGAAATAATTGTTCAGTTCGACCTTGAATTATTAAAAGTTGAATGAAGATGTGGGCAAAGTAAAACAAATGGATCGTTTTCATGGTAACGGGCATATTGAAAGAAGTGAAGATTGTCTTCAAAACAATATATCTCACACCAAAGATACTTAATGTCATGAGCTATCACGATAGACCTCCAGGCACACTCACATGAAGAAAACATGATTCCAGTTGTCTAGCTCAAAATGAACCTAAATTCTACTTAAGCCCATCAAAACTTACACACCAATGCAACTTAAAGATGATTCTCAATACGCAAATTAGCCAATGTGAAAGGCCTGCATAGTTTCTCTGGTACCCGATAAATCTATCGACACAATAACTCAAACGGAACAGAATGTCAACCAGGTGTCATGATAAAAACTCAAAATTTGTTTCATGGCAGATGCAACAGAAGCTAATGTAAGATTCCACCTCCAGTTCAAAACAATTATTTTTGCATCAGAAAAAGCACTCAAATGAAAAGAAGCGAGTAGTCTGTATTGCATCAAGATATTGCAATAGTTTTTTGGTATCATTAGAAGAAACATAAAGCCCACCATAAGCAAGTGCTTATTATTTTCTTCTGTCATTACCTCAAATACAAGCATTTTTACCAGCTTATAGTAAATCAATAGATTCAGGATCAGAATTAAATACAAAAATTGAGCAAAGAGAATTTGTTAATTAGAAAGAAAATAAAATAAACTGTTCTTCACCTGCATAATTCCAGCTACATTTCCATCATCTTGTATTCCAATGCCCATACTGCCGACATGTCCATGGTAATCTCCTAAACCAATACTTGTTGTCATCTATGTTGAACACTTACATTAGACCTTTGGTCAGACCAATAAATGGATATTGAGATCGATAGGCTTGGCTATCTGTCAACAAAAGCTGGCAAGGGAACAGCAGTTCCACCTTGGAGCTACAACATATCCCTCCATCCAGGGCTCAGAATGGGCAAGAAGCCAGAGGGTGACGGAGGGAACCAGAGCCCGGGAGAGGGTGGTGGCCGCGGACCGGGCCCTGGTCCTGCCACCCACATCTCCGATTGGCCCAATGGCGACAGAGCAAAGTTGGGAGTCAGCGGCGGAGGGTATTGGAACCCCGGCGACAGCAGTGGATAAGGAGATTTCGGCGAGCGCATGTTCAAGAACGTGCTCGGAGAAGGCAACGCCGACGCTGACGGGGTAGTAGGAGGAGGAGGCAGCCTAGCGGTTGTTCTTGGAGATGGCAGGGGGAGTGGCGGCAGCAGCCCCGGGGATGGAAGGGGCGGTTGGTGCGGCTGGCGGGAGGTGTCGGAGCTGACGAGAGAGCTCTCAAGATAGCGCATGTAGGTGGAGACGGGCGACTCGGCCCAGGCAGGGCCGGCAGCACCGGCGGAGATGAAGGGGCGGGGGAAGGACGAAGGGTCCCAATTGGGATGAGGAACCGGAGCTGGGGGCAGATTGAAACTAGGGCTTTGGTAGGGGATGGGGGGATAATAGGGGGGTGGAAGGCGAGCGGCGGCGGCGGTCAGAGAAGGGGGAGGAGGCCGGGGAATTGCGGCGAGCGGCGGGGGCCGGATCTTCTGGAGGCGGGTGCTGGAGGGCCTCGGCCGGGGATGGGGATGGGGATTGGGGACGGGGCTGCTGTCGCGGGAGGGGGTGCCGGTGAGCTGCTGGACGATGCTGCGGAAGTCCTTCTTGCTGATATTGTACACCTGCGGCTGCGGCTTCTGTTGCTGCTGCGGTGGCTTTTGGTCGGAGTAGTAGCAGGTTGGGTGGTGGGGAAGGGTCTTGCGGATGTTCTTGCTCAGCTTGTTGACCCTCAGATGTTGTTGCCGTTGCTGTTCATGGTGATGGTTGTTCCCCCAGCGATCCATTCGTGTCCCTCCTCTCCCTTCTTCTTCTCGATCTACCTATGTGGACAGCAAAAGAGGAGGAGGGGACATAGCGAGAGAGGGATCGACTCATGAGACGTAGACGACCGTGGAGAAGTGCACCAGGGTTGATGGTGGAAGGGTTCGTATTTTATGAGCATGTTCACCACGACATGGCAATAAATATGTCACGCGTGATCCTTGCTTCGAGATGACACCTTCGAAGGGGAAACATGGACTGGGGAGGAATGTTACAGCCAGTAGTAGGCCTCTGTTAGCTCAAGGAAAGGTGCTGACCTAATATATGTACGTAGTGCAAGAACGACATCATTTATATTAATACGAAAAGTTCCTGCACAATATTACAGGGTAAATTGTTTGACGAAGCCGCTGCTGCTAGGCAATGGACGAATCCAGGGGAGAAGACCACAGCTGAGGATCCACCATGATCGCATGCATGACCGCTCCCGCTCCACTCAATTCGTAACATTCAGCAATCACAAAGTCACAGAGCAAACCAAATTGCTTCATAGAATGAAACAGGGGATGTTGAACTCTCTCGTGATTGCCCATCACAAGATCGCACATCCTTCAATAGAGTGATGCGCTTGACACAAGATACTCCGAACTAAAACTAGAGCAATACAAGTTCCATCTCATGGGAGGCCGAGGGAAGCGAGAGAGAGAGAGAGAGAGAGAGAGAGAGAGAGAAGAGAAAGGGAGTAGATGATCTTACGTCTGGGGCGAGGCGATGAAGATGCGGATCTGGTCAAGGAAAGTGATGTCGTGGGGCCGATCCTTGCGTCTCACATACCCCTTAGCCTCCTTCTCCGAGTACACCTTGTAACCCATCTCCCCGCACCGCCTCCACATCACCCCCGCGTAGCTCCGGTGCGCATAGTACGCCTCCACCTCCGCCTCCGCCTCCTTCTGGCCCTCGCCGTCGACGACGACGGAGATGGGGAGACGCTCGTAGTGGCCATTGCGGGTGCCCTCTAGGTCGTCCATGCGGGCGAGGGCCCGGGGGGAGACGGCGTAGAGCTCGCCGAAGACGTGCTCGCCGGCGCCGGGGAGGTCGAGGAGGAAAGGGACGCGGTAGGGTCCGCACACGAGGGGGAGGCGGCCGGCGGTGTGGGCAGTGCCCACGAATGCGGCGTCCCCGGTGCGGATCAGGTCCTGCATGAGGCCGTGGTTGGCGAAGCCTCGCTTGAGCGTACCGTAGGTGAACACCATCCGCCGCCGCCGCCGCCCTTCCTTACTCCCGTTCGCCCCCATCGATCAAGATCAATCACCTCCTCCACCACGTACGGATCCAACTCTCTTGGCTGGGCCTATTTAAGAAAGGAGACCGCTTGCCGTGAGTCGATTTCTCCAAATCTACCCGCGCGGTTATTGGACCCGTCTTGTGGGTCCAACACAGGGCCCCGCACAACAAACTTGACTCGCTCACGGCGTCGACAGTGGGAAGCATCAAATCGGAAAAAACAGATCTGGATTTGGATTCTAGTGGATTCGTTCTTCGAAAAATCTGCATCACAGATCTGGCAAATGCTGCGATGATTACTCAGTGTCAATTTCGACCCGTCCATCCATCGGATTGGTCCATCTTAACACACAGCTTTCTAAACACACCGGTCGGCCTGTGGCTGGCAAACTGAAAAGCCAACTATCATGCCAAACATTAGAGTTCTTGTCATCCCAAAGTGGTTCTCTCATGATATTACACCATTGTGTGTTCTGCTTGTTGAGGTCAGCTAAGTTCACACTCGGAGTTTAGATTCTTAGGAAGAATGAATGATATAAGATGCATGCCTTTTATCATCATGATTCTTTTTGCCAAAGGAAGCATTTTATTAACGGCTGAGAATGATTCTTTTATCATCAACTTTCAAGATGCTTCTTTTAGCACTGGAAGAACTGTGGCGGTATAAATGACGCTCATCATCATCCATGCCTCGAAGCGAGATTGATGCACGTGTTTAGCTACTGCTCGCCTCACAACTAAGGGTCCCATCCGGGTCGCCCACCCATCCATCCAATCACGAGGCAGCGAGCGGTGCCACATTTCGTCACTCTCGAGCTAAAATAGAAAACGAAGATGATGCAACAAATTACCTCCTCGTGCTCCTCCTCCGTCTTCCGAGTGCTCGGTTTTCTTTTGCCGTTTGCTTGGCTAGGGTTTCCACGGGCCTCGCCCTTGCTCCTTCTTGCTCGCCGTCAACGTTACCCCGATCAATCCGTAGGGCTTCTTCTGTTCTTGGCTGTTTCTTTAGTGGGTTTCCTCGATTAGGGCGTAGCTCTCCCTCGAAATGGCGTCTCCTCGGCACTTCCTCTGACCAGTCTTTGGTGGATTTCTTTGGCTGCTTCTTCGTGGTTCGGTTCCTTCTTTTCGGAACCTAGCTCTTGGCAACGATTCCATCCTGGTTCTTAGCTTGCGGGCTCGTTCTTCCGCTCCGTTGGTGGAAATTTGGGATCTTGGTCTCTCTGGTCCGGATTTCGCGAACATTTTCTATGGATTACGGTGGTGGAACTTCGTATCCCGTAAGCAATGCCATCGCGATCATTCCGGACGCGTCTGGGCCTCCCGGCCGCGATTCCTGGCTCCCAGGAGGGAGCGACCAGCTCCTGTGGGCGACCGATGAGGATTACCGTGCTTGGAGCGGAGACGCGTCCGCCGATGCTGGCTTCAACTCTGCCTACGACGGCCGCCAATCCCAGTCCCGGGCGGGCAGCGAGCAGCCTCCCGGCAAGAGATCTCGGAACTCCCAAGGGGACTCTCAGGGTAATAATAGGTCCACCAGCTCCAAAGCCATTGGGAAAATGTTCTTCAAGACCAAGCTGTGCTGCAAATTCCGTGCAGGGACTTGCCCATACATCACGAACTGTAATTTTGCTCATGGGATTGAGGAGCTCCGCAAGCCGCCTCCAAACTGGCAGGAGATTGTGGCAGCTCACGAGGAGGGCTCCGAGGCCAGAGAGGAGCGTCAGATACCAACGATGAGCTCGTCGATCGTGATTGGGGATTCCGAAAGATCCTATAAAGGAAGGCGGTGTAAGAAGTTCTACACGGAAGAGGGGTGCCCATATGGGGATACCTGCACTTTCATCCATGATGAGCAATCTAAGGCTCGGGAGAGCGTGGCGATCAGTCTGTCACCCACAGTTGGAGGTAGTGGATATGGGGGTGGAGCGAATGGGTCGACTCAGAAGCCTTCGAACTGGAAGACGAGGATATGTAACAAGTGGGAGATGACGGGGTATTGCCCATTTGGCAGCAAGTGCCACTTTGCTCATGGTGCAGCAGGTATGACAGACTACCTTGTTAACACTGAAATCCATCTGTAGGTGCAACAGCCGTAAGGTGTTTCATGCGTGCTTCAGATTATGATGAGCTATTATGAAAACTTAAGAGAAGATCTGCGATGTATTAGTTTTATTCTTGAATTGTACAAACGTATTGATTTACCTTCTGGCACTAGTTTCGTTGGCCATATACCATGATTAGTTGATTTCCTTGATGGCTTTACACGCTTCATTTACCAAAAAAACATGCTGAGTGGAGCTTCATGGTCTGGTATGTAGAGTATGTGTATTATTATTATTATTCTTTTTTGATGTCATTTATCTTGAATTGGGCTTCTGTCTACTGAATGAGTTTAAGGTTCGGTACTGCTTGAATTGATTTTTATCATTTGCATAGGAGCTCCTTGACCAGCCAGTTATGATCTTTACTCTCGGCATCATATTCATATTTGTATGAATATTTTTGCTGTGTTTAGTGTATACTAGGATGTGCTTGCAGTATATTATTCTCATTAATGATTAAATATTGTGGCTTCAGAACTTCACAGATACGGTGGGGGTCTTATGGAGACAGAAGGTAGAGATGTCTCCTCGGCCACTCCAGATTCAAAGCAAGCAGGGACATTGACAAAGGCTCCATCAGATGCTTCTGTTGCTTCAAGCATCTCGGTTCCTCATGCAGATATGTATCATATTGGTGTTCCTTCGCAGAGGTCTGCTGGTTCCATACAGAGGCAGGGACAGAGGTCAGTTGAGAAGTGGAAGGGCCCGGACAAAATTAGTAAGATTTATGGTGACTGGATTGATGACATTGAGTAGAACCTTGAATGCAGAAGCACCAGGTTACCTACTAATAGAATAATTAGTCGGTTATCTCCATTTTATGCTGTGCCACCTGAGATAAAGGTTCTGTTCCGAGGTTGTGGAGTACTGAAGGCAGCTAGTGATGTGCTGCCATATGCAGGAAGTGGGGTATCTATCGGCATGGTAATTATAAAACCTTGGAAATCTGAAGACTGTATTTTGAGGAAGTGTGATCACTATATGCTTCTTTTGCTGGTTTTCAAGAGTATATCTACGATTGTTCACCTTGGAGACTGTGATTTCAGTATGCTGCTTCTCAAGAAAGTTTGCAAAAATTGCGCGACTCTTTCAGCTTCAAGAATCAGCATTTCACTAACAAAGGCTTGATAGTCCTTGAACCTAAATTTTGGAGGCAAGTTGCTAACTCTCATCAGCATCAGTTGGTTCTTGGCTTGCCGCTGTGATTGATCCATATCAAGTAAACCAGTGTCAGCCAGACATGACAAAGGTTTCTGGCTGGCTGCAAGAATGCTTCTGAAGTTTATTATAGAACGGAAATATTGTACTCAATATCTCTGTGCACATTGGGAGTCTTTCCTCCTACTGTTAACGTACTAAGATGGCTAATGATGTTTGTGCCGGTCAGTTCATGAACTGAACATTAGTTTAATTTAGCATCCGTTGTTATTCTATTAGTCTTTTTTTAGTCTGTCTTTGTTATCATGTCACAAGATTTCCATTTTGACTTCCATCACAATAGACTCAAATTACTGCGGATCTTCTGTGCTATATCTCATTTTCATGCTTTGATGCCTGTTCTTGATAGCACCAGAGAAAGACGGGCGATAACTCAGAGAAGTCAAATATGTCAAGAACTCTTCTGCTTCCCGTGAGAGTACAAAGAAGTCAACATGTCAAGAACAAAGCAAATGCCCAACACCCAACAAATGGCTTTAGCCGCATTTCTCAAATAATCTTATCGATGTGGTTGGGGAGGTCACCCAAGACTGGATCTGATCATCTCATATGCCAAGAAGCAGGCGGCATTGGCTGGCACACTGCGAGCCATGGCTGGTCCAAAGCCTCTGTACAGGCCTTTGATACCTTCGGCCGCCGCAATCTTCCTCAAGGCACCGACCGAACCAGAGTACTTGGGGTTCTTGTAATCGTCCACCTGGATCACGCTCTTCACCACATCCGTGGGATAGACGGACAGCCAGAAGGAGGCGCCGCCCAGCCCTCCGGCAACCATCAGAGGCCACCTCCCTAGTTCCGAAGTGTCCTTACCCCCTGCAAAGTACTGCTTAAGGGCTTCGTAGACGCCGAACAAGACGGCGTTCCCGGGGACTTCACGCGCCAAGGTCGGCACCATGCCTTTGAAGAGGCCTCTCACACCAGCTTCTCGGACGACATGCTTTGCCACGTCCATTGGTCCTCCATTCTTCGCTGCCGCATATGAGGCTGCTGAGCCTGCCAAGGCACTCTGCGCTTGCAGCCTGTTTACAAGGCTCTGCATCAACTGTAGCTACTTGACGGCAACAGATAAAAGAGCAAAGAGGAAGAAGAAGAACCTGCACTTGATCAATTCTGTAGGACATGCGAGGATGGAAACTGCAACTCCAGCAACAGCACCACATACCATTTGCTGATTCACTGTGAGGGGAGCCCCCGGTTCTGACCTCAGCAACCCCTCCATTTGTCCCCTCACCGTGAACAACACAGCATTGAATGCTGCGACGGTTGCAAGTGGAACACCCATCCCTTTGTATAAGCCCCTCGGTCCTTCAGCAACCATTGTTTGCTTGACTGCATCCATGGCGCCAGAGTACTTCGGGGGTTGGCCAGGGAGTGGTGCTGGCTGGCTCTGGAGCTTGACCTTGATGGTGTCGAAAGGATGCCCCACGATCAGCTGTGCTGCCCCTCCAACAGTTCCAGCAGTCAGATCCTTGGCTGCATCCCCCATCTGTTACAGTCAAAAGATCAATGGCTGAACAGGATTCAAGTTCTTTGTAATGGGGAAGTCTACTGTCAAATTTCCATAACAATGCATGATACCCCAGGTTAGTATTGCATTGTTCTACAAAGAAACATACTCTTCCACTTGGCTTGAGCTACAACTTAGACAATAGTTGCAATAAAAGTAAGCATTAGTATGTCATTGTGCTAAAAGAAGCATTCTGTATTCTGGAAATACATGATTGGTTAATTTTGATAGGCATTTTCATCATTTTGTATCCAGTAGGATGTTCTATAACACCTAACCACTAATCTTTCTTTGGTTATGAAATCAAACTCAAACCATGGATATACAAGCTTGTGAAAAATCAAAAGCTAGAGAATCTGACACCTCATGCTAGTGATCAACTGGGAGACACATTAGGTAAAGCCATGTAGATTTCTTTTGAAAACAAGTTGTATCAGGTGATAAATGGTTGGACCACTAATTAGATTATATAAAGATTACCTGATCCTTGATCTGAAGGTCACACAAAGCCAGTGAAAGATGTGTTTGTTCAGTAACTATCCATCTATGTCCTTGTATCCAAAAGATCCAAAGATGACAGCAATAGAAAGAAACATCTATTTCTGCTCCGGTAAAGAGTACATGACAGACTTAATGTTTAACCAGTTACAACTTCTATTTGTCAATCCTAGGAACATTTGTTATGGTTATTAGCAAGGAACAATAAAAGAAATCTAGTTCCGTACACTAAATGTAGTTGCAGAAATAAAATAAAAAATTACTATTAGAAAGAATTTTAGTAAACTGACTTGATAACGGAGGACAAGAGAAATCAACTCCTTATCATAGAGAAAATCTTTACAATACTTAGAGATATTATTTTTTGATGATTTCATAGGCTTACTTCTGCTTGTTTTGCATTAATTTGCTCGACTTCAAAAAAAAAAAAAAAGTGATCCTTGAGTTTATATCCGAACACAATGAATTATTATTTAAAAATTAGTCGTATAAGTTTACAACATTGAATGTTTTAAGATTTCCTAATCATTCGGTAAATCAATCGTATAGGTATTGTTATTGATTTTCTTTAAATCCTTGTAGGGATCATACTTCTTTGGCTTCAATTTAAAATTTTTCTTTCTCAAGTACATGATAACCATATCTCCTTCCTTGAACATCTTCTCTCTCAGTATCTCATTTGGTGATGAATACCTCTCATGTGTGGAAGTTCATCTGGTAACTCTTTAGGGGTGATTTTTTTCAATATCGATCTTAGTTTATTTGAAATCTTTGCTTCATATGGCTCTTCGTCGTTTACAACAAGAGCATAGCATACTGTTATTTCTTTATAATTGACAATGAATTCCTTTAGAAGTGTTGGATTCATCTTTCTTTTTTGTTAGTCGGTAGAATGACAATCTTCTTCCTGTTACATCAGAATACAAAGACATTCTTTCTTCTAAGGTAGGTTGCATTCATATCGTACTGCTATAGCCTTCCAAGTAGTATATGGCACCCATCCATGTCAACTACCTCACATATAACTTCCACCTTGTAGCTTTTTCCAATTGAGAGATGAACTCTACATATCTTAGTTACAGTAATAGTTGGGTCTTCTTTAATCCACCCTAACTTATATGGTATTGGATGAGCTTTTGTCTGCAAATTTAAGTGTCTCACCAGTGATTTAGATACAATGTTGTCACAGCTTCCATTGTCTATGATCAATGCGTAGACTTTGTTATTAACACTACACTAAAAATGAAAGATTTTCTTATGTTGAGAAGGATATTCTTGCCTTGGGTGAATAGTAATCTTTTTACAACATATGTGACATATTCCCCTTCTTCCTCCACTATTTCAACATTGTCAATATCGTCAATTGCATCTCTTGGGCATGTCCTTCTTCTTTAAAATCATCTTTATGATTTGTAAGGTTGACAGTCTTACAAGCACGACACTCATTGGAGCAATGATCCAGCTTCCTACATTTGAAACACTTATCAACTAGGGGTCGAGCATATGAATTTTTTATGGTAGTCAGGATATGCTTAGCTTGCCTCCTCTAGTATTTATGCCTTAATTTGTGGGTTGTATTGACTCACAATTTACTTCTCTTTGTTAAGGGCAGATCGTGTTACCGAAGTAGAGAATTGTCGAGTAACAATTGAAGGTCGAGTCAATAATATTACAACCTTTAATACCATATTGTGAGCTTCATCTATAATCCATAATGGAGTTAAAGATATTCTATCTTTAATTATAAATTTCAGTCAATTGTGTATATTGTTATTTGTTGGTCTTCTAACTCTGATAAATTATATCTAGTTGAAAGGTATAAGAATTCATCAGTATACTTAGTTACAAATCGAGTACCTTAGATATAGTTTTGGTATTGTTAAAACAATAGTTATTTATAGTCTAAGGGCAAGAATTTTCTTTTGAGAAATTACTTCATCTTTCGCCATGTTTGTACTGGTGCTTTTCCTGTCTTCTTCTGTTATTTTATCATGTATCCTACCAACCTATTACACCTCTTTATTGTAGGGAAATCTAGGAGCGACATCACATACGCAACGAAAGAACAGAAAACAAAAATCCCAGATTTTCCAAAAAGGTGTTCGTCGTCGTGTGAAAAGATTGACGTGTGAAAACTTGCGAAACCAAAAAACACGTGTGAGATAGTTGTGTTACCTAGAGAGATCGTATACCCTTGAAATCCTACAGATCTGTGAGAGAGGATGAAGGAGGTCAAGTGTTCTCCTCTCTAGCGATGATTCACATGACAAGGGCTACAAAGACGCTCCTCAAATCGCTCAAATCTCCACACCTACTAATTAAGGAAGAGAAGGGGAGAGGAGAATAGGAGGTGACAACTAAGAAGGTTGCTACCAAGAAGGCACAACCTATGGCCATTTGGTTCTCTTCTATTTATAAATGACTCATATCAACTTAACCCTAATGGATCATGTCCTATTGGGTATTAGATCTCCATCCAACTATCTAAGCTTCTTAAATTAGTAAATCTCTATGCAATAATCTGTCATTGACTTTTATTAGATCTCATCCATAAAATTTAATAATTTGGGGGCTTATTAGATATCCAATAAGATAGGGGCTTCAACGGATATCTCACATCCGAACATCTATTCGTTGCAACACCTATAATATGTGTGACCCTCTAGGCTCAATATCGAGCTGGTCGTGAGTCATACCTATCAGAACTTTTTCTAGCTCAGTGAATTATTATCTCCATAATAATTAATTCGACTCATCGACTACGAACGTACTATGCTACTACGTCGTAGTCCTTAAACGATATAGGGTAATCCAATCTATTGGACATATTTGTCCTCGATTATCGTATATCTATAATCCATCATTCATCTAATACCCTAGAGATTGTATACCGGGCATGGTGCTATCGGGCCTATATAGTTTATACTCGAGTCTCGCTCTAATCGGATTCCCCGGGAGAACTCTTTCTCTTTCAATCCGAATGACCTTGGCTAGGGATTTGTTATAGGAAAATCTAGGGCCGACATCACATGCGTAGCGGAAGAATATAAAACAAAAATATCAAATTTCCCAAAATGTGTTCATCATCGTGTGAAGATTGGTGTGCAAAAACCCACAAAACTGAAAAATCACGTTGGAGATAGTTGTGTTACCTAGCGATGACACAACTGTCTAGTGGTGACACAACTAGTTGTGTCCACGTCTACAAATCTATGGGAGAGGATGAATGAGGTCAAGCGTCCTCCTTTATAGCGGTGACCCACACGATAAGGGCTACGAACATGTTCCTCAAATCACTACCTAAATCTCCATACATACTATCTGAGAAGAAGGGGAGAGGAGAATAGGAGGTGACAACCAAGAAATCTAGCCTATGACCATTTGGTTCTCTCCTATTTATAGAGGCCTCATATCAACTTAACCATAATGGATCTTGCCATATTGCATATTCGATCTCTATCCAATTACTCAAACCTCTTAGATTAGTGAGTCTCTACCAATTAATCTCTTATTAGCTCTTATTGAATCTGATCCAATAATTTTGGGGCTTAATGAATATCCAATGAGATAGAGGCTCTGACGAATATCTCATATCTGAACCTCTACTTATCGCAACACCTACCATATGTGTTGTGATCCTCTAGGCCCATTATTGAGCTGGTTGTGAGTCATACATATCAGAACTCTTTCTAGTTCAGTGAATTATTATTTTCATAATAATTCACTCGACTCATCGACTACGGACATACTATGCCACTACGCCGCAGTCCCTAGACGATGTAGGGGAATCTAATCCTTTGGACTTATTTGTCCTCAGTTACCATATACCTATAGTCTTTCATCCATCTAATATCCTATAGATCATATATCGGGCATGGTGTTATCAGACCCATACGGTTTCTCCTTGAGGCTCGCTCTAATCAAATTCTCCTAGAGAACTCTTTCTCTCTCAATTCGAATGATCTTGGCCAAGGATTTATCTAAGCAAGAATACATTAGATATTCCTCTCATGATATCGAGAGCGGATGATCCTCTATCAACACTCAATAGCCCTCGTAAGGTTCGCTATCACTCTCGATAATCGACTGTACTAGATCTGAAACTACCAAATATATAAGTCTGGTATCAAAGAGTAGAGTACTCATACAAGACATCCTTTGTGTCTTAAGTCTAAGGACCAGGTACACCACTAGGACGATGAAATCACTATCTGACAATGAGGTATCATCAACCATCCACCATTCCGTGAGTGGATCAATCAGTGAACTCATTCTCTAATGAGCACCTGCACTGTAGCCCTAGTGTCCCCACACGAGCAACTCTGAGACCAGCCACCTCCATTATATATATAGGTATACAATACACCAATCTGTCTGGTTATCTTGATGTTCCTCTCTAGTAACCTATCACGTGATAGGATTATTTATGGTATGCATTTAAAGGTAAATCAGTCTCATTATCGTGATATCATTACGATCTGATTCCCATTGCACAGATCCATGAACATCACAATATATTTATGCATCAAGAAATATAAAGTGAGAAAATTTCATGATAATAATAAGCAAAAAGACTACATGTCATATCACATATGTCATCACTCACGTGATTGGCTTATATGGCACCTATAACTAGCATTTGTCTAAGCAAAAACACATTGGATATTCCTCTCATGATACCAAGAGTAGATGATCCTCTATTGACACTCAATAGCTCTTGTAAGGTTTTTAGGGAAATCTAAGGGCGACATCACACGCGCACCCCAAATTTCCCATAAATTGTGTTTGTCATCGTGCGAAGATTGGTACGCAAAATCCGTAAAATAGAAAACTGTGTATATAAAAGATTTTGTTTTACCTAAGGAGATCGTATATCCTTGAATCCTTGTAGATCTGTATGAGAGGATGAAGGAGGTCAAGCATTCTCCTCTTTAGTGGTGATTCACACAACAGGGCTACAACGATGCTCCTCAAATCTTCAAGCATGTTATTTGAGAAGGAGAAGGGGAGAGGAGAATATGAGGTGGCAACCAAGAGATCTCTAGCCCCTGAGTCTTTGGTTCCCTCCTATTTGTAGAGGTTCCATATCAACTTAACTCTAATGGATCATGTCCTATTGGGTACTGGTTCTCCATCCAACTACCCAAGCCTCTTAGATTATTAGATCTCTATCCAATAATTTCTCATTGGCTCTTATTGGATCTCATCCATAGGATCTAATAATTCATGGGCTTATTGGATATCCAATAAGATAGAGGCTCCGACAGATATCTCATATCTGAACGTCTACTCGTCACAATGCCTATCATATGTGTGTGACTCTCTAGGCCCAATATCGAGCTAGCCGTGAGTTATACCTATCAGAACTCTTTCTGGCTCGGTGAATTATTTTCTTCATAATAATTCACTCGACTCATCGATTGCGGAAGTACTATGACACTACATTGTAGTCCCTCGACGATACAGGAGAATCCAATCTATTGAACATATTTGTCTTCAGTTACTATGTATATATAGTCCCTTATCTATCTAATATCCCAGATACCGTATACCGGACATGGTACTTACTATCAAGCCTATACAATTTCTACTTGGGTCTCGTTTTAATCAAATTCTCTTGCAGAACTATTTCTCTCTCAATCTGAATGACCTTGGACAGGAATTTGTCTGAGCAAGAACACATGGGATATTCCTCTCATGACACCGAGAGTGGATGATCCTCTATCGACACTCAAGAGTCCTCGTAAGGTTGACTACTACTCCCGATGATCGGTTGTACTAAATCTGAAACTTCTAAACTTATAAGTCTGGTATCAAAGAGTGGAGTACTTATACAATACATTCTTGGTGTTTCAAGTTTAAGGACTAGATATACCACTAGAACTACGAAATTGTTATCTAACAATAAGGTATCATCAATCATCCAACATTCCGTGAGCGGATCAATCAATGAATTCATTCTCTAATGAGCATTTGCACTATATCCCTAGTGTCCCTACACGAGCAGCTATGAGACCAGCCGCCTCCATCATATGTACGGTATACAGTACACCAATATGTCCGCTTATCTCGATGTCCCTCTTGAGTAATCTATGATCAGGATTATTTAGGATCTGTGTTTAAAGGCGAATTAGTCTCATTATCGTGATCCCATCACGATCCGATTCTCATTGCACAGATCCATGTACATCACAATATATATATATATATATATATATATATATATATATATATATATATATATATATATATATATATATATATAACAAGTAATATAAAGTGATAAAATATTAAATAATATAATGAGCAAAATGAATATGTATCATATCACACGTGTCATCACTCATGTGATTGGCTTGTAAGACTCATATGACTAGCAAGATTGACTGCCACTCCCAATAACCGATTGTACTAGATTTGGAACTTCTAGACCTATAAGTCCTTGTATCAAAAAGTGAAGTACTCATACAGAACATCCTTGGTGTCTCAAGTCTAAGGACCAGATACACCATTGGGACAATAGAATCATTATCTGACAATAAGGTATTATCAATCATCCAACATTTCGTAAGTGGATCAATCAATGAACTTATTCTTCAATAAGCACTTGCATTGTATCCCTAGTGTCCCCACACGAGCAATTATGAGACCAACTGCCTCCATCATATGGACGAATATATAGTACATCAATCTGTCTGGTTATCTTGATGTCCCTCTTAAGTAACCTATGTCTTGAATTATTTAGGGTCAGTATTTAAAGACGAATCAGTCTCATTATTGTGATCTCATCACAATCCGATTCATATTACACAGATCCATGGAGATCACAATTATATATATATATATATATATATATATATATATATATATATATATATATATATATATATATATATATATATATATATATATATGCAACAAGTAATATAAAGTGATAAAATATAATTATAATAATAATAAAAATAAATAAAAAGATTACATGTCATGTTACATGTGTCATCACTCACGTGTTTGGCTTGCAGGGCACCTATGACTAACACTTTTAACTTATATGCAATAAGCTTGACTTGTTTGTAATCAGAAACATCCATCACCTCCAAGAAGTTCTTTACTTCATAACTCTAGTGAAGAAAAGCTTCAATGTTGAGGTGGTTATTAAAACTAGGGAGGTCTACTTCGAGGAGATAATCTTCAAATAGTATATTTCACATGAGTGATGTTTGATATCTTATATATTATTCATTGTGATCTTTTGAATCATCATATACTATTGGATGTTGTGGACCTCTAGGTTGAGCCCCTGCACCTCTTCCTTGGTTGGTTTTATGATAATCCATAATTCCTTCTTCTTCGTCTGATACATCTTCATAGGCTGGTTGCCTGTGTTGGATTACAGGCCTGTGTTGATGATTAGGTTGGCCATAAGTATCAACTTTGGCACGATTGATCCTGCCATCATCAAGAACTCTTTTGGCGCTATAACCCAAGTTGCAAATCTTTCAAAGTTACTGGGTCATCCTCGCTTCTTGTGCTTCTAACGTGCTCATAGGGCTAGCACTCTCTAATCATTATTGTTGGGGTTATTGCGATTGCTTCCATCACAAAGGTTGTCAGTCAAAATTGCCACTACCATCGTCACTGTCATTGTTGCCACTATACCTTATCTCGATGGGTTATAGGGTTGTACTTAGTAAATTATGTTAATGATACACAAAATCTATTATTACAAGTGATGAGTGTAAAGTATACTTCTTAATTTCCTAATCACAAATCTATTATGTTAACACTAAGAGCAAGGCTCTAGTTACCAAATGCATAATGGAAACAAAATAAGAAATTACTACTTGATAAGATTATAATAAATTGATATGATAAAGAAGAACAAGAGAAATCAATTCCTCACGGAGAAAAAAACTCTTATAATACTTGAAGATATTATTTTTTGATGATTTCATAAACTTAGTGAAGATATTATTTTTTGATGATTTCATAGACTCATAGGAGGTCTTTATTTATACTAGTCTTATATCTTGAAAACTAGTTAACTTAACAATGTGAAACTATTGAAAGAAACATAAAACATAAAAATTAACAGTATGAAATAAATAAAAGTGATAAGTGAATGACCTACTCTTTAAAAATGATCTTCTTATGTTTGTTTCGCATTAAATAGACACCAAATTACATGTAAGCTGCTGCTTCAGATTCAGCAACAGCAACTTCTAATATACCATGCTATAAAATGTACCCTAAAACTATATGATGTGGCCAAATTTTCGGAAGCTTTTTAGAAATAACTTGCATAAGAATATCTTCTTTTGATAGGTGGAACAAACGTGATAGTTAAAACGACTAAGCAGTGGTGGACATTAACAAAATTAGAACTAAAGCTTCTACCTAAACCAATTTTGGCACATAATACATGGAAGATCTACACAGTATGTTTATTTTAGCTGTGAGATTGCATAGACATGCCTTTGATTAGCTGTAAGCAATACCAGCCAAAATTCCCACCCACCAACCCACAGGAGCACCACCACCACAACCACAACCACAACAATAGCAATCACAAAAACCTTCCTTCTTGAAGAAGGCCAAAAAAGAATGAATCAAAAGGATCACATGCCATTGTGTAGAATGTGAAACACAGAGAAAGACGAACAATTGAATCATCTCTATGTTTTGACAGATTTTTAGGAAGAAATTTTTGTTTCTTTGAAGAGCCAAATAAATGCACAATGAAGATTTCAATCCAGATCAAATTGAAGCAATACATCAAACACCTAGATGGACGATTCCTTTAAGCTGAGACCCATCTAACCTTCTTCCTTCTTTCCCGAAGTAACTCTTGTCTACTCTAGAAATCCCTACCTCAGAAGTTGGACAGCATTCTCTCTATCATACTTGCTCATAGTCCAGCTAGATCATACAAGGAAAAGTCACAACAATCCGGATCTGTGCCAGATTCACTAGGCTGTCCAAGCATCTGACAGCCCCTTACCCACACCTTGACTGTTTCATGTTGGAGCACCATATGGTATGGGTCACCCGCAAAAGATTTTACTTGAACAATTAGTATATGATCATTTTAACAAACAAGATGCGTTCAAGAACCTTAACACAACCCAAACAACGTTCGCGCCAACTACTCGACAATCCAAGAACAAGCAGTCTCGAATCCAAGAGGCAATCGACAAGTACCATCAATATCTTCGCAAAAGCAGGGCAACGGAAGGCGAAAGCAGAGAACTTTACCTCGTCGGACCCTCCTTTGATCTATTTCGCGTCCCAAGCTCAGCGCAGGAAAGAAGGACCGAAACGGAGGCGGCTTCTTGTAGTTCGTGAGTTGGCCTCCCCATCACAGGAGGGAAGAAGGAAATATTTTATTAGCATCCGCAAGGACGCGCCTCGCAAAGCTTAGAGGAAGGAAGATGCTGACAAAAGGCGGCAGCATGGTGCTGACTTCTGGTGGATGCTTTGAGCAGCCCCACTCGCGAACGGCGGAGATGGAAACGCGGAGAGGAGAGCCATTAGCTACACGTGGTGGTGTAGTGGAATCCCTCGTGTTGTGGGACCGGCGGTGTCCAACATGGGTGCGGCGGTTATTTGGGTTGGTCGGATTCCGTTGGCAATGACATAGACGTTCACGAAAAGAGTACATGTCTAAATTGGGCCATATTTGGGCCATAAAGCCCAATAGAACTTCTCACGACCCTGACCGAATCCGACATGGAACCCGGCCGCGGGCCCCTTAGAATCGATGGCCGCCCATGCCTTGCTCCCACGTGGAACTCCATGCTGCGATTGCGTGAGCACTCCGAATGTTTCGGTTCCCGCGTCGCGGTTGCGCTCCACGTGAAGCAGCCATGCAAACCCTCGTAATCACGTGGACATTGATCCCAGATCCTTCGATCACAGCCGTCCGTTGTGGGCTCCATTTGTCACCTGCTATGAGCCACCACTTCTTCTCCCTCCGTCTCCAATACCAGAGTCAGAGAGATGAACGATTACATTCTACAGCCATATATAACTGTTTTATTATTCCACGCAACACTGCTTTTCGATCCGTGATATGATGTTCGAGGGTCTAACAACTCCTCAAACTTAGTTTAAGGCGTTAATGGAGCCAAATGAATCACCATCAAGCACTATGTCACAACACATATCATATCATATCCCTCTCTCTCTCTCTCTTTCCACCTATTCTCGTTAGTCTACCATCTCTTCAACTCTTAAGCTAACCCTCCCAAGTCTCTCCGTCTCCTCCCTTCACAAACCCTCTGTTTCTCTGCGTTTGGTTTCTGTACTTCATCCACTTCTCCTCTCCTGTGCTCCCTTCACCTGAAAGAACTCGCTTTAAATATATTACTTTCCCCACCTTTTCTCCAATTTTTGAACTAGAAAACAGCGGGTCTGTTACTTTTCTTCGAAGGTGTGCTCCCCATAGGAAGCATCTTCCGTTGTTGCAATCCACCTCTGTCTCTTCCACTGTTAGAGAAGATAGCCCTTCTTCCTCTTCTGCTATCGGAACGGTCACCCCCTCTTCCTCATCTGTTGTTGTAGGCGGCCACCCCTCTTCCTCTTCCATTGCTGTAGACAGTAGCAACATGCTCGCCATAGGAAGCCTCTTCCCTATTATAGGCGACAGTCCCTTCTTGCTCTTTTACTGTTGTAGGTGGCAAGCATTGTATAAGATTACATCGAGAGAATATGGCTTATGGAATCATAGTTGCCTAAGGATTTAACCCTATTTGGCTCTTAAAAATGGACGTGCGTGTAGATAAGGATGCACAAGAAAGAAATGGTGCATATTCACAAATTTTTGAAGATCTTATAGAGATGTAAGTAAGATTTCCTTCATCGTGCGTCTTTTTCATATAAAACGTTTTCATAGATGAAATAACAATGCATTCAATGCATCACTTGAAATGTTGAATTTTGGATTACCATCTGGAGTTGGATTGCCGAAGTTAGCTAATGAAACTAAAAGGCTACTTCGAGAATTAGGTCTTGGGTGTAAAAAATTCATGCAAACCGTAATGATCACATATTGTATTGAAAAGATAAGATCAATAATGAAGCATGCTACAAATGTGGTACATCCAGATGAAAATTTAATGATAGACATTTAAGCAACAATTCAAATAATAAGCAGGAGGTGAAACCTGCAAAAGTCCTACATTATTTTTCATTAATTCCAAGTTTCCAAAGGTTGTTCATGAAAAATACAAAGAATGACTTCCTTGACATGAATGAAAAACTAGAACATTACTTAGAAGAGTCTATTAATAGTAATTATGTAATAGAATCAATTATATATATATATATATATATATATATATATATATATATATATATATTACTATGATGAATATTAAAAAAATTTAAAATTAGAAACAAGTAACTTGATATAATTCTTGCTAGGTAAGGTTGTGCATCAAGAAACAAATGCAATGGCTTCACGAGTATTAGCACTCATTTAAACTAACTAAGTTTATAAAATGATCTATATTGAACACTTTTACATTTTATAAAGTTAAATACAATTTTTGTATATAGTTTGGTCACTATGCCTAAATATGTTTTTTTTTTAAATATAGTCATCTTAAATTAATTTAGGTTCCTAAAGGAACCATAAGCGATTTAAAGTCAAAAGATAAGAATAATAGATCTAACCATAAGGATCCAAAATTAAATGAATACTTAAATAACCAAAAAGATGATATCTTGATGATGGATACTCAAAGACATTCAAAGCTCACTAATCGAGATAGAATATATATTATCTTTGAAGATAACAATAAAAAAATATATTATTATTGAAAATATTAGTAATAAATCAAATCTCTTAGTTGAATACTGCTTTTTGATAGATGGCTTAAAACATAACTTAATAAGTATCAACCAACTTTGTAATAAGAGATAATATTAAATTTGAATCTCATACTTACATCATACAAATACCAAGTAAGAATAAATCTATGATAACTTTAAGAAGTGATAATATTTATACTATTGATTTTGATGATTTTTTTAATATAATTTATTTTTTTTATTTTTGAATGATGATGCATTGTCTTGATATAGGAGACTAGGACATGTAGTATAAAATTAATTTCATAACTTAGAACTAAAGATCTTGTAATAGGAATAGTTAAAATTAAATTTATTAAAGATAAAATTTATAATATATGCTAATTAGAAAAACATATAAGGAGTAGTTTTAAACCTAAAAACCAAGTACCTCTACACTATTACAACTAATTTACATGAATTTATTTGGACATATTGATAAAAACAAATGTAGTAAATATGCTTTGTAATTGTTAATGACTATAATAGATATATTTGGACATATTTTTTAACTTATGAAAATGATTCTTTCAAATATTTTACTATACTTTATAAATAAGTTTATATATATATATATATATATATATATATATATATTATGATTTCTTCTATTTATGATGGTCATGAAAGTGAATTTAAAAATCATGATTTTCAAGAATTTTATGATTCAAATGGGTATGATCAAAATTTTTTCACTCCAAATAATTCGTAATAAAATAGTATTGTTGAGAGAAATAATAGAGGCTTATAAGAGATGATAAGGATTATATTTAAGAAACATAGCCTACCTAAATATTTTTGGACCGAAGTCATTAACACATCATGCTATATTTTAAATAGAGTTTTTATAAGATCTCATATATCATTAACAAAACTTGATTTTCATTTTTTCTTCCTCAACAAAATTTATAATAACATTCTTAGAAATAATGTTCATATCTTTTGCAAACATAGCATTATATGTTAGACCTTTTAGAGTTTCTACCACGTCGATGGCCTTGGCCACGTTCTCGATCATAACCTCGACCTCTTTGGTTAGAATCTTCTCTATCACCTTCCTTGTTTTGATATTTTTAATTTGTTTAATTTCTACCTCTTCTTTCTCTTTGTCCACGTTCTCTTCCTCTTTGAGAATTTGATATATCTTTATTTTCAAAAGTAAGCTTCGTTTGTAGTGCTTGCTTCATAGTTTTGTCTTCTCCTCTTTTTGTAATCCTTTGTTTATAAACTTGAAGGGAACCTATAAGTTCTTTTAAAGATATTTTTTTTTCAAATATTTATATTCTTTAATTGCAACAACAATAAAATCAAATTTTGGATCTAGAGATCTCAGTATTTTTTTTCTATTATTCTTTGATCACTTATTTGTTCACCATTTCGTCTCATTTGATAAACAATAGAAATGATTTTTAAGAAATAATGAGAAATAGTTTCAAAAGTATCTTGTTATAATTTTTCAAACTTGGCTCGTAAAACTTAGGAAGTTTCTTTACAATATCAATACCACCAAATACTTTTTGAAGCATTTTCTAAGCCTTCTTCGAAGTATTTGCTAGAGCGATGATCTCGAACATTATATCATTAAGTCCTTAGTAGATCGTGAACTCTCGTATACCTTAGGAGTCTGGAAGAACCTTCATTTGGATACACCATATATCATAATTTTTTTTTATCAATCTGAAAATTTGAATTTGAATGGTCCTTGAGGAAGAGGTCATAGCTTAACTTATATTCTAATATCAAATGTTGAACTTGATAGAGTTATCATAGAATTATATTTCTATGATATAATATGAGATTTATATTCAAAAATTCTCAATATGGGATTTATATAATCCCGAAAGATACATTACATTAATTATATTAAAAAATAAATCATTCTATTTTAAAAACCATTTGAGAATTAATAATAATAAATCTTTAATAATTTTTTTCTTTTAATAAAACACTTAGAACACGTTTAATTCCGCCTCCTCCACGATCCCAACGCATCTCATCCTCATCCGTCCGAACATTTCAACCTCTGCCTTCCTACCAGAGCGAGTGATAACATTGTGCCAATATGCTGTCTGTAAAGAAACTGTGACTCTCAGTGGGCAAAGAATTTTTTGCGGAGAAGAAAAAAGTAAAAGAATAATGTTGATGCAGCCAAGCTGGGATCGGATTCCACTACTGCAGGAGAAGTGAGCCACCCACCCAACATGTACCGCTCAATATGCATCTCATAAAATAATAGCAAGTATGAGGAACTCCTGTTGCACTTTGAGCTCCTTCCATCACGGTTTGTGGTCAGTGCCAGAAATGGACAGCAACAATTGCATCTCCATGTTAGTCACATGAAGCAGACGACTTAAGAGGGTGCAGAAAACTCCTAAAACTATGTAAATGTCGAAGAATGATTGGGACAATTATGAAGCTAAACTTACTTTAACCAAAAACATAAACAAAAAAAAAGGATGAATGGTGATAAGATCATGTGCTTAGATTATGTATGCATGATGCTTGCTCCATCACATTGCCTTGTAATTTACCACATAAGATAATTCTCTCTTCGTGGTGTATTCTTTGCACCTCAAAAAAATTGTAATATTGTCTCCAACTATTCTTTTACATAACACAATTGAAAATTATGAAATTAAAGGATGTAATCATAATTAATGATAGATATATTTAGGTTATGCAGTTTACTAACATTTTTAGATTCTATTGTGTATAATAAATGTCTGTCATTAAAGTGAAATTTTTAGATAACGCTGTCGATAATCTAAAGAACAAAAATGACCCCTCTTTGACTAAAGAACAAAAATGCTGCTCTAGCATTCTTGTCAGATTAAGGGGAAGAAAGTCCACATTTAGGGGGCATTTAATTGTGACACACGTATATATATATATACATACTATTGAATCATCTATTATTGTCTACTTGATGAAAAATATTTGCACCTAATTGGGCATGAAATCACACTCCACAAACCCTATTGCTACAAGTCTCAACAACATGAAGTTCCCAACAATAAACATGCATAAATAGGTCTAATGGTTGAGGATGCCATGAGCATTATAGTGGCATTACTGTAATTGATTGGATAAAAAAAGCATAGGTAAATAGTGGAGGAAAAAGACATCCATGAGGGTGGTGGGCAGGAGGATGAGAGAGCAAGAAAAGGAGCCTTCCTTGCAATTAAAGCACCTTAAACCCCCCACTCTCTCTCTCCCTTGCTTACAGAGACCCCTTCTCTACCCCTGCATCTGTTCTGCTTTCTTTCTCCCCTGAATTCATTCTTGTCCCTTTTGCTATTGGCTCTGTGACTCCAAGATCAAGATAAGCGGAGGAAAAGGTGTGATTTTTTTTTTCCGATGATCAATGTGGCGATCGATCAAGAATCTCCGTTTAGAGAGCTTAACATCAAGAACAGACGAGTGATGGTGAGCATCTCTTTCTTGTGCTCGACTTTTGTAGCTTTCGTTGTGTCTCTCTTCTCCGGGTTTTTGCGTTGGTGTGGGTTCTGACACCAAGGAACGGGGCGCAGGGAGGAGGAGGGGGGCTGGAGGAGGAGGAGGAGAAGTGGCCGCCGTGGCTGCGGCCGCTGCTGTCGACGCGCTTTTTCGTGCAATGCAAGCTGCACGCGGACTCCCACAAGAGCGAGTGTAACATGTACTGCCTCGACTGCACCAGCGGCGCCCTCTGTTCCCGGTGCCTCTCTCACCACGGCGGCCACCGAGCAATCCAGGTCCGTTGCTGCTTCTTCTTGCCTTCAATTCCCCGTTCAATTAGCTTTAGGTGCGTGTCAACGTCTTTGATTGTAGTGGAATCTACTCCGCCTTTTTGCCGCCATAAAAATGGCTTCTTGGATGACCTCCCTGTTCCTCATCAAAGCAACCATCTCGATCCAAATCCATTATTTCTTCTTGCCAAATCCTATTTTTGTCCATTCTTTGGACCGCTTCTCGTTAATGCCATGCTTTCGCAAGGGATTGAATCCTTCTGATGACGAGAAATGTTCTTTTCTGGTGTTGTTGTTACAGATAAGGCGGTCTTCCTACCACGACGTGATCAGAGTCTCCGAGATCCAGAAAGTGTTGGACATCACTGGCGTGCAGACGTACATCATCAACAGCGCCCGCGTCGTCTTCCTTAACGAGCGCCCCCAGCCGAAGCCCGGCAAGGGCGTCACGAACACCTGCGAAGTCTGCAATCGGAACCTCCTCGACTCCTTCCGCTTCTGCTCCCTCGGCTGCAAGGTCTCCGCCAGCCCCTTCCTCGTTACTACCAACATTTAACCTTTCCACCAAACAGACATCGTTTCTTCTCGTCCTTAACCAATTGCTTGATGAAATGTCCATGTCAGATTGCCGGCACCGCCTCTGACTACAGCAGGAACAGAAAGAACAGCAAGAAGAAGAAGAAGTCAACTGCTGGATCAGACTCAGAGGAGTCTTGCACGAGTGCCAGTAGCGGCAGCGACAAGAGCCACGACGGCACACAGAGCTTCACTCCATCCACGCCCTCGCCGACCGCCGCCCGCCTCCGCAGCTCCAAGAGGAGGAAGGGAATTCCCCACAGAGCTCCGTTTGGTAGCCTAATGCTGGAGTTCTAAGCCTGCCTTCACAACATCAATACCAGGGACTTGTAAAACTACGTATTTACCACAATAGTAGCTACTCGGTGAAAGCTGCTGTCAAGCCATTGCTCATGGCGAACACAGGAAGACCATTCACAGCACAAAGTGCTTCTTGGCGTGGAGGCCGGTGCTGGGAAACACTGTAGATAAGGACGGCGGAGCTTGTTGGTGAAAGCTTCTGCAAGCCTTGATGGGAACGTAGTAATAGAGTTCTCGTGTACTGCTCTTTCTAGGTGTAATACTACTTTCATCTCCCGTTACAACGTGGTGTTAAGAGAACGGAAGAGATGAAGGGAACACACTTCCCATGGGGGGACGCGAGGGTGCATTATACCGCCTTCCTTCTTGGGTGGGTTTGGGGAGGTAGATCACATGGTTAAGTGGCGGGGCCCGATCATTCCGAGCCGTATGATCCCCTTTTCGCGGTCGACGATTGATGTTGCAGATAAAGATGGGAACGAAGCCATGATTTCCGTGTTGGGCTTCTGAGTGTGACGTCTTTTCATAAAGGACGGCTTTCTGGGAGACTTAGCCATTAAGAGTCGGTATCGACGATGCCGTGCTTTGTCTACAGTAGCCATAAAGGACGGCTTTCTTCGCCTTTCAATTCTCGACACGCTTACACCGCGACGCGGTCCTTTCACGTGGACGTAATTAAATGGACGACAAGATGTATGCTGTTTGACGGGTGCCGCCGCCGCCTTTTGGTCCGACTCGGACGGCGACGAACCTTCGATCATCTAGAAAACTTTCTCGCCGAGAATCTACCTGTCGTATGACTGGTGGAGCAGATGGCCAACAGGTGGGTCCCAGTAGCCGCTTCGAATCGATGATACCACGAGACGAAGTCATTTATTAAACAATATCCTGAAGATAAAATAAAATTCATGCGAAAGGCAAAAGCAAGGCAAGTGCGGCATTTGCTTTCAGAGCCATTGGTCTCTCCGGTGGTGGCAATGAACACATGGTGCAGTGAAATAACAGTGGGGAAGAGGAGGGCAAGCAAGTGGAGGTGAGTGGCATTCACTGTGCCATCTCCTCCACAAAGCCGGCCGGCCGGCCGGTTGCAGTCCTTTCTCGGATATCTCAACGTACTCTGAATCCTACCACCACGCATCGCTGCATCTCCCCTCTGTGATGTGGCCACTGGTAGTTCGTTCAAAAGCAGCCACTGAGAGGAAGCTAAAGCTGGGTTTCCGGGGAGTGTTGGAGTGAGGCCCCCCCACATTATGGTGCACTCACTCCATGCCATCTTGTCAACCACAATCAGTCGGTGGCGATCGCTCTCAACCCCGTTGATGGCCAGCCCCTTTTGTCGTTAACAGGTGATACAAATCACGGGTTTGATTCATGATTAAGGTCACAAATCTCGGATTTTGTCACGCTTTGGTTGACAAGAGGTGGAGTGGAACGTATGGGAGCTCCTGGTGCTCGACCTTTCCTTTATGTAAATGGTGGTGGTAGGACAAAGTTTGGCGAGCTACCTTTTCTTCTTTGCTTTGACAAAAGAGGGTGGGTGAGGAGGGGTTTGGGTTGATGACGACGTACGTTGACGTTGTTTGCACCGGTGATCACTGTGGACGTTGCCTTGAGCCATTGTCTCACTCCTGTTGTCCGCAATAAATTGTTATCTTCTCTTCTCTTCCCTTCCTTATAGGAGCATTCTGAAAGTCGTGGGAGAAGGGTAATGGAGTATCCATTGTTGGACAATGCCTTGAACCATCACCGTTGCCTCCTTTGTATCGAAGTCAAAGGACTGGCTATGTTCTCTTCCTTTCAGAACCATGGCAAAGGCTATCTCAGAGGTATGTCCATGTCGCCACGGTTCATCAGCAATGAAGTTGGTAGCTGTGCACATCAGAGAACCTACAGATGTCTGCTATCTTGAAAACCCAGCCGTCGTGTTGTCCCTCTACAGAAGAGATAGGGAAATAATTAATCATCTACGATTATTTATCTTCCTGTCTCACGTTTAATTATGGACTGTAACGGTCATCTTAAAGCTGCTGATTAGGTCACTGCTGATACAAGCTGTGATGAAGATGGCATCGACAGTGTACTATTGTTTTTTTCTGTGCATAAACTAATGAGTTATATGTAGAGTTATAGGCTGCCTTTGAAAATATATCTATATTTTTAATGTATAGCTAAAGAAAGATATTTAAGTGAGTGAATGGGTAGTTATGGAATGCTTTAAGTGCTTGAAATATAATAAATGAAATTATATTTTAAATATGCCTTAACATAAGTGATGTTTGATAAAATTAAAAGTTTATTAAATATATTTATGATAAATTTATCTTTTTAATATTTTTAATATTTATTCAAAAGTAAAACATATATTTTTATTTAAATTAATAAGTAAATAAATTAAATAAATAAATGAATGTATGTATGTAATCTTATAAAAAAATTTGTATGGCCCAAATATATAATAAAATTTTAAAAATCATATAATTTAATAAACAATAATGTTTAAAATATTTTTTTATGATAAATATAAATTTTATAAAAACACTATGGTCATAGTGCTTTCAACAATATCAAAAAAATTGTAATATAATAAAAAAAATACTATAATATAATATAGTATTTTTAATAGTATAAAAATATTAATAATATAAAACACTATATATAGTGTAATATAAATATACTATAACCATGTGATCAATCTATAAGGAAAAGAAAGAAAAATGAGTATGTGGCTAAGGGTATTCTAGGTACTATGTAAAAAAATATGGGAATTCTAAAAATGAGAGATACTTTATGATAAAATAAAAAAGATGTAAGAATTTACCTAAAATATTTATATTTCTTTTTTGGTTGCAAAAATTGGATGTTGATTATTGGGTTTGGATGCGATACAAGAAATATAAATCATCCAAGTTCCAATGAGTGCAGCCTAATACTCGGATTTAGGTTTAATATTATTATTATTATTATTATTATTATTAACTTGAACATAAGTTTCAGATCCGATAAAATTAATGTAAATGAATTTAAATTTAAACACCGAATGGATGTTAATTTTTGTCACCATATTTCCTTAAAATGATATCAATTGCAATTCCCAAAGAAGATATTAATCGATGACATAATCCACCCAAATTGTGCTTAAGAAACCAATTCAATATCACCATTGTTTTGTTTTGATATTAATTAGTATCCGAAAGTGTGATATACGAGTTCGCTAAATGCGGATTCCATATCCGTTATGGTGTGTGATGCATTTACAAGCCAACGGGAACTCCGATAAGGGATGAGACATCAAAAGGAATAGCACGGTAGATCGAGACCACGGCGACGCCGTCCGCGTTGCCCGTGCATCATCGCCCCTGTCGTTTCCGGCCAACGGTGGTGCTCGCCGATTCGGATATTACCACCCCCTCAAGACGCACAACGCGCGAGGCATCTCCACTGCGACGCTTCGTCTCCCTCGCAGGAAACCCTAGGCAAACCCGACTGTCCTCCTCCCTGTTGCGTGTAAGTCGGCCGGCGACACGAACGACCGACGACCAGGATTCTCCCAGCGTTAGCGGCGGCGGTGCAGCGCGGCGCCTTCCCCCGGTACCTCCTCTCTCTCAGCTCTCTCTATCCCCGACCCCTCTCTCCCCCCTCTCTCCGGCGGTTCAACGTCCCCCCTCCTCCCTCTTCTCGCTTGCAATGCCTCTTCCCTCCCCCTTTCTTTTCTGTGGCAACACTCCGCCACCCCTTTCCTTTCCGATGGCATCTTCTCTGCATCTCTCTCGCATGGCGTCCTGAGGCAGCCTCTCCCTTTTTTTCGACGGCTCTCTCCGCCTCCTGTCGCTGTCAGCCCTCGCCCTTGCCTCCCCCTGTTCTCAGCCCGCCTCCTTGCGCGCCCCTGCCTTCAGCCTTCCCCTACTCTCAGCCGACCTGCTCCTATTCTCAGACCACCCCCCACCCTGCAAAATTCTGTTAATTTTTTGTGAATAATAATTTATGAATCGTGTTAATTACTGTATTTGTGACTGCTAGAATTTTGAATTGTTAATTTTTTTCTATAATTTTGAATTATGTTAATTTTGATGTTAATCTTCTTTTGTTTTGTTATTTTTTTCGTTATATTCAAACAATTTAGTACTTTAATGTTTTGTAGATGGTAGAATGAATATAATTCGATGATTTAGTGGTGATAATTTGAATATGACAATGATATGGAATTCATATTTTGTCTAATCTATATTTTTTATAATTGAATTTCTTCTTGATTGTATCTTTTTTATGATTTTTTTATTGGCAAGCGCCTTGCTTCGCTCTGGTGAGTGCCTAGGGCCTCACCTTTTGAAACCTTGGTGCATTTTAGTGCCTAGTGCCTTTGACAACACGGTCATCACAAGATATTTATTTTTCTTTGGCTTGATGTTAAAGGTATGGATTTTGCAGCAAATTTGGTCTTTTTTCTGTTTTGTCTTCAATTCGTTTACTTCTAATTTTAGCGTTTTATTCATTAGATTGGGTTCCTTCTGAGGTAAGGGGAGAACCGGTGCCTGTTTGGTAGAGCAGCAGCAGTTGAAGTCGTTGCTGAAATGTTCACCAACGACAAGCGGCAGGCGGAGCGCACTGGGAGGCGTGGCACCCCTCGAGCCCAATACCTTCAGGTACTCTCTTTCTCTCTCTTGCTTCGATTTGTTGATCCCAGCAACAAAATTTTTTGAAATAAGAAAAGTTATCATCCAGTCTATCTATTTCCTCTCACATGCTTTAGAAAAAAAAATATTTTTATGATTGTGCATTTGATTTCTTTGGATATTTGATGTGAATATGATTCCTCATTGAACCTTTATGTCTTTAGTTATCCTTTTTGTTTAATATGAATTAGGAAATTTCGTAGATTACTTTTTGCATAAATTGTAAGGTTGATAATGCTCCAAAGCGACACAGTTACTATAACCTTCTGCCAATTGCAACATATGCAATCTATATAATAGTTGAATGGTGATTCTGACAAGGTATACTTGGGCCTGGATCAGAGATCTTGTTGTCGCATGCTGTAAAATGATGTAGGATATTTCTTGAATATATATCTTATGTTTTTCTAGTGGTTTTACAATGATTTCAGTCCAAGTATGCTCTCTTGCTTATTTCCAATGCATCTGTTTTGCAGGAACTTGTGACAGAGTTCCAGAATGCAACAAATGAAGGTCATTACTGGTTCTTTGTCATCGTAGTCCTTTTGTTTTCATATCATTCCAGATTTTCTGCTTGATTCAAGAGAAATCATAATTATCTAAGGTTATTGTTGGTTTGGAACTCTATTAATCTGGCCTTTATTTGCATTTTGTAACATTCCATTATCTTTCCTGTTTTTGAATGACCATACTTCTCAATTTTACTGGATATAGGCACCACAGACGTTATCAGTATTGTAACTCGTAAATACCATATGCATTTGAATGCACTAAGCCTAGGAGCTTAAATGTGTGTATGTTCTGTTTTAATCATAAAATGAGGGTGGTTATCAATTATGACTTTGAAGTTGGGGAAGGAATGCCAATATAGAAATCTATTGTCAGAATTTGCTTAGTTAGGTGCTTTAAGAATAAATCATTATTTAAAGTTAACCTAAAATCAATTTAACTCGCTATGCTGCTAAAATGTAAGGTAACCCTACATTGAAGCCTAATATTTCAGGAACATACTCCACACCTCACAGGCTCCACATTGTAGATTCTTGGATGAATTTTTTGTTTTATGGAAAGATAGTACACCGAATTAGTAGGATAGAGAGACAAAGAAGGTGAAGGTCATGACAAAATCAAGAAACAACAGACATTTTATTTCATGAAAGATTTTGCTGGTTTGCTTGAAACTTGAGTATATTGCTCCTTAAGATCCATACTGCCATTTTTCAAAATAAATTATAAAGGAAAACTGCAAGGCTTTTTCTTTCAGATCAGTCTCATTCTCAATGTGTTGTAAAAGTATTTATTGTAGCATACAATTCATTCCATTTGAAAGGTTGTAAGCCTTGCTGAGAAATCTTGAACTTTAACATGATTTTTACCCAATTGATATGTATCACAGTTTCACATTATAGAATAATATATAGTTGAAGACTTGAAGTTGAAAAGCTTTTGATATTCATCAACTCTATTTTGGTCAATTCCGATCAATGTATTGGATCCTATCTTTTCTGTTAATGCAATATATTTCAGTACTTTTTGTCATTTTGACAATTATCTTTGATAACCTGAACAAAATTAACGTGTCCCTCGGTTTAAAAGTTGTTTAATCATTCATAGAAAAGATACGATCAATAAGTTGTTAACTGCTAAAAACTAATAAGTTTGTGTGTAGTCATATTTAACGTGAAAAAATCATAAATTTGCTAAATATTTTTGCTGAAATTGTTTGTCTCACAAATGTTGTTTTATTGATTATATGTAACACTAAATGTACATGTCAATTGGCTTTTGGATTCTGATCATGTTCATGATGTTTCCTTGTTTAATTGCTACATTTTGTGTCAGAATCTGTTTTGATCTTTATTTGCTTAGTTCTGGTTGGAATAGTACAGTGAATAGTTGGTTTCAGAGACAAGTGCCTTTCTGTTGTTTGACATCTTGCAGAATCAAAAGAGAGAATTGTTGCGAATCTGGCCAACTTTGCATATGATCCTTACAATTATGCATTTCTGCGCCAGGTACAGAAATCAAATTCATACGTTACTGTTTACAGTATTATGGTCCTAATTATTTATGTTTTTAATGCATATATTTGTTTAAGCAGCTTAATGTATTGGAGCTGTTTCTGGACTGCATAACAGAGCCTACTGAAAAACTTATTGAGTTTGGCATCGGTGGGATTTGCAACTCTTGTGTTGGTAAGTAATTTGAAATATAAATTCCTAGGGTTCTTGCGTAGAATTTTAACAATTGTAAGCATTATAATGAATATCATAGAGAAACATATGATATCTTTCCCCAAAATATGTAAGCAAAATAACTGTTGCATTGCAGATCCGGAAAATGCTGCAATGATCATTCAATGTGGTGGAATTCCATTGGTCATACAATGTTTATCCAGCTCAGATGGAAGTACTGTAAGTATATCCATTTGTGAACATTCACAAAGTTGCCCGTTTCCTTTTATCCAGTGAGACAAATAGGTTTCACATGGTCAAAATAACTTTCATGAAGTAATCTATTGACTGACTAATGTCATTTTATATGCTAATGCAAAATAGTTTTGAGAACAGACATCTTTTTATTATGAACAACAAACTAAGATTTCAAAAGCAGTTCTTACATTGTCATTTTAGAATGTGAACACAGGTGACTTATGCTCTTGGGGCTTTATATTATCTATGTAATTCTTCTTCTAAGAAAGAGATTTTGAAACCGGAAGTTATTGAAGTCATAAGACGATATGCTGCATCTGGATCTCCGAATGTGATATTTAGCAATTTGGCAAATGCCTTTTTGGACAAGCACGTAAACAATTGACAGTGGCTGTGCCTTCAAAATAGGGTTCGTATTTCCATCTTGTGTGAGTTAAAGTTTTTCAAGTTGTGAGACTCAGCTCTAATATTTTGTTGATAATCTTTACATCATGTATTTCTACAGGTATTTGTCATCAGTCAAAACTGGGAATCCGTTTTCTCGAGCTGAAAGTTGCCTTTGGGCTTCAGCCTTCATCTTTCGCTAAAAACTTGAGGTGGAAGGAGGGTTTTCACAGAAGATATGTATCATGATCATATTGGTGTTCCTCATGCGGATATGTATCATATTGGTGTTCCTCGCAGAGGTCTGCTGGTTCCACACACAGGCAGCGACAGAGATCGGTCGAGAAATGGAAGGGCCCGGGCAAAATTAGTAAGATTTATGGTGACTGGATTGATGACATTGAGTATAACTTTGAACACACAGCACCAGTTTATGAGTCAGTTGATCTCAATTTATGGAATTGGCACATGATAAATAAAGGTTCTGTTTCTGGCTTGCGTTGTGACATAGGCAGCTAGTGATGTGTTTTGTGCATGAAGCGGGGTATATATTGGCATGGTAATTATAAAACCTGACAAATCTTAAAGACTGTTCTTGGAGGAAGTGGTCACTTTATGCTTTCAAGAGCACATCTGCAACTGCTTGCCAGAGAGATTGTGATTTCAGTGTTCTGTTTCCCAAGAAAATTTGCTGAGATTTCATGACTTGTTTCAACCAGACTCTTTAAGCTTCATGCAAGAATTAGCATTTTAATAGATCAAATGTTCAATAATTCTTGAGCCAAATTTTGGGGGAAAGTTGCTTACCCTCACCAGATGGTTCTTGGCTTGCTGTTGTGATCCATGTCAACCAAACGATTGACAGCCAGACATGTAAAAGGTTTCTGGGTGGCTGCAGGGATGCTTCTGGAGGATATCATGGAATCGAAATCTTGTGCTCAGCAGTACTACTATTGCGCTATGCTCTTCCCAAAGAAGTCAACCATGTCAAGAACAAAGCAATTCCCAAGACCTATCAAAATATGGCTTTATTCTTCATCGCATATTCCTGGCAGCATTGGCTGGCAAACTGCGAGCCAGTTTGAGCTGGTCCAAACCTCTGTACAGGCCTATGGGTGCGGCGCATGCTTGGTTAGAAGATTTCTTGTCGAAATTGGGCCATATTTAGGCCGTAAAGCCCAATAGACCTTGGGCACGCACCCGACCGAATCTAACGTAGATCGCGGCCGTGGAAGCCAATGCGTTGCTCGGTCGTGGAACTCCGTGCTGCGCTTGCATGTGAAACATGCGTCGCGCGTGCGGCGAGCACCGGGAATATTTCGGTTCGCGCGTCGTGGTTGGGTTCCACGTGAAGATGCCATGCAAACCCTCGTCATCACGTGGACGTTGATCCCGGATCCTCGTATCACAGCCACACGTTGTTGGCATTCTTCCTCACCTGCGATGAACCACGGCCTCTCCTCTAATTAATACCACACGGTCATAGAGATGAATTATAACGCTTTACATACGCATACAACTCTTTTATTATTCCACAGTACAGTACTGTTCAATCCGTGGTATGATGTTTGTGGCGTGTGATCATCAATCGTAGGGGCCCGTGTCGCGGAAACAAGTGGTTTTATGTGAATAATTAATGTCATGCTTATCTTTCAGCGCATACATTATGCAGGATCCAATGTGGCACATGATTACTTTTATGTGTGTCGATTAAGTTATTATAAGCTCGTCGGAAGCAGCAGAATGATTAGGTGCAGTTGCTGCCTGACAAGAGTGGACCTCAGTGGGGAGCATCTTTAGGGACTTCCATGACCCTTCAATCACCACCTCTTATGCTTTTAGTGATACAAATTCTCGCGTCTGTGTTGTTGTATATTTGAAGGTCCGGAAGCGCTTCCACTACGGTGAATTCATGACACTGAAATGAGCTTTGTGCAGTTCATAATCGTGTGTTGATTAGAACTACTGCAAAGCACTTTCAGTTCGCATTGAAGTCATGGTCTTATTAGCTACAAAAACATAGCTACCAGTTGTTGTTGGATTATTTCATTTCTCTGTTGCTCGACCAATGCGCTTTGACTCCCCTATAACAATGGATTTAATTACTCCGATCAATCATAAAACAAAGATCAGATTGACAGCGATGGTTGCACACAATACTTGATCTTTCTCTTGCATCGAATTTGATATTAGTCTCGATGGTACTGGCTATGTTCACACCTACTTCGTATGGTTAGGCTTAAAATTCTCTTAACAGTTTATTCGTAGAATAAAGCAACTCGTAAGACTTCAAACTATATTCACAACTACCATTTATTTCTATCACTATTTTGTTGACCTCTTCTTTAACTGATAGCTCAAGAGCACTTGTAGGATGTTCTTTTGCTGATAGAGAAGCTAAAAAGGGTCACTAAAAACGCAAATTGAACTTGATAGGTTGACAGAATCATTTTAATGGAGATGTGGCTCAGGGCATCGTTCTAAAGTGGACAGGCTTTGGTCAACTGTGTTAAATGTTCTTCAACATCTCTAGAGTGGCAGTGTCATGGAAATTCGAGAGAAGTAACTCATGCAATATGTGTCCATCATCAGGCCCTTGACCGCTCAGCTTCAGAGGTATGGACATTTCTAATAAAGTAGTCTCTACAGTACATTGAGTGCAGGCCTCTCTAACTACACATCATCTTAAAACGCAAAGAGATAGAGAGGGAACAGATATTACCATCCCTTCATCCAAACACCCGAGTTATAAATGACCATGGAGAAGTCAACTTGCAAGTGCTATCCATATTTCCATGACTAAGGACATGCAACTTTGGAGCAACTGGGGGACACCTTTTATAGATTAAGATTCGGCTAATCTCTTTTTCAATGTCCAAACACAAACCGGCATTTCTGATCACGACATGAATTGTTTAGAATACATCCTTAATCACTTCTCTAAAGCTAAAGGAGAGACACAGTGGAAGTCACTCTCCATGGAACCTCCACCATAGGAAGCCAATAAGGCCTACGGCATCTCCGAAGCTGGTCAAAAGTGGCAGCGAGCGATCGTATGCTTTAGATCTCGAGCCACCACCTGCAGCTTTACCTAATCGATTGATAACTTTCTGCTCTTCTCTTCCTCGATCGGCCATCCCTTTCCTCAACCCTTCGCTGTATACCTACTGAGATTAAATGTATATACAGTATCTCGTCATCAAGACCTGAGTATAGATATACGTATATATAATATGACCGATGGTTTGGGGAGGGATGAGCTGGTGGCAGTGGTGGTCTCGAGGAGGGCGCCGCGGCCGACAGCCACGCGGAGGGTTCGGTGGGTTTGACTTTTCTGCATGACTCGGTCCGGACGACGCACGTGAACCCCACCCTCCCCGGTTGAACCAGGCCGGTTGGTTTACATGACCGGTTCGGGCATTTAGCCGCACTCATTTTGATGCATGCACCGGAATGCATGGCCATGGATGGTTTCTCCGGACGCAGATTATGATGTCGACTCAATATTCAACATGAGCTTTGGTGCTCGAAGCTATAAATGCCTCACTGTAGGGATGACATCACGTGGTTGATTGCTGGCTCATTCGATCGATGCGAGGGGTCGAACAAGAAGATCTTTACGGTGAAGCGACATGAGGAGATGGAGAGAGAGAGAATAGGCAACGAAGTCATGAAACATAGTCACAAGGAGAGGGACCTGTTGCAGATTTATTTACTCTTTAAGAATGCCAAATCAAACTGAATCATTAAAAATACATAAGAAAAGGAAAAAAAAAAGATGGTTAATTATTAGAAGAAATGTCAGATGTGTCTCGGAAAGGCAAAACGAAGAGACAATGTTCGATCGAGGAGGGAGAGGGAGAGAGAGAGAGAGAGAGAGAGAGAGAGGATGTCTGCTTTCGGCTCCTTTGGAGGAAGACCATCAACCACTTGCACAACTGTTTGACACCAAACCTGGGTTAACTTGGTAAACCCAGGGTTTAACAACTCCTAAACCTCAGTTTAAGGCATTTTAATGGAGCCTAAGGCATCACCATCAAACACTATGTCACAACGCATATCATATTATAACCCTCGCCTTCTCTCTCTCTCCACCTATTCCCATTATTATATCCATTTCTTCAACTCTTAGGCCAACCCTCCCATCTCTCTCTGTCTCCTCCCTTCACAAACCCTCTCTCTCTCTCTCTCTGCGTTTGGTTTCGGCACTTCCTCCACTGCTCCTCCCCTGTGCTCTCTTCGCTTTAAAGAACTCGCTTTTATATACGTTTTCCCCACCTTTTCTCCGCTTTTGGAACTAGAAAACAGCGCTTCTATTATTTTTTTTGCTCCCTTCTCTCACACAGTGGGTTTTCTTGAATGAGGTTATGGCTGGCTTGGATCTGAGCACCGCTACAAGGTACGTCCACCACCACCATCTTCACCTCGCCCACCACCTTAACCCGAGCTCAGAGGATGACAACAATAACAGCAGCAGTGCTAAGATCGAGCATGGCCAATTCAGCGGCGCCGCGGAAAGCGACGACTCGCCGTTCACCCCCGATCAGGGGGCTGCTCAAGGCGGCGCGGCGGGCCGGCGCCCCCGGGGCCGCCCCCCGGGCTCCAAGAACAAGCCTAAGCCCCCGGTGATCATCACCCAGGAGAGCGCCAACACTCTCCGTGCTCACATCCTCGAGGTCGGCGCCGGATGTGACGTCTTCGACTGCATCGCCACCTACGCCCGGCGCAGGCAGCGCGGCGTCTGCGTCCTCAGCGGGAGCGGCATCGTCACCAACGTCACCCTCCACCAGCCCTCCGCGTCCGGTGGCGTGGTCACCCTCCAAGGCCGCTTCGAGATCTTATCGCTCTCGGGGTCCTTCCTTCCGCCACCCGCTCCTCCCGGGGCTACTAGCCTCACCATCTTCCTCGCCGGTGGACAAGGCCAAGTGGTCGGCGGCAACGTCGCCGGAACGCTGCTTGCGGCCGGCCCGGTTCTTGTCATCACTGCTTCCTTCACCAACGTCGCATATGAGCGGCTCCCGCTAGAGGAGGAAGAATCCCCGCCGCTGCAGATGCAGCCACCAGCGCCACAAGGATCAGGAGGAGACGGAGGGAGCGGCGGAGCGGGAGGCAGTCCCTTCCCTGACCCGTCATCGATCTTACCATTGTTCAACTTGCCGCTCAACATGACAAATAGCCAATTGCCGGCGGACGCGCACGGTTGGGCGGGGGAAGCAACCGCAACCAGGCGGCTACCTTTCTGATATGGATGGACATGATGTGCCTGCTGCAGCAAAGGTTAGCATGCGCACTCGAGGATTTCCGTGCAACAACTACTCAGCTTGTTTCATTTCTTCTCGACTGGTTCCGATCTTTTGCTCTCTTTCTTGGGATTTCTGATGTCTTGTCTTCTCTGTCGCCTCGTCTACTTCATCTTCCACTGTTGTGTGTTGTTTTTGCTGTTGTTGTTCGTGGAAGTACTCTCTCTGTTATAAATACACTTGTTTAGTACTGTTATCATCATCCACTGCATGCACCGACTGCTTCATCTCGACCTTTTTCTTACTCTACTATCAGTCCAACATTCGGATTAACAGCTGAGTATTCCCAGTGTAATTGTCAGTAGCACTGTGTTTGTACCCTTCTTCTACTTGTTAGCAGATAATGAAATGGATGATTAGGGCATATTAGTTTTCAGTGAGTATTCATCGAGGATCATGGAAATAAGGATAAAAGGAGAAGAAATCATGAAGTAGGGTTTCGTCTGTGGGATACGAAACATTGTTCTTTGATCCCATGTCTGCATGTCTTCTACCGAAAGACCACTAGCTTTTGCTTTCTGGCAGCGTTCTCTCAGGAAATCTTCATCTTCCTCCTCGCCATCTGTGCATCTGAAGCGTGAAATGTTGGGGTCTATCGAACATTCAAACATTCATCGAAGGCGATTATGACCTCAAAAGATGGAAAATGTCCCAAAGTTGATGCATTGTCCTCATGTTTGCCTGATTAATCATTGTTGTATTGGCATAATACCAAATTATACCACCTGATCAAAATATCTTTTATGCTCATTCCAATACATCGCATAGCAGTCTCATGTTTAGTTGCTTTGTAATTGCTTGTCACATCTATGTGTCATGCTTTTTCTAAGGATAAAACATCATTAGCTCATAAACTTTGTATAATATTCTCCCAATCATATCTCCAAATTAGGCAAGTTCTATTGGTCTTAGCACATCCAGCTAGCCAATTTGCAATGACAATTTCCTTATCTATAGATGTGTGACATTTTACAATCTTCAAAATTCTTAGGTCTTCCAAACTGCTTCTAATAGCAAATCAAGGTAGCTTTTCTTGTCTGATTAAAATTTTAACCAACAATTCTGCATCGATCTCGATCTCGATTCTTTGAACAACTTCCTCTCTTCCATGTCTATTTTTTTTCACATTTCTGTGTCATCCTTGCATATTGATTATATATTTGGTTTACATGAATAGATATGTATGTATTCTGTCTTTATTTATTTACTTTCTATTACAAATATATTAAACTTTAATTCTTGATCGTTAACAATTTACTACTTTATAAAATTTCAGATCTAGATTGTTTCAAAGATGATTGAATGTGATCATCTAAGCATAAAAAAAATATTTGTTGATATACACAAACTCTTGAATTGTTAGCTATTTATTGAATATTCATTGGAATTTTCTTTGTCTTTGATCAGTTGTGTTACATAGCCAATGCTTTATGTATTATTCGACGGGAGAAACTTGAACTATGATGATCATCATTGAATCCATATATACTCCATCTTTTGTGCCTTAAAACCTTTACACGATAATTATTAAATAGGATCACATGAAACGAGGATTAATACAAGATTTAGTGTCATATATAGAAGATTTGTCAGAAAATACAAAGTTACCTGATGTTGTGATGATAGATTTCAGTCAAAAAAAGAAGCTACCAAACCATCCAACATTGCAGTTATATATTACAACAATTTTCAGATATCTTTACATTCCTGACTGGTAATTGCAAACATTGCAACTCTAATATCCTCAAATTCTTCACTTCTTCTCGTTGTCATGGAGATCTATGGAACATGTCAACTTCTGCTATAATGAGATGAATAATGCTGCTTAAGGGAGTTTCCTTGATCATTGATGTCGATTCATCTTTGCTTATAAATGTTCTCTTGTTTGATGCTGAACTTGATGCCAGAATCACTGTCATCGATAGCTTTGGTTGCATCACTAGATTTTCCAGCTACAATAAACATATTATCACTTCTGAATTGTTTTTTTTCCTTTGTTATTATTGTCATTACGAAGAAGTCATACATACAACCAATTAACACTTTCTTTCCGAGTTGTAATAACTTGTGTCTTAGTTGCTCAGTGAGCAAGTAAGAAAGGTAACTGCAGGGATATTATTATTATCTTCTTGGTTCTTGCTATGTAGCAATGTTCACTTATGTGGCTCTTTAATCTGTGGAAGATTCATGATCTTTCTCTGATACTACCAAAACACATTTTACCTTGATAGCTTTGATTCATATGCTTTCTTTTCGATGGACTACGTGAAAGTTCAAACAAATATGTAGTTAGTGGATCATTAGGAATGGAAGACTAAAGTCGTTCGCTGAAGGATCTTTTTCCCCTTGCAAGATCACAACTTAGTAGTGCTAATTTGAGAAGAGACTTTCCAAGAAGAAGAAGAAGAAGAAGAAGAAGAAGAAGAGACCTGATGAGACTTTCGAGTAAGAGATACAAACTTTGGTTCTTAAGGTCCTTAGTTAGGATTTAGAGTTTGTAGGGGGGCTTGTTTACAAAGCAAAGCTGACTTAAGAAGACAAGATTATGGAAGGTTGAATTAGATGTCATTGGAAGAAACAAAGATGTTGATCGCACAGTAGTAACCCTGTCGAGCGAAGAAGACAAATGTGAAGGGCAACGCAAGAAGGCATGTTTATATACTCATGTTGTGTTCATAAATGAGAGTTTCATTCATCCTTCAATCAACAAGGATAGAATTATTGGATAATTTTCATATATTATTATTATTATTTTTAAATCGCATAAAATGACAAACATGCTTTCAACTTTTTCTTGAAAAAGTCGAGGAAAATATTTTCCCTCCTTTCATTTGGTCCGATTAAAAAGAAATATTATATTATAATAGGAAAAAATAACATCAAAGTCATTAACCACGGTTAAAAAAATTATATATCAAATGAAGATCGAAACAAAAGTAAATAATAACTATATGATACTAAGTATTGAAAAGAATACGATGATATATACGAGGTATAATTCAACTTGCTAATGTATGTTAACACTGATCAATTTCATTCGATTTATAATTTTTGATCAACACGTTTAATGTCACGATACTAATAACAATGGAAAGCAAATTATCGTAAAAAAATAACTGGAAAAATATTTTCCTTTTAAGAAAAACCCACAAGTATTTGCATTAAAAAAAACAAAGATTACATGAAAACACAACCTGTCCCCCTTCATAATCACGCGTGCAAGCAAAAGGTCAAGATTGCAGTCTTCAAGGCCACTCGATTTAGGAAGATGGCATATATTAAATTCCAATAACATCCCAAAGTGACCGCATCAACATTTAATATTTCCAATTTGATCGAGCGGGCGATTCCAATTTGAAGGGAAAAAAAGGGGACCCACACCATGTTTCTCTCTCTTTATTTATTTTCTCTCATTTTAAATGATGAAAAAAAGAGATAAATTCTTTTGAGAAAATTCCTAAATTTGAAAATTCTTGTAAAGTTTCTTGGTTAGATGAAAATTTTGTTTTATCTTTATCTTCGTCACCTACCATTGCCTCCTCTTTGCATCGTAAAGAGAGGCGCTCGACGAGATTAACTCATGTGCAAACACATAAGTGATAGGGAAGAAAAAGGGTTCTATGTGATCGATGGAGCTAGCTCGGGCATAGGTAATCATGAGAGGGGAGAAGACGATCAGTGGGACCAACCCGTCTAGAAAGATAAATATAGGTGCCTAAGGATTGACGAGGTGGAGAGGAAGGTTGGTAGGGTAGAGAGATGTGGTCGACGGAGGATATGATGATTATTTTTTAAAAAATATTATTTAAATTTTTTTGAAGTTAAAATGTTATTTGAGAAATTCTTAAACTTAAAAGATTTTTATTTGAATTCATCCTTTAAAAAAATATCCTATTTCAATTTAGAAAAATTATAATGTAGTGTGTTTGAACAAATAATTAGCCCTTGCATTTATGTGTATTTGATCACATAAATAAAAATAAAAAATAAAATATAAAAATAAATTAATTTTCATAAAGTAAGTTACATAATTTCAAAAATATGCTATTGTTATACACAGCCATACGTATTATTTCACCAAAATACGTTTCCATATTAAGAAAAGATGTGACATATTGTGTATGCAAAGGAAGGAATTTGAAGTCTGAAAATTTAGATTTAGCTTTTTTTTTTTTAATTTGAGAAAAAAGAAGAAGATATATATACAATAAAAAAAAAGTCCTGAAAAGAATGCATTAAAGAAGTTTTAATTAATCGCTTCGATTTCCGAGCTCCAGTTCGAACCCTTTTTAGAATTTTTGTTTCCTCCTCTGGTTAAAGGTGTTGATTCCGATTCCTCCTCATCTTGTTAGGTTGGTGGTGGTGCGGTGTGGGTTATGGATGGCGAACGTTTTTGGTCTTGAAGCAATTCGTCCTTCCCATTTTGGTTTGGTGCGGCCGATCGATCTGATCTGAGGTGTGTTTTCTTTTCTTGGTTCTTTGTTTACCCCATTTTTTTTCCCACGAATTTGGTGTAAAAAATGACTCTTTTTCTTTGACTTTCCGTGCAAAAACGTAGCATCGTGAAATGGGCTGACTGACGGGATAATTTGTATTTGCATTTCACTCGATCGATCCTTTTTTTTCTCCGAAAGTTGTGATTTTTGGGGAGACCTCGCAAAATTTCTTTACATGCACTCGCATTTTCTTGTTGAAGATCTTTGTTTGGTTTTAATTTCTTGAAGAACTGCGGAAGTGGTTTGAAGATCTAGCTGAACTGCAGCAGAGAACGCTCGGGAATTTGGTTGTAGGGTTTGGCAAAATGGACGCTAGAGAGCCTCCGAGATTGAGCTCGTCGCAGCCTCCCGGTGTAGTGGAGGGTCCCGGCTCCTACGGAGCTGGACTGCCGAACAATCCGATGGTGGCGCATAATTCAGCTGGAGTGATGGAGGGCATGCGGCTTTCTTTTAACCCCATGACTTCACCTGCGTCGAAGCCGGTGGACTTGACCGGTTCTTTGTACCAAGGAGATGGTTTCTCTGGAATCAGGCAAGGTGGTCTATTTAACATGGGTGAGTCGGTGAAGAAGAAGAGAGGAAGGCCAAGAAAGTATGGACCAGATGCTGGCATGGGTTTGGCCTTAACTCCACCATCTTCAGCTTCGGGATACTCTAATAGTTCAGCCTCTGATCCAGCAGCTAAGCGTCGAGGCCGCCCTCCCGGTTCAGGGAAGAAGCAGCAACTGGAAGCGTTGGGTAATTCTTGCGCCACTTAGTTTAATTATGAACAATTAGTCTAGATGTGACTTGCTGTGTGTGTACAGCTGCTAAGGCAAAGTGTCTTAAGCTCTCCATAAGTGATTGTGAGTTAGACTTCCATGGGTTCATGTATGATCTATCTTGTTCCTTCTAGTCTTCTCTTACATGACTACATTATTGTACAAATTCTGAGCTATTTACGTACAATTAGGTCATTTTGGTTTCCTAATGTTCAAATATTCCTCTAACATCAGTTGCTTCTATTCTGCATCTACAATATGTTCTGGTTTATAACTTAAAGTTTAAATTTAGTCATGATCGTTATTTTCTTTTTTATGATATTTCCTTGTACTTTTTTGCTTTCAGGCTGTCCTAGTTGGTGATAATTAGTTGTTAGCTGCCCATTCATATAATTTGCATAATTTATTTCTTCCTGAAGTCAATGCCTATACAGATTAATTTCCATTAAATCTTCTCACTATAAAGAAGTCATTTGAAGGCCCTAAGTCCAGCACACTCAAATTGCATCTCTTGAATGTCAAACTTCTTTCTTCTTTTTCTGTAGTTCTTTTGTCTACATATTCAATTTTCAAAGTTTTAGCATTCGTTTCTTTGTCGGGTTTGCATTTTAATACTTGTTCCAAAATTCTTAACATTAGTTTTCATGGTTACCCAGGTGCCCCAGGGATTGGCTTTACTCCTCATATTATCACTGTTAAAATTGGAGAGGCAAGTAGTTGAGCTTGAAAAATATCATGCATTATTCTTTCTTTGCTGCTCAAGCATACCTAACTCTGAGAATAGGTCACCTTAATCTTATTTTTTTTTCTTATTTTAATTAAATTGTTATGTACCATTTTCATGATTTTCCTAAGCTTTATAACCAAAGGAAAAAATGATTAGATAGCATTGTCACATATTTTAATGATTAAATTTCCCATTTTATGCTAAAATGAGGGGGATGAAATGATTGAGGAAGATTCTTATTGTGATCCAAGGCATATCTTCTGTTGTCTGATTCTGGTTGTCTTTTCCATATATCATGCAAGTTTGACCTGGGCTTATATCTTTACCTTTGACAAATTCAAAATACTGTATCTGATATAAAATATTCTTAGATTCATTTTTAGTTTACACTATACTTATGGTTAATCTAGAAGCTCCAGTGAAACAAGCCACACGAGTAAGTAGTTAAGATGGGGATTGAGAAAGAAATTTACATAAGGCCTGAAAGCTAACCTTTAAATACGAAAGAAACTGTATTCCTATAACACCCATGTGCTCAAGAATGTGTTTTAATTAATATCTTAAAATTTGAGCCCCTCTACTGTTTGCTACAGTTACATGCTTAATTTGACCACTTGGGGTGACTGGTCTCAGTGAAATAGATCGAGTCATCTCTGTTGCTTGCATGCAGTTATAAGCAGTCAATTTGAAAGCGTTACTTTAACTAAAAATGCTTCTAAGGATGCTTCCTTGATAGCTAATGATCTTAAAAGTCAACATCATTCTTTTGATATTTTAATTATTGAAATGTATGTGTGATTCAACTCTATGTCTGTATATGCCAACTGATTCATTATGTGGAGATATTTCCATTCTCATCTGTCAATTTACTGGAATACTTGATATTATCATCTATAACTTTTGACCTAATCTAGTTTACGTCCTTGATGTGTGGTACCTGATGGTAGCTCGACAATGGGTAAATCTTCTTTTACCAGTATATTTCATGGCATTATCTTATAACTTCCGGTCCATAGAATTAAAACTTGTTGAATTGTGTCATAACTCCATGCTTTATGCTTATGATGTACCGTTCTTGAAATTCATTTGTTGTAAGACATTTGGATAAGATATATAATATTATAAGCTAATCCATGCAATGTGTGACTTTGTGTTCTTGATCACTGAAATCAATGCATATTCTATTTAAACTTTTTGAAGAGAATAAAGAATGCAATTTGGACATCAAGACAGTACATTTTCTCTTAAGTGGATTAATTATTAGCCTTTTTTTGCACTAACATGAAGATCGACATGGATATCTCCTGGATTGCAGCATGAGAATCAACACTGACATTCTTTTAAGCAATTAGTTGGGTGCAATTTTTGTTATGAAGCTCAATGCTGAAAGGTTAAAGAAAGAACTAAACTATCATACGCTAGGCTCATGAAGGTGGTTGACTATCATATGTTGTACTGTGCATGTGTGTTATCATATGTCAAGACATGTTCTTGACTGGCGTAGGTCATATTCAACATATATCAGTTATATTGTATGTAGTGAATGCCCCCCATAGAATACCAAGCACAGTGTCATAAATTGAATACTGATTGATGTTTTGTATGATGCCTCGTTTGAGTCATAACTTTTACTATGTTGTATATAGAGCAATGCTTGGTGCTTTAAAATTTTCATTACTCTTCGAACCAATTTATACAAAAGAGTTGATGGGGGCTATCATAAATTTATGGAGAGACAGCTCAATACAAAATACTTAAATAAGGACCATTTTCATATTGGCAGGATATTGCTTCAAAAATCATGGCCTTTTCGCAACAAGGACGTCGGACAGTCTGTATTCTGTCAGCAAATGGTGCTGTCTCTGATGTAACACTTCGGCAGCCAGCAATATCTGGTGGAACAGTAACTTATGAGGTTCGAATATTCTGATCTTGTCTCTTGAATTGCTTGACATATAGAGTTCAAAAATACATCACTGGACAAAGATTTTGTGTCCATAGATGTACGTGGATATGTGTTACATGCAGACAAAGGGAATGTCATGATGGAAATGCAATCTTCAATGACAAAATAATATATCTAGATAAAATGTTCCTTTCTGTTGTTTCATTTCTTAAGTCATGAAAATTTCTTGATTTTGTGGAACTTCTGTGGTAGTCTTTATTTCGAAGATAATCATGGAATTCAAAGTTAGGAATTTCATAATTTCCACACATCATAGGGTTATAACCTTCTGTGCATTCTTGCATTATGAATATGAACTTAGAACAATAGAACAATCGTTAGTGAATTGGATTATCTTTCATTTAACAAGTTTTTTGATTTTACGTCTATGGGGTCAGGAAGAGAGTTTTTATTTTTTCGACTTATATGAACATGCTTGTAATTTAAGAACTTATGGAGTTTAGGTTTTTGGAGAAGTTGATGACAAATGGTCATTGTAGAATCAGTCTTAATAATTTTACTGGTATCAAATACAGGTTCTTTTGGTTTTAAGACTTTTCAGCTGTTATATTTAAAGCCTGGATTCTCCAGTTATCTGGGCTCTTGTGAAGGATCTGGAGTCTAATTATGCAATGTTATCTGGATTCAGGCAAAAAGGGTCATAATTTGTTTAATTTATCATAGATTTGCTCTTGGTTTAAGTTTGTTATAGGTGGACTTCCCTAGATAGTCAATCTCCAGGGTCCTTGGTGGACCAGTGGGACAATCTGATAGATATTGTAAAACTGGCAAATCATAAGGTCTAATAAATCAACCAGGGTATCTTTAGCAACATAAATTTGTACACCATTGTGATCCCTTTGCTCAAGGTAAAACAAACAGTTGAACTCTTTCCTGAGTACATAAAGGTGGAAAGTACTTTGGGCATCCGTCTCTGATATGGCCTTTGACAAGATCGTTGTACTGGGATCAACTTTGGAACTGGTTATGGAATTTAGACTCTGAATAATGTTTTTACTGAAACAACTACTAAGTTTAGATTTATAAGTTGGTCAGATCAGCTAGAATTGGTCTGGTTTGATTGGTATTGATTGGGTTATTGTTTTAGGTTTGATTGGTTGATGATCAGTCTATTTTGGTCAATTCCAACAATCTTTCCAATAAATTGATGGTTTTTGAATAGGATCAGGATCAACCTATACAAGAAACCATGGTATTCAAGGATCAAGGATTTTGCGAAAAACATTGTGTTGCAACTCTATGAATTGGCCAACATAATCCTCCTCGGTTAGAAAATACTTCAATGTGGGTTTTCTTCTATTTAGAAAAGGAAACTCCTTCACATGGAGAGATGAAAAGCAGGAAATGTTGCAATTTTTGTATCAGAAAGTTAAAATATAGGGGTTTAATGACTCTATATGGCTGTGGCCATATCAATTATCACCTTATAGTGGCACACGCTGTAACCTAGGACAATTTGCCCTTTTGATAAAGGGCATCTCTGTTTAATGTTAACATGCTATATTCTGCATAGCCACTATTGCTATATCCTAAGATGTTGATGAATATTAGCACTACAAGGTAAGGACTTGGACCCATTAAAAACTTAAGATATGCCAGCACCTTTATCATCTTACTCGTGTCAGTGATGAAGTGGTTGATCATCTTGCAGTTAGTTTATGTTTGAAGTTAGTACTATGCCTTGCCTTTTAGTTATGCAACATTTGTCATAATAGCTAAGAGCACTACTCTGTCACAGGGTTAATGCACAAAGTCCCAGTATCTTATCCGCAGAGCTGTCCTTTACCAATTATTGTTGTGACTCTGTGGCAGTAATGGGATCTTTCTTGCAGGGACGGTTTGAGATCATCTCTTTATCAGGTTCTTTCCTGCTCACAGAAGATGGTAGCACTCGTAGTAGAAGTGGTGGCTTGAGCATCGCACTAGCAGGATCTGATGGCCGCATTCTTGGTGGCGGGGTTGCTGGAATGCTTGTGGCAGCGACACCTGTGCAGGTCAAAATCAAATCTCTCCTGTGCATGTTACAAATGTCACACTTATAAGTGTAGGTTCACTTCTATTGCAGGTTGTGGTAGGAAGCTTCATTGCGGAAGGGAAAAAGCCGAAGCCAGAGCCATTGAGGTGGGAACCTTCATCAGTTCCACCTCAGATGACTGGGTTTGGAGCAGTGGTAACAGCCAGCCCGCCATCCGAAGGGACATCAAGTGAATCTTGTGAGGACCCTGGCAGCCCCACAAATCAGAGCGGTGGCACCTGCAACAACTCCAGTCAGCACGTTCAATCTGCGTATCCACCTGTCAGCTGGCCTCACCCAGCAAGTCTAAACAGGCACGAACCCGACATGAAACTGATGCCTAACTAACAGAGCTACCGTTTGAAATAAGAAGAAAGCACCAGGATTTGGATCACTGTAATTTTAGTTGCCTCTAATTATTACCGCACCTTTTAGAGTGGGCCTCCGACAGACATTCCGAGGCATCTAACAGACAGCCCTGTTGAAAACCTAGGCTCATGTTCTTAGGTCACTCATGTTGTTCCAAATTATTTGCTTGTTGACTTGTTTAGAATCTCTATTTCTGCCAGTAACGAAATGTTTATCTTCTTTTCTTGGACTTGTAACGTCGCAATGTCCGAGCAGACCAATATCTGGCTGTTCTTGCCTCCTAGTATTTACAAGCTCACTGTTTTCCTTTGTGTGAGCACATGCAGTGAACAGCATAAACTGACGGTGCTTGGTAGTAGCAAGTGTTGAGGATGTCATTTGCAGACTCTCGTGTTTTCATATGTTTAACATCATGATTGAGTTGTTTAATTTGTGGGGTGGGAATTATACAGCGTGTTGCATTAGTAGGATGGCATAAACCAGAAAGAAATGGTCCACTTTTTATTATTGCTTCGGAGATACATCTTTAGAGACATCTGCAATGGTCACACTAATTCCTCCACACAGGCATCAAAAGGGCTGTTGTGGAGATCTTACTCCCAATATTACTATCCACACCATCAGAAATCTTGCAGCCTTCATCTGGATAAATCCATCACATCACAGTCACTATGTTGTCTTCCTGCAACCATAAGTTGGCTTCTTCTCCTTCACTTGCCTGCCGACAAATGTGAGCAGATGCTGCTGCACCGAAATCTTCTGTACCTGTAATCAAAGACTAAGTAAGATGGAAGAAGCCAAGCCATGAACACTGTGAGACATAGGAGTCGGCATTCTACGACAAGTAGTACCACCATATGATTCGTCGATGTATGTTGTTGCATCCCACCGGAGGCTGTGGAACGTGATGTCTTCCCAGCTGCTGCTGCACATGCCCATGCACATGCCCATGCCCATGCAACGTGCAGGACTTGGGAAAGACGAGAAGAGTGCATTCCCAGGTTCATCGACGGTGAAGGCTTCTCTCGTTGGGTTGGGAACCCCATTTGAGGGCATTGAAGCTCCTCCATCCGCCTGCAGACCAAAAAAGACGATTATAGTGTTCTTATTAACATACCACGAAATAGAGTTCTTTAATGCTGCAGATCGTACCTTCGATGCATCTGAAATCACATGCGGTTCTCTGAAGGCTATCACAGTTTCTGGTGAGGGGAGGTCAGATGCGTTGCAGCTGCTGTCAATGAGATCAAGAGATGAACTTTCCTCTGTGCCGTGCAAGGCCTCATCGAAGTTTCTCTTGGGACACCTTTTAGCTTTGGGTTCTCCATGTCGATCGCTACTTGTCACCCCATTGCCACTTCTCTTGACTACTCGGCACAAGGCAAAAGCTCCCTAGGAAGAAGAAACCAGTCATTAGAACGACTACGTAGATCTAATAAAGGGTTCTTAGTTGCTCACCAGAAAGTTCGAAGCTCCTTGGAAAAGATCTTCGCAAAGACGGTACTCGTGCATGATCCAATCGGTTCTTTCTCCCCCGGGAGCCCGTCCGCGGTAGAAGACGAGTGTTTTCCTCAACCCGAACACGGAAGACTCACATGAAATCTTTCTATCTTTGCCGGTGGATTTCCAGTATCCAGAAACGGTAGCTCTGTTCGTGCGTGAACCGTTTGGGTATTTGCGATCCCGTGGGCAGAAGAAGAACCACTCCATGTCTCTTCTTGGAAGTAACGATTTGTCTAAGAACATAGAACGCCGAGCATCAGAGAAAAACATTTCTTCATAAATGTTGTGCTCAAAAGAGTTTTACAGCTTAATCTGCGGTAACTCTTGTCAGGAAGTAAATGATGAGACCAATTCACATATTTAGTTTCACTTCAAATCTATCAAGATTGGAACTGTTTGTGTCAGTCAAGTTCACAATACACACTCAGTTTGCCATCACTGTTCTTCACGAAAAGAAATAAAGCAAAGAAAAGATGTTACCTGGTAGCTCCCAAGGATCAAACTTGCACAAATCGATCACTGGAATGACCTCGAGCTCAATCTTAAGCCCATCTACTTTTCTCTTCAGGTAGTATCCGACTAACTCCTCGTCCGTAGGATGAAACCGAAAGCCGGGTGGCAACAACATAGCATTCATTTTTCTTCTTGCAATTCTACGCTCGGTCGATCTCTCATGGAACAATGAAGCAAGAAAAAGAAGAAGGAAAAATTAAGATCACACTATTTAAAACTCGAGCATACGAGAAATGATGAGATTAGCTTCCCCTCAAAAAGATGAAAAGTCATGGAAGCTGACTCTCTACCTCGTAGTGTACCTATTCAGAGTATGGAATATCCAAACATAGAAACTCTTCTCCGAGCACAACTTCCAGATGATGCAACCCTTATAGCTCAATATCATTCTTCTCATAAAACTCTGGTTTTTGGATCGATTCAACTTTCAGATCAGATGGAAAATTTTAGTTCAAGCTGCAAGTTCTCTAGGAAACCGAAGCGAAACCTCAAACTTCAGAGAGAAAAGAACAGAATAGAACAAAAGAAACTAAAGGTTTCACTTATTGCTACAATTGGAGATCTACGATACGGAAGAAGAAGAAATGGAGATTCCCTTTGTTCTTAGGATTGTGAACCTCGAAACCACGAACTGGAGACTGGTTTTGTGGAACTTGTTGGTGGGCTAATGTGTAAGTTCGAAGCAAGAGATGAGGAATTTATAGAGGAAAGGATGACTCGAAAAGGCTGTTCGCAACTAAACCCACATTCCTGTCAATATCTAACTGATGCAAGTGGCCTTCTTAGTTTACTACCACTTTGCCGGTTAATGTTATCTTCATATCACTATGTCGGAAAGGCCAAAATTTTCTCCTACTCCCTTTTTGTAAAGTGACTAAGATGCATGACTTTGATTTCAAGCATTGAGTTGCATTCACATCAAGTTCTTTCGTTTTGTTCTTTGTAGTAGTTTGAACCTTTTGAACTAATAATTTAAGACTACTATATGCTTGTAGAGTAGATTCCATTTCCATAAGGGTGGTCGATATAGGAAGAAACTAGTTCCTGTATTCATAGTTAGGACAAACTTAGCTATCCTTTTTTTCCTTTTTAACTTCTTAGGCATTAGAAATAGTCTCTATTATATTATATAACTTTATTTAATTATATAAAATATATTATAAATCTGATTAGATTTTGATTATTATATTATATAGTGATGAACTATCAATATCTCTTAGTCTTTATTACATCGCTCGAACATGAATCTAATTCTTCTTACAATTTAGTATTGCTGTATCTTTCGAATCTAATGATAATACATTTATAAATCATATAAAGGTTTTTTTGAATGATGTCGAAAGATGCGTAATCTTGATATTGATTTATCGTTATTTGATTCTGATTTTGACATTAAAGTTTTTCACATAATAGTAGCGTAATTATAGTTTATGATTATAATTAATATCAGAGCTTGTTATTTTGAAATTAAATACATTATATACAGTTTTATGCTATTGTGGGCAATGGTGATGGGTGCGACAATTAGCGATGTCACATGCAGTAATGGTTGCCTATGTGCAGCAGCTCAAGTGTCATTGCGGTAGGCTACCTTGGCCGTATGCAGCTGCAGCAAAGTCTCTGCTTTAGACCAACATTGCATCGATACCTTTGATCGACGGTTACAATACTGCAGTTACAACGACATTTGTTGGTTGTGGCTGACGTCAATTGGATGCTAAAGGCTATAGTCTCATCAATTGTACGGTGGAACAACTAAGTAATAATAGGCGTCCTTGGTTGACCATGAATCGTGATAGTTGTAGATGACACATAGTGTTAGGATCGAGAACACTAAGGGAGGGGGGGGGGGGGTGAATTCGTACAGCGGAAATCTTTCAGCGATTAAAAACGAAAGTTGCATTCGTTCGATAAAAACGATTTCGATGTAAAAGCCGATTCTAAGATTACTTAAGATTAAGCACAGTTTACGTTTAAACGTAATTTTACGTCTAAACGCGGTTTGCGTCTAAACGCAGTTTTACGTCTAAACGTAGTTTACGTCTAAACGTAGTTTTACGTCTAAACGTAGTTTACGTCTAGATACTGATTCTGAAGATACTGAACTTTGAGATGCGTTTTATAAATGTGCAGAAGACAGTTTGCAGTTATAAATGGAGTCAAAACGTAAACGTAAACTGCAATGTAATGATCGTACGAAAACGCCAATTTACGTCTAAACGCAGATTCGGAAAGATCTGAACTTAGAAACTCGTTCGTAAAAGCGCAGAAGGTAGTTTGCAGTTATAAATGGAATCAAAACGTAAACGTAAACTACAATGTAATGATAGTACGAAAACATCGATTTACGTCTAAATGCAGATTCGGAAAGATCTGAACTTAGAAACTCGTTCGTAAAAGCGCAGAGGGTTGTAGCTATTTAGGAGGTTTGCAGTAATGATAAAGTGCTCAAAGTAAATACAAACCAGAGATTTAGAGTGGTTCGGTCAGTCTTGACCTACTCCACTTTTGGCTTCCTCCACCGATGAGGTCACCGACGTCAACTAGAGGCCTTCCTTCAATAAGCGAAGGCCAACTGCCCTTTTACAGTTTCACTCCTTTTGACGGGCTCAGGAGACAACCCTTACATAACCTTTCTCTCCTCTCTTTACAACTCAAAACTTGAAGAACAGAGGGAGGAGAACTTTTGGGCTTTTACAACAATTTTGAGCTCTTAGAATCACAGAAAAGATCAAGATTTCGGTGTAGGTCTGTATCTTTTCAGTGCTGAATGGGTGGGATATTTATAGGCCCCAACCCAGTTCAAATTTGGAGCTCAAAACGATCAAATCCCGAAATTCCGGGATCAGGCGGTTGCACCTCCTAACTAGAGAGGTTGCACCGCCTAGCAGAGCTCGGAGACTGAGCCCAGGCGGTTGCACCGCCTGAGTCTAGCTTGGAGACTGAGCCCCAGGCGGTGCCACCTCCTGACTGAGGCGGTTGCACCTCTTTGCCAGAGCTCGAAGACCGAGCTCAAGCGGTGCTACCTCTCTGTTAGGGGAGGTTGCACTGCCCAGTCTCGCTCGGAGACTGAGCCCAGGCGGTGCCACCTCCTGGCTGGGGCAGTTGCACCGCCCAGTCTCCCTGGGAGACTTAGCCCAGGCGGTGCTACCTTCTGGCTTGGGCGGTTGCACCTCCTGGTGCAATTAGGGTCCGAATGGGTAGCTCCATTCGGCCCAATTTTGGTTTTTCAGGGGCCCAATTGCCCCAAGATTAAGCTAATGGGATCACCTCCCATTTCCAACTTAATCAACGTGCTAACTACGATTAATTCTAAGACAATTTCTGCAGCTTTTCTTCGGTGCGTCAATCGCTTCTTCCGGCGAGTTTCCGGCGAACTTCCGTCGATCATCCGATGAACCCTCGGTGATGCTCATGCGGACTTCCGGCAAACTCCTGGACTTGCGACGATCCACTTGGCGAGTTCCGACGAGCTTCGCTTGGCAAACTTCTGGACTTCTCGGATATGTTCCCGCAGAACCTCCGACGACTGTTTGAACTTCCGTCGAACTCTCGAACTCCCAACGTGATCATTGACTTGACTCCGGCGCAACTCTTGCTGCTTGTCTAACTTTCATTGTAGTTAATCCTGCACACTTATCTCAATACATAGATTAGACAACAAATGACAATTGACTTCATCATCAAAATCCGAGATTCAACACATAGCTGGCGAGCGACCATGTACCACAACAACCGTAGGCCTCATGTAGGCACTATGACAACTGAAAAGAAAAAAAAGAAATTAGGGTTTCACCTATTAAAATTATTATTTTATCCCTATAAATCCTTTCCTCTTCATAGTTCTACACTTTAGAAATCAAATATTTTCACTATATATATTGATAAAATTATAATTTTACTATTAAAAATAAATATTTTTGACTTATGTCCTTAACTATAAAATTAACTAATTTGACCTACTTTAATCAAAATATTTTGATCGAACTTGATTCCGGTTATATGTTGATTTCTTGACTGGATTTAGATTCGATTAATCTCATTTTGATCAAATTTGAAAAAAAGTTAATTTTGATCAATTTTTAACTTTGATCAATTTTAATTTGCACTAACATAGTTAGACTGATGTTTAGTCCAATTCTGAAACACTTAATTAAATTAGATTGACAACTCTAATTTAGGGTTTCATACGAAATTAAAAAAAATATAAATTATGTTTTTTTTATAGTTTTCTCATATGATATATTCGTAAAATTTTGCTTGTGGTAATTACATTTTAATTATTATTTTGGATATTTATTTAGTTATTTATATACATATATTTAAAATTATAAAATAATAATTTTTTATATAAAGATATAGTTTATGTTTTATTAGGATTATGGTTATCATATGAGTTTTTTTAATACTGATTAATGTCCAATAATTATTATAATTATAATTTTATTATTAATTATTATTGCATGAACTAGATTAAATAACATTTGGTGAATATTGTTTCTTACTTATATCTATAAGTTTTCTCAAACTAGTAGTTGCCAAAGTGATATGCGATGGTAAATTTATGAGATATAAATTATAATAAATATTTATTAATTATAAAATATTTTAAACTATATTTTATATTATTATATTGGTCTTATAACCATCATAGTGATCTAGACTAATGACTTATAAAATTATATTAAAGAATTAGTCTTAAATAATATTAAGAACAATAATATTCATAACGACAATAAGATTTAGATAATCTTAAAAAAGAATATACTTCAAATAATATTAGTCCACTATAAATAATATTAAGTGATTATTAAATATATCAATATTTCACTAGAAAATGAAATATGGATGATATCAATAGTTCATTGTATTTTAGAAACTCAAAGTATCAATATTATTTTATATTTCAGTGTATTTGTATTCTCTAGTTTAAATTATTCATAATGATTAAAGCAAATATAGTTCATATTGAATATATTAGATCTTGACTTAGCATTAATTGTTGAAAGGTCCATAGACTTGATTGATGAAAGCACTATACAATAAATTAATGAAATGAATATTTAGAAAAAATCTAATAGACTCAATCTAATATTTATAAGAATGACAATTGCAAGTAATATCAAGATTTTTTTATCATCTGTAAGTAGTGCATAAGAATATTTGAGAGCTATAGAAGATAGTCTTAAATATATTAATGAATCAATCAATTAACACATTAACGAAAGAACTGATTACGACTTCATATGATAACACTCAAGGGATTCATAATCATATCCTTAATATAGTTGACAAAGTTATGAAACTTAATGCATTAGGCATGAATATGGATGAGACTTTTCTCGTGTAGTTTATTTTTAATTCTCTTTCATCTCGGTTTGATCCATTCAAGATTCACTATAACATAAATAAAAAAATAAGACTTGAATGAGCTAATTACTATATATGTTTGGAAAGAATTAAGGTCAAGATATGAAATATCTCATAATATTTTGATTACTACTCAAGGAGCTAGTAATAAAGAAAAAGTTAAAATATTATCCATATTCATAATAAGCAGATAAATGAAAAAAAAAGCCTTCATAAGAAAGTGCTTATTTTATTATTAGAAAAGATATATGAAAAAGAACCGTGTTAAACACAAAGTTTGGTTTAAAAAGAAAGATATAAACTTGATCTTTGTATATTTTGAATCAAACATTATGGAGCTTCCTTTCAACACAACACTTGATGATTGATTCTAATATTTCAACTCATGTTATAAATAATATGCATTTACAACTTGGAAGCCAAAAGAACATGAAAGATTTGTCATTATGGAAAATCGTCTCAAGTGTGATAACAATGGGAACTTATCGCCTACACCTAGAGATGAGTCATATAGATACATCTTATAGATACATGTTATATTCTTACTATTTTTAGAAATTTAGTATCTCTATCTAGAATTGATAAGTTATGATATTTTATTTCTTTTAGTAATGATAAACTAATTATATTTTTTTATTTAATAAAAATTGATTATGAAATTATATGTGATGGTTTATACAGAATCAATTTAAATCGTGAGTTTGTAAAGATATTAATGACCCTACAATCAAATTTTGAATTAAAACATAGTTTCAATAATAAGATGTCTTCTATATTGTGATACAAACGATTGTGAAGGATAGTATTTTGAAAATTTTAGACTTCATTGATTTTGATGGTTGCATAAATCGTATTAAGGGAAAACAAATTAAACATATAAAGAAAAATACTATAAGAATTAAAGAACTTTTTGAGATTATTTATACTAATATCTATGGAGCATTTCATATTTCTTATTTGAATGAAGAGAGATATTTCATCTTATTTATAGATAAACTATTAAAATATAACTATGTGTATTTAATACATGAAAAGTCTAAAGCCGTTGATAACTTTTAAGATGTATATAAATAAAGACAAGAGATAATTAGATAAAAAAAATTAAAATAATTATATCTAATAGGTGTTAGGGTCTTAATAACACTAAGAAGAGGGACGGAGATTAAATTTAGTGCAATAGCATTTTGAATCAATTTTATAATTTGATTGATAAATTAACATATTTTAAAATTTTGATTTATTAAATTTAAATCATAAGTAAAGAGAATAAAACTAAGTCACAAGTAAAGGACAAGTAAAAAGTGACAAATCAATTTATAGTGGTTCGGTCTTCTCAATCTATGTTCACTCTAAATTCCTCTTTTTACGAGACTACTAGAATCGATCTTTTTAACAGACAAAGATAAACTACTCTTGTTATAACTCTTTCCTTTTTCAAGGACATAACCTTTATACTCTTTTTATAAGAGATCTTTCACCTTTTACAACTTATAATTCTAACTAAACTCAAGAGGAGAAAGAAACTTAAACTATACTCAAAATGAGATATTATAATATTTTACTGTCTTAAGAATAGATGCTACATTAATCAAATATGAGTAGAGTATTTATAGGCCCTAAAAGACTTTAAGAATAGAGTTAAAATTTTAAATATTTAAAATTTTAGGGTATAGGTAGTACTACCGTCGACACTGGATGGTATTATCATTGTAACTTTTGATACAAGCCATAATTCTAGACTCTAACGATACCAACATCATAATTTTTAAATTTTGGCTAATACTACTATTGCTCTAGGTGATACTACCATAATTATAGGTGGTACTACTATTGAAAAATCTAATAAAGTATAAAAAGTGCTTATCAACTAACTCACTAGCTTTGGAATGGGTGACCTATTAACCAAACCTGAGTGGGGTATTCATAATTTTCAAAAAATTTCAAGAATAAAGCTAAAAATTTAAATCTCTAAAATACAATATTATCATCATAAATTTTAAATTTTAGATAGTACTACTATCACCCTAGGCGGTATTACTATCGCCATAAGGTCAAAAGAGTTGACAAAGCACAAACGGGCCCACTTTGGCTCGAATTTAAGTCCAATGATTTTCTTGACAAGTGGGTTTTGTTTCGATCTAACTTAAATTGACCCAAAATGATCTTGATTATGATTTTGATAAATCAACCACACAAACATATTTACGAAGCTTTTCGTATATTGTATACTCTTCCAACATATCATCTGATTTTTTAGCATTTTATTTGAACTTTCGGTACATCACCATTTTCTTCGATATATCACTCATTCCACTATCATGTTGACTTTTTCATGACATCTAATCTTCTGACATAATATCTGATTCTTCCGACACAATGTATGAACCTTTAGCATAAAGTAGGATCTCCGACGTGTCGACCTATCTTTCGGCTCGACATCTAATTTTCAACACGATCACAAGCCTCATTCTAAAAATATATTGTTTAAACACTTTATGCTATAAAGCTTTAATAAATATATTAAGAATCATCAAGGTGATACTTAGGTTCTCAATTGATACTTATAATCTCTATACTCCTTCTCTAACAATCAAGTGCTTTGCCTTAAAATGCTTGGAATTATTATAACACTTATCATTCTTAAAGAAAAAAAATTATCGTAGTATTATAATAAAATATCTTCAATGGTCTAGTAATTGAGCCGATATTTCAAATTGTAAGACAAAATTTTATAACTATAAAGTTTGATTTGTAGCCTTAAAGTATACCATAAATTCATATTCTATTGTTGATGATGCAATAAGTGATTACTTTATACTTTTCAAAAAAATACCTCTCCAACTAACATAAATATAAATCATGAAATAAACTTCATAGTATCATAATTTACAAAATCAATATCTATCATTGAATATCTTAATACCAATAATATAAGTTGTCTTATTCAAATCAATTATATTATAATTCTTGGTGAGAAAAATCTTGGTTTCATGCAATAAATCATGATCATTACTAGTAAATAAAATATCATTCACATATAAGACTAATATAATAAACTTACTATTATTAACTTTCAAATATATGCACTGATCAATAGTATGATAAAACTTTATATATCGTTATCTAGAAGCTTGTTAAGGTCATAAATGAATTTTCTAAATTTATAAGCCTAATTTTTTTCTTCTATAAATTCTTCAAGTTATTCTATATAGATTTTTTTTATTTGGATTCTCATATAGAAATATTATTTTCACATCCATCTAATATAACTTAAGATTATAATAAAAGATTAATTCTACAACAATCCTTAATGAATCCTTTTTAGAAACTAAAAAAAAAGTCTCATTATCGATGATATCTTTTTTTAAAGAAAAATCCTTAGCCACAAGTCTAACCTTATATTATTCAATATTATCATTTGAGTTATATTTTGTCTTAAAGATCTATTTGTAATTGACTTTTTTTATTATCATTAGGTAATTCAAAGAGTTCCTATATATCATTCTGGTTCATTGGTTTTAAATTTTTTTTTATTGTATCGTATCATTTTTTAGAGTCGCTACTTTTCGTGGCTTGTGAAAATGATAAATGATCATTTTTTATTTCTATGTCATAATTTGATTCTTATAGATATACCATATAATCATAAAAAATGGTTGGTCTCCGATTATTGTTATTATTAACAGTCACATCTATATCATATGGAGGTTCATCAATATTATTTTATTATTCATTCTCATCAATTTATTTATATTTATGTTTATATATATTATATTGAATATGATAATAAGATTATCATAAATTATAAGGGTTATTATATATTACATTATGAAAGACTAATAATATTTTGGTACATAGAAGAGAGTATAGCATTGATAACATACAATTATTATGACTCGCATTGGTAGTTGGATTTAAAATAGTATTATTATATTTATTGACTTATTTTAAAATTTATGACTATGTATAAAATATTTTTTAAAACTTTTAAAATCTAATTAGGTAAAATTATTTTTAATTAAGTTTTTATATTATTTATTTTGTTTTTTTAATTTTTTATATCATATTAATTAATGAACTAAGTGAGAGAATGTTAGATTATATAATCTTATTTAATTAGGTAAAATATATTATAGATCTGATTGGATTTTGATTATGATTATTAGCCACTAAGAAGGAAGCCCAATTATAATAGGATTCTTTGATAAATAATTTTGATGGGAGAGACTCTTCTAATTACCTTCTTAGACTCTCTACTCTCGCTTATAAAATGATAAAATTTTTTAGTGATAAACTATTAAAAATTAAGATTATAAATTTTCTACGAAGGATACAAAGAGAAAAGAAGAAAAATCTAATGTTTTTTATAGATCGATATTATTATAGTTTTTGGATCGAACGATGATGTATTTATAGATCAGATACAGATTATTTTCTGAATGATATCAAAAGTATATAATCTTGATCTTGATCTATCATTATTTTATTTTGATTCTGATATTAAATTTTTTATAACAATAATAGTATAATTATAATTTTATGCTTACCATCTCATCATTAAGGAAAATGATCATATTAAAATATCTAGAATATGAAAACTCTTCTTACAAAACATAGTCATAAAAAATATTGCCAGTACATGATGCTATCTTTTTCTTCTTTTCCTTTTCCTCTTCCAAGGAAAAGGTGCTAACTCTCTTGTTAACTCGCTTGAAGAAAATATGAAACTTTGGAGTCTTTATATTATTGAGATGATTCAACTTAATCAAGGGGATGAATGAGGAAAAAAAAAAGGCATCAATCTAATCCATATGAGGTGGAAAGGGAGACAAGTATAATAGTCCAACACCGCTTAGCTTTCTCAAGCAAAGCTGCAGAAGTTTGTAAGAATGGTTTGGCATCGTAGCCTCATGGGAAACGCACTAAAAGATCTTTTTGTATTCTTGTTCTTACTGCAAGCTTCTAAAAGCTACAACATTCTTTCGAGTATTAATTATTTTACAGTCTTTTTTTATCCACTGAGGGTATTGATTCTTCTGCTTCTTAAATGAGGTCGAGCACATAGTGCACTCATCTCATCATTTAATTGTCAGTAGAGAATCCTTTCTTTCAGGAGGAAATTGCTTCTTTGCTTTGCCTACTGGTTTTAGGAAGATGGCTATGCCATGAAGCGGCTTGACAGCAAAAGATACAATACGGAAGCAGAGAAGGGAAGCAATCACCGTCTCTTCCTTCCGTCGTCGTCTCATTTCGCTTTTGTAGGGATAAAGCTTACCTCAAGAGAAGGTAAAAAAGAAACCAAATGGAAACACTACTAACAAGCAATGGGGAGGATTCGAAGTTGCTTTTGCACACACACTTTCGGCAACTTTTGCCCGTTTTTTTGATTGATCACCAACGATGTGCAGTAGTCTTCCACACCGTCGATAGAACACGGCACTCACTTTCAGTCCAAAAGCGTGGAGCAGCGTCGAGTCGCCGCAGTCAGTGTCGGCAATGGCTTTTCTCCTTCGACTACGTGCCCTCTCATCCGACTAGGAGACTTGTAACAGTGATGGTAGTGTTTGCAACTGTTGGAAGAATTTATATTTAAAATAACTTAATCGAAAGAAAAGGATAATGAAAAGATTAGATTAAGAAGAATTTAGTCGAGATAAGAGTTGGACTCTTTCTCTTTTAAATGAATTTGTCTTGTGCTCACGGTTTAGCCCCAATCGTCTCTAACGATCATTTCATGCAATAGTAGCACTTCAAAATTAAAAGAACAACGAATTTTAATTTTAGATGCTTTTGTATTCTCCCTCTTTGATCTATGTCAAGTAAATATAAGAATAGAATATAATTTTTTCAGAAAGGAGGTCTGAAAGACTCGTTAGAATGAAAAAATATATTCCTTCACATGAAATGAAAGGTCATGTCCATTCGATAAAGAATCATGTTTATTAAAATAAAATATTATGTTTGTTCAGTCAAAGGGACATGTTTTTCGAGTGAAAAGTTTCTCATTCATTTGAAAATAGTTTTAAACTAACAATTTCAATAATCCCCTACATGAATGAAAATTATTTTAAAAATAAACATGAATACACGTGGAAGTACACATGGAAGGATATCGCATAGAGAGAAGTAGCTTGTGACTTTAAACCTTTATTAGTGGAATACTACCGAATTTAGTTGACTAATCAGTGAACATAATATCTTGAATTATTCAACCGTTTGGTATAAACTAAGATAATAGTACCTATATAATTTCTTCTCTCACACTTTACGTTATCATAGTTGTGTTCATTTTGACCCTGAATATCTATTGGATGTTGAGAAATCTAAGCGGCGACATCACGAGCGTAGCGAAAAAACATTAAATAAAATAAAATTCATAAAATTTTGATCTTTGTGTTCTTCGTCATGCGAAGATTAGTGCGTAAAATTCACAAAACTTAAAATCATATGTGAGATAATTGTGTTACGTAGGAAGATTGTATATCTTTGAATCCCTACAGATCTGTAGGAGAGGATGAAGGAAGTCAAGTGCCCTCCTCTCTAGCGATGATCCATAAAGCAGGGCTGCGATGATGCTCCTTAAATCTCCAAGCCTACTATCTAAGAAGGAGAAAAGGAGAAAAGAATAAGAGATGACAACCTAGAGAGGCTCTAGCCTATGAACCATGTTCTCTCCTATTTATAAAGGTCCATTGTCAACTGAATCCTAATGGATCCTGCCCTTTTGGGTATTGTATCTCCATCCAACTACACAAAGTTCTTAGATTAGTGAATCTGTATCTAATAATCTCTCATTGACTCTTATTGAATTTCATCCATCAGATCCAATAATTCAGGGGCTTATTGAATATCCAATAAGATAGGAGCTCCGATTGATATCTCATATCCGAACATCTACTAATTGCAATGCTTACCATATGTGTATAACTCTCTAGGCCTAATATCGAGTTGGTAGTGAGTCATACCTATTATAACTCCATTTGACTCGGTGAATTATTATCTCCATAATAATTCACTCAACTCATCAACTACGGATGTACTAGGCCACTACGCTGTAGTCCCCAAACGATACAAGGGAATCCAATCCATTGGACATGTCTGTCCTTAATTACCATATAACTATAGTTTCCCATCCATCTAATATCTTAGAGACCATATACCGGGTATGGTGCTGTTAGACCCATACAGTTTCTACTCGAGTCTCGCTCTAATCGGATTCTCCTGAAGAACTCTTTTTCTCTCAATCCGAATGACTCTGGCCACGGATTTATCTGAGCAAAAACACACGAGATATTCCTCTCATGACACTAAGAGGAGATGATCCTTTATTGACACTCAATAGTCCTCGTAAGGTTGGCTACCAGTCCCAATGACCGACTATGCTAGATCTGGAACCTTCATACCTATAAGTTTGGTATCAAAGAGTGAAGTACTTATATAGGACATCCTTGGTATCTCAAGTCTATGGACCAGATACACCACTAGGACTATGAAATCACTGTTTAACAATAAGGCATTATCTCAATTCCATGAACGAATCAATTAGTGAACTCATTCTCTAATGAGCACTTGTATTGTATCCCTAGTATCCCCATATGAGCAGCTATGAAACCAGTTGCATTCATCATATGGATGGGTATATAGCACACCAATTTGTCCGATTATCTCAATGTCCCTTTTGAGTAATCTATGATCGAGATTATTTAGAATATGTGTTTAAAGACGAATCAGTCTCATTATCATGATCTCATCATGATCCGATTCTCATTGTATAGATCCATGGACATCACAATATATTCAACCAACAAGCAATATAAAGTGATAAAATATCAAATAATAATAAGTAAAAAGATTGCGTGTTAAGTCACATGTGCCATCACTCATGTGATTGGCTTGTAAGGCACCTATAACTAGCAATCTCCCATTTGACCTAAAGCCAATCACCTATGTGTCTGATCCTTATTAGACCCATATGATGCTCAAAGACAATATGAGACAACAACTTTGTCAGTAGATCTGCGATGTTATCTTCGGATAGAACTCTTTCTACTACTATATCTTCTCGGGTCATGATCTCTCTAATAAGCTAGAACCTCCTCAGAACACTTCTGATGAGACTCAAGTTCTCTCATTTGAGCAATCACCCCGTTGTTGTTACAATATAAGGGAATTGACTCCTCGCTGCTCGACATAACTACTAGATCTGTGATATTCTTCATCCAGACTCCCTCCTTTACTGCATCTATTATAACAATGTACTCAGTCTTTGTGGTCGAGTTAGCATAGTATCTTGCTTGGAGCTCTTCCAACATACTGCTTCTCCATTCATGGTGTACACATACCCTGAATTCAACTTGTTATCATCGACATCATATTAGAAACTCGAGTTCGTGTAGCCTTCAATCCTAAGGCTACTACCTCCATATACTAGTAAAAGATCCTTAGTCTTTCTCAAGTACTTAAGGATACACTTTATTGCTTTCCAGTGCTCCAAACTTGGATTTTCCTAATACTTGCTCATGACACTTAGAGCATACGTGTTAGGACTCTAGCTTGGAGAGTCCTAATTGAGAGGGACATTCATGTAAAACTGTTAGGACTCTAGCTAGGAGAGTCCTAATTGAGAGGGACATTCTGTTAGAACTATAGCTAGGAGAGTCCTAATTGAGAGGGGCATTCATGTAGGAGGTGTTTTCTTATAGAAGAATTAGGAGTTGTAAGGGAATAGGAGTCTTGACTAGGAGTCATATTAGGAGTTGGTTAGAAGTAAGAGTCTTAAGTAGGAGTCCTATTATGAGTTAGGGTTTAGAAGCCCTATAAATAGCCATGTATTCCTTTTTCTTTTGATAAGCAATAGATGAATCTTTTTTGCAGCCTTTGAGCAGCAACTTGGAGGGAGGAACCCCTATAGAGTTCCAAGGAGGCCAATCCCCTAAAGAGATCAACCCCAAGTTTAGAATCTGCAAGGGTTCTAACACCTGGTATCAGAGCAGTGTTCTTGGCATCTCGCTGCCCTTCCACAGCCATCCATCAACCCTCTACAACCATCCAAAGCAATTCCCACAATTGCTTAAAAGATCGTCACTGAATTCCGTCATCATCTCCACCACCACGGATCATCCTTTGATCTCCCCGTGAATTGCAACAGGTTCTGGTTTCCTACCTTACTGCTGCTGCAATTTAGTTATCCTTATTCGAAAATCCAAAAAAAAAAAAAATCGTTCCTATATTGCTGCATAAACTTTTCGTCACAAAGTTTTCATCTCTACGACGAAAGATACATTGCAGAATTCCAACTGCATAGCACCATATGTTTGATCTTACTACTGTGCTTTTTCTATCTAAATTTCTACGAAATTTTTATGACATATTTGACACTTCTTAACAGTGGATTTCCCTTTAGTTTCATTAAAAAATTCTCAATATAAACTAATGATCTTTTATGTCCAATCTGCTGCACTTGAATTGCAGAATTCAAGCCGCATAGCACCATCTGTTTGATCTTGCTACTGTGCTTTTTCTATCCAAATTTTTACAAAATTTTTATGACATCTTTGACACTTCCTAACAGTAGATTTCCCTTTGGTTTCATCGAAAAATTCTCAATATAAACTACTGATCTTTTATGTCCAATCTGTTGCACTTGAAAATCTATGCTGCAGAAAATTTCAGCTGCATATCGTTGCCTTAACCCATCTATTTGCAATCTTTTTGAATGAAATTTCTTATACACTTTATAGATCATCTTGGCTTCCATCTAAGATTGATCTATTAAGAAATTCATCTCCAAAAACGATTTTATGTTGCTGCAAATTTTCATCGTAACCCGCTGAAATTTTTCGACGATAATTCTGCAATTGCAACTTGCACCAATTTCCTTGCTGTTATACTTCCGAAATTTTCTTGATTAAATTAGATATCCTTGCTATCATATAAACTGTACCCAAAACAGCCACAAAATAAGCCTAAACTGCAGCCTACATCCACCAATCCACCAACACTTTCGACCATCACTTCTCTCAACCTATACATGCCTTTAACCCAACAGCAAAAGAGAGATCTTAACATCATTGATTTGGGGCCATATACTATGGCATCTAAGGAGGCAATCAATGCTAAATTTGAAGCCTTGGAGGCGCGAATGGAGGATAAGATTCGGACGCTCTTTACCGAACTCAGATTGGGCCGACCACTAAGCCCGAAAAAATCATATCAAGGAGAGAGCTTTGCCCAATCACACCAAGCCCGAAGAGATGACTTCCAAGGGAGGAGAGGCTCTATGACCGACCCCAACTATCCATGCATGAGAGTGGACTTCCCTAGATGGGAAGAAGGAGACCCGATTGGTTGGATCTCACGCGCGGAGCGATATTTTCGGTACCACAAAATCGCAGATGCATCTATGGTGAAAATTGTAGCTATACATCTTGAAGGGGATGCTATACAATGGTTTAAACAGTTTGAACATACTTATGGAGTCCTTTCATGGCAACAATTCAAAGAAGGACTGCTGATCCGCTTCAGACCAACCGATTACGAGAATATTGACGAACAACTAGCAAAGATCCGATAAACCTCCACCATTCAGGAGTACCAAACCAGGTTTGAGAGGTTATCTAATCAAAATCATGATTGGTCTCAAAAACAACTATTGAGGACCTTCATTGAGGGCTTGAAGCCGGAGATCCGAGGAGAAGTTAAAGCGCGACAACCGTATACACTTATGGCAGCCATCTCTTTCGCACGACATCAAGAGGAGCAATTGAACCATGAAGCTCGGAGGACTAGGGTCACTCCTCAACTAGTAATATTGAAGCCCTCAGCCCACCCTACTATCGACCAAGTCCCTACACTAAAGAGGTCAACAAGAGAAGAGCTTCGGGAGCGATATGCGAAGGGGTTATGTTGGCATTGTGACGAGCCGTGGAGCCGTGAGCATCGCCGTAGTAAAGGGAGACTTCTTATGATTGAACCAATAGAAGAAGAGGTCATTGAACATCTAGAAGAGAGCCTTGAACATGAAGAAGAAGATGCAGAAGAAGACCCACAACCGACTGAAGTTACGGTATATGCACTAGCCGGCTACTCAAACCCGCAAATGATGAAAGTTGGAGGCCTTCTCAAACAACAACTGATCACTGTTTTTATCGACACGGGCAGCACTAATAATATCCTAAACAGTAAGGTTGCTATCCAAATGGCATTACCTATCGAGAATCGTTGCAGGTTTGATGTTAAGGTCACCGACAGACGGATTTTGAAGTGTGATCGTAGGCGCCCGCAGGAGAAACTATTGCTGCAGGACCAAGAGATAATTGCAGATTTCTTCCTTCTCCCTCTTGATGATGATGAGGCCATGCTCAGAATTAAATGGTTGACAACATTAGGTGATTTTTCTTGGAATTTTATGAAACTAATTATGAAATTTTACAGTAAGGAGAAACAGGTGATACTGCATGGGAAACGTGGGGGCGACGTAACGATGATTTGCACACAACAAATGAAGAAGGTTTTGCATAAAGCATGCAGTGGCTTTTTGGTACAACTTGAGCAGCAAACTAAGGGAGAGCCAACAAAATTGGAAGATCCAAATCTACTTTCTTTGCTTGCTGAATTTTCAGATATATTTGATTAACTACGCAACCTACCTCTTACCCGTCAGCATGATCATTGTATAATGATTCTTCCAGGCCAATCTCCAGCAAATGCTCAGCCATATCAGTATCCACATCTCCAGAAGAATGAAATAGAAATGATTGTAAAAGAGATGCTCAAAACAGGAGTTATTCGGCCATGTTGTAGCACCTACTCTTCACCGGTGCTCCTCATACGAAAGAAGGATGGAATTTGGCGATTATGTGTTGATTACCGAACTCTCAATGGCATAACCATCAAGGATAAATACCCTATTCCAGTAGTAGATGAGTTGCAAGATGAAAGGGAGCATAAATCTTCACAAAGCTGGACCTTCGATCCGGGTATCATCAAATACGAGTATGCGAAGAAGACATACCGAAAACCACCTTTTGAACACACAATAACCATTATGAATTTTTGCTTTCTTCAAAAGAAGGTGGAATATCTTGGGCATATTATATCAGAGGAAGGTGTGGCAGTAGACCCCTTCAAAATTGGAGCAATGCAAAATTGGCTGACCCCGAGGAACATAAAATTGCTACATGGCTTTTTGGGTTTAACAGGCTACTACTGCAAGTTCGTGAAAAACTATGGAGAGATCAGTGCACCACTTACTTCCTTTCTGAAAAAAGATGTCTTCCAATGGTCGGACAGAGCCTCCGTTGCCTTCGACAAACTTAAGGTAGCCATGACGACGACGCTGGTGCTAACACTACCAGATTTCAACCGACCCTTCATTATTGAGGCCGACGCATCTGGAGTCGGAATTGGAGCAATTCTCATGCAAGATGGTCGACCACTCGCATACACTAGCAAGACATTATCTCCCTCCCATCAAAATAAGTCAACATATGATAAGGAGATGCTCGCCATTGTGCGTGCAGCAACGAGGTGGAGACCCTACTTGATTGGTCGACGATTTCAAAATAAAACCGACCATAAAAGCCTCAAGTACTTTTTGGAGCGAAAGATACCATCCCCTGAGCAGCAAAAATGGGTAACAAAACTTCTTGGATTTGATTTTGAAATAATTTACAAAAAGGGGAAAGAGAATGTTCTTGCAGATGCGCTTTCGCAGCTACCCGAGCAAGTTGAAGTTTCGACCGTTTCACTTCCGACCAGCGACTTCCTTGAGGATATTAAGATGGATTGGCAGGAAGATTTAGATACTAGTAAGATTATAAAAAATTTGTAGGAAGCACTAAGCCCCATGGCTCATTATAATTGGGACTCAAAAGAATTACACTATAAGGGACACATTGGGCTTATGATAAATTCTACTTGCATCTTCACGAATAGATTTTGGACCAAGTTATTCTATATACAGGGTACTAAATTGAAAAGGAGTATAGCATATCACCCACAAATCGACGGTGAGACAGTTGTAAATAGGTGCTTGGAGACAGCCCAACGCCACCCACCAAATATGACTACCCAAAGAGAACTCCAGACCCATCGAAGTGCCATTATTGATCGACGGATCGTGACTCGACGACGACGACCCACTAATGAAGTTCTAATACAATGGGCGAACCTACCAATAGAAGATGCCACTTGGGAGAACTATGACGACTTGAAGATCAAATTCCCAGAATTCATGAATCATCAACCTCGAGGACAAGGCTGATTTGAAGAGGGCGGGTCTATTAGGACTCTAGCTTGGAGAGTCCTAATTGAGAGGGACATTCATGTAAAACTGTTAGGACTCTAGCTAGGAGAGTCCTAATTGAGAGGGACATTCTGTTAGAACTATAGCTAGGAGAGTCCTAATTGAGAGGGGCATTTATGTAGGAGGTGTTTTCTTATAGAAGAATTAGGAGTTGTAAGGGAATAGGAGTCTTGACTAGGAGTCATATTAGGAGTTGGTTAGAAGTAAGAGTCTTAAGTAGGAGTCCTATTAGGAGTTAGGGTTTAGAAGCCCTATAAATAGCCATGTATTCCTTCTCTTTTGATAAGCAATAGATGAATCTTTTTTGCAGCCTTTGAGCAGCAACTTGGAGGGAGGAACCCCTATAGAGTTCCAAGGAGGCCGATCCCCTAAAGAGATCAACCCCAAGTTTAGAATCTGCAAGGGTTTTAACAATACGCTATATTAAGCATGGTGCATAGCATGATATACATGATAGATCCTATCGTTGAGCCATGAGGTATCTTATCCATGTTTGCCCTTTCTTCAGGAGTCTTTGGGGATGTATTCATAGAAATTAATATCTCATATCTCATCGGTATGTCTTATCGGTATAAGGCATCTTTTAAAATTTTTCATGTTAAACCTTTTGACAACGGTGTCTATGTACTTGGACTAGAACAAGCCAAGTATCCTCTTGGATCTATCTCTATAGATCTAAATCCCCAAGATATAAGATGCTTCCCTTGTCAACTTTATTGAATCTCAAATTTTGATGATGAAACCAATTGGTAGTCCTAGGTTTCCAACAACATCCGTCTTACACATATCGTTTATATCAAAATATTTTATTAATCATAATATTATGATTATTATCCATAATCAGTATATTCTCAACATTTAAGCAAACAACATAATAATTTGGAGTGCTTTTATAATAAACACATATGTCATTGCTTAGGTACTTCCTAATCGATATAGAGATTTAACAAGCGTGTAGACTTTTTATCTTCTCTTAGTTAGGAGCCACAAATCCCTCGATTTGTTTCGTATAAATTTTTTTCTTTTAATTTATTATTTAAAAATATTATTTTAACATTTATTTGACAGAGGGATGCGTGGTTACAATCTGACTCCAAACTATGAATTGAATTGACTATATCAACAGACTTTTATAGGCTCAATTTTGACTTTTATAGGCTTAAAAGACTTCTTCTACCTTAGCTAAACACCCCAATACTTAAAAACATTTATATGATGATTTATAACATTTTCATAACTCATAAGGAGTTTTATCCTACCATTCTTATTCAATAATGATCCAAAAACTATGTCCTTTTGAATGTACATGGGTAGATCCAGCACATCATTTAGAGTAACCTCATATAGATCTTGAAGTATCATTTTCTTTCGCTTATGTTTCAAATAATTCTTTAAGTCTTTTCAAGCATAAGATATTTTTTTTAATAATTGCAATAACTTAAAAAGACTCAAAATTATCTTTTCTTTCTTTTTAAAACCAATTTATATGATTATTTTTTACAATAGTAACACTCTAAATTACAAAAACAGTGGACTTCAGATTATTTTTGTAATATCTTTTTTAATTTATATCGGATTAACATAAGAATAAAATTTATTTTTTTCGAATATAAGAGAGGACAATATATTTATTTATACATAATGGGTGAAAATTGCTACGATATATCATCCATTCACATGAATATTCAAATAAAAAAAATTATATCTATTAAAATAAAATGCCATGTCTCTTCGACCAAAAACACATGCTATGATAACGCAGCAGGAGCAGCCGTCCGATATTGGGCCGATCTTGGGCTTATATGGGCCTAACTGTAAGACCCTTTAACGTGTCACCACGCGTTATCATAGCAATCAGCCTTAGCCGTCAAATGCAGTGTTCTCTGCCACCTCTCTTCTGTGGTCATGGCTTCGTCGTCGTCCCTGTTCTTGAGCTCGCCGCCAATCGCCTCTAAATCCACCAGAATTCCACCTCCACTCTCCCTTCCCTTAGCCTCTGCCTTTTCCAACTCCCTCAGGCTGCATCCCCGGCGGTCGCTGACCGCCGCCGCCGCCGCCCTCCAGGCGGAGAAGCAGGACTCCGTGAAGCTGGAACCAGTGCACTCGCCACCTCCCCCGTCTCTTCCATTTCGAGTGGGCCACGGATTCGACCTCCACCGCCTCGAACCGGGCCTTCCGTTGATCATCGGGGGCATCGCCATCCCTCACGACCGGGGCTGCGAGGCGCACTCCGATGGTATAGCTAAGATTAGGGCCTGGCGAATTAGATTTTGCGGTGGACTTAGGTTTGATTTGTTTTCCCCTTAAAGATTTGGTTTTGTTCGTGATGGTGGATAGGGGATGTGTTGCTTCACTGCGTGGTCGATGCGATTTTGGGCGCTTTGGGGCTTCCGGACATTGGTCAGATCTTTCCGGATTCTGATCCCAAGTGGAAGGGCGCCGCCTCTTCGGTCTTCGTGAGAGAAGCTGTGAGTTGAATTGGCTACTTCGTTTTCCTTTTCTTTCCCTTTTTCTTCGATTGTTCTTTAGTTCTATTCATATGCCTTTTCTTCTACTGCTTTCTCTTTCTACCCTAGCCGAGAATCTGAACAGAATGTTAAAGTTTGAATCTTGATTTATGCGATTGACTCGATCGATATCTATACATTAATGTCAAATCACTGACCTTAGTTTTGGGACCAGGGACTTCTTGCTTCAATGCTTGGAATCTTGAAGCTGGAAGAACCTGCATGAAGTAATAGGTTAGGATAAAAGCTCGTATGATCTTAAAGTACAATCCCTTTTGCAACCATTGGAAAAGCTAAACTTAAACAATGAGCAAAGAGCCACACCAAATGAGCAGCAAGGGCTCCCTTGCATGTCACTGAACTTTGATCATTCTCTTGATAATTAAATAAATTGGGAATAAAGAGAATGATCATCATTCAGCGTCAAAAAGGTTGTTCCATATTTAAATTTAATATATCTACGGAATCCACTAGAACATCCACTAGGTACAAAGATGCATCTCTAGTCATGTGTGTTTGAAGAATAGCAAGATTAGAGCCAAACTTATTACTCCTTTTTTGTCTATGGTTTGTGGTATCTCACCCCTTCCACCTTCAAGTCTTGCCATACTGCCTGTCTTTGTCTTTTACCAATCCATAGTTAGTAACATGTTCTCAAATGGAAACAGTTTGTGCTAATGTTCCTAGCAAACAAGCAACTTCTATCTTATTCTTACTGTTGCCTTGTGAAATAACATGTGGAGGAGACAGCCGTATGTTCCACCTAACCTTTTTCTTGTCAGTTCTTGGGTTGTTTACCGAATCAAGGTAACTCTAATTGAGTCAAATGAGACAATGCAAGTGAGGGTTCTGGTCAAGTTTTACCGGCTATACTCAAAATTGAAAGGGGTCAGAATTGACAAACTTAATCTCGACTGAAGATGAAATAAAATATTCTAGCAATAAATTATTAAAAATTTTGGAAAGAAATTAAGTCAGTTGCATGGTAACACTGTCCTTGTAATTTCTTTTTTCTTCCTACACCCTCAACCACTTTTCTTTTCCCTGCATCCTACAGTGTTCTCCTGTGATGTCTATTTGCCTCCCTCTACCTCTACCCCTACCCCTTTCTTTCTTTTGTTTCCTCATAGTTTCATCCTTTTCTCCTTTCATCTTTCCCCAACTTAAGAAAATAAAACCAATTAAAAAACGTGGGATGGATGACATGATCTATTACTCACGAGGAGAAACCTGATTATAAGGTTGGAATGTGCCATAGTTTAATTTCAGCTTCTGATGACAACCATCTGATTATGAGCCTCACTGCTGTAGCATTTTTGAAGCTTGAATTGCTGTACTGTGCAGTCTTCACTATTCCTGATACAGATCTGTGAATATTAGCCAAACAACTCAACATTTTTTGTGCATGAATTGTTTATTCTGTCGGATTTTCATTGTTCCTTCTATAGTTGCATTAAGAGTTTTCTCTGTTGTCGCACCATAAATATGCTCAGTGGAACTTTTGCAACTACCTTAAGGTCATTGTTAGTATATAGTTATTTCCACCACCATGCATAACTCGGTTAATAGCAGATGCTGCTTAGATATGGTTGAAAATGATCGGATCTTCCAGTACCTCTAGCTTTCACGAATAATCAAATAATTTGTGAAACTATTCAAGTACTCCTACTAATATTAGTTTATATCAGGTAAAACTGATGCATGAAGCTGGTTATGAGCTGGGAAACTTGGATGCCACTTTGATTCTACAAAGGCCAAAACTAAGCCCTCATAAGGAGGCTATCAGGTCTAATTTGTGTGATCTGCTTGGAGCACACCCTTCAGTTGTTAACCTGAAAGCAAAAACACATGAGAAGGTCGACAGTCTTGGAGAAAACAGAAGTATAGCAGCACATACTGTGGTTCTTCTTTTTAGGAAGTAAAACATATCTGTGACTGAAAGCACATAAAACGAATTTTATTGCCATTATATGGACTATGGAGGTATTAAATTACATACAAGTTATGAGAGCAATGCGAGTGAGGCCGAAACTTCCATCAATATTTGTACTGATAAGTTGTGTTCTTTTTCTTCTACTTGACGATTTCCTAATGTTGCCTCATAATGTTTGACAATTCTTACATACTTCAATATAAATTTTATTATTATTTTTGGGTAACTAGAAAGAAACTCCTCAAGACAGTTTCACTGTAGTGCTTCAATCTTTGATAGCATGTGAAAACATCATCAGATCCATGTTAAATAATTATGCTCTGCTGTGCTCAGCTGCTACTGGCTAATGTCCTTTTTAATCTATGTTTGATTCCACTTTGATCATGAGCTCTGAGACCAAGAGCCAAACCTTCACCCTGCAATTCTTTGTTTACATGATTGATTGCTGCAGGCATGTGGTTAAAGTGGGAATATATATTTGCTTGGGTTTCAAGGTATTCCTATATGGTCAAAAGATAGTGTCGAGTGGTCAGATGAAACACCAAAGGAATCTACTTGTAAAAGCCAGACCACGGACTGCTTCCTGGCGGAGATCTTGCAACTTCTTCCATAGGGCTCTCTATATACATGGTTAGGAAAGAGAAAAAAGAAACCCAGAAACACCGACCATTAGAAGAAACAAAGCTTACAAGGAGACATACCAGACCAAACACATGATTCCTCATCCTTACACATTGTTCTTCCAATATCAAATGCTGTTAGTACATGTCCGTGATGAGAGGAATCAACATACAATTTTCTAGAGCTTAAGAAACTACCCGTGCTCTATCCATTATTTCTTAATATAATACTCTTTGGAATTTAGCTTAGGATTTCTACAAATTGGAAGGTAGAAAAATTCTAGTAGACAGTACGACAAAATGCTGTAATTTACGCTTTATGTTACTGGTTTCGGTTCACCATTTATTGGTCACATTGAAGAGTTCATGACCTTCTTTCTCCTTGCAGGTCCCTTGTCGCTGTCGGCAGTTGAATTGGCGTTGTAGACAGAGACCATTGGCCTTGCGACAGTGGCTCATTTATACCGCTGTAGGCGACGGGCTGTCAGATCTTTGGACACAAGCGTTCGCCTCTCTCCCCGTCCCTCCCTCCCTCCCTCAGCCGCTGTGCTCCTGACTGTGACTATCTCTTCCAAATCCGTTCCCCTTCCAAATCCATTCCCAGTCAAACGAGAAACAACAAATGAAGTGACACAATCCTCTCTCTCTCGATACTCTTCCATTGTTCGAAGCTTCTGTCTTCTGAAATTTTCGTATTACAACAAACTTTCTCTGCCTCTGTCTCAAGCTGCTGCTACTGCTGCTTTGCTTCTTCTTTGCTGCTATAAATGTCAATCTTTCCGACATTATTGTTTCGTAAAAGCGAATAGAAGAAGCAACAGAAGAAAAGGATGGCGTTTTGGAGCAGCGGCGGAGTAGGAGGATTTGTCGACACCGAGCTGTCGAAGAAGACGTCCATCTTCGGCCTTAGGCTCTGGGTGCTCCTCGGTGTCTGCGTCGGTGCCGCCATCGTCCTCGTTCTCTTCCTCTTCTCCCTCTGCCTCTCCTCCCGCCGCCGGAGCTCTCCTGCCCTCCCCTCCTCTGCCTCCGCTCCCGCCGCCGCCGCCGCCCGCATAAAGAAGCCCCTCAGACTCCACCTCCGCGACTCCAACCCTCCTGTCTCCAAGGACATCCCCGAGATCCCCTTCCACTCTCTCGCCGCCCCACTTGCTCCCGCCATCGACGTTCGGGTGGACCTCGGGAAGGCAAACCACCGCGCCGCGCTCGCCGACCACTTCCGCCCTCCGCCGGCCCCGCCTTCGGCGTCTACGACAGGGACGGCCAGCGGGGAAACCGTCGGCACTCCGTCGTCCACCGGCGGGGGCGGCCCGCCGGAGGTGTCGCCTTTAGGTTGGGGGCGTTGGTATACGCTGCGGGAGCTGGAGGAGGCCACCGGCGGGCTCGCCGAGGAGAATGTGATCGGGGAGGGAGGCTACGGTATCGTGTACCTCGGGAAGTTGGCCGATAACACCCTCGTCGCCATCAAGAATATGCTCAACAGCAGGTGCACGACGCCACCTTTCTCTCCTAATCTCCATCTTTGCTTGCTCTCGTTAACGCATCTTCTCATTTTCCTTATTTCTATTTGCTCACTTCATTTCTTGTTTACGATTTTTACTTTTTAAGTTTTTGTGGAGTGATATAGGTGTCCAAAAAATTGGAAATTTGCCTTACTATATACACTAGTACATTGACTATGTTACGAGTGCTCATGAGAGAAATGCTGTTGATTCATTTGACATCAGGGGTCAAGCGGAAAAGGAATTCAAGGTTGAGGTCGAAGCAATCGGTCGTGTGAGGCACAAGAATCTGGTCAGATTGCTTGGTTACTGTGTTGAGGGGGCCTATAGGTACACCACTTACTCTTAGAATGACATGCAGATTTGCTTTGTAATGCTTCTTATCGCTGCTGCATAAAATGCTTAAGATGAATTGATCTGATTGTTTTATCGATATCTTTATCCATTTTCTTCTTGCATATTTAGGATGCTTGTATACGAGTATTTGGATAATGGTAATCTTGATCAGTGGCTTCATGGCGACATCGGAGAAGTGAGTCCTTTGTCATGGGATATCAGAATGAAGATAATACTTGGAACCGCAAAAGGGTATGATGTTTAAATTTTAATCCTTAGCACGCTTTCAACCAAAGTAATTCTGTTATAAGTTAGCATTCAACCATTTCGGAGAACGCATGCCTTGCTGTGCTAACACTTTTAGTATATGTATACTAAGTCGTTATATGATGATGCATAATGACAGCGAAAATTGATATGCTATGCATCTGAATTTATGTGATCAAAAGATGTTCACACGAGTAGTGAACCATACTAAACTCCCGTTGTAGATTTATTAGATGTGGGTTTACCCTAAAAGGTTCTTTGGTGGTAATTAGGCAGGCTTATACATGCATATGAAAAGCATAACTCATATATATAATGAACCAACTATTAGGACTCCTTTGGGAAAATACAGGGAGATGTGATATTTTTGATATCTCATAAATTGTATATGAAGTATGTACCATTTATCAAAGACAGTAGAACATGAAGACAATCTTCATCTATGTAGAGCAGTTCAAAGATTTGGACTTGTTCTGGTTTTTGGATTTGTGCAGTTTCAGGCTCGTGAATTGACATCCATATTCCATGCCTTTCATGCTTATGCAGCTATTTTCTGTTCGGTCTGGTAAAATATAACATACTATTATGCAGCTTAGTTTGGTATGTTCTTTTCAAATTTTAGGTCCTATTTCAGTTTTAAGATTTAAAAGAAAAGAGATTGCAGTAGATATGTATTTGTAGTTTTCAAAGAAATAAGTTTATAATTAGTAACTATGTTCTAGTGTTCTCCATCTACATTATGATTACAACACCACTGTCCACAAAAGTCTGGTAAAGAAAAAGAGAGGACCACAAGTGATTATATTTACTCTTGAAGTTCTCTGTTTCCTGAACATGGAACAATTGTTCTGATTATGTCATTTATGGAGAATGACACGCTCCAAAAATATACCATGGAATAATTGTTCTGATTATGTCATCTGTGGAGAATGACACAGCTTCAAAAATATACTATTTCTGAATTATATTTGTAGATTTTTAGATTACAAATCATGTTTGCAGCTTGGCCTATCTTCACGAAGGACTAGAACCAAGGATTGTACACCGTGATGTTAAATCTAGCAATATACTACTTGATCGACAGTGGAATCCCAAGGTATCAGATTTTGGGCTGGCGAAGCTCTTGTGTTCGGAGAGGAGCTATGTCACCACTCGTGTTATGGGCACATTTGGGTGAGTTCAGAACCTTATCAAACTGCAGATCTACTATTTACCTTAATTAAAGAATCTCACAGCTTGTCCTCCCTGTTTTTCACAGGTATGTCGCTCCAGAATATGCTAGCACTGGAATGCTGAATGAAAGAAGTGATGTTTACAGCTTCGGAGTACTTATCGTGGAAATCATATCAGGAAGATCTCCTGTTGATTATTCAAGACCTTCTGGAGAGGTCAGTTTTCTTCTGCTTGAAGAAATGATTTCTTAGGCTTGAAAGGAATAAGCTACATGTGAACTTACATTGCCTTTCTCAGGTGACTTTGGTTGAGTGGCTAAAGACCATGGTTGGTGACAAGAAATCTGAGCAAGTAGTGGATCCTAGGATGCCCGAGAAACCATGTCCCAAAGCACTGAAAAGGATGATTCTGGTGGCCCTCCATTGTGTGGATCCTGATGCACAGAAACGACCAAAAATGGGGCATGTCATCCACATGCTCGAAATGGATGACTTGCTAGCTCGAGATGTATGATCACTCTATCCTTCCAGTTCTTTCCCTGATTAATCTTCGTCGAGATTTTCACTTTTTCTGTTCATCTGTACACCAATAAGACAGCATAAAGTAAAGTTTAATTCTGTATAGACGCGTAGAGCAGTGTACAAACAACTAATATAGATTGGTACTATCATTACAATTGGAGCACTGATTGAGCCATTGTTGTCTGCACAGGATCGTAAACTTGGGCGGAGAGCATCTCCTGCTTTATTATCAGACAGACGCAATACGAGAGGAGAGGAAAACTCGAGCAATCATCTTCATAGGTCAAGATAGCTATGACAGATAAGAAGTAGGTGACTGAGTTTAGGTTTGCTGCATTTGCAAGTCACATACTTCTTCCAATTTGGCCATACTTTATTGTTGCATTCTTAATCTGGGATTTGAAACCTGCAAGGAGTTGATAATTTCTCATGCATTGTCTAAAAGAAAAGTTCATTTTGTGATTACAGTCCATAATTTATTATAAAAACAGAAGTTACACATCAAGCCAATTTGAATTTTTCCCCCATGTAAAAATAAACAGTGTCATGATCTAACTCCATATACTGGTTCAAAAAACATCTACTACTTGTGTCCGCGTAGTTCTAAACTTACTCTATTGTTTTAAGAACATGATTGATCAATCGATTCAATAACTTTGAATATAATAGATACGGAACCACATTACTCAAAATGCTTAAATATAAATTACTAATAGTAGATTCATCTGAGTGTTGTTATATACTGTTTTAGGACCATGTCAAATATGCAATCAGAAACTTTTTATTTTCACTGCAGTCTTCTTTGTGTTAGTTTTTCCTCATTGATTCTATCATCACAATTTGAACACCCCAAGCATGAATGTGTGCATATGCTCTCACATATCATGAGCTGCTTTCTTCCTAGATTTATTTTTCCTTCATATCGGCCAGACTATTAAGGGGTTCTATCTCTACAAGTCATGGATTGTTTTGCCCACCATTCCTGTGGACCTCTCCAACATGTCATGAGCTGCAGCAGTCAAAGAACCAAACAGGAGTAGCTTTAACCTCTGTTCAAAGTGGTGATGGCTGAAACTTGAGGATTGGAGAATGGTGATAGATGTTCAGCAGCTAGCTGAAAAGTGTAGATTAGAAAAGTGGGAATCCGACAAAAGAACGAGGTAGGGGATGGCTAATTCCAGGCAGTGCCACATGCTGCTCTGGCAGTAGAAGATAAATGCTGGTGTGGATGGATGTCTCTTGTGGAAGAAAGAAAGGTTGGACCAGCCACCAAATCTTGATCTAATTGGACCGGGAGGGAGAGAGCTACAGAGTTGTTGCTCCCTCGAGACAAAAGTAGTACAGAAAGAAAACACATGCTTGGTGATGTGCGGTGGTTCTTTTCATGTTTTGGGAGTAGGAAAAGCTTCTTTTCATGTTTTGGAGGTAGCAAAAATTCTCATACCAATAAAATCTCATGTATATATTCCTCCTCTAGAAAGTGATAAAAGCATTAGATCTAATCCCTGTCGTCAAGAACTACCGGTGTTAGCGAATGCAAGATCCAAAGGGTGGTTTTAAGCGTATGTTTGTTTTCACTCCTTGGTTAGCGAATGCAAGATCTAAATGGGCTCTCCTTGGTTACACTAGAATGATTTGAGATCTAATTCTGAGAAGAATCGGACGCAAAGTCACTATCATTGGGACCTTCCAACTTGAGGAGAAGAAGAAATGGACACAAAATAAGAACTGATACGTACTCGTCAACATTACTGAAAAGAACAGCGAACATTACTGAAGCTGGCAATCATCTGTTGCAAACTTGCCGATCTGCTTCACTTCACTGCCCAGCATGATTCCAATCAGCCTCCTTTCCTGATGGTACCTTCCTCCTCTTCTCCGCTTTTAGTTCTGCAGCATCTTCCCATAACGCAGCAGTTGACAAGACTATCCGGTTCAAGAACAGAACAGTGCAGGAGAGACGAGAAGCGATCCAACTTAAGGATGTCTCAGGAAGTTTGCCAGGAACCGAAGTGACCCACTGCGTTCGTAGTTTACAGAACGCTGTTGGGCCTATGTTTGCGCTTCCATTCGTCAAACGTCTCGAGGTCGAATGTGATAGATAGCTAACATTACCGTAAGATGTTAGGATCAAATTTGGCATTCGTTACTTACCATTTGCCAAAATAAAAAAAAATCAAAAAATCCTCATATGAAGCACAGCAAACGCCGAGCTAAAGAGTAAATGGCTTCATCAGTTTCTGAGTGTTTGAGGCACTCAAGATCAAATAGGTACCTAAAAATCATCCTCTTTTGTAAAAACTTATACCATTACAAGCTAGGAGCAAGAGATGATATCTTATTTTTGGATGCTCAAAGCTTATGACCAAAGATCCAAAAATAATTCATAAAGCTCTTTAGCCAAAATAATAAAAAGGGGATCATAAGAATTAAAACTATTAGTTACAAAATGATACTTATAAGATCATGATGTAATAATTATTTGAAACCTTGTGTGTTAAACACTTGATCTTGATCTCTCAAACATAAAATCTCTTATGCACAAGTTCCCTTTCTAACTTCTTCCGGATTCCTAAATTTTTAGGATACATTCCCTCCTAAATTCTTTTTCGGATCGAATTCTATCTAACAAGATCATGAATATGTGTTCGGACCTTCTTTGGATCACTTACATAAATCATGATCTTATAGTATACGCAATGAGCCATATGCATTTTTCCATACAAGTTTTTACGATGCTTGCATATAAATTTTATATGATGAATCATGAACTTATTGTAAACATACGAAGACTATATAATGTTTGAGTATGGTATGCATTTTATATGATCAATCATGAACGTATGAATCTTCTTCTCTTATGATGCAAATTTTTACATGATGATGTAAATAAGGTTGTGTGCTTCACAAACAAAAATTTCTTTCAAGTTGAAATCACCCATGACAGTCCCATACAACTATGTAAGCAGTGCTTACTGCCTATAGGTAGTGACACCGCCCAGCTGGCAGTAGCACCGCCGGATGTCACGGGTGGCAGGTGGTAGCACCGCCCAGCTAGCGGTGCCACCGCCCGCAACTTGCCCCCCTTTATAAACTTAAGTTAGGGTTGACAGTAGAACCGACCCCAACACATTCTGCACTCCTCTAAACAGCTCCAAACCGATTGCTCTCCCTCTAGCAACTCAAAAATCCCCACTTCCCATTAGATCAAGGATCAATCTCCGACATTCTTTGAAAGATCACTAGAAAGGAGAACTACTAAGGTAATCTCTACACCAAACTGATTCTCCTTTATATTACTTGTTCTTCTCCTTATTTGCCTTCATTATTATAATCTCAATGGCTTCTAGAAGATCCTCTAAGGACAAAAGGAAGAGGAGATTAGATGAAAATTATAACTCCCTACTTTTCGATTCTAATCAACATGCCCTAAAATTTTCTTCCATAGAGTCTAGACATGTTCATAAGGGTAAATATGTTGATTTAGATGAGTTAAGTGATTTGGAACATTTTCAATGGTTTACTAATCTAGACATTCTCCTAATTCTTCAAATTAGTGAACCTATTTACCCTAGACTTGTTAGGCTATTTTACAACAATTTACATGTATATGAAGAAGAAAGAGTATCTACCTATCTATTAGGACATCAAATACCCATTACCGATAGATTAATTTATAACATCATATGAATTCCGGTAAAAGAAAAGGGGTATTATTTTAGAGGATAATGGGATGATGAAACAGTTGGGACTACTTACGTTAATGCTTTAGGAATAATTTTTGGTAATCCTAACTTAACGATTCTTTTAAAAAATTGGGAACATTTACTACCTTTAAGCACCAAAATACTTAATCACATCGTATTATTCTCCCAAAGCAAAATCATCATGATGAAGAAATCTAAATGGAACTAGGTACTATGTATTGGATTATGAAAGGACATAACAATTGTTTTGGTTATCTAATCTAACAGAATATGATTGAACTATCAAAAAGGGACATGATGCTTCCATACGGTGGCTTAATCATAAGACTACTCCATGCCTATAATATTGTTATTCCACCTGAAGAAGAAGTTATCAAACTAGATAGATTTAGTATCATAAATAGAAATATACTTTAACGGATGAGGTGTACATTTAGAAATGGAATATGGACCAGACTGCCTAGAAGGATTGATCCCCACCAACCTGAACCAGAACCTGAAATACCAATTTTTAAGTGTAATCAATCTCCTCCAACTAGTTCCTTTGAGAAATTACCTCCAGTAGAGCAAGCATCTCCCTTATCTATCTATGACATAGGGACTCGGATGGATCGTTTTGAACGACGACAAGATCGACTTGAATAACACCAAGATCAAATCTTAACTGAGTTGCAGCACATTCATTAACAATTTAATACTTTGTTTAGACATTTTTACTTTTCACCACCTGAATAAGTTGTGTATGTATTTGTAGAGAAGTGGACACAATTCCTCTTTGTTATGTTGTTTACTTTAATGTTGTAAACCTAAAATGCTATTTACTTTGATAGTAAAATTTTACGCTAACCACCTTGATGGTTTCAATTCTGAGCTTACTTTAATGAATATATCACTATAAGAATTAGACTTAATATATATTTTGAATGGATAAATTCCTTGATACATTTAACTGTTAGTATCTATGACTTGATGTATTATGATCATTTGTGGAGTTAGGAATGTTAATTTGTCCAAATGCATGAATTTGATGTATATCTTTTTCGAACTATCTTTATGAATTTCTTGAATGAAGCTTTCATGAGATTATGCCATATCAAGTTTACTTCATACCCTTGCTCCATCACTTTTGATACACTCAATCACTTCATAGATTTCATTGACAAATGCATCTCTCAGATTTATCTCTTGTGAATTTTTATTGGGAAATGAATTTGATGTGATGATCCTCTCATTATGAAGGCTTATTCATGAAATTTCTTTTATCCTTCATATGATGATTTTTTCACATGAATTCTTTCTTAATGAAGGAAGAATTTTTATGATTCTTTTTTATGAGATGAGCACTTGCAAGAATGAGGATTTGATTTCACGTAAATATCTTGATCCTTGTGAAAATTGAAGCATAACTTAATGAAACTCTTTTATCATTTTTAACTTCATTCAAAGTTGGTTCTCAATAGACTTTCCTCCTTACTCTTCGTCTTCATGCAAAGTTTTGATGAAAAATAAAAAGGGAACAGTTGATGGAAGCTATCTCTTTAATTATTATAATTTTAATGTTAAGAACTTTTGAATAATACCATGTCATGAATTCTTAAAATATGATTGGTATGAATTTTTTTTTACAATTTGAAATGTGACATGAATTTTTACTATACTTACATTGTTGAATTGTTCTCCTTTTTATTGATAACAAAGAGAGAGAAATAATACCAAAATATGGTAAATTGATGACAAATGTATGTAATATATTTTATCATATATACTTAAAATGTTTGCTTGATAAATTTTCTTCTTTACGATAATATATTTATAGCTTAACTTGTTATTTTGTAATTGATATCTTGTCATAGAATGATGAATTGCTATCTTTGTCATCTTTAAATATCATACTTGAAAAATGGATGTCATGCCTAGACATTATTTTGAGAACGTTAGATCAGGAATCATGATGTGTGTATTGATAAGTTTAAATGAACTTAACTTATCATTTTTTTCTTGAATTTAAAGGCATTGAATTCAAGAATGTCTTTTCTCAAGTATAACATATAGATAAGGGAAGTTAAGGTTAACTTCGTCATCAATTGATTGTGCGGGGGTACCGAATTGGAAGTTAACTATAGAAAAGTCTTTTCTCAAGTATGTCTTTTCTCAAGTATAACATATAGAAAAGTGTACAGAATTAACTATGATGGCAGTAAGACATAAAGCAGGTGTTGTGCCGGAGTCAAGATCGAGATCTCATTGGGAGTTCGAGAGTTCGATGGAGGTCTAGACGTTCGTTGGAAGTTCTTCGGGAACCAACCGAGAAGTCCAAGAGCTTGCCATAGAAGCTCATCGGAACTCGCCAAGAAGATCGTCGTAAAGTCCAAGAGCTTGCCAGGAGTCCACCGGAACATTGCCGAGAGTTAATCGGATGTTCGTCGGAAGTATATTGGAAGCTCGCCGGAAGAGCAATTGACGCACCGGAACAAAAAGCACCATAAATTATATCTTAATTATCATAGTTAGAGCATAAATTAAGTTAGGATTGGGAGGTAATCCCACTAACTTAATTATGAGCCAACTGAGCCCTTAACAGGGTTGAATTTGGTCGAATTGAGTACCCAATTCAGCCCTTGAAAATATGGCCAGCGGTGGCATCGCTTGGAAAGTAGTACCTCTGGATTCCTGGGCGGGGGTACCGCTGACAGTAGTGCTGCCAGCGATGGTATCACCGACAGTAGTACTGCCAGCGGTGGTACTGCCCTTATTCGATGATGGTACTACCCAGGGTCATATTAGCAATGGTAGTACCGCCCAGTAACGACAGTGGTACCACTAGTACCTCGGATTCCAATGATGTGACACTTTTTGGCTTCAATTTTGAAGTCATTGAGGCCTATAAAAATCTCATCATTTTCTATCGGCACGAAACAATTGGCTTAATCTTGAAGTCTCGAGTCTTAAAGTATTGTAAAAGTTAGAGTTCTCCTCATTCATCTCTTAGCTTTGTAACCATCCAAGAAAGAGGAGTGAGACTTATAAGGATTCATCTCCTAAACCCGAGAAAAGGAAAAAGCATTATAAAGAGGTGTTCGGTCTTCACCTATTAAAGGAAGGCCTTTAGTGTACGTCGGAGATCTTATCAGAGGAGGACTCTGAAAGTGGATGTAGGTCACATTGATCGAACCACTCTAAATCTGATTTGCATTTCGTTTTGAGCAATCTTCTTTAATTACAAATCATTTCATAGCAAATTGCTTCTTCTGCTCGTCTTGTTTTCACTACACTTACGTTTTCTTACGGTTTAAAGTTACTATATTTCCGAATCGATTTTTTTCGAATCTACAAAATATTTTCTAAAATTATAAAAGTTTTTCACTATACTAATTCATTCCCGATATATAGATTTCGAAACTTACTATCTCAGGAAAAATCGCCAAATTATGCAAGTATCAAGAAAAGTAGAATCCAATAGAGTGAGAAAAATAGTAATAAAAAATCAGAATAATTTAAAAAGAGATAAGCCGATTAAATTAGTCTTGAAAAGTAAAAAAATCACAGGAGGTTTAAGCTCTGAGTCTTTGGGATTCTAAATGTAATCCAATTCCTGGAATGGACCCCATGGGTCAGAACACCGATGAGGAGGAGAGCCACAGTAGAAAGAGAAAGCGTGCAAGACCAGAAGAAGACGACGAAGTGATTTCTTAGAGGTTTCATCGGCCCGGTAGCGGGATACGGAGGAGAAGAGAACAGCAGAAGAAAAGATCAGGTAGATTTCTCTGAGGTAATATTCTCTGTTCCTCTCCGATATTCTCATCTTTAGGTTTTCAATGATGATCTCGTTTCATCTACTTCAGATTTTTGTATTTGCCCTAATATTTCTTGTGGGCTGCTTTGGCCACTTTATGATCTTTTATGTGTGTTTTCTTGTTGTTGGACTCTGTAAAAAATCTGATTTTTAGAGTGTTCCTGGATTGGAAACCCTACTTCGGTTCCATGCAACTCTTTGTAATTAATGTGTTTGCTTCTCATGTGATTTATCTGGGTTTGGATAAAAAATGCTCCCTTTCGCAGCATGGACTAAATGTAGTGTTGGGTGATGCTTCAGTAAGTATTTTTAGCTCTTAGCATAAGCGATCTTTGAACACCTTGATCTTAAATGGCCGACAAGAAAGTATTTGTCTGTTCTGCGGCAAACTGTGGAAGCAGTTAGGATTTTAGCTTGCTATTGGCTTCAGTTTGAAGTTCCAACGAATGTGATCCTCTGTGATGCTTGCCATCAAGATCTGTTTTGTTTCCAATATTGTCGGGTGTGTCTGCTAACAGCCATGTATCTGTTTAAATGGCCTGTGATGAGTAATTTCAGTTTGCTGCGCCTGCATGTTTCAAGTTCAGAATCTATGCGAGTCCTAATTATAAGCGGCAAAGAGGGTTTTTGGGGTTTTTGTATCAAGGGCGTGGGTGGCATTTCTTGCCAATGTCATCTTTTACTTGATAAGCTATAATGGGTCAACATGGATGGTCTGATCCAGACTGGTTATAATTCTAGGGTAACTAGACAGTAATGCTTTCTCTCGTGTTAGAGTTGCTCCATGTATGGAGCTTTGTATATATATTCTTTTACATTGTTGTCAATCAATGTAGATGATCATTAAAGCTGACACCTTAGCTAGTCCTGTGAGGAGATTAATGATTAGCTTCCTTAAATAGCCAACTATGGAACCAACGATCTGGTTGGTTGGGCATGGTCTATTAGACTCAAAAAGCCTGAACATCAAAATTCATTTTTTAAGGAATATTTTGCATATTTATCGAACAAAAGCAAAACCAATAATGTAAAGATCACTCATGCTTGAATGGATGCTGTAAATCATTCCAATTAGTGATAAGAATTGTTATATGCATGACTACACAGATTTATCTTGTTTTAATTATTATGTGTTGGTCAAATGAAACTATGTTTCCATACTATTAAATGCTTTTTTAATATTAAATCTACTCAAGTCTTCTTTGATCTTCCTCTCTTCTGGCTATTGTGTTCTGAATTGACTCTCCCATGTCCAGAAAATTATGCATTCAGCATGTTTACCATGTTAAGGAAATCATGCTGGTAAATCCTTTATATTTAAGATTATAAAATTAACACAGGTGTGTGTGTTTTTTCTGTTTTGTTTTATGCTCACTTTGCTATCTTCCTCTGCGGTTAAGATATGGTGGGATAGCAACACTCCTGATTCATATGGTACTATGTTAATTTGAAGCTAAAATACCATGGTTCTTCAATATTCAAAACAGATTCTGCTCCATAAATATATTTTTCTTGTTCCATTGGACAATGTCTTATTTGAAGGATGCCATCTTAGGTTTCTGATTGAAGTGGATGGTTTTGAGTCCATTTGGGAGCGCTTATTTCTTGCAGTATTTATTCTCTATATTGCCAGTGTTAATTTCATCATGAGTTCCATTTCCCTAATTTGCTTCCTCTAATCTATGCAAGCAATCGCCATTTTTTTCTTCATGATATCTTGCTCAACAAACATTCTCATTATAATATGTAGCACATATTAGAAGCTTACATTTTGCAGTTTAGTGATTATTATGGATGAGGGTGGGCAGAGGGGGAATGGGAGATACAAGACTGACCAATACAAACCATCTCATGCACAGGTACTGCAGAAACTTTGCATATATATAGATATTTATTTATATATATGTATGTATGTATGTATGTATGTTCCCAACTTTGTTCTTTTCAAGCTGCCTGATGAATTTTTGTACTGATCAAATAGCAGAAAATGTGCTTTCATTTTAGTGATTGATTTATCTTTTAACAACATCATCTGAAGCACAGGACATTTTATCCTGTTATTACTATAAGGGGATGTCATGTTAGACAGCACAATGACATGTTTTCCTCCTTAATGCCAATTTGTCTGAAACCTTTGAGAAAAAAGCTGCCATTTTTTTGTTGTTTCTCTGTCAAGAGATAAAGTTACTGAAAAGGCATGTTCCTCTATTGTAATTATAAACAAATTAAACTATAATTTCTATTTTTTTGTGTCTTCCCTATACTAAAGCTTCATCAAAGTTTCTACCATTTTCATCTGGGTCATGAGATTGATCTGTTTTAGGTGCTTGGTTCTAGAAAACTAAGGTTAAACTCTTCCTTTTAAGAGCTTCCTTTGTTCTCCCGAACTTCAAATGTACATGCCATTTTGTGCTTGCCTTTCCTAAATTTTCGTTTCTCTAGTTTTATTTATCAAATTAAAGGCAGAAATTTTTAATTTTTCTTCTCTGCTAAATTGTGATGAAGATTTTTTATACATATCATATTGAAGTATGCCTAATAGACATTCGATCGCATCACTCCTTGGTGGCTTAAATTTCTCTTATTATTATGGTTTTTGGATGATGTCCTAGTGGATGGCACCTCAGCATCACCTGAAGGAAAACCAGACCATAAAACTCATCATGGCCGAACGCGACAAAGCTCTTCAAGAACGTGATCTTGCCATTTCTGAGAAAAAAACTGCTTTGGTTGAACAGGACATGGCATATCTCCAGCGGGATGCTGCAATTGCTGAGAGGAATAATGCCATTGTAGAACGTGACAATGCTATTGCATCTCTTGAATATGCACGTGAGAATGGCATGAGTGCTAGCTGTGGACCTGGATGCCCTTCTGGTCACCATGGATCTAAACACACGTACCACTACCACCACCAGCAGCATCTTCAGCATATCCATCCTCCATCACAACAGTTGGTAGATGCCTCTGGCCAAAAAAAGGATGCACAAGGTGAGATGTTTCCCATATCAGCTGCTTCAGAGACTGGAGTGAAGGCCCTGAAGGCCAAAAGGGGAGGGAAGGGGACCAAAGTCCAATCGTCTTCATTAAAGAAACCTAGGAAGAGTAAAAGGGGTGGAGGTGACAATTTGAGCAAGCAGGTCACGATTGCAAAGAAAGCTGGGGAGTGGAGAGGTGAAGTTGGAATAGGGGAGGATCTGACAAAGCAGGTTTCGATGGCAAAGCATCATGAGTGGAAGAGTCAAGACCTGGGCCTGAACCAGGTGGCATATGATGACACGACGATGCCGGTTCCTGTTTGCTCATGCACTGGGAAATACCGCCAATGCTACAAATGGGGGAATGGAGGATGGCAGTCTGCCTGTTGCACAATGACACTTTCCATGTACCCACTACCGGTGATGCCCAACAAGCGGCATGCCCGTGTTGGGGGGCGCAAGATGAGTGGAAGTGCATTCAGAAAGCTTCTAAGCAGGCTTGCATCAGAGGGCCATGATCTATCTCTACCAGTGGACCTGAGGGAACACTGGGCCAAGCATGGCACAAATCGGTACATTACTATCAAGTGAGGAAGACTGTTGGAGAAGGGAAGGGAAAGATGCCAAACACATTTATAACTTGAAATAGCCTCTGGTTGGTCTTTCTTTTCCCTTATATTGAAATTATAGTGTATGATTCAGGTCTAGTACTAAGAGGTGCAGTCTTCTGATGCTTGAGAGCTCAATTGTATCTGCCTATCCTGGAAGGAGATTTTTCTAAATGGATTCTGTTTCCTGATGGATTATACTGCATCATCTTATGTATATAGCTTGTGCTATTGATACTAATTGTGGTATCTTAGTCTTCCTATCTCCAGAGGAACATGATATGATTGAAAACTAGTTACCATGGAGAACTATCTTCCTGATGCTCTAACCTGGTCTATCAGTTGATAGATGGCGAGTCAAAGTAATGCTAAAGCATCAGAAACTTCTTTTCAGGTGGTATGTAAGGTGAAAGGTCTTTGAACTGTAGTTTAGTGGTCTACTACTGTCTGCTGCAGATGTTTATATGCATTCTTAATCTCCATTACTTCTTAACTGACCAATGAAAGCTTGAGGTTTAATGCAGGTGTATTAGATGGAATTTCTTTAGTATTCAAATTAATCATTAGGTTTTTCTATAAGCATGAGGAACTGTAATTGATTTCTACTTTTACATCAATTCTATACAATTTATTCAGGAAGTTTATTGATTCAGAAATCCCTGCTTGCAGTAAGTTAGTTCTACTTGATCATTGTCTAAATCTGGGCTTGAGTTTTTCTGCAGTTGCTGGAGTGGTGGTTTCTCATTCATGTGGAACGATGTAGGATGTTTATAGAGAGCCAATATGAGATTAGTAGATGAAGAAGTGTATCATTTGAGTGCAACAAAGATGCGTTTTGCATTGCGAATCACCAACTCTTCCGGCTGAGAGTATTCACCCCATTTGCAACAGTGAGGGCAGTGTGCTTCATTCGTGTTGAAGAAGATGAGGAGAGCGGCAATGGCGGTAGTGCAAAGGGGTTTGGTTTAAATGGTTAGATCAGTTTTGTTGCGTCGCAAATGTCTGACAGATGTGACGGAGATCAGGGTTTTGGACAACGAATCTGAACCGTCCAAGATCGGGGCACGTGCAATTCTCGATAGCCGGATCTAATTTTGGAACTGTTACGGGGTCGAGAACGGGCGAGGCGGCCTGAGAAGACTCGTGCCGCTTCATCGGGAGCCTTCCAAAACCTATCTGCCCTCGCAACGAAACTTCTTCCATGGAGTTCGCCTCCGCTGTCCTTCTTCCCGCCCCGCTCGCCTCGCTCCCCGCCGCTGCCGCCACTATCGCGGTTCCGATTTCGATCGCAGTCACCACTCCCACCACAGCTTGCTGAATCGTCTGGCTGCGAGGCAGGAATCCGATCCAGATCCCGAGCTCCTCTTCTTGGGGGTCTCCTTTTCCACCTACGAGAAGACCTTAATCGAATTGAAAGAACAGGATGACGCCGTCTTTATTGCTGATGAATCCGGCCCTTTCGTGGACCGACACAGAGGCAACGGCGGCGCTGAGGTTTAATGTCAAGTCTTTCTGTCCTCCAGCCGGTGCCTGCTACTGGTTATGCCCTTCTATTCTTGCTCGCCATCGAACTGGATTCCTTGATGTTTAGTTAATTTTTGGACTGGATTTTTGGTCAACACCCTTTAGCCTGAGGCCAATAGCTGGGATCTTTTTTCTCTTTTTATGATCAGTTAGATGCGTGGATGTAGATTTATTTATAATTTTATTTAATTATTCAAAATTGCAGTTTGCAAATGCTCATGCATGCTGATCCTTTCGGATCATTGAGTCACTGCTATATATGTGATTATGTTGCTGTTTTATCTGCTATTGCAAACACATAAACTTGTTCCTGGAACACCAATTTTTTGTAAGATTATGGCATCTTTAATCTAACACCATGGTGCATATGAATACAGTGCTGTATAAATATATGTGAGACTGATAAAATGACATTTGTATCACAGGATTTGGTCATCAGAATGGCATTTAGATTCAGTGATTCCCATTTCTAGTGTTTTGTTGGGTAATGGGACTCCGAGTCTCATTCTTGGGGGATTTCATCTGCCAATTGAGAGAATCTGAAATCTTGTGTGGCCAAATGCCATTGGGATCCCATGCTTTGCTTGTTTTGAGATAAGCTTTGTGTAAACTGACCATTATGTGCTAATTTCTGAGTTATCTATATCCAGGGCTAGAAGATGGAGATCTCTGATATCAGCTATGATTCCAAATATTCATCTTCCAATGCGCAGCCTAGAAGTTAAAAACAGGTTGGTTTTGCACCAGGAAGTTTGAAGCCTACACCATAACATGGTAGAAGTATATTTTAGTTTCCCTTTTTTGTTTTTCTCTGTAGTTGTTTCGATGAATTTTCTTTTATCTCTTACAGTGGCTAACTGTAAACCTGTGGAACAACTTGAGAATGGAAAGTCTTGTATTGACATGTGTTTTGCAATAAGCATTGTCAAGACAAGAAGAAACTCCAGTAATGCTATATTCTCTATGTCCATGTCATTGTCTTTTTTATTATTTTTCTTTTTCTATCCAACCTTTTAACTTTTCCCCTTGTTTGAATTGAGTTATTCTTACACCCATCACAAAACTCCAATGTGATACCCTCCTCTTTTTCATCATTTTCTGTTTTGGTCAACAATAACATTTTCTTGTCTATTACTACACTAATTTTGTTCTATTACTTTCTTTTTTGGTTAAATGCAATAAGCTAAATACTGTTCCACTGCCATCTCTAATTTGTTTTGACACTATTTCTGTTATTGTAGGACATCAGTTGATGACATTAAAAGCTTGCGATTGATCACAGCTGTCAAGACCCCATATTTGCCTGATGGGAGATTTGACCTTGAAGCTTATGACTCCCTTATCCACATGCAAATCATCAACGGTGCTGAAGGTGTCATAGTTGGGGGCACCACTGGAGAAGGCCATTTAATGAGCTGGGATGAACATATCATGCTCATTGGTCACACTGTCAACTGCTTTGGTACCTCAATAAGAGTTATCGGGAACACTGGAAGTAACTCAACAGGAGAAGCAATCCATGCAACTGAACAAGGTTTTGCTGTAGGGATGCATGCAGCTCTTCATATCAATCCTTATTATGGGAAGACATCCTTGGAGGGAATGGTCTCACATTTTGAGGCAGTTCTTTCTATGGGCCCAACTATCATATATAATGTGCCCTCAAGGACTGGACAGGATATTCCACCCTCGGTGATACACACGATCTCGCAGAATCCTAACATGGCAGGTGTCAAGGAGTGCATGGGAAATGATAGGATCAAAGGTTATGTAGATAAAGGGATTGTGATATGGAGTGGGAATGATGACGAATGTCATGATTCTAGGTGGGCATTTGGAGCAACTGGAGTCATATCTGTTGCTAGCAATCTTGTTCCAGGGTTGATGCATGAGCTCATGTTTCAAGGGAAAAATCCTTCATTGAACGCAAAGCTGATGCCTCTGATCAAATGGCTGTTCCAGGAGCCGAATCCCATCGGCCTTAACACTGCCCTTGCGCAGCTGGGAGTAATTAGGCCTGTGTTCAGGTTGCCCTATGTCCCTCTTCCTCGTGCAAGGAGACGTGAATTTGTACGCATCGTGGAGTCGCTTGGTCGTGAGAATTTCATTGGCGAAAAAGATGTTGAGTTTCTTGATGAAGACGACTTTATACTGGTAGGCAGGTACTGACAATACATGGTCCATTATCTCAAGTTTCTTCCCTTATAGTATGTAAGCCATTAATGGAGTAAAACTCTATGATCTATGATCAGAAAGCAAATAATCTAGCTGTCGTGCTTGTCAAAGTTTCCATATGGTATATATATAGTTGATTTGAGGTTCTTCTCTCTTTTTTCCTCATAGCCATCACAGAAAGCATTTAACAGTAATTTGGACTCTCCTAACCCAGCAAGCTATATAATTTCTTCTTCTAATGATCATTATGTTGGTTGTTGCTTTACAGATGTATGGACTCAAGAATGAGAGTAGTTTCCTATAACCATTGTGATAGAAATATTGGTTGAAGGGCCCGTGAGATTAATTGCATGTCTTCAGAAAGATTGACATCTGATTGCCCTATTGAAACTGCTCTTCTTTTAGAATATTGCGGAATGAGGAGTCCTTTTTGCCTTTGAAGTGGTACTGTTTGGTTTTAGAAATTAAAGTTTGTCAATTATAAATATGATCCTATCAGACCAATTTAATTGACATCTTCACAATTTCTGGCCTCAAAAATCAAAGTTTGTCCAAATTTAGAGGACAATTAGACTACGGTTATAAAAAAAAATTGTAAGAAAAGTAAGAAAATAACGCTAGGAGGATGGCTCGAACCTCTGAAAAATTAGGAAAAAGATTATAAACCTAATGAACAATTAGCCGATCAAAGATTATGGTCAATGGTGTATGATTACAAAATTAAATGTACAATTAGATAATGACTATAAAAAATAAATAAAAATCGAAGAATAAAGCTACAAGGAGGGCATGAACCTCCTCCCCCCCCCCCCCCCCCCACCCCAAAAAGAAATAATTAAGAAATATGATTTTGTAGATAAATCATGCTAGGAGGGTTGAACCTCCAAAATTTTAAGAAATATGATGAATGATTACAAAATTTATTGAACAATAGTCTAAAACATTAATATAATGAGTAAGATTGAACAAATGAATATTAGATGCAAAAAAGAATATAATCGATGCAAGCCCTATAATAACATGACGAATGCCATGCATGAAAATTGTAATTTGTCTTATCCATTTTGTTTATTGAGAATCTAATTTTTCATTCAATTTTTTAACCATACATCCATATTTCTTGATTTTTTTTTTTTTGAGGTTCAAGCCTTCCTTTTAGCATTATTTTCATTTTTAGTCTAATTACTCAAAGTATAATTATCCATTAATTTTTTTAACCATACATTATTAAACATAATCTTTGAGAGTCTAATTATTCATTAAATTTTTTGATCATACATCAATATTTCTTAATTTTTTTTTAGGCTCGAACCCTCCTTCTAGCACTATTTTTCAATTATTATTTGGATCCATCATATTTTAGTGAAAATAAAATAAAAGTAAATAGGAAAACTAAAGATGGTTTAGAATTTGAATAAATGAAAAAAATTATAAAATAGAAAAAGAGTGATATATGTCCATCTAAGTCTAAGTCAAACCTATTATAAAAATTTTAAATTATTTAGACCGATCCTTATATGCGATGCATTAATTTTTTTTTTTTTTGTCTTTCTATTTAGAAGATTAAATATCGAGAAATATTACATAGATCGAATATATTTTGATGAAAATAAAAAAAATACTTAGAAAATAAAAAAAAAATTAATAAATTGTTTAGATTCTGAATAAATCTAAAAAATTTCGAAAAAAATCTTTAAAATTAAAAATATAATAAATATTCTAATGCAATATTTTCTTAAAAAATTTAAAACATTTGGACTCATTCTTATATGTGACACATTGTTTTTGGTTTGATTCGAAAATAGTGTATCGGATATCAGGGTGTAATTTTTTCGAACCAATTTTTTACGATAAGTTATCGATTGAAAAGTTTAAAAGCTAAAAAAATTCTAAAGATCCATCATGTTTTGGATTTGGAAAAAAAAAAATCACAAACTATTCAGATTTTAAATAAATTATATAAAATAAAGAAAATCTCTAAAAATATAAAAAAAATTAATATATCTTTATCTATGTCCAATTTAAAGCTTTCATGAAAATTTTAGAGTATTTGGACCAACAATTATAAGTAACAGTGAGAGAGAAGATAATAGGAAAAGATCCATAGAAGTAATTGCGTAGCCATGTAATATCGAGCAACAGGAGTTTAAAAGATCCATAGAAATCGTTCCACCAGAACTGTGGGGTGCAAATAGCAGGACAAAAAATTACGTGTATCGTATGTTCTCAAAACAGCTGGACCGCCCATGAGATTGAGACTCGCAGTGGGTGGAGCCCACCGCGATCGACCAACCACGTATGTCACAACGATGACGATACGTGCAAGGTCAGGTCGAGCGTACCGGACCTATCCCAGATGGGGGACCACCATACGGGGCAAGACCAGGATCCGACCGACCGCCAGACGCCCGCCCATCCCTTAGCTTTGCTGTTTGACTTTGACTGTTCCCTCCACGAGCGAATCTTACAGAACCAAATTGGATTTACGTACGTTCGTTCGTCAACCAGCTCGCATAACTACACGCCTCACCAGTCTGCTTGGTAATTGACGGCAGTCGCGACGGTCCCACAAGTAAGACGAGTAATTAAAGAAGGGTTTTATCCAAAGAGTTACGAAAAATACAATTAACCAAAAGAGAATTGCACCCCTTCAATGTTAAAGAGTCTAATCCTAATCCTGATACTAATCGTCGTGACTGCTGTCGTCCTCGTCGTCGTCGTCGTCTTCCTCCTCTTCATCGTCCTCTACTGATTGTTGATGTCGGGGGCACTGCACGCCGGCCCCCGACATCAACTGTAACTCCTGCTTCCCTCCTGCGGCCGGTGTGCCCGCTAAGTCCATAGGGAGCACCGTGGCTGTGGAAATTGGCTGGGCCGACGCCAGATTGATAATCTGAGGCCCCTGCGGAAGCGCCCAGATCTGCGCCTGGTTCGATGGCGCCGCCGCCACGGCAGCCGAGGGTGGCACCATCCACAGCGCCCCCGGCTGTATCGCCATCGATCCCGTTGCACCGCCGCCTCCCCCCATCGCCCAGACCGGGATCACCGCTTGCGTCCCGCTCGCGCCCAAGGGGGCCAGTCCCGCCGGTATCGAGATGGTGCCGCCACCCGGCAGCAGCGGGTCTTGGAGGGGGAAGTAACCGGCGACGCTGCCCTCGCTTCGCGACGGTTGAAGCTTCTTCCGCCGCTTGTTGGGCGCATCTCCGCCGTCCGCTGCGGGGGCGGATGTAGAGGTCAGCGGCGCAGAGGACGACGCCTCGGTGGGAATCTGGAGCGTCCCGCCGACGTTGGTAGCGATGGCGGGGACGGTACCGGTGCCGGTGGCGGCAATGATCGCCGGCTCCGCCTGCTCGAGGAGCCATTTTATGGTCTCGCCATCGGATTTGTGACCAAGCTCGCGCGTCAACTGGAAGATCCGAGCGGCGCAGGCCGCCGGCATCCGGACCCGCCGGCCCCGGCCCTCCACCTTGGTGTGCCGGTCCTTATTCCGTGATGCTGGTCGCCGAAGGATCTGGAACGCCCCCAACCCCATCATCTCCATCGGCTCGGGTTTGGGAACGATGAACCGATGGACGGGTATAATACCGGGCGGCGGCGCAGATGCCACCGGTCGACCGCTAACGCTTCCGCCACCGCTAGGCCGGGAGTCGGTCTTCCCTTCTAGCTTCCGGGAATCCATACTTCCTCGTCACCGTCCCTGCACACGGAGAGCTCGTCCTCTTTTCCCCTCCGCGCTGTCCAAAGAATCAATCACGATACCAACAAAACCCTAAGAAACCCACCGCGCCTCTTTATCTTATCATCCACCACCACTAAACGGCGAATCCGAGTCCTATTCCAACTGGACCCCGCTTCTATTGCACCTTCCACCGTCGGATCGCGATCTGGCCCACGCGTGTTGTCTCGGTCTTCGCCCGAAAGGGTTAGTTCTGGGATTTGGCACCGTCGGTCCTTTCCCAGGCTCCGCAATTCCTGTAATGCATCCGTGCCACTCCTTCCCTTCTTGGATCCATAGGGCTGGCCCCACTGCTGCCCTCTTGAATACATCTCGTCTCATTTACGCGGGCATGGGGCCCCCTTTCCGGGAATTTGGGCCCCGTCCCTTGTTAAAACTGCAACTGGAATACACTTAATCTCCTGTCACATCGACCCCAGAACGTACCCACCTTTTATTGGATTTAAGCGTGGCCCACCAGTGGGTTCCGCGTTTTCCAGCATGGGCAATCCATCGGGAATGGTTGGTCACGAGACATCTCGCGTGACGAAAGCTGTTGGGAGGCTCGTGAGGCCGGGTCCCTTGTCGTGGTGCTCTCAGTCGACAGCCAGAGAGGAGGGTCCCACGAGCCGTGGTGGGTTCCACCCGTGGAGCGCGTGGCTCGTCGGCCATCGCCGTCGGGTTCGCGGAGCCCCTCCCGCGGTGGTCCCCGGCTCCAGGCATCGCTCACGCGGGCGGGTGGACCGAGGCGGCCCCCACTTGAGCGGAGGACGCGCGTCAGGGGCGACGTCGATCGTGGGATTTAAAGGCGCGGTGGACCAGGGGCGGGACGCAGAGCCGGGTCCCATCCCCGCGAGGGGTACGCGTCGGTGAGGGCGTCAACATCCGCGATCGGTCGGTCGAGGACGGTGGGTACAAACACCTGGAGCCAACCGGGTATGCGACCACCGTCCGATATAGAATTGGATTGGGCCTCCACCATCATCGGCGTCAGAAGCTGGGGTCCAGTTTGATATTGGGCACGTTAAATTTGCCTTCGGTGCGTCCCGCATAAAGGGAACGTTTGGATTTGATGAAAAGGGTGGGTAGGCTGTGCAATGAGGACAAATGAGCTTCGAGGTTAACCAAGCAAGCGTTTAGATTAATGGCCTTTGATACGGCATGTTTTTGGAACCGGACAGGTCACCGCTGACATCACACGCCAAGTCAGAATTGTATCGAGAAGCTGTTCCACATATCCCGTCCCGAAAGCTCAAGCGATGCCATCTGACGTTGTTATGCACATCCCGGACACGATCGGTCAGAAGTCCCGTCCCACCCCTCGAGGGTCAACGACCACACGCTATCGACCTTTATACAATAGTATAAAACCCCTGGTCGACCTCCGACCAAGGGGGGATAGACATAAAAAAAATAATTCACCCCACACTGACTTGTTCGTCGGAGGGGCCACAACCGTGGATCACCCGACGAGGGCTATTTTTTGCAAGCGGACGACCGCCCGCGAGCGACGAGCGTCTCAACCTGGGAATCACCATCCAGTGTACGAGGACGAGCTGTCAACCACCCCGAAGATAAAAAAAAGTCATGGCTCATCATAAACGGCACCCGGATCGACAGACTGAGGAACGCTGATCAATACCCCGTCGCGAGGGCCCGATCAACCTAGGCGTCCAGCTCAGCCAACAAAAGACTTCCAATATCGACCCGTGAACTAAGCCTTGTTGACTCATCAGTCACGGTATATCTGTTCATTAACCACAAACACTTATTTGCTGGAGAAGAGAAATTTCATGCAAAAACTTTGAGATGCCTAATGGATGGAAAAAGGACTCATAAAGAGTGTCATTCAATTCTTAGTTTAGTTGTCCTTATCATGAGGACGTCCATTATTGTTGTCCCATGGGAACATAACTGTTCGACAACCGCCAAATGAGTGAGAAATAAAGCAAATCAAGTCCTTTGGAGCACAGTTATTGACACAAATCAATCCAACGACCAGCATCTCCTGCTACCTTGTCACGTATTAGGGTATCTGCCTTCAACCTCTGGTTTTGTATCTTAACTCCCTTGTACCTACAGAGATAACATTCCAATTAAAGCCAGAAGAGAATCTACCATGAACAGGCCATGGCAGGTTGAGGATAAGTTCAGGACAAAAGGTTACTTGTCTTCCCAGCTTCATGACAGTAGCTTGAGAATTCGTTCCAGGGGAGAAGATGAAGGTAGAGCCATCGATGACTCTGAGCGCATCCACGCTATGAACTTTCTTCTCATCGTCCACCACCTGTCCCACTTGGCATCCGCAATGGAAATGCCATATCGTCAGTACAACGTCCCTGCAGTACCGCTCCAAGGAGGTGGAGTCGTCGTCATGTCTTTCTCGGTTGTCGATAATTAAAGATGCAGAAAGGGCCATCAGATCCGCCACCCGACTGATTAGGGTACCCACATTTCGAGAATTCTCTGGACTCGATCACTCTATCGATCGTCTTCATGTCCTCGAAGCAGGTCTGGAGGTCCTCGGGCTCCATGAAGTAGTTAAAGGTGACGGAGGGGTTGTCGCCTGGGTTACAATTCTTGAGCCGAAGATAACCCTTAGACAGACGGCATGACAACTTCTCACCGATTAGACCGCCTTGAAATGTCTTCGTTTCCTTGTTCGGAGGAAGTGCGAGATGGTTCAGTAGCCTGGCTTAGATACACAAGGGTTTCCATGCAATAAAATTCAACCACGGCTTCAATATCATTGCGTGCTTTTACCCTAAGGTAAACTTAATCCAAATGAACACTGTGATATAATGCTCCTAACCCAGTGGAAGACCGGCGATGGTACAATATCGTAATTCTACTAGTTTAAAGATCCAAGAGTGACACCTTGGATGAGTAAGAGTTAAAAGGACTCGCTCCCGAGCCATGCACCTCGGTATAAAGCCCCAAGGGCTGTACTTAGGAAGAGTCCCTGCACTATCTAGATGTGCACCTTGGCCTAAAGACCCTAGGCCAGTACCTAGGCTAAGCTTATATGCTTTTTAGCCATGCACTTGGTTTGAAGACTTGAGAGTGGTACCTCGAATGAGTAAGAGTTAAAAAGGACTCGCTCCTGAGCCATGCGTCTCGATGTGAAGACCCAAGGGATGCACCTAAGCTGAGCTTACATGCTCTCTAACCATGCACTCGACATGAAGACCCGAGTATTGTATCTTAACTAGACCAATGCAATACTCTAGCCAGCAAACTTCCATCAGAACACGCACCCAATAGAAGAGCACGCAAGTGCGCTCTCTAGAGAAAGGCCCCGAGGGATGCCCTTCTGAGAGGGGGGCAAATGATAGAGACTATTTTGCCCCATGCTAACTCATATGTCATTAAGGCCAACACCTAAGCAGGGCTCTAGGTCACCAACCCCAAAATGGTGCCATAGGGCATCCCAATGTGCATCGCATCAATGATTGGTGATAACCGCCCTACCTTATTAAGATCAGAGAATGATAAGGCGGTTCAACTAATCATATCCTAGACCGGTCAATAAGAAGGCCTAAGGATCAGGTATAAAAAGGAACTTATCAGCTCACGCTGAGGGATAAAAAAGAACTCTAGACACACTAACCTTCGTATAGTTTACACTACTGTCTTCTCCTCTTTGCTGACTTAAGCATCGGAGGGATCACGTCAGGCAACCCCTAGTGCCAATCTATCATGTAAGATCATCGGTGGTCAGGAGGTGACCCCATTGTCAGGATGCAGCCATGCAACCATGAGACAAACTATCTCTCGGGGACACCTAGATGAACCAGCCTATAAGGGAACCTTGTAGCCAGAAAGATCCTAGACCATCTACCTGGTCATCCCAAACTGGGTCCTCACTAACAAGACCACTTTCAATCGATCGCCCATGTGGTCACCTCAGCAAGTCTAAAAAGAGGTATTTGGATGAGCTTGCATATTCAGTAATAAACCAACCGCTTGTCAGTCCATCGTACTCATGTCACCGTTAGCTTTGAAAAATATTATTAGCAAGCTAGATTTGAAATGTATATGAAATTAATATTTTGTAAACTGCATAAACAAAAAAAAAAGATTATGTACATTTTGAAAACATATATTAAATGAATAAAAAAATCATATTATTTTTGAAAATATTTACTTATAATAAGTTTTTAGAATTGCACTACAGAAGCATTATGGATCAATTACTTATAGAATTATGTAATTAATCTTTTGAGATTGTTTTGCATACATATTATTTGGATTGAAATGATATAAATTTTTAAAGAGTTGTTGAATCTATTAAATATCCTATGGATAAATTAATTATTAATTTAATTATATGATAAATGTTCTGTGAAAGTTAATTGTTTGGGTTTTCATCATCCATCCCCAGCTTTTCATTGGATTGAGGGTATTATAATTTAATTGTATCAAAGCATATAGTTGGAGATCTTTTGAGAAGTATGAGTTTCAAAAATAGTTTGAGGATTCTTGATAATTTAAGTTATCGTGATATTAAGTATAAAACTAAAATATATGTGTTCCACAATCAATTTTGAATATATATGATGTCTTGAATTATTTATGTCTTAATAGATAAAGTGAGACATGATATTATGATATAATTAATGTCATAAAAATATATACCAATTTTATTTTTCAATTAGAGATGTGAAATTTAGAGGATTAAACTTCTTATTTAGGGAAAAGAATTTAATCCCTATTTTTTCTAAGGACTTAACTGAAAGTATAAAAATACAGAGACTAAAATATAAAAATATCGAAATAAAAGAAAAAGCTTTTCACCCACCGCCTCTCTTGCGAGGAAAACAGAGGCTGTGAGTGGCCGTGAGTGAGAGAAATAAAAGAAAACAGAGAAGAAGGAAAGAAAGGAAAAGAAGAAGAAGAAGAAGAAGAAGAAAGAGGAATAGAAGAAGAGGAAAAAGAGAATATTTATGTTATCTGATGTATATGAAAATGACTAGTCACCACTATATTTGAAAAGGCTAAAATATATATAATTCTAAACTGATTTGCAAAACGATCCGTTTAAGCTCTCAGATGGGTAAAAGGTAATTGATATGTTATTTTTTGTAACATGACAGATATATGATCAGTATGACTATGATTTGAATTCTACCCATGCGAGTTATACGTTGGTAATATATTTAGAAACTAGTTTTTCTCAACCTTAACATAGAGTGATATGTGTTATGTATACGATGAGGCTAAGGATATAATATTATTATGACTTTTGTTTAGACATGTACATCTTAGTTATATTTATATTTATAAATCCTTGGCTATATTTATATGAATAATATTCTTTGCACTGCAATATTTTGTGTTTTGATATATGAAATTAGTTATACTTATGTTTTCATCATAAAGATGCATTAAATATATCTTGATTTGAAAAGTATCATAAACATTTTATGTGATTTTAAAATACATATAAAGAGAAGAAAGTATTTAATATCCATGCATATTTTGAAAGTATATGTTAAATGCATATGATTTTATATATTTTTAAATTTTTTTGACTTATATGTGAGTGACAATGCTTATTGAACTATGGTTTGCTCATATAATTATCTTTTAATTGTGTAATATAATTATGAACTAGATCATATCATAATTATATTATGAATATTATTTTGTTTTGGTTCTAACGTTGTATTCCTACGGGAAACCTATAAGACGACAATATTAATCATATGGGGGGTGTTACGCTAAACATAGTTAATGGTTCAATTATCCTATTAGGATAAGTCATGATAAATAGTATGAGAGCTACATTAAATATGATATACGAGGACTATCTTAAAAAAGATCAATAGGCACATCAAGATGTTGAGTTACTATTGAACTAGGTATGGTACGTATCATATTATGTTTTGATCTAGATGAGAACGTAAATCTCCAAGTGCAAAAATTATAATAATGGTAAAGATTTGAATTGATTTATAAGAATAGTAATATTAACATTAATTTAGACTTAAGAATTTTGGAATGATTACATTTTATAAGGGTGTTATCCGATGATCAGGTGCCAGTGACATTTTAAGTATAAAATTTATAGGATAAGATACATTATCTTAGTCGTAACTCTTGTCACCAGTGGCCAGCAGCTTTTCGTGCTGGTCTTTGGTATCTTATTTTAATTTTATTAATGTCCATCATTAAGTAGCCCACTCGACAATATCTACTGTGACTCTTATCTTCCATGGCTTCGTACAAAATAATCGAAATATTGAAGCATAATAAAGCGTTCGAAGGCATGGGAGCATTCAAGAATACAAAGTTTGCGTCATGTACTATGAACGGAGTACAATTATTGTGAGAAAGAATTCAATGGCAAACTGGTTCGACTACCATGCTAAGGCTTCTTCATCTTCTTCTGCTCCAACCTCTGGTTTTGTATTTTAACTCCCATGTACCTACACCATAATAATAGATGCAGTGGTCAGCTGAAGAAGAAGAAGAAGAAGAAGAAGAAGAAGAAGAAGAAGAAGACGGTTTACTACCTTCCTAACATCATGACGGTAGCTTGAGGATTGGTTCCAGGAGAGAAGTTGAAGGTCGAGCCGTCGATGACCCTGAGCGAGTCAACGCCATGAACATTATAGTCATGGTCGACCACCCGGCCAACTTGGCACCCCCCATGGTAATGGTACATGGTCAGCACAAGGTCCTTGCAGTACTGCTCCAGGGTGGTGGAGTCATAGCTGCCGTGTCTTGGCCTGTTGTTCACGATGAAGTTTGCAGAAACACCTAGGAGATCATCTACTGAGAGGATAGAGTACCGGAAGTCCGAGAATGATTTGGACTCGATCACTCTGTTGATCGTCTTCATGCCCTCGACGCACGCCTGAACGTCCTCAGGTTTCATGAAGTAGTTGAAGGTGACGGAGGGGTTCTCGTCCGGGTTACGGTTCTTGAGTCGAAGATGACCCTGAGAGAGAGGGCGCGCCACTTTTTCGAATAGCAGTCCCCCTTGAAATGAAAACTCGTCGGGAATGCTTACTTGGTCGGCACCCTCAACCATGTTTTGTTGAGTTCTTTGCTTGCGAGGAGAGCGGAAGACGCCAAGACGCCGCTGTTTCAGTAAGATTTGGTTACTTGTGTGTTATCATGGTGAATGCCAGTTCTCGGTCATCCAAGAAGTGGATATAGTTTAGATATTGTTAGTGTAGTTGACCAGAGTCTGGAGAGAACCTGGGATGCTTGCTGATCGCCGTCGCCACCAGAGGAGTTGCCGGCTAGAGCAGGGAGGTAGTTATAGCCGGTGAAGGACTCGATGTAGCTGCCCGACCGAGTGATCCCGACGACTTGCACGGAGGTAATCTCCACTGGCTGCTGCGAGGGGAAGATGACGGCGTTCATCGGGTTGTCCGACATGCCTTGGCCCACAGCCGGCTGGTCCAGAACTACCTCAATGCCAAGAGATCTGAGGTGGTCGGCAGGGCCGACGCCGCTCAACATCAGCAGTTGCGGGCTCCCAAGGGCTCCCGCTGACACTATTATACCGCTGGCCGAGCCATGCTTCAGGTAGGCCTTGTGCATGTTGCCCATCTCATCCTTATATATCACACCGTATGCCTGTGGCCTCCTTCCTGCACAAGTATTTGTAACAGCAGCGTCAATTACTAACCATTAGTTCTACATACACACACACACACACGCAATTCCCACCTCCTTTCTTGAACAAGATCCTCTGTACCGTCGCGCGCAAAAGAACGGTGAGCGTGTCGGGATCGGCATACTGGAGCAGGTCGGCCGCGGTGTGGCGACGACCAGTTTGATCGAACGTCGACCCCCCGGTCTTCGTGCCATACATGTGATCGTACGTGAACCCGTTGTACGGCGTGACGCCGGCCTCCAGCAGCCCGTCCTTGAGCGCCGAAGTCCACGGAATCAGCTTTGGCTCGAACGCCACCACCTTCTCCAACCACTGGTATGACTCGTTCACCAACCGCGCGTCCCAGTCCATGTCCCTCACCTCCTGGGTACTCGCGCGGGAGTAGAACCCAGAGTTGACGCAGGTGCCCCCGCCAAGGACGCGGGCTCGCACATTGATGACGCCGTCCTCGGAGACGAAGCGCTGGGCTGGCGAGGTCAGGGATCGGTCGGCGAGGTTCTCTACCTGGAGCTCCATGCGCGATATGTTGCGGTTGCCGTACGGGGAGCCTCCTCTTTCGAGCAACAGCACGTTGGAGATCTGCGACAGAGTCGCGGCTAAAGGGCAGCCGGCGGTTCCCCCGCCGACGATGATGTAGTCATGGTACGACACACGTGGGGCTTGCGTTGCATGCTTCACGAATGTGTAGTTGCGGCCGCCTGTTAATTTAGAGAGGATAGAGACGGAACATATGGTCAGCACAAAGTGCAAGAGGTACACTCACAGTCCAAGTCCAGCTAGACTGAAAGCTTCTTCATAACACAGATGACTTTGGACTCACAGTCCAAGTACACACACACACACACACATATATATATATATAGAGAGAGAGAGAGAGAGAGAGACGGTTGTCTGCGTAGCAGAAGAAGCAATGGGAGCAAAGGAAGACAGCAGCTGAAGCGAGTAATCGCAGTGGTGCAGTCTCCATCTTTGGTTAGGAGCTATAGGAAGAGCTTTGGGGTCGGCTAAGGGTCGTATGTATTATATATAGTGTTCTCATGGGGACGATGGCGCCACGTCATGTTGAACACACTTGGGCAGCACAGGAAGATTTGAGGGACGCTCTACATACACGCGGGTTTACTACACGGCCCTAAATCCGTTGCGATTCGCGTGGATGCTGGCCCCCACTTATCTCAAGGGATCGCCCTCCGCCCGCGGGGTTGCGTCTCGAGTAGAACACGCGCGTGCACTGAAGCTTTTGCTTGCCGCGCCTTGGATTTATTGATATGTCTTTCTTTTATTTTATATTATTATGATAATTCACCAACTGAAGTACTATTTCCCAATTGAGATGCATGCATCATAGTGATATCGACTCGTGCATCAAATCTCTGGTGGGGGTTCAACCACCTCCATTAATTTTTACGCACCAACTGTCATCAGATGATCACATTAACAAGCCAGCGTTTCTTTCATCTCTCTCTCTCTCTCTCTCTCCCTATATATATATATATATATAGTTGACGAAGGTGTACCAAGTCATTCATGGAATACCAAATTCAAAATAAAAATAAACGCAAGTGTCCAAGTTGGATGTTGCAAGGTATATCATCATGATTTGACTTTGACAAGTCTTGTATGCACTATCTAAATTGTGATAAGTCCATGGATGGATTTGAGTCAAACAATGTCCCGTGACTATCCTCCACGCATTGATTCGTAATAAATAAGGATTTTGATTTGGACATTATTAGTTGACCAAAACCTATATACCTTTGGGTGTTGGTATTTTTGTTATTATATATTTTATGTGAAAAATATCAGTCACGCACCAATTCAATCACAAAGTTGACGTCCATGTCAACAGTAAGATGTGACACGTCCTTCCTGTTGACTCTTCTGATTTGGAAGATTGACTATTCAACCATTTGTTATGCGAAAAGGAAGAAGATGTCCGGTTGAGAGAAATTGATGTTACAACGATTTATTTATTATCATGTTCATTATTTCTCGTCAATCCAGACTTTACACATGATTGGACTCTATTGCCACATTACCTAATGGAATATTATCTCTTTAAACTAATAATTACAAGATAGATTTCATTCAAAGAAATTATATATATACATATTTTTATTCTAAAATTATTGAATTTAACTTAGGTCTTATATTATTTATATATTTTTTTATCCTTCTATTGAAAGGAATACGGGATATGAGATAGATGCCTTTTCTACAACCGGATTGAAGCAAGATATAAAATACGAGTATCTTCTATTATCAAGTAAAATGTTCATCTATGCAAGATATAAAATACGAGTATCTTCTAGTAGTAGTAGTAGTAATCTCATTATTTTCATGAACAAACTTAATCATTTAGAATCCATCGTGCGCAATAAAATTTTATGATATTAGCTTCAATTCTCTCACAGGATACTGGAAAGTATATTAGCCTGCTTGCTGGATATCGCATTAAGTGCGACATGTATCAAGAATATATTGTCAAACTCATCCACATTTATCTAAGCAGTAAATCATTCATTCAACTTTACCTCGTATCCTGCATGTTATTAAATCATATATCCAAGATTCTAAGAAATCTCTCTACTATATAAATAGGGAGAGAATAACTTCAATGATACTTTCTTTGTGATAGGAGGAGACTTGAAGATATGAATGTTGCTTCCACTCCCAGAAAGTAACTCAAAGTTCCTAGATCTTTGAGGGAGAATTGATCGGTCAGTTGCTTTAGGAATGTTTAAATCTCCAATGGATCATTACCTATGATAATAATATCATCCACATACACTAGAAGATATATTGTGCTTCCATTTTATTATTATAGAAATAACGAGGTATCAGACTTGGAGTTAACGAAACTCATGGATGTAAAAAATCAGCTAAGTTCAGTATACCAAGCCCTTGGAGCTTAACGAAGTCCATAAATAGCTTTTTGTAGTTTGTAGATATGCCTCGGATAATGTAGATAAACGAAGCTACGAGGTTACTACATGAAAACATCTTTAGTTAGAGTCTCTTATAAGAAGATATTGTTAACATCCAGTTGTCATAGGTGTCAACCTTTTGAGATTGTCAAACTCAAGATAAGCTGGATTATTGTGGATTTAATAATGGGACTGAATATCCATATGAAGTCAACACCAGGTTGTTGATGAAACCCTTTGGCTACCAAACATGCTTTATATCTAGCAACAGATCTATCTAGGTTTCACCTAATTTGAAAGACTCATTTACACTTGATGATATTTTGTATATGCTGAAAGGGTACTAGGGTCCATGTAGAGTTATATATGAGAGCATCATATTCTTCACATGTGGCTTTATGCTAGTGAAGAGATTTTTGAGCTTGAGTAATTGTGGTAGGTTCACTGGCCTTATAGGAGGAGTTCGTTATAGTATGTAGGTCAAGAACTTGACGTAGTTTAAAAATATCACTTTTGAAGCATGTTGTCATTAGATATCTAGGGGCTATGGAAGTGGTAGGTTGTATTGTTGGCATAGCCGATGTGAGTCACTAACATTAGCCAAGCCAGTTTATGGCACTTCAATATCACAAGATCTAGGAGAAGACAAAGTCAGTGACAATATTGATGAGGGCATTCCATCATCAATAGAGGAAACTTATGAAGAAGGGAATAGAGAAATAATAGAGGGAGTGAGGAGCTGTTGAACTGGAGGAGTGTGCTGATCTTGAGGGTACGGATTAGACGGTGTTGTGGGAGCTTCATGTGATGGGATTAGAGAGATACTCCAGTAATGTATGTTTATCGAAGTATCTTTTATGGTAGGATACTCATGGTTTTTAAAAGGTAAAGAAGACTCTACAAAAATAATATAACGTGATATAAAGACTTTTTGAGTTTAAGGTTCGTAGCATTGGAAAGCATTATGTTCGAGAGAGTATCCTATAAAAATGCAAGGCTTAGATTATAGCGTTAGCTTATGTGAAGCATAAGAACGTAGCCATGGATAACATAGGCAACCAAATAATTTGAAATTATAAAGGTTTGGAAGCTTGTGGAATAGTTTTTCAAATGATGACTGGTATTGTAAGACTGGAGTGAGCATACGATTAATGAGATAGATTTCAGTTTGAAATACTACTGACTAAAAAGTTGGTGGCATGGATGTGTGATGTAGAAGTGTGAGACTAATTTTAATTATATGCCGATGCTTGCGTTCGGCAGAACTAACTAATTGAAGAGTATGGGAGGGTAACTTGAGGTGTTATATACTACAAGCTATAAGGCAAGATGTAAGGGCTTGATATTCGCCTTTACTATCAGAGTAAAGTGTTCTAATAGAAAATTAAAAGAAATTCTTAACCAACTTTCTAAAATTGATAAAGATTGTTAAAACTTCAAATTTATAGTAGAGATGATATAACCATATATACTTAGTGAAATAGTCTACAAAAATAACATAAAATCTAAACTTGTCAAAGGAAAGGGTTGGGTCGGGGCCTCAAACATCGGTATAATAATTTCAAATGGCTTAGAGCAAGATATGGAGGATGTTCCAAAGGTAGTCTATGACTTTTATTGCTACGACAAGCATCACAATATGTTATAATATTATTGGTTTTAAAGGTAGAAAGAGAATAACGAGAAAGTAATTTTTGCTAGATAAAGGACGAGGGGTGACCAAGATGACGATGCCACACATCAACTGGAGCTGCAACTGAAGAGTGAATAATGGGTTGGGTTATTTACAAAGCCGATGACCACCTATAAATGTTGTCTTTGTTCTGGCCTTGGACTAAGGATACCTTGTGCTCAAATCCTTGACAAGAAAAAAATTAGAAAAGAATTCAATTGAGATATTATTTTATTTATAAAATTAAGAAATAGAAATAAGGTTTCATTTAATGTAATATGCATACAAAACATCATCGAGTGTAAAGATTGTGGTAAGTGAATTAAGTATTATGAAACCAGTATGAGTAATGAGAATTCCTTTATCGTCACCGATGATAATATCTTTATTTTCACCATAGTTGTTATGGATATATAAGTTTTGAAGATCGGAAGTGATGTGATAAGATGCGCCATAGTCCATAATCCAATTAGGTTGGCTCTTAATCGAAGTAGTCATGAGATTCACTTGAGGCCACCGTGATGGAGCATGGAGTCTAGGTCGAGACTAACAGACTTTCGTGGAATGTCTAACTTTATAATATAATTGGCAAACGATTCTTTGTTAACTTATGAGGTCAAAATGCTAAATCTGATGATAAATGAAGTTGCCACCTTGATAGTTATGATTGAAATGTTGATGACATAGATAAGGGGGGGTTTGTTTGAGACCCATAGGTTTAAGAGACGACATAGCCAAACCTTTGTTGACGTTTTTATTGTATTAGTTACTCTTCCTCTTATATTTTTGACTGACTTGGGTTGTGATGGTTGGTCTGACAACTTATCCTCATGCTTTAAATACATCTCATAGTCTATCAGTTTATCATAGAGTTCTTCGAATGATATTGGTGAGTCGTATATTCGATGAGTCGTATATTCGAATTGTTGTTGCTAGTTCCTTATACTCATCTTCTAAACCATTCAGGGTATGAACTAGGACTTCTTCATCACTAAGCGAATGACCTATCAAAGCCAAGTCATCGATGATAACTTTAATATGTTATAGATAATCAGCAATAGTACTTCTCTCTTGTTTCATTTTTATTAGATTTGATAGAAGACCAAGCATGCAAGTACATGAGTGATTTGCCAATATGGTTTGCAACTTGTACCAAGCGACGGAGACTTGAATAGCTTGATGGATGAGACAATCTTGGCATAGCCATAGTTTGTAAGCTAGATTTAATACTATGGGGTCTCGTGAGATGTTCTTCGTTGTTGGAATAGAGAGAACCATCGACGTAGCCTAGTAAATTATATCAAAATAGAATATTAGAAAGCACATGTTGGATATAATATTTTATTTATATATGTCGAAAGAAAAGGTTTTTCTTTAACTGTCTAACAATTTTTTCGTACAGTAAAAAAAATAAAAAAAGTCTTATCCGCTATCAAATTATAATAGCGTGGCTATCTCCTCGTAAAGTTCCTTTCTTATTCTAAACCACACACATTCACGTGATAAGAAGCATGGCCAATTCATTAATGCAAGACAGGAGTGTCTGACTGGGACAGAAGTAGGCGACCAAATACAGGCAAGTCGTCTCTATCAAAAATTATCTCGTGCTCTCCTCCTACACACTTGTCTCGCGAGTCCAATAAGTGCAGGCCGGCATGCCACATCAGACGAGAAGAAAATTCTGGATACAGAATCCTGTCCTATGTATGTTGTAATTTAGATTGGTGGATGGCATTGAAATATAAAAAACTCGAATAATAATCATCCAAGAGAGGCTCGTCATAGAATTTGAAGTATCTTCGTTCGGGAAGAAGCACTAAAGACTTCACAAGATGGTTCTGCAAGAAAAAACTTAATCTCCCTTGTGTACTTGTAAGGGACAAAAGGAGGGATTCCTTATATACATCCGTTTTCGCGCTGATGACACGTTTTCTTGAGCAGATAACTAAGTACAGCTTTAGTTAAATGAAATATTGTTCTCCCACTTCAGAACCATCGCCATCGGACACAGAAGTCAATCTCATGACTACTTCGCCGGGGAGCAGAAGTCAACCACCTCTATTAATTCGCACGAACCAACTGCAATGCGATCTCTGCAATCAAGTGTAGAAGATATTTCGGGCAGTGAGGTCACTGTCAACAGACAAAATATACGGCATAGCGAGTTGGATGGACAGCGCTGCACAAGAGAAATGCCTCTTGGTTCTCCATGGAACCGCCGAACTGAAGTTAACTACGTACGCCATGATGTGGCCATGACATGCAACAGGTCTAACACGAGGAAGGGTGTTGATGTAGCTCACGTTCATGCCTGTCGTCCAGTCGATCGAGAGAGACAGAATTGCATCTCACGACTGGCTCAGTTTGGTTGTCCAATAAGTCTAACAGCAAAGGAAGGTCCGACAGAGCTTTCAGAACCACAGGTCGTTCATTGATGACGAGGAAAGCCGAATACAAGTCAACGCATTTGGTACGTAAATGATGGGATCCACACACACCTCCAACTTGTGACGACCGTCTTCATGCTCGGACTTACCAAGTGGAATCCATCGAGTTCTGGAGGTCTCTTGGAAAGCAACAGATCCCGATTACCTAAAGAGTTCATGATTCCTATAGATACTGTGACTTGGAAGGATTAGTTATTACCTGAATCTTCCTATGCTTATGATGAATATGAGGTTAATCTTCTCGCCCATCTCTATCCTGATATCACATATGAATATCTTCAGACACTTGTGCATGGAAAGTTGGTGGAGAGAGAGAGAGAGTACTCTACTCCTTGTTCTTATCAGTTCGTCTCCTGCTGGCCACCATGCAAGTGCCACAACGCCATGGCCACAACGCTGCTACGTCATGCTATGATACGAGAAGGAGGGAGCAAGGACTAGCAGCGCAATTAATGCATGCCACTGGGATTTTGTTGAACGTTCCGTTTCAGCTATAGGTGGAACGCAACTTTCTTCACTACCACGTAATTGTATCCACCAGATCACAGATCACACAACACGTTGGTGCTTATAAGCCCTGTACTGGTCAAATGTGTTTTTAGTTTCGGTGTCTTACTCTTCTTCTTCATGCCCTCTCATCTCCGCTTTCTTTAAGTCCACCACCATATCTTAGAGACAAATTCTCAAATACTGGAAAAAAATTATCCACTTTCCATGTGGACTACGCTTCAAGTGTTACAATACCCAACTCACTTATCACTGTAGTAACAATCATGGGACTCTTACTGACCCCTCCAAAGATGTGTGATAAGAAAAAAAAAAATTTTTTGAATATTTATTTTACTAAATGTTGGTAAGAGGTAAAGTACCATATAATTTAAAATAATTACACGTAATTGTTCGCATGACAAGAAGGTTACAATGAAAACAGTAGACAATCCATGGCGAAAGAAGAGAGTTCCCAAAAAAAAAAGGCTTCAAATGTTTTGATCTCTTACATCCCTGATCATTCTTCTGCCTCTAGCAATCACAGATTCAAATACCTTAATCTAAAGAAGTCCATACAAAAGCTCCTCATTTTAACTAAAGATTGATGGAAAAAGAAAGAGATTTATGGACACTGCATCAAATTCGAATGGCCATCCATATCTTTCCATATTTTAATCTACAAGTTTAAACCCTGGTGCTACAGACCTTTCCCTGCCTAAAACCCTTGGGACATATCAACACAGAGTCGATGCAAAGGCCACCTTTTGTATGCGTGCAATCGATTTGTGTCATCGAGAACTTGAGTTTAGTTGCAACATTGCATCTGTCTGCAACAAAGTCTCCTGCATAGTAAAGGATCCAGCTCCCAGGATCGCCTAAATAGCACTGAGATAGAGTCTGCTGACTGTTCGATGTCGATAGCTGGAATCGCACCGGTTTCTTGTCCCAGCCATGAATGTGCTCGGAGCTACAAATCCGACGACCAAAACGCTTGGAAGCTCGACCCAGGTGGAGCCGAAAGAAGAGGCTGTAGGTACCGGCCGGGAAGCAGAAGTCAATTTCCCCATCCACCTCAAACCACCAAATTTGCTGAAGGTATGCAATCATGTGGAACCTGCAAATGAAAACATTCGATACGATGGTCACTTCCTTTTTCTTTTCTTTAGCTCAATGTGTTTACAATTGTATTATTATTTGATTTCTAAAGATTATAAATGTTTCCGAATGCAAGTCCCTACAAAGATTGAAACTACGTTTAGACATTTGAACACCAACCAATATCAGAAATCAAAAACTTGTTGAGCTATAGATAATCAAGTATTGATTCAAAACTAGTAAACCGATTCCAAATAGCTACAGCACATACCTGACTAAAAATGAACTACATGTATCACGGAGCTGAGAAGGACTTCGACTATGTCAATTCAATGTGAAGATGGGATATGTGCCACCTATCGGACACTACTCTTCTCGGTCGGAGGGTGGTGACCTCTAAGAGAAGATGAGAAGGGTGAAGAGGCTACTATCAACTAATATTTACATGTTATGATGCCACATCTTAATCTGTCTATGCTTAACATCAAAAGTATGATAAAAATGGATGCCAACACTCCAACTAACACTGCTCTCCTAACCCTCTATTGCTTGGCCAAACAGTCCTTAAACCTTCAATTTACATCTTCATCTACAGAGAGTCATTAAATTCACAGTTCTTTCTCTAAAAATAGTAAATAGTAGATGACTGCATGACACAGTTGAGAGGGACCTTGATCATGTCAAATCAGTGTTGACGCGTTAACAACTTACAATTTATGACATATCTACATCGTTAGAGAATTATTAAGTTTAATAGTTACATCGTGACAAGGACTGATCAGGCAATCAAAAACTTACTGCAAAATAGTCGGGATTCAACAGAACAAAAAACCATTCAGCTGATCATCTTACTCGAGAATTAAATGATGCAGCAGTATGTCATGAGAGGACTTAGCATTATGAAAAGGTAGAGGCCAAATTTCAAATATCTCTTAAGTCAAAGACAACAATACCCACTCCATTTTTCAGGATAGCTAGAGTGTGGTTGCAAAAATGCAGTCTAAAAACTGCTTTAGGATCTGATTTCATGGAAGCTATTTGCAATGGCTTCAAAACTCCTCTCTTTTACTTTTCAGCAAAAAGGTAATTGTCTGCAGCAGATTGCTGTATCGATGAAGAACCTTCCTATCACTGTCTCACTTCATTAAGAACAAAATCAAGAAACAAGCCCGATAAAAAAGCTCAAATGAATGTGTAAACAAGAAAAAGGAAGGAGCTGTGCAGTGAAGATACAAAACACTTACAAGCAAATAAACATATAAAATTTAAAGGATTAGTCAAAGAGGGAAATGTTACAAACAAGTTGGGCCTCACTCCCACAATTATAAGTGCCGCATGACTATGAAAAATGTGGCTCGATGTGAAAAATAGAATCTGATGGGTTAATTAGCTTATCAAATTTATCGAACTTAAACCATCAACCAAAATGCTCAGGTTAAAATTAATAATAATGCACCCATAAGACCCTATAAGTATATCATAGTCTTGTCCACTTCCAAACTAATCGAGATGTTACAAATGCTATACCTCCAAAGCCAATCAACAAGGCCTGTTATTCCTTTGCAAGAAACCACTGCCATGTTTAAAGAGTCCTAAAGAACCTGTATCAACAGATTTAAATTCTACAGAACCTTGCTAAGATTGCTTGAGACACAAAAACTTCAAGAGCAAAAACAAAAATCCACAACAAGCATCTTGGCACATTACAGTGATATCAAATGACAACTGCAGACCTATGTACAATTCTTAACATTTAAGAGATCTAGAACATTTGCCTGTCAATGATTTAAAGACCGTTGATTTGTGCCACCCAAATTGTGGGTCTTTTGGATGAGAAAAATCACACATGTTAAGCAAAGTTAAAACTCTATTCTGCAGTAAAGGCCAACACACCAAAAATACTACTGTAAGTATATAGACAAGATCTAATACCTAGATTCTTCGGTGGGAAGGTATTTCCAGTATCTCCTGTCATCAATTCCCGTGATCAGCAATGCCTTTGAGGAAATGGACAAGCAAATTCCGCCGCTGCTCTTCTCCAGCCAGAATTCCTAATTCACCACGTTTCGAAGCTAACGTTAGATGAATTCCCAAGAAAGCACCATAGCTCGTTCCACTACTAATTATCTCCATTTCTTTCCAGAGTTAAACAGGGTAACCCCACCCGAATCCTAAAGATTATTTCATCTCGATCTTAAAATTGAATGATCTGAGCACGAAAATGCCATCTTTAACATCAAAAACACCGATTCTTAATATCCTGTTCATATAATTCGAAGAAAAGGAGATACCTTGGTGCCCCCATCGAAGGGGTTCGGCCGGCACAACCGCGCGTAGATCTCCTTCTTGCAAAGACTCGTCTTCTTGCACGGGCTCTTCTCATCGGAGGCCAATTCCATCAAATGCCCGTAGTTCTTGGGTAACTTCGTCTCCCACACGAAGTCCGCCGACGCCGCCCCTCGGAACGCTCGGCTGAGCCGCGCGGCGCGGCATATCTCCAGCGGGTCGAGGTGAAGCATCACCTCCGCGACGCAGTTCTCCGGCAGGTACCCGAGCCCCGTGTCGTGGCCTTCCGCCTCCCTCTCCGGGCCCATGATGCTCGAAATCCACGAACCCATCAGCCAGATCAGTGGCACCACCTCCAAGAGAGAAGAAACACACGAAGCAAACAAATCCGACCAATTCCCAACCCCAATGGCAGCGGTCCGAGCAGGGCGCTCACGGAAAGACGAGGGCTTTCGAGGACAAGAGCAAGGAGGCAGGAACCGGAATCGATTCGCGATCTATCAGTCGCCGTTGCTTTGTTGTTCGATTCGATGCTTTGCTTTGAAACGCCGAAAGAAGCCGAAGGGATTTAAGGCTACGAGCTGTGACTGTCAGAAGAATAGCGCATCTATCTATTGAAATGCTGGCGGGCAGCCCGAACACCCAGTGGCGGGGCCGCCCCTACTCTAGTCTAGTGTGAAAGCCAGGATAAAGACGACAGAATCCACGGCATGCCACGTCGGATTCGGAAGCCGGAAGGAAGACGACGGAATCCACGGCGTGCCGTGGCGGCGGTGCGACGTGTACTGGCGAAAGTAGTGTTTACAGGTTGGCAAAAGACTTATGTTTTGCTTACTTACCAAAAATCCACGACTCACTCAGCCACTCGAGCTGTCATTGGACATCGTACGTAGACCCGGAGATCACACGTCAAGTGGGGGAAAGAGCCAGCGACAAACAGCCAGGAAACTGTGTTCGTTTGACGGCAATCTGTGTCTTCTTCCCCGGTCATTGTTTGCTTCCGACGGATTGCTGCGCCACGTGTAGACCACAGGGTAGGGTAATCAGATGCCGTTGTACCAAAGATCACACGAGCAACAAGGAACAGCACTTGCAAACCACTGCATCACCCATGTCCGAGGGAAGACGGTAGGGTTCTTCTTACTTGGATAACAAGCCATGAACAAGGATTAAAAGTGCAGACAAGTAGGGAAAAAGAACATCCACTTAGGCACTTACATATTTCATTTGGCAGCATACTTTTGCCCACAAAACCATGCATCAGTTTCTCCTTTCCAGGCCTTTGGTGTTCCCCTGTTTAGTGTGTTTAAGGTCATAGTTCTTTTCTCTTCTCTGATATGTTATTTCGAAGACATGTGGTGGCTGATCACATGGACCAATCAATCATCAATGACACTGACAGCAAAACTACGAGTTGCAACAATGGATCTCCTTCGTACTTTTCTCAATTCTAAAAGACAACAAAGGGAGAGGAATGCTTCCATATTTTAAGGCCGAAGTTATACAGTATATGTACAAGAAACATAGATTCGTCCTTTCGTTAGTTAATAGAATAAAATCTGTAGGGAAGATGGTCATTAATCATTAGGTGAAGAGAGAAGCCACGAGTTCATTGTACTGCAAGCTTCATTCCACTGCAGCCCAACAGTATCAATGAGATCCTCTTGTAGATTTGCTGCTTCCTTTCGAGGACCAGACCCATCGAAACGATGATCTATTTCTTAAATTATGTGGTCCAATAATATGAAATAAAATATATTATAAATTTAATTAGCTTTTGATCAAAATTATTGGTCGATATAATAGAGATTCTAATATTGGGAGATCGTTTTGATTTGATGGGAGAGACACTTTGTTAACCCTATCTAAACCCTTTGCTCTCCATGGAGCTAGAAGAAGAAAATAAATGCTATTAAGCGTCATGAATCGCCCTTAGACAACTATTTCATACGTCATCTTTTAACACCGCAACGCATGAAAGTTCTAATAAAACACACGAGGCACAATAATCGACTATAAAAGCACAGCGTGTATGATGTCCTCCTAGCACAAGTTCTAAACCCCTCCTCACCACCTCTGGTTTTGTATCTTGACTCCCATGTACCTACACCATGAACGAGGTAAAATTTCAGATATAGGTACATGTTAAGGTAGGAAAACTATGCCATGTAAAGGTGGCACTTTATGTTCGTTTTGGAGCAATACTGGTGAGAGAGAGAAACTGCTTTGACTAATAATGCGTTCGATGGATTAATATTAAGAAATATGACGCCAAGTTTGGCTACCTTCCCAACATCCTGACGGTCTCTTGAGGATTCGTTCCAGGGGAGAAGTTGAACGTGGAGCCGTCGATGACCCTAAGCGAGTCAAGGCCAAGAACTTTGTAGTCGTGATCGACCACCTGGCCGTGTTCCTTGGCCCCATGTTCCCGAGACAGACCTGCGCGGCTTGCCCGCCTGCGTCATGTTCCTTGGCCCCATGTTCCCAAGACACACCGGCGCGGTCGGCCCTCCTGCGTCGAACCCCTCGGCCACACGCTGCCGAGCTCCCCTCATAGCGTCATGCCCGCCTGAGCGGTGTCACTCGGTCGCAGCCTGCCTGCACTGAGCTTCTCGACCATACACTATCGAGTTCACCTCAGCGCGGCCTCCCCGCCTGAGTTATCTCTCGACCCGAACCTACCTCTTCGGCCTGCGTCGTGCTACTCGGCCGCATGGCCCTCGCGACCACACCTGCGCGGCTAGCCCGCCTGCATCGTGCTCCTCGACTCTTTGGCTTTACGTCACTTGAGACACACCTGCGCGGCTAGCCCGCCTGCGTCGTGCTCCTCGGCTCTTCGGCTTTACGCCACCCGAGACACACCTGCGCGGCCAGCCTGACTGCGTCGTGCTCCTCGGCTCTTCGGCTTTATGCCACCCAAGACCACACCTGCGCAGCTAGCCCGCCTGCGTCGTGCTCCTCGGCCCATCGGCTTCGATCTCCCCGAAACTGCGTCCGCACGACCAGCCTACCTGGAGACAGAAGCCATGCATCAGACTCCCCTTGCGTGACAACCGACGCATAGCTCCTTTCGGGGGGGAATATGATAAGGGCAAAAATGACGACGTGACACGCCATGACGTCAGCCATGCCCAAACAACACACTGCTCGAGGAGCTTTGACCCCGTGCGCTCGACCGAGGCACAGGAGCACATCGACCGAGGCTCGCCCATACCCTACGGTAGCCCGGTTCTCCACGCAACCCCAGTGGCAATGTCAGACACCACGTGAGATATTGTCCTGCCCCTGCAAGCGGGCACATCAGGTAACATCAAAACTCATCTATAAATACCCCAGAGTTCTAAACGAATAGAGGGGGACACTTTGGAGGAGAAGCACAACACACTTGGAGGAACTTCTACTTCTCTTCCTCCGAAACCCTCTCCACATCATCGCTAACTTGATCGTCGGAGGGGTCGGGCCGAGCCCCCGGCCCGACCTGTGTGCAGGTGCGAGACGGTGTCGCCTCTTCCCGGCGCTGCGGCGGAGCTTCCTCCCGACCCGATCTGTCGACCCGAACCGCCATGCACGGCCGCCGGGAGACCCCGAGGAGCGCCCCCAGGGAGATCCCCGCCTTCCGGACCCGGACCAAGCCGCGTCGACCCCCGAGGCCACGGCTAAAAAAGTTATTTACCATAACAAATAGTATTATTATGAATATGTTCACAATAAGATTTTTTTTATTAATAATTACAATCACTCTAGAAAGAAAATCTAATATCCATTTATTACCTCAAAAAAATAAATTTATAAACTTACGAAGAAAGATTTAAAGTTTTATCATAATCACCTTCAATAAGTCTTAAGATTCATTTTGAAATATTAACAAAGTTTTCTTGAGGTAGTAGTTGCTAGAATTATTGAGAAGATCATCTCATGTACGGTTTGTTAAATAAAAAATAATATCTTTGAATTCTTTTTTTTATTCTCTCTTAGTATAGTTTCACCATTTTGATATACTATTAAGTTTCAAAGATCTTAAGACTTGAATAAAGTTTTCATCTTAATACTTCAAAATTTATAATATTTATTAGCGAAGATAAATATATGGTGTTGACACATAGAATTATCATTAGATGTCATAATATTTTTAAATATCTAATTTAGATGGAACTTGACTCTAATACGATAAATATTGAGGACGAAGGAGTAAGACAACTTAAAACAAAAAACTACAATACAATTAAGAAAAAATACTTCCAAATAAAAAAAAGAGAGTACCAAGAGGTAAAATATTAAAATACTTGGAAACAAACTGGCAAGTACTTTTTGTTATGTGAACCAATATTTTATTCATAGAACTCATGATAACTACTTCACCATTATCTCACCCATGATTAAGGTAAGCATAAAAATCATATAACAATAACTTTTTAGATTATGAAACACTAAGTAAAACTAATTAGAACATAAATAGAACTAGCTAAGTAACTATATCTATGAATTAAGTAACTATACTTGGATAACTAGCCATGAACAAAGATTAAAAGTGCATACAAGTAGGAAACAAAGAACATACACTTGGGAATCTTTTTAGGCCAGCTTTAATAACTTTGTAATATTATTTAATTCTATTATTTTATTATTTTATTTTTAATATTATAAAATTATTTTTAAAATTTTGTATAAAATTCTATAAAATTATCCTTTTAATTACAAAGATAATATGTAATTCTTTTGGTGGCCTTTTTACCATAGAAACCACTAAAGGCGACGCGTTTGGCAATATAAAGCGCTAAAGGTGACGCCTTTCCGTGGAGTGTGAGCATGGCCGGCGCTACCACCCCTTCCTCGGGCGTTTGGAAGTTGTACCAGCCGTATTGGAAGCGGACGAATTTGCTGCAACTCGGCGTCGTCGCCCTCCTCTGTTCCGCGTCTTACTTCCTCGGAATCTGCCATCACGGAGGGGATTCCGCCTCCTTCAACTCCACCGTTCTCAGCGCCGTCTCTTGCGACCGGAACCCCCCTGTCACGACAACAACTATTGGCGCCGGGACGCTGGACTTCGCCGTCCACCACGGGGCGGACCAGTCGTCGACAGGGTTTCCGGTTGTCCGGGAATTTCCGGCGTGCGACGTCAAATACTCGGAGTACACGCCGTGCGAGGACCGGACCCGGTCGTTGCGGTTCGACCGGAAGCGACTCGTCTACCGGGAGCGGCACTGCCCGGAGAAAGGAGAGCTCCTCAAGTGCCTGATCCCGGCGCCGCCCGGGTACAAGAGCCCCTTCCCATGGCCAGCGAGCCGGGATACGGCGTGGTTCGCCAACGTGCCGCACAAGGAGCTCGCAGTGGGGAAGGCGGGACAGAATTGGATCCGCGTCGACGGGGACAAGTTCCGGTTCCCGGGTGGCGGTACCATGTTCCCCAACGGCGCCGACACCTACATCGATGACATCGACCAGCTTATTTCTCTAAGTGATGGGTCGATCCGGACGGCCGTCGACACCGGCTGCGGGGTGAGTGGTTCCTTCTTTGTTCTTCTTTCCCCTGTTCCTGTTGACCCTACTTGCTTTTCCGTGCTTAATGACGGCGGTCAATGGGGTTCCGGGCAAAAAATTCGATTTTGGAAAGTACTAAGATTGGATTCTTCCCCCTTTGATCTGCTGAAATTCCCGGCGTCGGTTCAAATTAGGTTTCCCTGTTGATGGAACAGGGTTGATTAACAACACGAATTTTTCCTTCTTTCTACGACAAATCGTCAGAAAAATCTGGATTAGCCTGATAGATTCTGGTCAAAGTCAACGCTCTTTTGACCATGAACCTGCATGTCGGAGAAAACTCTTTGAGTGAATTCTTGGATTCGTTGACTATCTTTCTCTCACAAATCGGTGAATGCTTCGATCCCTCTGATTGGATGCAGGTGGCGAGCTGGGGAGCTTACCTTCTCTCTCGGAATGTCCTAACCATGTCGTTCGCGCCGAAGGACTCGCACGAGGCGCAAGTCCAATTCGCGCTCGAGCGTGGCGTCCCTGCCATGATCGGCGTGCTTGCATCCATCCGCCTCCCCTATCCGTCGAGGGCCTTCGACATGGCCCATTGCTCAAGGTGCCTCATTCAGTGGCACCTCTATGGTACTTCTCTGCTTCTGTCGCTTCTGGTTCATCTTCTTGTATCACCTCCTCTCCCGTCTTACTCTGTCATGTTCTTGTGAAAAGATGGGCAATACTTGATGGAGATCGACCGCATTCTCAGGCCCGGTGGCTATTGGATTCTCTCCGGGCCACCGATCAACTGGAAGCAGCACTGGAAGGGTTGGAACAGAACAGAGGAGGATTTAAGTGAGGTGCAGTCTGCCATTGAAGCTGTTGCCAGGAGCCTCTGCTGGAACAAACTGAAGGAGAAAGGAGACATTGCGATCTGGCAGAAGCCTGTCGATCACATCAGCTGCAAAGCCAATCGCAAGATCATTCGATCACCTCAGTTCTGCCAATCGCAAGATCCAGACTCCGCTTGGTATGCGCTTCTACGTAGCACCTGCACTACCCGCCTGACAAAAGGATCATCTTTTCCTGTAATGATCTGCTAGAAATCTCGAATCAGGTACACAAAAATGGAGACTTGCATCGTTCCTCTGCCTAAGGTGGCCAGTCCCGAAGAGACTGCCGGTGGGGCACCGAAGAGGTGGCCCGAGAGACTTACGGCGGTGCCGCCACGGATCGCTTGTGGAAGCGTTGTTGGAGTCACAGCGGAGATGTTCTTGCAAGACACCGAGCTGTGGAAGAAGAGGGTTGGATACTACAAGAAGGTGATCGGCCAACTGGGTCAGGCGGGCAGATACCGCAACCTGCTCGACATGAACGCTAATTTTGGTGGCTTTGCTGCCGCCCTGATCGATGATCCTCTCTGGGTGATGAACATCGTCCCAACAACTTCTCAAGTTAACACCCTGGGAGTCATCTATGAGCGTGGGCTAATTGGAACCTATCAGGACTGGTGAGTGACTCACTCCACAGATCTGCTGGTGCTGCTACCACCACCACCACTGTTTCTGCTTCTCTGTCCTCACAGTGCCATTCGTTGCAGGTGCGAGGCAATGTCTACGTATCCAAGGACTTACGATCTCCTCCATGCCGACTCGGTGTTCAACCTTTACAAGGACAGGTAAGAAGGATCGATTCTGCTTCTGCGTCGAGATCATGTAGCTCATGTTGGTGCATTATTAATTCTGCTAATCCAGATGCGAAATGGAGGACATTCTGCTGGAGATGGATAGGATCTTGAGACCCGAGGGCACGGTGATCATCAGAGATGATGTCGACATCTTGGTCAAGATCAAGAGCATTGCAGATGGAATGAGATGGAACAGTCGGATCGCAGACCATGAAGATGGCCCTCTGCAGAGGGAGAAGTTCCTTTTGGTGGTGAAGACCTACTGGACTGCTCCGGGACCAGACCGGCAATAAGGTTGCGGGTTGCAGAAGATAACTTGAGATCTAACTCTTTGATTTCACAGCTTGTTTTATCTTATTGTGGTAGTTCATTCAATTCGTAACCGGACCTGAGCTGCGTCAGTCTCGTATCATCTCTGACAGAGATGATAGAAGAAGAAGAGATAGTATAGGAACCAAGTCCTACACCAGCAGCAATTCTTACCTAAAATGAGATGGTCGAAGACAATTCTTCTATTACTGATCAGCATATAATAATAATAATAATAATAATAATAATAATAATAATAATAATAATAATAATAATAATAATAATAATAATGACAAATATTCTTGCTGAATCTTTTTGACTGATATTATCCAACATCTTTAGTCTATCAAAAGTGAACAACAATTTAATTGATAATAATAATATTATTATTATTATTAAATTGTGTTTAAGTATTTTGAACTCGTAAATTTATCCTGATTCGATCTGATAGAATAATTAATCCATTCTCATTGAATCTGAACTCCTGATTAAAATAATTAAATCTAAATGAATGATACTATGCTTCTCAAACATTAATATAGCTCATAATAAAAATGAAATCTTAATATGACGTATGTACTTAATCTTTCATCATATTTTGACATTAAATCAACTCTAATAATAATTATTAAGAGGTAATTGTTCCATTAATTTATTAAATTTAAACTATATATATATATATATATATATATATATATATATATATATATATATATATATATATATATATATATATATATATATATATATATATATATATATATATAGTTTGTTCAGTTTGTTTTAAAATCGTGCGTTACATTTCATTCAGTTTGTTCGACTCAAGTCCGATCGACTTGGCCGGAAGCCCACCGAAGGCCCGAAAGCCTGTGTTTTTTGGGGCAGCAGTCGCGGGTCGCCGGCCAAGTTCCTCCAAGGTCTCCGATCCTCTCTTGTAAACGGTTTCGTAATCGCTTATCGCCGTTTCCGTGCTCTTCTTCTTATTAGTCGTCGATGTGGTTCTAATTCCTTTTGATATGGAGCAGAGAGGGAGAAGGCCCACAGGAACCCGCAAGGTGGCCATTCAACTGGATCGAGGGCGCCAACCCTCCAGCTTGCCGCCTCTGCCTTTCGCAACCTCGTCCACGACTCCTTTGATCCCGTCGAACACCGGGCCGGACGGTGGTTGATTGATGCTTTGGGTATTCATGGTCGAGCATGAGCTTGCATTACTTGTCTATCACTGAGTTCAAACTCACTCTTTTCTACATTTGTACGTTTCTTTCTGCTAGGAGAGATGTTAATGAGCTGTGTTTATCTTATTTCAGTTTGGTCCGACCGAAACAAATGTTCCAAATACATGATTCTACCAACCAATTGATGGTTCCTGATATCAGCTTATGATGTCTATCTGAGATAGAATTGCTTTACTTGTTTAATCTGTAATGTGCATCTTTACTAGTATGGTCCTGTCTTTTGTTAAGATGTATATATGCTGATTCATGGACGTAAATTCTGTGGCTTTACTCTGAATGCATGGAGTTGCTATTTAGCTCCAAACTCTCTCTTCCTCTTTCATATGTATACATGTCTATGCATGTGTTTATTGACTAGAAAAGGTTAAAGGCTTGGTGAAATCCTAATTGTTTATGAGGATTACTTGTTTTATGGACTTGACCTTCAAATTAGTTTGATATCATGAAATGGAGACTAAGGGAGGCAAGATACATACTTTAGGAAATATGACATGCTGCAGAAATCAAGCTTATTGATCAGTCAACTTGAAGGTGACTGATGGCATCAAATGATGCTTTGGAGGACCTTTGTTTAGGTTTACTCCCTAGACGTGAGCAAAACAATGTGTCAAGTTTATAAATGAGTACTGCCAAAATGTGATCCCTCCATGCTGGGTGTCAGTTTTCCTCTTAAGGGAAATTCTTCTGTAATCACTTTTAAGCTACTCCTTCGGAGCAAGACAATCATTGGACTCACCCATATCAAAATTTCCTAGTAGGATTTCTTTTCATCGATTAAAAGCAGCAACACAGATTTTAGAACAATTTACATGCCCATTACTTCTTTTCCATGAGGATAAGAATACTTCTTTTTCATGAGCAGGACAGAGAGCATATTTATCATATAATGAGAACCATTTCATCTGAGTATGTACTTCGTTACCCACATTTCTAGAGATTATGTTGAACTTTCGTATCTAACTCATTCTTGACTCTTGAAGTAGCCATATATCATGGCATTATGACTGCCAAAGCTATAAAACAATATTTAGGAATTACCTCAGGCCGCATAACATTTTAATGATTCTTTGTTGCCAGTACCAAATCATCAAATCATCCCTGCTTCTAATACAAAGTATCATTTTCTTCCCGTAGTTGCCTGAAAATTCTTGATAATTTGATGTTGCAGCGAATATGATATTTATACTCATAATACTGCTATTGTATTTTCTCAGATGATTAATTTCCAACAGAAGCTGATGAAGGGAGCCCATTTTAGTCCTCGATGCCTCTTATATTGCATAAACCAACATGCACTGTGAAGATGAAGACTAGGAGGAAGAAGAACAAAACCATGCTGATCATTTAGATCAGTATAGAGGGGAAGGCAAATTAAAATTGATATGAGCGCGTGGTAGTCACAGAAACTAAGAATCAGACTCTTCATCTCCAGGCTCGCTGGTCTCCTTGGGATGACCTTTGTCCATTTTAAACATCATACATACTTCTTGGGAGTCCTCATTCTTTTCTGTTGTAACTTCTAGCTATTACCTTGTACACAGATACTGTATGAATAGTCTCTTATTAATTAAGAAAGGAAGAATTCCTAGCTTTCTTTAGTTATAGAAAGTGTTGGAAAATCATCATTGCTCTCACATAAAGAGGGGAATGGCAATTCATTGTTATTTTCTGAGCTTTGATGTCTTTTTGCTTCTTTCAGTCTCATTTTCTTCTAAATTATGCATCCTATTTATTGTACTGGATTCCTAGGATTAAATTGGGTTATGGTGTTCCTGATCTTCATATTAAATCTAGGAACTTCATTCACTGATTTCTGAAATGGGTGCTCTATGAAAAGAGATTTGATTTTGTAAGCCTTCTGAATAATGCAACTGCAATGACAAATCCACTGAGTCTCAGAAATCTCCTTCGAGGTAGAAATAGAGTACACTCTGAATTAGATACATTCTCTTTTATCATCACATGGCGTTGGAAGCTTGTTTATTGTTTTTGTCTCTGTTTCAGGAGTATCTAATCCAGGATCTGCCATCCATCAGGGTCGCATCCACCTCAATGGACGAGCGATGTGACTCGAATGAGGTAGCAAAGAAAGCCTGGAGAAAGATGGTCGGTAATCGTGCGACCCCTCAGTACTATCTCAGGTTTGGAAGCTGTACCTTCCTGGTTAACGTGACAGTACATTGTGCTTCTCATTTCATGCAACTAGTTAATCAGGTCCTTAATTGATGAACAGGAAGCTGCCTATGCTCCAACCTTTTGCAAGTGCTAAGAGCAAAGCTTTTCTAAGCCATCAAGAATCATGAACAGGAGGAGCCCTCTGCATCTGTTTTGCATCCCTGTGAATGATCACCACCTTAGCAAGTCTGTCTATTCATGCTCATGTTTTTAGAGGAAGGTAACTGTTCAGTGATGTTTCCTCTTACTTTTTTGAGCATTTCCATGCAGAGACTGAGGTCAAACTGCATTTACTCATACTGTGAATTTTGCTTCTAGTTTTTATCCTTTTGTTCTCAGTGGTGGTGGGTTTTGAGTCTCGCTCGGAGATTCTTTGGGTGCATCAGTCCCTTTGCTGCGCTTCCTACCATAGAAAGCTGCCAAATGTAGGTATGTAGAAGTTCTTTCATCCAAAAGCAAGGTTTTATGCCCAAGAATCCAAGAATTCAATCACAAATATTTTTCACTCATGATCATTTGCAGCTTACGAGGTTTCCAATCAACACTGCTGTACAAGGGAAAATCTGACTTGGAGGCATTGAACATGGTGCAGTCTAAGATTATTTTTAATCTTTTCTCAAGTTTCTTGCCTGACTATAAACTTATAATCTACAGCATGGGATTGAGTTCGGATATCTGATTATGGTTGTCTTGGGAGCCCAAGCTTTTGAGTTGATCATATAGTGGTTCCATTTTCATGATGGACGAAATACAACACAATACCTACCATAGTGTCACGGCCTTAGCTGGATTTGCCTAAGGCGTAAGGCACTTTTGCGGTTAAGACGCGAACTTAGCTTGCATTGCCTAAGTCGTGCTTCACCCTTGCAATATTGCTCCGCAAAGATCAGCCCACTTGTAACCTCTCGCAAGTCCCGAATGATCTGTAAAAGAGAAAGTTGATTAGTTCGAAAGAACGAGCGACAGACAAGTTTCGACGTCTCGCGAAAAGAGAGAAAGCTTTACAAGCAATTCAGCGAGCACCTTGCGTACACAAGAGAAAAGAGGGAGAGGGGGAAAACAAGGGCTTTAGAAGGTTGAACGAACAGCTGCTTACCGAGTCTCGAGCGCGACAACAAATTCCCATTAAGGCAACGTGCGAACTTGCGAAGGAGTGTTCAACGCTCAATACTATACCAAAGCCCCATCCAACCCTGTGTCACCTGGGGGGTTCCAAGGGGCTGAGATGGCTGATGTTTTGGTGAGCGGAGGCGGATTCCAGAAATCAGCTCGCGGCACACAAAAACGGAACTGTTTTGGGCTGTTTTGGGACTATTTTGCTCGGTTCGGTGAGCGGTCGTTTTGTAACGGTGCAGCTTGTTCGAACTTACATGTTTACAAGCAAAATGACCCAAAACTAAGACAAAACATGTTGTCAAGCAGGTACATGTAGGTGTGAGCGACGAACGGTTCGTTAAACGGAGTTGTTGTGAGTGCGCGACAACCGTTCGTGACAATAGACATCACCTGCGAGCTGCAACTAATGATAAATTATGAACTCTTCTACTTACCTCCTTTAATCAAACAACTGCATCACAATTGATGTTCATATAAGACATCAATTGCATATATGCATTTTTATGGTTCCAAATTCATTAAATTAATAGATCAATTATACCGTGGAGGCTTGCCCGTATGCCTCAAGTATATATATCATGTTACAAGAGAAAAGTGGATGAAAGATTCAGATGCTAGGAATTGAATTAGATTACAATTTCTTGATGAATATACTATCATTAATTTAAGTAATATGAGTTTGTTTATGATTCATTAAGTTAATAAGTCAATTATCCTATCAACATAGATTATAATAGATTAAATAGAATAATTAGCTAGTATATATGGATAGAGTTCATTCGAAGAGAGCCACCATAGAAATCCTGTTAAGGCCAGCTGTGATCTAACTACATTCCATAGAGATTGAACACACTTGTGCAGGGTGATTTCTATTGGTTTTAGATGTCAATGTTGGGTCAAAGAAGAAATAATTGAAGTATCTATCAGTGTAGAATTAGAGAAGAAAGAAGGAAAATGATTATTACGTTAGAGATTTGTATGTTAAATTCTGATACAATGTCATGCACTCGTAACCATATCAAACTGCTGTCTTTCTCCTTGCATAACCTTCACACTTCAATCTCAGACACACCAACTCTAGCAGCTGCTGCTGCTGCCACCGCCACCGCCACCGCCACCGTCATCTCACTCGCGAAACTGTTTTGGCTTTCCCTTTCCTCTGGCCCATCCTTTGAGCTTGTAAAGCAATTTAGGCTTCTTCAGACCTGAATGATTCTTCCTTGCTGCGACATCCAAGCAAGATTCAATACCAAGTTCTGCAACTGACGAGGAGCAATAGATAGGCTTCTTTGGACCTGAGCAAGTTTCATGACCAATGCCTGGTACTGGTGAACAGTCTGAGTCATGGAGTTCCACCCTGCAACTCATGACGTTGTCATTTGCTGGGAGCTCCATGATCCACTGGCCTCCAATTCTCTGCACTGGTTTTACTTCATGTTCTTCTTCCTTTTGATTCATCAAACCTAAATGATTCTTCCTTGCTGCCACATCCAAGCAAGCTTCATGACCAAGTTCAGTAACTGATGAAGAACAATATGTTGGCTTCTCTGGGCATGAATGATTCTTCCTTGCTGTGGCAACTGAGCAAACTTCATGGCCAATGCCTGCAACCGGTGAAGAACGGTCTGTATCATGGAGTTCCACCCTGCAACTCTTGACCTGGTCATTTGCTGGGAGCTCCATGATCCACTGGCCTCCCATTTCCTGCACTGGTTTTACTTCAAGTTCATTCCTCAAGCATGATCCAACCCAGCCCAGATAAATCAGCTCCTCCATTTCTAGGTACCACCGGTATCGAAACTGGTCTAGCTGATCAGGCATTTCATTGTTGGATAAAATCCTGATGCTGTCATCCTGGAGTGTCTCCTCTGTACTCTATGGACATGAAAGTAAGAGCATGCATCACACTAACTATTCAGTCGCTACAACAAGCATTATAATGTACTCAAATGAGGGGCGGACTGAAATACTAACCTCTGATGCAGATTGATAATTTGCCGTAAATGAATCCATCCTTGAATCTAAGACTTTCTTACCCTTCAGTAGTTGATCAGCTATATCTTTTACTCCTTTCAGCTCCTCATTGATCTTTGATAACTCGGCATCTCGAGCATCCAGAATCAGAGCCTGCCGACGAGCTTCATGCAAATGAAGCCTATTTAGTTTGGACAACTTTTTGGCCTTCCACCGTAGACATTTGAGCTCTGTTCTCATAGACTCGAGGCTTTCAAGAGCTCGTTGTTGTTTGGAAATGGTGGCCTCAAGCCTCTGATTCTGGGCTTCCAGGCACTCGAGCTTCAAACCCAGACACTCGAGCTTCAGATTCTGCAACAGTGATTCCTGCTCTTTTGCATCACAGTAGTCCCAGAATTGCGATTCGACCTCGCATGATCTGCCGTTGATTGAATCTACAAGGCACTTCAAGCTTTCAACCTCTTCTTCCAAGCTATGTGCATCTTGGAAATTGATGATGGAGACCTCACATGGGTTCTCTGGACATTGCACCCTCATGATTTCTTCTTCTTCTTCTTCTTCTTCTTCTTCTTCTTCTTCTTCTTGTAGGTACATGGAAGATGATTCCTGGCCTTGCAAGCTCACCTCATCCTCAAATTCAGAGAGAGAAATGCAAGGGGAGGAATCCATGAGGTGATCTACTTGGCTTGATGTACTAGAGGGAGATTTGCTACTTGTTCTACTCTTTTTGGCGATGATGGAGAAGGTGAAGCCAGCCAAGGGACGAGATAATGGAATGGCAAGCTTTAGGAGAAGAGTCTTAATTTCCTCTCTCCTATTCCTTTCCTTCTCCATTCATAGAGAGCTGATGGTGCCTTGTTCTCCATGCAATTGAATAACCTATTGGAAGTCTTGTGCATGCTTCATCCTTGTCTTGCCTCAAGGGACTACTACCTTTTTGTGCACCTTCTGAGCCACCTCTTGAGGTTGGTTTCCCTCCAAAAGGGGTTTGGAATTCAAGTTGCTTTTGCTTTGGGTAATAGAACACACATAAACAAACAAGGATAAAAGATAAGAGAAGGAACAAAATGGCCTTCTCCAAGCTGATAAAAATTGGAAGAGATTTGGGTTAAGAAAGATCTCACTGAAATAACCAGCCAACTTAAAGACAACCCAGCCGGTACTATAACTAAGCTGAATAAAGGCTAGCAGCAGAATGCCTGCAGCTCCCCTCACCCAAATGGCAAAACCTCTAAAATCTAAACCATGCATTCTTATCACAGAGATTACAAGTATTATCCAGTGAAACCAACAGAATTCATTGTTCAAACATATATAATTCTGAGGACTTAATTCAGAATTGATTTCCAGTGAAGTCGTGGTGAAGGGAAATGCACTTCACAAATCCAAAGTGCATGTTTCTTTAACCTTTCCATTACATTGTTATCCAAAACACAGGTTGGCTTTAGCATTTTAAATAACAAATATGAATGATCAAAGACAGGTTGCCCGCATGTTGTAGGCACTTGATCTCTGTCTGAAGAAAAATTATTGCCACTGTGGTTTTTGTTCTTATGATTCTCCGTTAGGGTCCGAGCTAAGGAATTGTTGTGGAATGTGTTGTTTGATTAGGTTCTTCATTTTATTGTTAATCCAACCTGGGCTCAATTGAACTTACTTTTCTAACGATAATTATACAAACTTGATTGTTGGATATCCTAATTCAGTTTAAATAAGTCAATTAGGTGCAGATAGTCTGAAAAAACAATTTATTACCTGAATTAGCTATCTAGGCATCTAAACCCATTCCTAGTTTGACTCAAAGTAGCCATATTTTCATATTTATCTGTTCTTGATCAATTGATATCCTAATCTGATTCAAGTGTATGATGTGCCAGATAGATACAAGTGCCAGATAGATAAAAATCTGAAAGATGTCTTTGAACAAAAAAGTGAGAAAATTGGTTCCACTTTGAGAACCAATAAATTGAATGGAATTACTTGATGGGGGAGGTGGGAGAAGAGGAAGAACACCCAGGTTCAGACCTGAGAAATAGTTGGTGGACTGAAGGTTGATACTCTCAGTTATGCTATGGATCAACCTGCTCTAAACACTTGGCTGATACAATTCTCTAATAGTCTATTTGCATGTTTAAACAACATTCTTGGGGATCAGAGAGGGGTACACAAAATATTGAGGCAAAGGCAAGTCCTGTTCATCAAGATGTCATGCATGCTCAAAATAAATTTCTCCTCACCGAGCAAGATCAATTTAGTACAATAGCTTGCAATAAAAATCTATCAAGCAAATTCAAAATATTTATCTTGTTTGGATTAAGGAAAAAATAACTCAAAGTTTGGAGACTTACAATTTAATGGCCAAATTTGGAGCTTGAAACCTAAGACTCTTAGAAACTCTTGTCCTGTTGTTCTATTTCTCCAGCAATTCTCTTTCAATTTATTGTGTATGCATCTCTCAGTCAAGCCTTTGCTCAAGCATTGGCACCATCTCCTCCTCTTTCACCTCCAATTCCTTCTTTGCCTCTCCTCCTCCTCTGTGCCTGCTATATATATCTCCTCTATAGAATTCCCATGTCCTCCAAACCAACACCAGCATCACCGCAGCCCCTGCCATGGTCACCGCCGTAATGATGATGAATGAAAGCTTGAAGCACTCCTCTCCGACGCATGTCGCCAACGATGACTCCGAGGAAGAAGAGGAAAAGGAAGAGTTTGACATGTTGCCGACAGCGTTCTGCCGCACAGCCGCGCGGTCGTACAACTGCCCGGCCACCTTCACGTTCAGTATGTATGACCCGATAGGGCTCGCTGCGCCGCCGAAGTTGTGCAGCGTCGAGTAGTGCTTCAGCCCGAACACCTCCGATATGATGGCGAAGAACAGCGGCACCTGCGCCCCGAAGCAGAATCCGGTGATCACCGATGCGGCGTATAGCGAGGCCGGGATGCTCCCGAAGGCGATGAGGAGGTGGCCGGCGCAGGATAGGAGGAAGACCAGAGTGAGCAGAAGGGGGCGGGGAAGCCTGTACTTGACTAGCAGGATCTCGGAGGCGAACCCCGCGACGACGCGGCCGGCGTAGTTCCAGATGCTGATAAGGGAGACCAGGGTGGCAACGCTCTGGGCATCGTAGCCGAGGGACTGGCCGATCTGGCCCATGTTGTCGATGGCGGTCAGGGTTCCGCCAACGCCGCAGATGGTGGCGATGACGATGATGAGCATGTCGACGCTCGCGATGGCTTGCAGGATGGAGTAGTCCTCGCCTCTCTTTGGGGTCCTGAAGACGTCGGCTAGGGCTGAGGAAGATGTAACTGAGTTTTTCTTTGGTGTTGTGATCGATGCTTTCGGATCGATCGGTTTGGATTCCAGCGGAGGACCTCCGATAGGTGGCTTGCCGCGCTTCCAATTCGATGCCTCCTCTCTCGCGACCACGACGAGAGGGAGGAAGAGGAGGATGAGGACGACGACAGAGCCGGCCGTGTAAGCGCGCTGGGAGAACTCGAAGCGGCTTTGCAGGATGATCACGGCCATGAGGAATCCGGCGAGAGCGAGGGTGATGTAGAGCAAGGAGCACAGGACCTTGAACTCGTGGGATTGATGACGATGAGGAGGAGGCTTCATGTAGCGGATGGTGTGCAGGAAGACGAGGGAGACGGCGGCGGGGAGCCAGGCAACGAGGAGGACGAGCGACCTAGGGTCACCGCCGTGGCCGTAGAAGGCGAGGTAGAGCTGGGTGAAGATCGCGCCGCTGAGGCCGACGAAGCCCTTGAGGAGGCCGAGCACGGCGCCGCGGCTATCGGGGAAGTTGCGGACGCAGGCGACGAGGGCGCCGGTGTTGGCGAAGGCCTGCGAGTTGGCGCCCACGCAGATGTAGAGGCACATCTGCCAGAGGCGGGGGCGAGGCGTGCGGCCAGTGATGGCGAGGTAGATCATGAGGTAACCGAAGAAGTTCATGGCAGCGCCGGTGGCGAGGACGACGGAGGGCGGGGCGACTTCGTTGACGAGGCCGGGGAGGACGCCGACGCTGGAACCGAGGTCCTTGAAGAAGGAGATGGTGTTGAGGGTGCGTTGGTCGTAGGCGAGGGAGGACTTGATGGCGGCGGAGTAGGCGGAGAAGATGTAGGTGGCGCCGGAGGCAGTCATGATGAGGAAGGAGGCGAAGAGGGTGAACCAGCGTCCGCGGGCCACATGGACGGCCAGGTTGATTGGATCCCAAGATGACATCCTTCTTTTTCCCTCCCCTCTCCCTGAGAAGAGGAGGAGGAAGAGGAAGCCGGAGAAGAAGAAGGGACGGCTTCGGCAATTGGTCGTCAACGGTGATTGGCCGCTGCCTCAGATCTCGGAAGGGATTTTCGTTATTACATTACATTGCCGTTTGTCTTCGAGGAAGAAAACGTGAAACTTTAGATAATTTGAGGTCGGCTACGACATAATATTTTAATTATAAAATATTTAAATTTTTTATATAAAGTATAATATAATAAAATTATTATACAAATAAAAAAAATTAAAATTAAAATGTGAATATTAAGATTTATGACATAAGCCGGAAAAAAAAATTCACCCTCAGTGACAATTATAACTGTGATTAAAAGGAATTTATCTTTGATCGAACCATTTAGTAATAAAATATGAAAATTTTTATACATATTAACATTAAAACTTACAGCAACTTTAAGATCCAAGATCTTTTTAATCAATTTATTTACATTATTAATGTGATTGAGCTACAAGGATACATTGACATTTATCTACGTTTCACGAAACCCCAAGTACATTTAATTTGTCGTAGCGTATAAGTTGAGGTTAGATGCCGAGAAAAATTGAGGCCCAAGACAGACACATCAAGTCGGGCAAATTGGAAGGAATTAAGAAAGCATGTCAACGGCAGCGAGCGACAGACAGGCACGCGTATATATGTGTAAAATGGTAAACATGCATGCTATTATATGCAAAAAAATAAAAAGAAATAATTGTTATAAATGCATAAACAAACAAGCATATTTATCGAATGTGGACCCAACCCAACATGAATCTGGTCAAATGTTGGGTCAACTGATGCCATCATAAATTTGATAAAATTTTAAGAATAAAATATAAATATCATGTTATAAAGAATATAAACATATTCATAATTAGAAAACACTTATATGCCCATGAAAAAAATTTAAAGACCTTTGATATTAAATAAATAGTTGAGGATATTTTCAAATCGAATCGAACCAATAAGCGGTTCAGTTCCTGATTTTTCGGATCTGATCCACCCATCCAATTCGGATTTTATAACTATGAAACCTCTGTATTATTTCAAAAATCACATACAAAATCTGTGAACAAATTACATGGGAAGCCGTCTCTACCATTCTGAATGACCAACGAAAAGAGACTAATATGTATTCAGGTGATGACATAGGTGACGATATAATCATGAAAAACAGATACCAACATACCTTGAATTAACTACGTACAACTTACCAAACAAGATTAAATGGTTCGGACCCTTCTGGATATGCCGCCTTTTTCTTTTATTTTGGTGCTATGTAGATGCAGGACCATATACAACGCTGCAGTCCAATTTCTACTACAAACATTCCGAGAGATTCGCAGGTCCGAGAAGTTCCAATATCTTCAAGAATAGAAACCTTGTGAGAAAAATCAAATAAGAGACGTCTTTAACTGTATAAAATGTGTGTCAAAACTGAACATGAATTGTAAGTTAGAAGGATTATCACCTTCACTGCACCAATTACGTGCTAGTGTAGCTGTACACATCTGCCTCTATTACTCTCCAGTTCATGAAGTATAAGATGGGTTTTGATCAATTTTCAAAATCACTATGGAACAAACACAGATCCACCAGCATTCAAGTGTCAAACATGGCAGCCCCTGATGTAAGAGACGACAATAGTCCGGCTGCTGGGCCAGGAAGAATGTCACCAAATGTTGACATGGCAGCTGCAGATCTGTCCTTGAGCTTACCGACTTGTGCATCAGACAGCATGGAGCCCCACCTAGAGGTACTCTCCCCAAATTTGCTGCCAACCTATTTATTTTGGACAATAAAGTTAAAGCAGAGACCCAGTTCTAAGTTTCCAGGTAGCTGGAACACAGCAAAATGTCATAATTAAAAAAAATTAGACAAACATCAAAGCAAGCTATATCAGAAATATTAGGAGATAAAGCACTGTTGCAGATCAATTCCAACAGTGAGGTTATACATATAGGCCAAAAATCAAGCTGATGGAGCGCATGCCAACTTGCTTAAGTCTATGGGAAGATATTGACATGGATTTAACATTTTCTAAATTACCACAAAGATGATGTATGACATTCATATGGGAGACTAGTAATTCAGCAAAGAAGTGATTGAGTTGGAAAATTTTCAGACTGGGTAGCTAGTCTTTCCTAAGGCACCAAAAGAAGTCAAAGCACATAATCTAGAGGACCTGCAGTACAGGAAGATAAATCAATATTAATTCGAGTACTAGTACTACAAAAAATTGATGAACACAGTTGTGGAATTGATGTTTGTGGCTGAAATCCAAGCCATTTCCATCCATATGCAGTTGTCTACAAGGACGACGCAACTAGAGAATGCTGAAAGCTTATTCAACAATTTTAGTCAACCTAACATCATCCTAGAAACATGATGCCAATATAGAGAGGTCTCCTAAAGCCCAACAGGCTATTTGGTGGGTGAAAACATTTACCTGATCAATTACAGTATAATTTTGTGCAACTGACTAACCCCCCAAAGTTCCATAGGCCTGATCTATTATGCAACATATTTGGAAACATAAGCACATCATGGCTAGGCGATTATGGTATTGTGGGGCTGGAGTGCTGAATAAATAATACAAAGGCCTTTGAAGATTAAGTCCACTCAGAAATCATGAGCACAATCCACAGAACAATTAATCAATAATACAGTCTTTTGATATCGTAAACTTGAATTGCAATCAATAATCCAATATAAAACCCGTCTATGCTGAATGTTCAAGCATGCCTTTGTCATTGCCTAAATATATCTTGCATAAAGTTATAAACAATCTAAATAAAGTCACCAAGTCACTCATGAAAGAATTATGTAATATTGTCAAAATTAATGTACCTGTGTCATTATGGACTTAAGCAATGGTGCTGCAACTCCAAAATTTGTACCATCATCAAACTCGAACTTTGACAATTGTTCTCCATTTGTGTTTGCTTTCCAAGAACTCCTCATTGTGGAATCATCAGCTGCCTGCAGAGCTGATTTATGTGCACCTCTTGAAGACAAGGCAGGAGCACTGGAGGGGAAAAAAGTTAATATCATAATCACATCATAATTAGTAAGTTGGGGTACGGTTAATTGAATGAGAGTGATACTTTCAAAAATCTAAGATGAAAACAAACATTTTTTCAAGCAATAATTTACCAATCTAATTATAAATTTAATCTTCTTTTGCTCCACCACTGGCTGCAACATTAACCAACTGGTGCATGTTATCTAGAACTACTTTTTTCACATATAGCAAACACATATAAAGCTTCAAATTTAGCTATATAATTTTTGCAACAAAGTGGATGATACAACTAGACAAGATCTTTTAGTAGCCATGAAGAAGATGCTAAAACTATAGATTGAAATCATTTCGTAATGATCATATAAATAGGTGTTGGTCTTATACACACTGAGCTTACCACAGTGTCCTGACACTTTAAAACAATTCTAGTGTCCCATAGCATCTGTACCAGGAAGTACCTCTCCTCTTGCTGTAGAAGACAAGGCCTACAAATTCTACATGCGATACTCCAAAACATGCACTTTGTCAACTCAGACTAGCATAAACTACTTTGTAAGTTCATTGGGATCTTTTAATACTACTTTGTCAACTTCATTTCTCTTTAAAAGAAACAGACCATCTAAACAATACCAACTTTCATTATATGCTCCTGAATTAGTGGTGTCTCATCAGATAATAGGTCAAACCCTTGCAAATAAATTACCATAAAACCTTTTCAAGCAATCCATACTACCAACAGATAATATTGCAATGATCAGGCACCAAGGAACATGATCTCGTTTTCTCATTAAACCTAAAACTTCTAATTTAGGCTTCCCACCACTATGACATGATAGATTATATTTCTGTTGAGAAAACCATGTGACATGGTCCTTGCACATTTCATTTTCACTTTTTTTTTCACTCAAACCCTCCCTCCAGGTTCACACTTATGGTAGTGCACTCATTTTTTTGCAATCTCGAAAGAGATGAAATATGAATTTGTCTTCTCATATTTATACTTCTAGTTCGATTAATCATACTTGGTTGATCTAGCAAGTCATCTGTCACATGAAGTGCTAGTTAAGATCCAGCAGCACAGAGATTATCGTCAATCAAGAATCCTCTAAAGTGATGAAGTTAATTAGAAATCATTTTTCCCAAAATTTCATTCCATCTTTCCAGGTTTGTGATCCTCAATTACTCATATATTATATTGAACGTTACTGAAACACCACTTTCATTACTTTATGTTGCAACCAGTTCTTGCTAGAATAACCATAGAGGAACAGTTGGATTCTTGCACAAACACTAGCAAAATTGGAAGTCCTAAAATGAAGCTAAAAGAGTTGTGAGTTGTACCCTCCTGGAAAATGAAGATATAGAAATCTGATTAGTTGAGGAAATGCAAATTTGTGATCTTCATTTCCCATAATGACACATATTTAATCCTGATTTACATGACATCATATTAGCACAGCGACAATAAAATTCTGATCGCCATTAACCATAATGACACATAACTAATCCTGATTTACATGACATCGTATTAGCATAGTGATAATAAAAAAAATAGCCATAATAAAATTATTGGTTCTTTTGTTAGAACCAAGGTCTGCCGTACTGGACCGTACCGCCCGGCACGGGCGGTACATACCGGTCTGACAGGCCAGCGGTACGCGGACCGCCCTGTACCGAGCACTGTAGTACTCGATAAGAGGCTAAAGTGTTACAGTACTCGATACACCGTACCATACCGGTACCGAGCCCGGATCGAAACGCCGGTACAGTACGATACGACAGACCTTGGTTAGAACACCATATTGTTCGGTTGCTATTGAAGGAAGCTAAAAGAATTGGTGAGGTAAACGAAGTGTAGAAGATATGGCAACTAGATAGCTGAAAGAATAAGCAAAAATAGGCCTAGGAAAGTTTATCATGTAAATTGAACCAGTTATGCAGAACTTAACCATAGATCCCAGCTTCTCATCTTTGTCAAATAAGAGAAGATTAATAGTAAGGAGACTTTTGATCCACATTTTTAAGCCAAGAAAACAAATTCAAACTCTGTATTATGAATGTGTAAGACATTGGTGCATCATACAATTAAGAAAACATAACTTTAAGTCCTCTTAGAACTCCAAGGCCATAAGAACGGCATGCCACCTTTACTTTTTCATGCCTTCAGCTACAGGTAAAAGTCTGATACGTAAAAACAAGGCTTTGTGCAGTTGGATTGGTTGTATCCAATATTTAGATCAATGGATTGAAAGACAGAACTACGACATAATACCTATTCTGTTCACCCATAATTTGCTGTAGTTTGACTATTAGGCATTCAAAACATCAGCATGGCAACCAGTAAATTAAACAGAAGAATTTTTAAATAATTTTTCGCTATTTAGAAGATTTACAAACTAATCTCTTTTTTCTCCTTAACAACCTATCAAGCATGTTTTTGTCTATATCTCATAACTATTGCAACTAAATGTAATCACATTATTTGGAAGACAATAATACCCAACATCTACATCGTCTTAAGAACTAAGAAGCTTCTTTATATAACAGTGATGGAAGGACAAGGCTCGCATCACTGAAAATCAACACTTCTGAACCAATATATTCTAGGATATTAATAGTCCTTCAAAACTTTTGGCATACTTTTCATCCACATGTGATTAACCTCCCACAAAGACCATTCTAGAGAATGGAAGACCAGTCGTAAACATGTATCCTTCAGCAATTGTAATTTTATGAGCTAGTTACCAAAAAAGTTGGGACAATTCAAGAGTAAAGGAAAAGTAGATAATGATTTAAAAGCGACAAAAATATAAGGAACCAAACGGCTGCTTCTTAATGGAAGACTTTAGCTTTAAAAGTTGGTGTTAGGTGGTGATCCTGCAAGGATCGCATTCCTAAACTTCAACATCAACTTGATCAAAATCCAAAGCATAACATACAGATGGCTCAAAAATAGAATGTTGCACATTAAGCAAAAAAACACCAACCTGATTGGAAGGTATTTAAATCGAGGAACAGTGGAGCATCTCATGATGTTTGAGCCTGTATTCGACTTTGTAGGCAATTTTTGAATAGTGTCTGTGTACATGCGATTAAGTTGGACCAAGAAGCCAAACAGGACAGCATATCGCTTGTATGATTGCTGCTCATTTTTCCAAAGGTAAGATTCATACCTGTAAAAATTTTATATAAACAAAAACAAAGCACATTATCTCTGCATCTTTTACCTATAACCTTATACATGTTATCAAGACAAATAAAAGCAGAACCAAAATTCAAGTTTACTAGTTTACCATATGTAGCAAAAGCAGTATAAGGATTTCAATTGTTGGTGTAGCATCAAAACTTTTGGAGAAAGTACTTACGTAGCCCAATCAATGGGATCCAGCCTCAGTGAGAAGCTATTTATTAGCCTTGTAACAGCCTCAACATTAGCAGAATCAGACTGGGCATATGGATGCTTCCATCTCAACGAAGGACTCAGTGATACATTTCTTGATGAATTCTCTGCGGCATTTAATTCAGGACTACTGGTGGTGGAATCTTTGCCCCCTGATAGAACATCAGCAATGAATTTTAGGTCTAGCAGAATTTGCAAGATTCCCTTTTCTGAAACATGAGATTCACCACTCTTCACAGCTGATAAGAAACTTTCGTATATACCAACCACCTGTAAGTCAATCTGTCAATTAGCATAAAAAATAACTAGAATTGTCTGGAGGCACTGCAAAATTATGCTCTCCAAAATAACTCCATAATTCTGTTTCCACCAAAGAATGAGCTCTTCATCTGACCAAAACAACAGTGGCATCAAGTGTTTACAACAAAAAACAGCCTGCGATAATTGGTAAATGGTTGTATGAGGATATATAGCACATATGTGACTCTTGTGAACCTCAAGGATGCAAACCATACTTCATCAACTGTTCATCTCGTTGCAACTGGAACTAACAAGTTGTGTCTCACATTTGTATATAAACCAGATACCTAAATATATATGATATTGAGCAGATGCTAGAAGTACCTAGTATCATATGCTTGATACTCTATACATACCCTACTGCCTATCCAATCTTCATCACTGCTAGAAACGAGTAAGTCTGCCCTCATTTATCTCTCACCACATGCCTTCTACTCGATAATTTACATCTATATCCTCTTCAGACATGTCAGAATCAGAGAAGGTTGTACCATGCACAATTCTATGGATGGGCAAAAGATCCCAACGGAAGAGACTATTGGCTAGTTTGACAACTGTCTAGGTGTTAAAAACCAAACTAACCAAAGTGGAAAACTGACTGGCTGTTTCAATCATGGTCCATATTTTATATGTTCTTCAGTTTTTTGGTTCTCTTGGTTTAGTTCCAATTTGGCCTCTTAAAAGAAACTGGCTAGGGGAAATGGCCGATATACCATAGAAAGGATTACTCTTTGGCTGGCTGGTTGGTACTGTAACCAGTATCACAATATTCCTGTGATCGTTGATCAGTTTAATAGGTGTATTCTTTTACAGTTCGTATTCTGGGTTGGGTCCATCTCTCTAGTAATCGAATGAACCGGATTGTAGATATGAAAGAGTAAGAACACAATGGGACCTTACCCTCCTTTGTCTAAAATTCAAGTAGAAGAAGGGAAGGAATTATTTTTCAGAAAAGGAGTTATTTTCTATTAATCATTAAGTTCAGAGTGCTATACTTAATTTAAATTATAATTTAAACTAGTAGTCAACTGTTAAACAAGATATTTATTACCTAATAAAGTTAACTTTAGTCATCTTCATTTCAGCAATACGAAGTAAGAAGTGTCTTATAATAAACATAAATTGGACTAAATAAATAGATTTGGTAGCTTTTAATAGACCAGATCAAAATTACACCAAACCCACTCCAGGCAACATCTGCACCATTCTGTATGTACCTTACACTTTCCCTTGCATATCCCTTCCATGATCCATTCCTTGATGATAAAAAAACCACTAGTTTCTTCTCTCAGGGAGTGCAGCCAAACCTTATTAAAAACTGATATAGACATAGATAAGCAAGGGGCTCATGTGACATGAGAAACCACAGTAAACTAATGGTCAAGAACTTTATATTAAAAGGCTAGCAGGTACACTAAATGAAATATATCATCTTGTAACGTTCACTGGCTCAAATGATAACAAAATATGTCATTTTCTTTTAAGTTATTCCTTGATTCTTCATCAAAAGGCATCACATAAACTTCTCTTCATTTCAAGCAAAAATGAAGACAATTAAAAAATCATGATCATTCATCAATGAAAGTTTTTAATTCTAAATGAATTTTTGGATTTGTTTCGACCAATATTAACTCTTTCTCGTAGATCATTATATGATCATGCTAGTAGATATTACATAACTAATGATTCTCAGATGTATGATGCATGTAAAGTGGCTCTACTATCAAGATGATACACAAAAATAACTTATAAACGAGCACCCAATAGATTTTGTCCCTCACTCAAACTACATGGGGCATTTTGCTATAAACCTTAATGATAAGCCTTCAAATAAAAATGGCTCTTGAGTTTCAAAATGACAATACTATATGCATGATACAAGAGTAAAGCATTTATTTATCTGAGTATTTGTGTCTTTAAGTCATATATATATATATATATATATATATATATATATATATATATATGTGCCCAATGCATTTCCAGTCTCCGACAAATGCCTTTGTCAAAATAAATCAACCTTATAGATAAGAAAGCATCCTTGTCAATTAAGGTATGTTACGGTTGACAATATTGAAAACTAACACATTTGAACTTGGTACACTCTCTCTCTCTCTCTCTCTCTCTCTCACTATGATCACCTCCTTCCTATCATGTTGATGCCACATCCTCCTCTGTCAGCATTGCCACCTCTTTCTCCTCTTATCATACAAGTCACCACCTTCTCCTCCCCCACCACGTTCTCCTCTTCCTCTCCACCTCCTCCCCACCACCTCCTCTGGCCAATGAGCATACCAACACAGTATATACCCAATCAGTACTGGATCAGTTCACCGAGGACTGTCATGATTACCAAATCGAGATTTGAAACCTTGATTCAACTATCATAGTCTATTAAAAGCAAGGATTGAAATTTCGTACTGTACTGATGTACCGAACTTTGCTCGGTACGGTACGATATGGCATACTGAACAGTATACCTAGAAAAAAAATATAAAAATCAATTTTAGTACCAAGCAATACTAAATATATAAATATATATATATAAACCTTCGATGGCATTATTCCACCCTATCCCCATCCTATATGTATTGATGAAGACAATCCATCTAACTCAAGCGTAGACAATGCCTAAATGTGAAGTTAGGCACTCAGGATCACTAAAAATATATAAAAAATATATTTAATATATATAAAAAAGATATAAAAATGAAAAATCAATATATAAAGATATAAAAAGATATAGATACGGCATACTGAGCAATCGCCTCGTCTGCAACCTTCAATGTCAAGGAGGTGGGGAGAAGAAAGACGACATCAACATCGGAAGGTTCTCCATGCGACGATAGTGGACGAAGGAGACCATTCGGAGATGAAAAATGTCGGGGTCTTCGTCGCCTTCCTCGAGGCCGCCTCTTTCGCTGCTCTCGTCGCCACCTCCCCTGATCCTAGCGCCTCCAACTCCCCCTCCAAGGAGGCACGACTCTCCTCGTCGTTACCTCTTGGATCGGGATCATCGAGGGAGGGCAGCGTCGGATCGAGATCGAGATCGAGAAAGGGCGTGGAAGACAAGTTCGCGTCGAGGTTTGACGGGCTCAAGTTCATCGAGACGCTAGTGATGACACATCGATGACTCCGTGGTACTCTTTCTTGACGCTTCTCCCTCTTCTTCGAACGCCCTCTTCTTCCTCACCCTGCCTAGCTATAGCTAGGTTGATAACGCCCAATAGCAGGCGTTCCGTGTGCCGGTCAGCTGGCGGATTGGTGCATACCGCTCGTACCGGGCGATATGGAATGGTATTAAAAACCCTAATTAAAAGTGTTAATATCAAGCCGATCTAAGTGGTAATAGCATAGCTTACCATATATCAAGGTACAAACAACAACTTTTTCTTCAGTGATCTCAGTGTATACTGTAACATACTAACATAGAGGACCAAAAAGAGGACAATGTGTGGTACATATCGAGGTTTAATTCATTGCAATAAACAACTTCAACAATTTGGAACTGATGTCTTGGAGCAAACTTGCTATAGAGCTAATTTCATTTGAAACTTCTATTGATAATGTCCAAATATTTTCTAGACTATGTCAGCTCTAAGGGAGATTTAAATGCTTACTTCCTGCTTGTATGTGCTTAACCTGCCAAGATATTTCTATGCATGTTTTGCAATTGGATGGCATGAGCAGGGATTGTTGGTATGGTCTGAAACATGTTATGCTGGAGTGGTATTTGGCAAGCATCAACTCAACTCACTATAGGATTTTGGATTTATCATTTCCTTTTTTTAGAGTCCTAAAATGCTACATTTACATGATTAAGTGAAAAATATACATTTTACATGTAGTGAGAAACTCTCTAATTTTGACTTCATCAAGTTTTATATTGATTGGGAGTCCAAATCAGCAACTAATGTCCAGTAGTCGATCTGGAGTCCAACCTTGAGCAACTAATATCCACTAAACTCCTTCAGCCATATAGTAACTTTTACATTTCAGGAGTGACAAATCCATTAAGAAACTGTTGGGCAACTATAAATAAACTCCTGTGATAGACCAAAGATATTTATCTATTCTCTTTCTTAATCACTTCCTTCCAACACTTTTTTCTTTTCTCTTTTTACTTTCTTCTTGTTTTCCCTATACATTATAGTCTCCATATAAAGAGGCCACATCACAGGAAATCTTATTGAATCAACAACAAAAATCAGCCTATCTTAGTCGATCTGTTAAGATATACATATGTGCATCTTCTAAGGTGTATGTGTATCTTCTATGCACTAAGGTGTATGTGAATCTTCTATGCACTAAGCACAAATATCAACATGACATCCTTGATTCAAAATTGGAGTATAAAAGCAGATTTTATTGACCATCCCAGGTTAGAACATGTTAAAAGCTATAGAAACAAATACAAACTACACATGGAAAGGAAAACATTTTATGTAGATGCAGATATAAATATCAGGCAGCTACTGACAGAACAAATAGTACCAACCTATTAATTTACATATTTAACATGACGAAAAGAAACATACCTTCTCTAAAAGTTTCCATGCAAACATTTGCAGTGTATATCTGTCAAGAACATGACCTCCAATTTTATGAATTTCTAGGCATGCTTGAAAGAGAAAGGAGGTGATATAGAGTGAAGGCACAGAAGGAAGAGCGATTGTCATCTCCAATGGTCCCTCATTGGATTCGTCTTGTTTGATGATTGTTACTTCCCAACCCTACAATGGCAATAGCTTCTTGTGTATAATTTAACTAGATGCATGACTAATTATCTCTCAGAACACATTATAGAAGTTTAAATATAAGAAAACAATTGTATTATAGACAAGTATAACACAAGAAAAAATGCAATTAGTTCGTGAATTAGCTAAAGAATAATGACATCACATAGAAACATCAAGTTCTCAAACAAGAGCAAGTTACATCCGATGTGTGATATCCGACAAGAAGAAATAGTTAGACAAATCTTTGGTACCACTTGTGTCTCTCAGTGAGACTTTTAACATGTAATGTGCAAATACAAGGCAATAATAGGCAACCAAATAGATTCCAGCAGAGTTAGTCAATGTCACTAGTACAGGTCATTTGATCAATTTCTTCTACTCCTCTTAAGTTATAGTTGATCTTCAATGTTTTCCCTTAACTACACGTATTACTCCTGCTCAAACTTCAAACTACCCAAAAAGAAATTTAAATTTTTCTTGTCTTCTTACATTATTCCTTATCTTTATCTTTATTTCTTCTATTAAAAACACAAGTATATATCTTTATCCAGGTTGCATCACATGAACTTATACAAAATGAGCAGACTAAGCACCAAATTGATATGAATAAATCATTTTAGGATTCTTTAGTAACCTCCTACTTCCCTAGCAACAAAAGTACAAAAGCTAATTGGGGCTATCTCCAAGGATCCTTCCTTACCAAGAACATCATTAGTCAAACTAGCAACCATAAAATCCTTTCTATTGTTTGAACAAGACTTCTTAGGTTTTTTTCTACCTTACCACAAAACACTAAGTTTTATTGAATGACTTTGATAAATTGTGCTTTTGTACACAAACATTTTTACATGAAAGAATCTCTATTAAATATTTGTATGTCTGTATATAAATACAAAGGCAATTAATGTGCACTCTCCATTTGGTAGCATAGAGCATAGAATCAAAAATCATGTAACAAAAACACTTGCATGTGTATAAATAGAAATTAACCAAATAGCATTATGGACTGGTTCAGATGCAACCTACAGATAATATGCTGATCAAGTAGGTGCAAAGCAATCATTGACACAATGGAAGAAGAGAGACACATTTAGTGCTTATGCTTAGATGCTAATTTAGTTCTTAGATATTTTCCAGCTGTACTGAAAATTAAAGGTGTTTTAAGCATATATGGAAACCCTACTTGTAGCCCTCTATGCATGCCTGTTCAAAGATTCAATAATGAGAGAGCAGCTAACTGGATGCATATCAATAATCATGTGGCTAGCAGAAGAGCGTCTTTTATATAATTCATATAGAAGGAACTGATTTTTATCTGACAGGAAGCCTGACTGTGATGAAATGCGAATTCCAAATTCCAAATACCTAAAATTAACAGTATTTGTATTTAGAAAGACCCTTCAACTATAGAAAGGAAAAACTTCTAGTGTCAAATGCAAGTTGTTCAAGAACTTCATTGACCTTTAAAAGATGTAAAATTATACCAAACTATAAAATTCACCCAGCTAAAACCTTCCAGAGTTGCTATGAATCTAAATTTTGCAATTAATGTATAAAACCGACAAAATGGTGCTTGTTATGCTTGGCTTCTAAAATATACTAAACTAAAAGTAATATCAAAAACTTATACAATACTGGTGTAAAATGCCACGACTTCCCTCTTAAAAAGATTGTCAAAGGAAAAATAATAATAATTGGTCTGATGGCATTTTTTTTTTCAAATTACATCCAATGTTGGTTAAAGAAAATATCACCTTTAACAGCATAAAAGATACTGAGTGAACTATATTCTCTATGAACTACAAAAATGTCTTCATTCTGTCACATGTATTATGTTGCTTTGATGTTTCTCATTTTCTAGGCAGCTTTGAGTTTGTCAATTTTGCCTCTTTGCTTTGTTAACACAGTACATATCATCACATAACATCCTAGTAATTTGAATCACGGCTCAACTCAGATATAACCGAATCAATAACATGCCAAGTTCTGACTGTTTTACCCCTATTTAATTGCGTGCACAACATAGCCAACTAGAATTTTTCAATTTCAAGGCCATCAGTCTCAGCTTTTTTATCCTATTTTAGTTACTTAATACAACATTCCCACACTACAATGTACACTTGAAAGAAATCATTCATTGAAACAAGTCATTTGGTTAAAATAGTTTACTGCATGTATACAAGTTCATGTTCAGTAATTATTCTCAGTCACCACAGGGAAAAAAATGAATGCAATCATTAAAATGTCAAAGATTTTTTCCTATATAATTCTTGAGAGAAGTATTTAAAACCAATACAAACTATGAGATTCAAGGGATATAGTCATGGAAAATAAAAAAATAACATGGAAATTATTATTATTGAGAACTGTTCAGAACATTGAACAAGAAATATATACCTGTAAAGGAGTGGATGCAGATAATGCATCATCTCTATTCAGATCCTTGGAAAGAATCAGTCCTAGATCCTTAGACACCCATATAGTCCACAAGCTATGAGCTCTGATGCATAATTCTCGGAAAATTTTGTTGAGTTCATCAAGTTTTGGGCTTGTGCTGTCATCCAATGCAAACAATGCAGCAGCAGCTGAAATTGTTTGCTTCCTTGGATTATCAAGAAATTGTCTTCTAGGACTTTTGGAACTGTCAAATGTATGCCTTTTAGGGATAGAAGAGATTGGGGACTCAAAAACCACCTTAGATTGCACTGGCAGAGGAAATGATGGTAGGCTAGCAGAGACTACACCTGTCATATCATTAACCCACTGTCGCGGGGAACCAAGAACTAGTGGTATATAACTTGAATGGTTATGCAATGCAAATAAAAGACGCCCTAGAAAAAGCGATCTCTCAACAAGCATCGAGTGAGGTAAAGAATGATTTTCCTGCTTGTTGCTGCCTAAAGAAGTAGAAAGCTGTGCAAGTTCATCTCCAATTTCCTTCAACAAAACAGATATGATGTTGTAACATTTCTCTTGAAGATATGGTGCCAACTCTTTTAACCTAATAATAGAGTTATGAGATTCTACAAAGCATATGAGATCCTCTATTATGCTCCGGCATTTGTTGTCCACCACATCTCTGATCCGAGTAACTTCAGGTCCAAGATATGTGTTAAGGCTATTCTGGAAGTCATTCTCATAAATTGTCAGCTTAAGTGCATAAAGCAATCCTGTTTTCTTTTGAATTGGCTCTGAGAACCAAATACCGCAACCATTAGATGGTTTCTTTAAGTAAGCTTGGAAATCATCCTGATCTTCTTTTGGATCTGTGGTCTCCACAATAGCCTGAATAGAGTTCTTCAAGTTGATATCCTGGCTCAAGTTATCAAACTCAGAATGCACGATCTCCTTCATTCTTTTAACAAATGCCTCTTCCAACCTATCTTCAAAGATATCCTTCCCATCTTTCAGAATGATGCCTCGAATCTGGTTCCATGGAGACTCAATGTCGGAGCCAAAAACACTCTTCAGCCACTGCTCCAAGCTATCCTCCAGGTCCCCTCGATCATCCAAGGCTTCGCAGACCAGTTTTTCAACAGTCGAAAGCCCTTGTCCGCTTGCAATTGCATCAATTATATAAGCACCGCCAGCCAGCACCCCAAAGATCTCATCGCAGCAGTTTCTCAACCACAAAGAACAGGTCTGAGCAATGAACTCTGGCTCAAGAAGAACCATGACTGCTTCCAATTTCTCCCGATGTGACTTCCAAAGCCTCACCTCCTCCTCAGGATGGGGAATCGCCCCAAACAACTGCGTTCCAGGGGGAGATCCGAGCACCATCTTGTAGAACAACGGCATTTCATTCAATGCGAGAAGAAAGAGCTCGCCCACTTGCCCCAGACTAGATCTAATCGTCCTCACCACATCACATAGCAAGCAGGAGGAAGAATCAGGGTCCAAGGAGGTACCCGCCAACTTCTGCGAGATCCACAACCTCCTGGAGTCCAAAAACAGGCCGAGCACCTGCTTTGGGTCGAGATCGTCAATGGTGGCGGCGGCAGCGAGGGCATCAGCATAGGCCGCGACGGTGAGCCCCTGGTCCGTAAGCCTCTCCCGGCTTCTCTGGGAAATCTGGGCCTTGAAGCCTTCGACGATCTGCCACTGGTGCCGGAGCAGCGGGAACTTGGCAAGCACCTCGCGATCAGCGGCGTCGTCGGCGAAGAGGCCGTGGACCTCCTTGGCGCGGAGGTACCGCCCGGAGGCCTCGAGGAGCATGGACTCGTCGAGGCAGCCCCAGATGTTTTCGGGGGTGTCGACGAGGTACTTGACCCTGGACGCGATGCCATAGACGCGGGCGCGTGCGGGGTTGGGGCTGAGGACGGGGGCGGCTGCAGGGGCGGAGAGGGAGCCGACGGCAGCGTCGATGGCGGCGAGGTTGGAGTCAATGGACTCGCAGGAAGAGCGGATGAGGAGGATGGAGTCGGCGGAGTCGATGAGGTCGCGGTAACTCTCGCCGACGAGTTGGCGGAGCTCCTCCTCCTTAGCCTTGATCTCCCGCCGCGTCGCCGCCTCCCCGGCACGGATCTCAGGGATCGACTTCGACCGGAAAAGGGACTCGGCGTCGTGGGCACCGCCGCCAGCCTCCGGCGGCGGAGGTGATCGCATGGGGACGGATCTGAGGGGTGGGGGGGGGAAACGGAGGGAGGGGGAAGTTAGCGGTCGGTGAGAGGAGGGAGAGGTATTTGCGAGGGAGGAGTCGTGGTGGAGGCACGTGCAGATCGGAATAGAGAGCGGGAAGGGGGAGAACGATGGGGTCGGTTGTGAGGCCCAAAGACGCATACGCACGGCCCACAGAGAATATTATATATATATATATATATATATATATATATATATATATATATAAATATTTCAATAAACACTTGATGGATAATATAAATTATAAATATAAATATCACAAGCTTTGAATGTTTGCACGACAAAGGGTCCTAGGTGATCCGCGGTGACAAAAAATCCCTACAAGTGCCCACTCAACATTGCTACAGATTAAAACAATGAACCAACCTTAAACAATACTCTAAATACCCATCCAATCATGTCCCACCGGTTAGCTCTAGGGAGTTATATTAGTTGACACTTCGCACCACTCTATGAAATTAGAAAACTCCTAAAATGACTATTTAGATGATCTATTTTTTGATAATTTTATCTATATATGATAACTACACACAACATATATTTAAAGGACTAAAATAATCATAAAAGATAATCAAAATAGAACTATATATCATGTAAAACGTGAACACAACTAAATGACTTACGACATAAGGAGGAGGAGAGGGGTTGCATGCCTTCATCGTTGCCTACAAGCCCCCGTCGCGCTATCGACTATCGCTGGTCCGGACATTCAGATCACGGAAAGTTAGAATTAAAATTTTAGTTAATTAATCCTTAGTTAAACGACCATAAAAGATTTCGTGAAGATTAATCCTTTATGGACGGACTCATAAGAAAATAGTATAATTTAGGCAAAACCAACTAAATCTATAACATTGTATCAAAGTAGGGCAAACACATTTAGAAATACTTGACATGTAAACATAAGAAACTTAACAAGACAGCATTGAAGGCAGTTAGCACATACGACCGTTTGAGGGAAACAAACATAAAGACGTAAGGAATAAAATTACTCAAAGGAACATACATCTAAATTTTACATTCAAAGAAATGACGAACCCTTCATGCAAGAAGCATCATGAGGACAAGCAAGTAGGAAGAATACATATGGCTTGATATTGATAATCAAACTTGGTGGTGCTTAAGACAAGCATGGTGCTTGGCAAAGAATGAGACCATGCAAAGAGAGATGGGTTACTCAGTTAGAAAGAGTTTGCTAATTTAAAGAATTCAATACTCATACAAGAGCTTGTATGCGGACGATAAACTATCTATTACCAACCTAAGGCGATCAAAACTTAGTATCATGGGGCATAAAAACTTTCTCTTCAACATGTGAAGAATATGTTTATAAGAGGCTAAAGTGTGTAATAAGTTCATTGGCCTTAACGAGAGCTATTTTGGCAACGAGTCACAATCTAGCAATTACATTCATGATGGTGGAACAATACATAGATTGTTCAACAAGACGGAGTAGTCCAAGAGGATGGTAGTCTCCAAAATTTCTAGAGGAAAGAATACAAAGAGAACAGTTACTCTAATGGGATAGATATTCATGAGGGATAAATCTTAATTCTCTATAGGGAGAATCATATGCAATGGACTATACATGTTGAGGGGGTATCTCAAGACAACAGCTCCATAAAGTTTAATGGACTGAATAAGCGATGAGAAGTTATCGCATAATCTTGTATGAGTAATGAGTTGGTGGATGCATTGCGAGATCAAGTGAAGAAGCAACCCTAGGCAACACCAAATAAAGGTACACTTAGAGTTGATGTGAAAGATCGAGCCCAATGGAGGGCTGACCCATGAAATGATGGGCGCGAGGGTTACCATCAACTCAATGCAAACCGAGGAGTAGAGTAACATGAGTGAAACTTGGTGAAGTCCTCAAGCTATATGAAGGGAGTTGACATAGAAAACAAAATATGAAATAGAGGCACAAAGCTTTCCTTGGACAAAAGTTAATGACTTAAACTCTTATAAATGCAAGAGTAAGATCATGTCCCTTATTCTGATGTAGTGGACTCATCTTGCATGATGTCAAAGTCGAAGGAAGATTCAAGGCATATACACTTTATCTCGATGAAACAATTGATGGAGGGACTAAGGCGACTCAACTTTTAGAGGTATAGTTAGGGTCAGAAAGCCTTAGCATGGGGCAAGAGGATGCAAAGGCAAGTACTCTTGAAGAATATGCTATAGCTCTACCATTCGAGTTACTATAAAGGAAGTTGTGTGTAGTTGATTATACTAGGAGCAAGGGCCTATAATCCAAATAATAGTGCACTAATTTTAATAAAGTCAGTGGACATCAAGAGTTATTGGGTGATAGATTGTATTAGAGATGTGTTTCATCTATGTGTGACCCAAGAGCAAGTGGATAAAGGTCAATTATCAAAAGAGCAAACACAATCAAGGGTGGTGAAAGCCCTGCGATGTGTTGGCAAAGGCCACACATAGAGAGATTATAGTCTGAGTTCATCCCACAAATATCAGAATGCAATTGAGATATCACCAAGATGCGACATGGTACAACAGATCATGATGGAATAGTTCGAGGCAATGCTACACATGTGAGAGAAATCCCATGAGGGACTTGATCATATAGATATATAATCGGGAGCTATTGGAAGCTCCACTTCAATGAGTAATATAATAGCAAGAAGGACTATTGATTTAATGAGTGAATGTTATGGTACCACATAGGCGAGTCTTTCGTGCGTTTACCAAATTTTACATTGGATAAAAATCTTAGTCATCAGTATACAAGGGCTATGTAAGATGGATTCCGAGTTCAAGTACTAATGAATCCCATGGGAGAGGGGACTTGATTATATAGAAATATGATTAAAGCAATTGGAGAGTTGGATTACTCCAAAGCTCATAGTCACTTACCAGAGCCCGAGAAGTTGGAAGACAAGGTCGAATAAGTGAATGTTGTTACTAAGGACACAAAGAAAAATAAAATTGGCGTAAGGCTTACAACATGATGACGGAGGTCACGCATGGGAGTTACAATCTATCTTTTTCATCAACTAAGGGGAATTATTTGAGGAACATAAATGTGTTGAAGCAAGTGGTCAAAAGGAGCGAGGAAGCGATGATGAATCCTGAGGGATATAGCCACACAAAACCATGCATTGATTAAGAGAGAAATGGACTCAAAGGAATGCCACATTGCCACAGAGGCAGGACTTCTATGGAGTCATCAATCTTTGTCTCTCATGGAAGGAAAGTGCATGGTCGTGAAAGGGGACCAAGGAGGTGAAGAATACAAATACAAACTCCAGGTATCAAGACAAAGCAAAATGACAGATATCAAGGAACATCGTAAGACCAGTGTCGATGCATTTTTCATTAAGATTGGTAAAAGTGGGTGACTTCAAGTCAATGTAGAAGTGCTCGACAAATGAACGGAGTAAGCAATACACAGTGCTATACCTTTCTTACTGAAATGAGTATATGATAAAAATGATAGAAAAGATGGTACAATCCCAAATGCAACCAAAAATATCAAAGGCTTGCTCCAAGTCGAGGTGAAATTTTATTCTATTCGGGCAAAGCTTATTGTATTCTGGAAGTTCAATGACAACGAAGATGTGCATTATAGTAGCTAACTCAACGCAAAGAATATAAACACTTCAGGTGCTTCAGAAGTGTGAGCAAAGAGGAGGCGATGGCTTGTAACTAGCTTGAGATATAAAGTAACCCTCGAGGAGGCAGGCGAAGTCATGTAACCTTTGCTTTATCAACTCTTAAGAGAATGGGTGAAATCAAGTACCCCAATTCTCTTATTTATCTACTAGAGGAGCTTTGTATAAGTTAAAAAATCATTCAAAGAGACTTAATGAAAGACAAAAATTATCAAATCCTTACCAATGATGATCGATTCTACCAAGAGTATATTACCCACTTTATTTCCTAATAAAATATTAATCAAAAGTAAATATGATATGAACCTACTTAGAGACAACAATTAAGTCGAAGAGGAATCGATGGATAAATTTCATGAATGAAAGACCTCAAAAACTTTAAGTCAACAAGATTATGCTTGTTAAAGCTTCAATAGACATCTACCTCATTCAAATAGTATAAGACATTTGAGAGATTGATACACAACAAGGAATGTCTTTTCCTTCATCTGAGGTATTTACAAGGCAAAGATCAACACAACTTGATCGACTACATATTAGTGTCAAAGTTACTAGCAAGCTGAAGCAGTGTTAGCATATTAAAGTTGGAGCACTCAACAATAGCGGTGGAGAGTAATTACAAACCAAGGGAGATGCATTGCAACTAAAGCATAAATTGAAGATTTACTAAATGTGAGGAGATATAGCGTCCGTAGAGACTTTGTTGGGGATGTCGAATAAATAAGTGGGAAAGAATATTATGGACAAATAAGTATATAGGACATTCGATGTAATATTTGTATATGTTTGTATCTTTCAACACAGTAGATAGAGGTTACAGTAAGCTTGGTAACCTCATTTTGATTGGCTTTTATAGTTTTTTTAGTCTTATAAATGTAGGTTACATGTAGTCATCGCGTAGAAGCAAAACTGCCAAAAAATAAATCATCTATGTAGACATTTTTGGTGTTTTCTAGCTCCGTAGAATGGCGTGGAGTGTCAATCAATATAACACTATAGAGCTACCCGGGTGGCACATGGTTAATTCGTTGTTTTGTTCTGTATTAGTGTCATTTGAGCACTTATGGGGACTTTTGATCGTGACGGACCACTTTGGAACCTTTTTCGCATGACCGTTCAAAGCTTTCGAAGTCTATGTGTATTATTTGCATTGTTTATCAAGTGCTTACTGAAATGTCTGCCCATGGGATCTCGAGTTAAATGTTTCCTTTAACTTGTTTTCTCTTTTGTATATCCTTAAGGAATTATAAGAAGTTTCGGAAAGGCTAATCCTTTATAGACAAACACTCAAGGGTACCACACAACTTAGGCAAAACCGGTTAAGTCTGTGATTGTGTGGGGCGCCCCTCTCCTTCCTCACCCACAACCAACAATAAGAGGAATTCGTAAACCATGATGACTAAGCAAGCCTACAAGCGACGAAGGTAGTTGTGGGGTCCAACAAGAGTAAGACTTTCAACGTTAGTCGCCTCTACATGCAATCGCGCCTATGCCATGGGCAACGGACGATGAATGACTGTTTGAGGTGGAGAGCGATTGCTAACAAGGTTAGAATGATCATTTTAATAAAAATATCACTTTATAAGAATTTCTCAAAAGGCACTATTTGAGAAATTTTGATTTTTTTCAAGAATTCTCCTATATAAATATATATCATAAGAAAACTTGTAATACATGACTATTAGAATAGAAATAATAAAAACATAATTGATACTTATATCCTTTAGAAACTGAAATCTGATAATTATGATGGCAAATAAATTAATATTATATTTTAGATATTTTTATATTCCTAATGTTTTATGATGACAAAAAAATATTTGTGTATTGTTATTATTTTTAAACTAAACTATTCAGTGACGGTAATCTAAATAGTTTGAATGGATGTTATGATCTTAATATTTGAAATGATACATGCTAATTAAATTTTGCAGGGATAAATATCCCATTTCCAAAATTTGCTATTTGTAAAATGAATATTTCAGTTGATAACTCTGTGATAGCAAGAAAACAATGATTTTTCAAAGCACACAAAATTATAAATATTAGAGAAAAGACACCCCAAAAAATCACTAATTGGTGAACCATACATTTGCTAAGACTCGAAGAGTACAAATCAATATCTCTACTGTTCATCAACATCAGAACCATTAGTACGGAACAGACATGCAGAACCCTTAACTGGATATGGCAGATATTACATTCCAAGTTTGCCAATGTATGAAGACAACTCAGTCTATAGCCATGATGGACACTGAAACTGTTCCTATGTTATTTATCATCATCTTAGTGCTTAATATGTTACAATTAGATTACACAGGAAAAATGGATGCAAACAGCTCTGAAGATAATACATGCCGTAGCTGAAAACAATTAGCTCTTTAAGCTTTTCACAGTCATGGTGATTCTAAGTGCAACTCCAAATATCTGCAAACTGGTCGGTGGCAGAAGCCAGAAGAAACGCCATGTGCACTCTCTGAAGCAATGATGACTTGATTATTTGTGCCACAGTCATCCAGGAGAAACTCAATGTAGACTTGAAAATTGGAGGCGATGATGACTTGATTATTTGAGCAGCTTGTTCATCGTCTCATCCTAGCTCCTGCAGTTGATACAACATTTATGTTTTCAGGTTCCAGAGCTTTGTTTAAATCTCGGCATTTCCTAAGAGCTGCTCTTATCTCCTTCAGTAACTCATCAACTCCAATGTGTTTTCTGCAAAAGTAGAGAATGCAATTACCACTATACTACAGTTTGAATGATCAGAACCAAGCAACAAAATGTGGAATAAGGGATACGATGAGAAGCTACTATAGATGATTTTATTCAATGTTGTATATGCAGAATATGACTTGTATGACAGCTAACTCAAAGCAAACAGTCTCCTGCAATCTCTCATGCCATAACTTGAGCTGGAATGCATAAGCTGTAGTCTCTTTTGCATATGGACAGTGGTGATCATCCACAATGAGGAACATGAATTTGCCACAGTAATAAGGTTTAACTTCTAGAAACCAACAATGAAGATAGTTGGAACAGGGTAAAGGAATGTAGGATACTTGAAACAGGTAGAAATATTAAATGGCTTTGGGAAAACCACTTCAAGAAAGTCTAGATAATTTGATAAAAATTTTGATTCACGAGGCATAAACTCTTTATGATTATAATACTAGCATATCATTTCCTGATTTATGTCCACAAATGAGTTAAAACTGCTTCTGACTTAATCTAAGTTGATAGGCTAGTAAAAAACGTCTGTCCATCAGGAACTTATCAGAATTATCTGCAAAAAGAGCTTACTACTTTATCTTTGAATATATTCAGTATACCTGCAAAGGTGACCAAGTATTTTAGCCATATTTTGGTAGTGAAGATGATGACAAGCAATGCAATGTAGTATAGACCATGATCAGTTTGGGAATAGCCACATGCTATCGCCCAACAAAAGGATTGGGTTTGATGGATACATTGGAGATCTTCGATCATAGAGTACCTCCAATACCAATGACAAGGAACAACCAGAAACTTGAACTAAACAATGTCCGATGAATAATCATTAAATAGAGAAGGTCAATTTGGAACGGTTTCCTAAGAGAACGATTCTCTGGAAATAGTTATCTTATGCCACAAAAAAAAAGATAAAAAAATTAACATAAAACCAAAGCAGTTTTGCTGACCCATAAAATGTTAATAGTTGTCTTTCAACAAATGAAGTGTTTGAAATGAGGGGTTGAGTCCCAGTATGAGTTCAGATATGAACACAAAGAACATATGTTTAATGTGAATAGGTTGTTAGTGTCCAAGAAAATGTTTGCGACTTCTTTAAAACCAGCTGTTGTATTATTACAGATGATAACAGAACTACACAGCAATGGAAGAAAACTAATGGATCTTAGTTTTCAAAGTATATCAGAAAAAACAAGTACAAAGAGAAATTCTTACAGTACGCTAGCACCAACTACTGCCAGAGGACGTGGATAGTCTTCAATCCCCTTCATCTCTTCACTTTTCACTCCTGAGGTAGGTACATGTTCATCTTCAGTTACAGTGGTCAACTTTTGGATCATTGCCAACTCAAGTGTTGCCTTACATCCAATATTAGAAATTTCTTGAATCAAATATGGCAACCTATCTCGAGCCTGTAGAAGTCATGAGCATAACACAAAATTGATCAAATGTAGCAAAGACGAATCACATAAAGCAGGGTAGAAGAGCATGTAGCTAATTAACCAAGGGAAACAAGACTAATCAAAGATTTTGTTCAGAGAATCAAATATCAAACACGTAAGATACACCTCAGGAAGGTCGGTCTTGTTTAACAGAACAATGTATGGTCGTTGAAGATACTCTGGGTTGTACATTCGAAGTTCCTGCAAAAGAATTACATTAGCCATGAATTCTACAGACTGTGAAATCAGCATTGACTAATTGAACTTTTGAAAAATCTAATAAAAATATTAACAAACATGAAAATATCCAATAAGAGCAAATTGCAAATAAATTTGATTCTCCGACAACTTTATACAAAACTAACCTGGAATGTCCAACATAATTAGCTGAATACAACGGAAATCAACTAGGAACATTATTGAGTAGCTCAGTGTACTGATTTGGGTTCTACAGGCAAACAATACTGGGTTACTGGTTATGAACTCAACCAAGACGCATCATATCCAGCTATGTGATGTGAAAACATTGAATTACCCTGATTATTTTACTTAATAAACCCAATCAGACAATAAGTTTTGCTTCACAAATCATCCAGGACAACTTCGTAAAGACTGAAAGTTGTCTACTTATTAATTAAGTGGACAGCCAAACCATCCTAAGCCCAACAGTTTTCAGCTACATGGTTTTGGGTTCAGATTAGTCTCTCATCAGGTGAAGGCCCAAAACCTCTAATGTTAATTCAAGTAAATATCTGCTGCACTTGTATCATCTAAACTGTTGTAATTGATGGATCAAATATACACACTCTATGGAAGATTCAGACTACTATCTGTCCTAAGAATATTATACTTCAAAATTCAAAGCAACAGCAAAATATTACCACTTGCTCAAGTTCTGACCGTACCATGTCCATCAACTGTAAACCACTTTACCTTCCTAAACTCTAAATCCATGCATCTCATCAAACATAATTAAAAATACACCCTAAATTATTTCGCCTGTTTTATCAATACAATCATTCCTTTCAGTAAATTATTAGAATTGTTGTGATCAAGGCCAATATACTGAACATGGTAATAGAGAATTACTCAAGAATCTAACATATATCACCTCCTTAACAGTCCTATAATCATCCACAGGGTTCTCAGCAGCAGCATCAACCACATGAACAAGCATCTGTGTTCTCCTTATGTGTCTTAAGAAATTACGACCAAGGCCCTGCATTAAAAAAAAATTCCTTGTTAAGGCATATAATAATGCCAATACAAGCAGGAAATAGAATACATGTGTGTAGTAATACCTTTCCTAAATGAGCACCTTCAATTAGACCAGGCAGATCTGCTAGTGTTGCTTCAGAAGAATATTTCAGTGCCCCTAAAGTAGGGTCACCATCAAGACGACCAAGATTTGGCATTAAGGTTGTAAAAGGATAGTCAGCAATATCTGGTTTTGCAAGTGTAATGGCTGCTAAAAGTGTAGACTTCCCCGCATTTGGAAGTCCCTAAAAAAGCAAAATATTTTGATCAACATGTGTATATCAAACAAATTTGACAGTGACAAATAGTGTCCCTAAAAAAGCAAAATATTTTGATCAACATGTGGATTAAGTATATCAAGCAAATTTGACAGTGACAAATAGTGAGCTAACATGGTAGCCAAGTTACTTTCATACATGGTGATTCTTCCAAAAGTATAGTTTGCTGATGCTTGTTTTCGGATAATCTTTGTCCTTAGTAGATATCTTCAGAAGTAATATAACATCGCACATTGAACCTTTAATTCTTTTTTAAAATAAGATATATTGAGATTTTATCATCTGGTACTAGTCTTATGTTGGTTTATCTATCTAATGGGGTTGAACAATTGCTTTTTGTGATTGCACATTTATACTTTGTTCCAAAACCTATTGTTCTAGACTGTTGCAAAACCTATTGTTTTATGTAAACAAGTGCACAAGGCTTCATGCCAGTGCACAGGGTGAAATTGCCCAGTTCCATCCTAAAGAGAGGTTACCAAGTGGTAACCTTTAGGGAAAATTGCCAGCCCTGTCTCCAAAACAAAGGTTGCTGGGTGATAACCTTAGAGAACTGGGCTTACCACCCAGTTTCAATTATTTAAATTGGGGGTATTGGATAAGCCTATCACCTGGTACCACTAGTTTTTCCTTCTTTTATTGGATAACTTCATTCACAACTATTTCTTCTTTTATTCTTTTCTTTTTTTCCCTTCCTCCTATGATCCTCTCTCCCTCCTCTATTTCTCCCATGCAACTCTTCCTCCTCCTACCTGTTGCCAGTGCTCTGTTGCTACCCCACTACATCATCGGATGGTCGATTCCTCCCCTTTCCAGTACTCCTCCTCTTCTACGTCCACCACATTTTCTTCCCCCTTCCCTACTCCTATTCCTCCCTCCTCGGACTACTCTAATACTACTACCTCTACCTCCTCCCTTCTTCCCCCTTCCCTACTCCTATTCCTCCCTCCTCAGTCTTTATCATTGGCCCATGCTGACCGGTACATTGGCATACCATATGTTGGCACACTGATAGATACAACCCATACCAATCCGACAGGCAAACAGTACAGGTCTAGGATCAAAACTTAAAACTTTGTTGAAGAGACTCAAAACTATGTTCCTTTACCCCTATAAAGAGAGGTTGTTTTCAGAGCTTGAATCCTCATTACCTAAATTGTAATGAAGCAACCTTATCATGATATCAGTTGAGGTACCTTCTGGATTTACATTAGATGTGAAAAGAAGAAAGATCTATCAAATACCTTTATATTGATGAATAACTTGAACATGTTTTTCATTTTCAGTCATCTTATCTTCACTCTTTTTACACCAATCGGAAAGAGAAAAAGGGATGTTTGCTATCATTCCGGTACCACTGTCTAATCAATGAGTCAAGCTTGTCTGCCCTTTCAAAGGAAAGGTGATCCTGCCTGTCCAAGGGGAAAAGGGTAGAAAGACAGATCTCTTTGACTCTCTTTATGATTTCAATATCTTAAAAGGGTTTTTTGTAAATAACTTAATTTGTCACACAACTACTTTCTTATATTGCTTAAGATGGAAAAGAAAACCAAATTAAAAAAATCAGAATTTGGTTCAATCGAGAATTTCAAAGCTTAATTTAGAATTGCAAACCTATAAAGAAGTTCAAATTTTGATTGAAAAATCCACAAAAAAGAAGCATTTATAAATCAAATATTGCATAAAAAGGGAAGATTATCTTCCGAAACAATTTTGGAAGTAAATCATTTCTAAAGAAGGCAGATTGATGAGCTGTATTCAAGGGTTCTAATTCTTGCTTATAATTTTCTTGAAATTATATTCCAGTTACACCTAAGGGGTCTTGAAAAGAATATTTAAACAGTTACTAGGTCCTCTCACTGTAAATTTCTTAGAAACAAATAACAAAGTCACCATTTCCCAATGACTTAAACTGAATCTCAATGTGTTTCACATTTCTTTAGCTTCAGTTCTACAGATAGCATTTCATAATTGACAAATAATTATCATCAGGTTCTATGTAATACTCATAATCTGTTTCATAACATTTAGACTTCAATTAGACATGATATGAAGTTGAGTCTTTAGAAATAGTTGATCAAACATAATACTCAAAATAACAACCCATCTTCACATTCATTGAGCTTTCAAGTTATAGATTTCAACTAATATGTTTTACAGTATTACTCTGCATGAATAGTTGATCAAACATAATACTCAAATTAACAATCCCTCTTCACATTCTATACATTTCAACAAATATGTTTTAGAGAATTACTCTACATGAATTGCTGTTGTTCGGACACAAGTAAACATGTTAAATAATCCTTGCACATACCACAAGAGCAACGTCAGCAACCACCCTTAGAATAAGTTCCAAGCTAACCTCTTCCCCAGGTTGTCCAAGAACTAAAATCTGGGGGGAAGGCAATAATATGCTTAATGAAGACATATATGCATTTACTGGATTATAAAACAACAATAAAAAGAAAATTTAATGCAAGCAAATCATGTGATATACATGGTGAGGTGCTAAATAAAGAACAAGCTGCGACGTCCCAACTATTTGGGGTTTCATTGAGCTCTATGTGAGCAATATTTATAGTTAATTCAAATCTTGGTTTGAATGGTGATATTGCTTTACAACAGTATATTATGCTTTTAAATAAACCCTGCTTCAACATATGTTCTTCATTTATTAACAAATACAAAAGCTCAAGACAACTGCAACACTCAAAAATCAAAATTATTAATGATGTTGACTTTCATAAAACAATATTCTAGTTTTCATATTAGTTTTCTAGTTCATTTTTCTCTGTAGAAAAATGGGAAACAAGTTGACCTATTCAAAATCCAAAGTTATTTCCCTTATTTGTTTACCTCACCCTCGATTTCTAGTACCATTGGTGGTGACACAGGTGGCTGCAGGAGTCATAAACAGCAAGTGAATGGTGATAGCAATAGTAAGGTCAGTGGTTAGTTATGAAGATATGGTGTGAAAGTGATGATGGTTGAAGAGGCAATACTGGTGTTCTAGTGATGTGAGGCAGCAGCGGTGGAGGAGGATGGTGATGCTGGCAATAGTTTAAGTGTTAATGGTGGTGCTATGATGGTGCTATTTACGAGCTGATAATGCAATCACCGGTGGGATAAAGATGGCAATGATATAGACACTATAGTTACAACAGTAGGGACGATAGTGATGGACAAAGCAACAATGGTAATGAAAATAGTAGTGGGATGGTGCTAGTGGGGATGGTGATTGTGGTCACCATACTGGTAGCAGGGTAGTGCTATAGCAGTGATGGCAGTGAAAATTCCAATGACTTTAGTGAACATGATAGTCAGCCACTGATTGTAGTTGCAAGTTGCAACAATGTGGTAGTGAAAGTGGTGATAAAGATGGCATGAGCCACATGAAAATGATATCAATGACAAGACTAGCACAAAAGATCAAGTGATTTGGTATATAATTTTGTAGCCTTCCAAAGTCTACAAAATTGAGAAAACAGGAGACGTGATTCCCCAAGAATATAATTTCCATTTTTTAATTAGAAAATTCATTTTTCAAAGTTTTCTATCTCCTGATTTTTTTTTTAGAAACTAAAGATATCTCTATAAGCACACCCTGGACATTCAAGCACCCAACCCAAAGTAAGTTCTTGGAGTAATTCGAATTGACACCATGTAATTTCACTTCTACATTTTGATGATACCACTAAAAGAGTTCAAAAGTCCCGGATGACTATTAATGTTGTCATCATAACATAAAAGGAAGCAACTTGAACTACTCATTAGTTCTTACCTTGTCGCTTTCATCTCTCATTACATTAGTAGTTAAAGCCATCAACCTTTTCCTTTTGTGTTCCGGCATCTCTAACAAACTAATCTGTCACAAAAAGAAAAAGAATTAGTGTATATAAGGCCAGAATAGAAAGTAGCCAAAATGTCAATTAATGATGTTCAGTTAACATTATAAATTCCCAGTTAAATGAAGATGATTATTAGCCATCAGACTGACTATTATTGGCTGATTTTGAGCTTTTATTATTGGCAACTTGTAACCTTTTGACAAAGGAAAGGTATATGGTATGCCTAGTTTTGGTAAACGATAGGTTTTGTCACTTATGCTTTTTTATCGCGCACTATGTATTATAAGTTTCCATTATAGGAACAGTGTAAAATGAAAAAAGAGCAAGGATGGATTTATTTTTTGGAACTTATTTACTGACTTGTCCTCAACACAGTCTCCCCATTCTTAATTCTTTCCCACGAACATTAAAAATACAAAGACCAACAGAATAATTGGACCAGCAAGCCTCAGCAGATCGGAATAAGTGTGTGCCACCCACGACCTAGGGCGATGCAAAGGAGACAAGTTTAAAAAACAAATATAATTTTAAATTTATTTGGCAATTAGATCTTCCCCTTTTCCCTTTCCTTCTCCTTTTCCTTTTCTCTGAGTAAAGATTAAATCTCACCGGACTGGACCTACCCATTTCTTTTCTTTCTTTTTTTACTAAACTTTTCTTGAGTTATATTTGTATATTTGTGCCACTCGCATTTGGCGATGACAACTGATGGCATGGTTCTGTATGATGTCATGGTCTACGCAACCAGAATGTTAATACTTTGGTTGGCCAAGTGGATATTACTGCTAGCTTTGGACTTCATAGTGAAAGTTTGGAGTAAATTTTTGGCTAAGGTTGGCATGGTAAGTGAAGACCAATTTAACAGAGGTTTAGATCCTCAATTATTTTGATTTTCATTTTTTGAGTTATATCTGCTAGTACAGTATGCTCTTTAATCACAGGATAAACTTGTTTAAGATAAATTGGTTGTCTAGTTGATTTAGAAGAAAAAGAACTACATGCCTGGAAACTTCTGCAACATGACAACTTCTGAAAAATAGAGTCAATCTAATACTCACCCCACCTTGTCCACCCCTTGCAACAAGAATTTCATCACCTGGTTGTGCCAAATCTGCAAGGATCTTTCCTCTTCTGTGTTTTACAACCGTGCCTGTCATATTTCTGAGATGTTAGAGACAGATGCAGATTTCCATTATTAATGTCCAGTTAAAGGTAAATGTATGCATTTGCATACTGTGAAGATCCATTTACATATACAGAGCGAGATACAATTATTTTACCATTGAGTAACCTAGATATCCAGAAAGTTATAGAACCATAAATCAATGTTGAAAAGGAAACAGTTCTACAGCTAACTGAACATTGTCAAGCATCATGCAACTAGTGTTATCCACAAGTAATAAGTTTCAATTTGCTAAATATTATATAAATTCCTCATTTATACATATGTGAATAAATATATACACAGACACATTGAGAGAGAAAGGCAACTCATCCTCTGTAGAAGCACCACTTGCATGTGCCACAGAAAGAAAATCTAAGACAATGTCATTAGTTGAAAAAAGATGCAATTTTGAGGATAGATAAATTTTATATAAGTTTTCATAAAATTTGAAATCCATACTTTGTTACGCAAACAAATACGTAAAATGTAGGTACCCATATTTATAATATTAAATTCCTAGTTAATTATAAAGCTTGGAGCTTGTTATACTTTAAACGGCTCTACCATTGATGATATTTTTAGATGTTAACCTAGAGGTGTTGTTAATTATGCAAATATTATGTGTTTTTGTGGTGCATTATGAATATACCACTGAACATGGTAAATGTTGTCATTTACAATTGCATTAAGTACATAAGTAACATCAAAAGGCAACATCGGCTCACCATGTAGCATTATCCTAGAACCATCAAGAAAATAAAATATATCAGGTTATTGGGGAATTTATCGATTTGAGCAATCTAAGATATTCAATGCATGTCATAAACAAAGACATACCTGTTTATACACAAAATCCATCCAGACTATTATAAAATTATGCCCAAATGAATCAGAAACTCCTTTTGTTGATTTATACCAAGAATTGGCAATCTCTGGTACAAAATCAATTCCACATGCATTTTAGCAATTAAAGAAAATAAGTAGAAACCTTGATCCTCAGAAGATATGCAAGTTCATATTCCAAAAGACACAAAAACGGAACACCTGTCACGGCATCTAGTTACAAGCTACTTACAAGTTATCGCATCCATAATAACATCTCAATCATCTTAATGAAGCAATTCCTTGATAACTTGTGCAAATACAGAAAAAATACATACCTACAGGAACAGGTATTCGTAAAGTTGGTGCAGCAAATCCATCATGGAGTTGTGAATTCAAACTACCCATGGCATCAACATTTCCCCCTCTCTTTGCACAATATCGTTTCTTTCGGTGAAACTCTAAAAGAGATTCTGTACTCTCATCAGCATATATGATTACATCACCCCCATGTCCTCCCATTGGTAAGATAAGTGAGCCATCTGAATCCCTTTTGTACGGGCTTTTCTTCCTAGTATTCTCGTGGCCATATTTTCCTTGTGTCTTTGAATTTATCTTTTGGTTTGGCATGCTGAGAACTGCACCATGGCCTCCATCTCCAGCACGTACAGTAATAATGACTTGATCGAAATACTTGTGTGGTTCTCTGATCAGTGCAGCAGTGTCAGTTGAAGGGGATTCTTTCACCCTAGTAGATCTACAGTTAATTGCAGTATGATCTATGATCTTTGGACTATAGCTCCACTGCTTAAACCTGCAAAAGAGGCAAGTAGAGGAATGGAATAGAATGAGGAGATATTTCAAACCCCATAATCATGAATATTTGAAATCCTCTGCTTAAAGGTGTGCATGAAGACTCGATACAACAACTTAATTTTTGGCTATTTAATACAGTTTAGGCCAAAGTTATTGTGCCAAAGAGAAAATGAGACAACAAAATTGGATATATGTAACATTGCATAATTCTGTTTATTTCTATTTAAAACAGAAACAGACAAAGATATCACGTGAGAAGGTGCCAGCCCACCTAAAAAGCCTTCAACTGTCCAGCATCCACTTCCCATGGCTAGCCCATATGATAAATTTTAAAAGTCAAGGACCAGTTCCTACCTACAAAAGCTTCAACCATCCAGAAATCCACTTCTTGTGAGTCTATGACGGTCCCATATGATAAATCTTAAAAACGACGACCAGGTTTTATAACAATCAGGAGACATACTTTTTTCTCATTCTCTACAAGACTCTTGCAATGCTGCTCACACTTACTCAGAGAGCACCATCTAGGAATGCTCATATATGCTTTTATTTTCCAGTCATATGCGTTTAATGTAAAAGCTATTTTCTATTATCTATGTGGTAAGTATGTTCCTTGAGCTTACAAAACAAAATCCATCAACTCTCTCACCCACTTCATGGACAAGGACATACAAATGTTGGAAACATATCAATTGAACATTTTGCTAAAACTAATTTACCATAATATTTTGATCGTAGAGGCGAGGTGAGATCCACATTCAAGAGTACTGTTGGTAGCGATTTGAGGGGGAGCACAATTGATGAAATCATGTTCCACCAAATCACCGTATTCGACTATGTACAAACAAATAGGAGGGTGTTTGTAATATGTCAAGGGGGAGGGAAACTAAAAATCTCAAAATTTAAGTTGAAGAGTATGTTCCAATTAAAATCATTGAGAAATCATAGAATATGCAAATAGTTGTGTATCACTCTCCTAGTATAATCCTAATTTGTTGACAAGATGAAGCAAATTATTCATCTTAACCATGGAATGTCTGAAGTAAAAAGATGTTGGCCATGAATTCAGAAAGTTGCAAATTCAATTTAGGTATCGTGGATCCAACATGACAATGATTTTTAACAAGTTCATTGGAAACTTTGAACGATCTCTGTTAGATAATATAAGGACAACGAAGTAGGTTTCGTTTTGACCAGTAATGTAGTTTAGGCTACATTCTGAATGAGGTGTGGATGAGGGATATCATGTGCCAGGGAAATATATGAGGTTACTGCACAAATGAGTTTGCTCAGTCCTAACTTAATTTGAGCTAGCATAGATGGGCCAAAAATTGTATTGTCAGACCATTCAGAACAGGATAACCGAAAGCACAAAGTGAACTAACACCAAAATAATAAGAATTGAAAGGCACAGTAACGTTATGCAACTAATGAATCATTGAGTCCCTTCCTTGCTTAACATCAGAGGTACCCGAGCAACTTGACCTCCCAGGCAAGGATGCAACATGAAGATTCATTATAATTCCCACCAGACAAATGATATAATGATAGTTTCAAGAAGTCCTCATCCGGCTTCAGAAAAAAATAAAACACATGAAATCGAGCCATTCCACATAAGAAACGAAAACTACCACTTGGGCACAAGAAACTGGACAGTGTGTCCCTTTAAACTCTCATCAATATTTTAATTTTTTCTTTCCTTAACTATAATCAAATTGTTTCATATGGAGAGAACAAATTATGTCCACCTGTGCTTTGAGATTCTCATCAAAATTCTAAGTTTCTTCTTAACTATAATCAAGTTGATCCATAAAGAAAGGGAAAAAAAACTACCAATCCACAACAAAGTGGACTGCCTGTGCCTTGAAATCTCCTTAATATTTAAAATTTTCTTTCTTAACCGATAAGCACCCATGCAAGAAGATGATGTAATATGAAAAAAAAAAAACTAATCCCAACAGTTTCTATAATACCCGATTTAATCCCTCATCCGAAGTAGAATATGACTTGAATGGACTTATAAGGACTACCTGTACTAACATTAACTTGGACAAAAGCTTTTGGAGTTTATGATTCAGACTCAACAAAGTTACTGGGACAGTGTTTCATTTGGTCAAGTCATGACAAATGGTATCCGACCTAGTATTAAGCATGGTGAGAGACCTAGTATTAGATATAGTAAAAAGCACGGGACTAGAGGGCATGTTACAGTGTGATATGTGTTGGACATGGTGAGGGGTTCAAGAAGAGAAGGACTATCCGTGGATTAAACAAAGCCACCGCTAGATTGGACGTCACAACGAAAGCAGTAGAAGACATAAGGATTATATGGAACCACCCTGTCAGGATTTGATTTTGAACTACGTTAAGTTGCCAAGGATATCAGGCCCTTAATTCTACACCGAAAGTAGAAGACATAAGGGTTAGATCGGTCTCCTAGCACTGACTTTGGATCATTAGTTCGAGCTTAATAAAATTATTGGATCAATTATGTTATCCGGCCAAGTTGTGACAGTTTCATCGACAATAAATCAAGACGATGAGCGTAATACGATGGTTCTCCACGATAATTTCAAATTGCATAATGATGATTCGATAGAGTCAGCTACGCATTACGAAATATTTTGTCCTCGACAAACAAGGATCGTTGACGACAGAAAGCAAAGAGCATAAGAACATCGACATTGGAAAGAGGCGAACCTGCGGACGGAGACGACGCGAGGGTTCGAGAGAAGAGAGAGCGATGACAGGTCTCTCAGGGGCCGCTGGGCATTCAAAGACAGAGGCGGACACAACAGAAGGGCCATTTGAGCGGGCGAGCGAAGCGATTAGAGAAGACAGCGGTGGCGATGCCGGCCGAGTCGTAGGAAGGCCAATAAAAATATCATCCGCCGAAGGTATGCTTGGAGACTGAAGATCCGCCGTTCAAGACTCGGATCGACGGATATCATTCAGCCACGTATTGGACTAAGCTGGGCCGGGCTGCATTGAATTGCGTTGGATGACGTCGGGATGGGTTTGGATAAGACCGATAGTATATATATATATATATATATATATATATATATATATGATTAATAATTAATGATAATTAAGGGGTTATGAGAAATAAGAATATGATTAATAATTAATGGATTGTATTCAATAAAATTATTATTTTATATTTTTTAGATAATTGTATAAAAATAAAAAAATTAATAACAAAATGGAGATCGTTAATAGCAATCTCAATTTTCCTATATCCAGCATCAATAACTAATGAATCTATAACACCTTAACAAAGTGAAGGTTTATGATTGATTGAAAAACTTAGAAACATAAGGTTATATATATTAATATATTTTTTGATTATCTGACTAGGATGGTACACTCTATATCTATCTCAATATTTTATTATGAAATAAGTTTTGCACTGTTCTACTTAAACTTTGTAACTTATGTCAAAGTGATTTTGTGATTTGATATATTCCTATTATATCCCAAGGATATGACACAATCGTGTCAACCACACAACAATATAACATTGACATATCAAGCACATAATATTAAGGTGTATTGATAATTATTCTCACATTATTATTTATTTATTTATCAAATATATAAATTTTAAATATATAAAATATGTTTGGTATGTATTTATCTACGTATGCATGTATTAAGAAAATTAGACTAAATCCCAAACAAATTCAAATCAAATTGATTTGTTTTTGATGAGTCGAACCGAATAATAGGCCACGAGTATTCTATTATTAGATATTAAAAATAATATTATTAATGAAATCGCTTTTTTGTTTGTTTGTATGGGTTACTTACATCTACCCGACCGTTTAAGATTAGAGTCCGACATCCTTTGATTAGGTTTCGGGTATGTTCAGGTAGGAAAGTAATTATTCGAGTCGGACTCGGACTTACATAACGAGGATGCTAATCGGATTTCGGATCCGGTAGCATGAAATTAGCGGGTATTCTACCCGTTATTCCTCCAAAACCGCACTCCACAGCGTATGTTAGCCCCTGGCGCAACAAAGACCCGAGGGCAGCCCCCAAGACACGTTGTTTTCGCCCAGAGCCAATGCTTGTCCCCACCAATCTGAACTTTACGTGAACTCGGCTACCCGCTCGATGATTGCAAATGACGATGGGACCCATGGAAAAGACTCACGGAAACGCTGCCCCTCCTTCTCAGGGTGAGCGATGCGGGTTGCGCGAAGTAAGCTCGAACGAGGAACGAAAGAGGCAACCTCCTCCTAATTCTCTCTTTCATATATACCATCCGGTTCTCCCCTTTCTCTCGCGTTCTTCCTCGTCCGCCTTCGATCCTCCTCCGTGGCTCCAAACCCCTGTCGCTCCTCCCCGAATCTTTCCTCGAGGCCGCTCCTTCGTCCCCCTCGTGCCTTATTTCCCATCAAAATCTTATCTTGTTTGGCTTTTCTCGTCGGATCCCCGCCGCTCCCTGCTGCTGCACGTGATTCGTCCGTCAATGCTGCGCCTTGAGCTGTAGGAACGACCGTCGACGGCGACCTAGGCTGCGATGAGCACTCATGCAGGGTAGGAGCGCGGCGGCGTGACGAGGGGCCGTTTGCTGGCGGCGAGGGCGGAGATGACGACCTCGGGGACGGGGGCGGAGGCCGCGACGGCGGCGGGGCCGGGACAGGTGGTGAAGGTGAAGCGGAAGCTTCTGGTCGCGTGCATGACGTGCCCCATCTGCCACAAGCTCCTCCGCGACGCCACCACCATATCCGAGTGCCTCCATACGTGTGAGTCAACCCCCGCCCCTCTCCCCTTCGCCTCCACTTACTTGGGTTTCTTATCCCTCGGATCCTTTGAGGTTGCGGTCAGTGGCTTTCTTCGGTGATACTACGTGGTTGCCCCGTGGTGTTGGGTTTCTACGATCTTGCTTCTACGTTATTGTTTTGGGTCCATGATGTTCTTCGTGTTAATGATTTGCGTACTTATTAGTTCTTGATATCGGAACCAAGCAAGCGTCTGAACAAAGGCCGGATCTTTGGTATCTTTCGAGGTCTCCAATACCTTTCCGCTTTGGCATGAGGCTTCGTTGTCGCATGCACTGGTTGCCAGTTCTGGCGTCTGTGTTGTTTCGTGCCTTCCACTCTGCTTCCATGATGAGGCAGGAGAAATGATTACTGGTTTTCGTATGCAGTACATAGCATTTTCTTTGTCTTCTTTTGGTCTCCGTTAGTTCCAATCGAGTGGCTTTCCCGGGTTAAAGTTGTATTTTTTTTAGCAAGGAAGCAAGGGACGTCAATGCATGCAGTGATTTAAACTGGGTTTTTATCTTTGGTAATGTATAGACGAGTATTTCTTTTGCAACATTTTAGATGTTTCCTTATCCGGGAGGGAAGTTGAGATTGTTTTGTGTTGTTATGCGAGGTGCTGAACTATTGAGCTGACGTGGAGTTCTTACCTGATCATAGATGCCGGTCATAGACTTCTCTTACTTGCTTGTTTGATCCTCTCTGTTAATTGGTCAACTCTGAAGAAGTACTGTAATATGATCTTGTGGTTAAGATATCTAGATATCCTCAACTGAATCCCATTCAGTTCATGATTTTTATGCTTGGTCTTTTGCTAATATTTTACGGCTGAAGCTTATAGTTTGTATATCTTGTTCATATTCTTGGAAGTAGGGACAGAATCCTCGAATCATTTTTTTTCATAAACATAATATGTGTTGGAGTAATGGATTGACCATTATACTCTTTTATGTGATTATTTGCTGCAATCTCTGTGTACATGTTTGCATTATGTTTTGTGTGGTTATCTTTGGCTATTCTCCTCCACTTCCTTTTGTAACAATCTGACTAAAGAGCTAACACCTCTCTTTCTCTCGCACCCTCGAGTTGATCTATTATAACCTCCCTCCACACTTTGCAATTGCATCTGGTTGGTGTTGGTCACTTAAATTGGAAGTGTGTACTAGATTTTTAGATTTTCAAAGTCAGAAGATTGTTTTATGACTTCTCCGAGATACATTTAATCACTTTGATATTTGTACTTGTCAACAGTTTGCAGGAAGTGTATATATGACAAACTCAATGAAGAAGAGGCAGATTTCTGCCCTGTATGCGGTATTCATCTGGGTTGCCTACCTGTAGAAAAGCTCAGGTAAATTTGGTTTTCTTGGAAAACTTTATGTTACATGGTTTCCTAGTTTGACTTTGCTATATTTATTACTTTTATTTGTCCCAGAAGCCTTGTTAATCTCTTTTTGAGTTGTAGAACTTATATAAGTTTGTGTAATTATTTGCTTTTCGAGATTAGGCATAGCCCAAGTTTTCTTCGATGCTACTACTTTACCCTTCTTTATTATTGATGGATGTTGACAAGTTTAAACAGTCATGGAGAGTTTTAATGGAAAACCTAGAAGCACCCAACACCATAAAATCTTGTCACACTATGCTGAATAACAGGGTTGATAACTGTCCCAATGATGGGAAATTACTAACATGTACTTCATATTCAGTCTTGAATAAAAGGGGTTTATCATGGGTCACATTTAATGCATGTGGTGCTGTTCTGTTCATTTGGTTGAGAGAATGTTCTGTAGATGGTGAATGCTTGCTAAAAATGTATATCGAGGACAATCAAGAGGATATTGGTCTGGAAATTTAGCATGAAGAGAAAATGAGTTAAATTCCCTGAATACCAGCAAGAAGTTGCATGCTGGGCACCTTTACCTTGCATTATTTTTCTTAGGACTATACCACAGCATATGATCACGGCCCTCATTACTAGTTCATTCATCTAAGGCAGAAAAGGGTTTAAGAGAACAAGGTGAAGTTCAAAAGAAGCTGAGTATTAGATAGATGCATTATAACAGTTGGGAAGGATAGAAATGATGAATATGTTAGAGAAGGTCGGATTCATCATTAAGGCCACAGTATAGGAGAACCTATGAGATCTTCAGTTGCATGATTCTTAGTAATATCTGCTTGTTTTCTTCTCTGAAGACTAAAGAAAGAGCGCAGAGAGCCAGTCCCAATGCAAGATGTCAGAAAATTTTGTTTTGTACTACTAACATTGGATGAAGATTTTCATAAATGCGCATGGTGTGGATTCCTAATGCCAACACGACTTGCCAAACTACGTAATTCTTTTATCATCGAGCTTTCTAGTAAATTTTCGTGTAGGACACTGTTGTTCATCTTGCTGTTAGTAATTGCTTCTTCAATAAATTTCACTTGTTGCCTTATTGTTATTTCTTGATTACCTGATATATGTCCATCAAATGATATAGACCCATGAATGAGGATTTAATGGGCTTTTTCAGTCCTTGAACATGCATCTTAGAAGAGGCATTCTGTTTATTGTGATAATACCTCATGAAGGCATCATGCCACCAAACTAAAGTGAACTTATTTTATAGGTCTTTTGTTTAATCTTTTTTTTGTTTCATTTATTAGGTTTAAGGGTCATAGATGTATTACTATTTACCATTAGAATTGGATTTTTTTTTCTTATACGTTAAATTGCAATTTTGTCTGGTGGGTACCTATGTATGTTGATTTGGAAGGTCCTTCCTACATGCCCACAACTATAGAGATCTTTAAGTGTTATCTTAACCAGTTCTCAGAAGAGTCTTGTTTTCAAGTAAAACATCTTTGTTAATGAACAATCCAAATTTCTGAAGTCCTATTGGATGCTGTTGGCAAGTGAAGCTTATAAATGTTGATTAAAGTAGAACCACATCTCTCAGAATGTTGTTTGTGTATAGGTTAGATTTTGGTAGTTAGACTTAGATGAGAGTGTCGTATTGATTATTGTGATGCCATTCACCTGCCTCGACCAGATAGCATTTCACTATAGTTAAGACAGTATATTTGATGGTTCAACAGAAGATAGGATACTTTCTTTCATTTGGAAACTGCAATTTGCCCACCTGATTATGCAAATTAAAATTTTAATTTTGAAATACATGGAAATCTTTTGAAAAATTTCTAAATAAATCATGGTATGCTTGGGAGGCAAAATCTAGCAATGAAGAATGTCACGTGAAATTTCTTGTAGCAATATATCTTGAAAGTTCTGATTGAATTCCTTAACTGTTGTCTATAGACTCTTTTGCCAAGATACTAGATTGTATAAGTCTTTAAGTTATTCGTATAAGAAATCAAGCATATCTAATCCCATTGTATGATTTATCTGATATATCATGCAATTGGCTGCCATATTCACCATGGAACATCAGGAAAGATAGATGAGACCATTTAGCTATACAATGACGAACTAATGCTCATATTTTTTTCCATTAGGAGATTCTCTTAAATGACTTGCTTATAGAAAATATGAGGAACAATTGACCTACAAATTAAGATAAGGGCATTATAAGAAATTTACATTGACTTTCAGATTTATTTTAGATCCAGTTGATATTTATTGTGGGTAAAGGGAAGGCCATTACCTCTCGTTGCTATGCTATGGTGAGACCAAGCAACTGAGTTCCATATTTAATGATGTGCATATGCAATTGTGTTACAGACACTGTCTTTAAAACTAATACTGTCATTCATCTCAATATCACCACTTTTTGAACTGGACTAAGAGATATTAATGTATTGAATAGTAATGGCCCTCTTATGACTGACAGCTGCCATGATTGCTTAAAACCGCTATATAAATGGTCCACAATCCACCTGTATTTTGGCAAGAGTCATGAAGCACTCTCGATGGTGTTTGGAGTTTTTCTACAGGTTTCTTGTTGTTTCTAGCATCTAAGATGTAGCTTTCACAATTGCTCTTTTCTTTGAGAAGCAAGGGAATTTTTTTTATTTTGTGATATATACTTCAGCTTCATATTTTGGTCTAAAACCTTGAAAATTTATGTTTTTAATTTTTTATGGTTGGGCATGTTGTCTTTGAAGTTTGAACAAGGTAGCCATTTTCTTCTCTAATAATTGACTGAAATGAAAAATGCTTTTGGATAATGTCAAGTTTTCTGATAAACTAATATCTAGTTGTTCCACCAGACATAGGAAGAAGAATGTTAGACTTAGATTCTTGTCAAACCTTAACACATGGGCAATCTTGTTTGAGTTGTTACTTTAGTAACATACTGCTATAGTTATCTGTTAATGCATATCTCAATACTAAGATTATTCACAGAGCTGACCACAATCTGCAAGATCTGAGAGCAAAGATATTTCCTTTCAAAAAAGCAAAGGCTGGAGCTCCTGATCCTTCTCCTTTCATTACATTGCCTGTTAGAAGAAAAGAAATATCACTTTCCTCATTGGTGGTGAACACTCCCCGAATAGCTGCACAGACAGGCCTGACAGGAAGGCGAAGAAAAGCTGTTGGCAGTAGGGCTGCCACATCTCATGGACGGAGTCCTGCTACTAGTGAATCCAATATAAATGAGGATAATGATATTGATAAGTTGGCAAAAAAGTCAAGCTCAAATGGAAACCCGAGTAGGCTGTCCCTCAGCAGAAGACAGGTAAAAGACATACTATTTTGTTTTCTTTTGTGGCTAAATAAATTTGCTGCTTAAACTTTGAGTGGTCCTTTTTAAACTTTTTTTTTCACTTTGTAGAATTATGTTTACATTTTCAGGCTTCTTTGGGTGCTGACATATCCAGCAACACTGCTAAAAAGGATGTAGAGAATGGTGGAAAGCCCCTTCAGGATAAGGCGGAGCTCTGGAAGCCTTTAAATTGTTTGGTTGAAGCTGCAAATAGAACAAAATCTTGTAGGTCCAGTATGCAGAATCTTGTTTCTAAAGCAGAGCAAAGACATGTTCCTGATAACGAAGTAAATATTAACAAAACCAGGGTTGAGGAACATCCTCACAAGTCTGAGGTGAAGGATGAGAAGAATGAGAGTGATCAATTGCTTCCAGTGACAGTAAAAGCCAAAAGGTTGCAAGGAGTCAGCAAGAAAAGGAGGAACCTTAAAAACTCGGTGCAAATTTTGCCTCATGCTGCAAATGCTCAAAGTGATCGGAGGATGATAACTCCTTTGTGGTTTTCCTTAGTTGCAACTTTTGACCAGTTATGAAGCTTGACTTTTGGCAGTTATATATTTCATTGTCTGCAGGGCACATGCTTCTTATATTTGATTGTCCTTTTACTCATCTCATGTGAAATGGTTTCAGGACAGGAGATTCCTCATTGCCCCAGATATCAACTAGTTATTTGAGGATAAAGTGAGTGAATTTTATCCTCATGCAACTGTGTGACTCTAATAATTGCAAATTTGCCCTTGTTTAATCTTCCTTTTTTTCATTTTAAATATTTTCAAAATTGTGCTGGAATGTAGCTATATTTCCTTTAGTTATGTAAAATGTGTACCAAGTCTTTTGGTGAATACATTTGTCAATAATATTTAAGTTGTAATAAAGAACAGAGCAAGATAGTCTGATAAAAGGATATAGAAAGCAAACAATCAAAATTTTCCTGATTAACTAATGGAGCATATAACCATATCTTTTATTGGTGACATGCACAACATTGCATAATTAATTTATGAAGGGGCTAACTATTTTAGCTGTATTTGGTCATCCAGTTAACTCCTATGCAATATAGGTAATGTAACTATCAACAAAGTGTAAGTTCTTGTACCATATTTTTAGCACGATATGATTCTATAATAGTTTCTTTTCAAGCATTTTGTATATCAACCATTTAATTGTTCTATTTTTTTAATTGATCCCAGAGATGGTAACGTACCTGTTTCTTACATTCAGAAGTATCTTGTCACCAAGCTTAATCTTGTCAGTGAAGCTGAGGTAAGTCTTCTCTAAAACCAATATATATTACTTATATCGAAAAAGTTAATGTTTTTGAGATAGTGAGGAATCAATTCTATTAATATGTGCTGTTTAAAATATGAAAAAAATGCAACATAACAGAAAGAATGTTAATATATTTTGAATTTTCTGGTTGAGTTTTATTTGGTTGATAGTGAGTTGTTTTAAAGAACCAAACTTATTTGTGCTGTTTAACATAAAAAAAATGCAACATAACAGAAAGAATGTTCATATATTTTGAATTTTCTGGCTTGAGTTTTATTTGGTTCATAGCGAGCTGTTTTAAAGAACCAAACTTAATTTTAAGCCAACCCAGGTTGCATTCCACTATAGTTCTGTTGAAGTATATTTTCCTTACTAGTCTGTATAGTTAGCTTTTCTTAACATACATGGTTATCATAAGCAACATCAAAAACACAAGTACGACTGATTTAACTTAACATCGACATATCTTGCATTCACTATGCCATGGTCGATAAGCTCGCATGTCTTCAACTCTCTAACTGGTGTTTGCAGGTGGAAATCACATGTCACGGTGAACCAGTGAAGCCCACATTGTCTCTGCACAACTTAGTAGAACAATGGGTACGAAGGGGCTCATTGCAGAAGCTGCAGGCAGTTATTGGCACCTCGGCCAAAGAGTTTGTTGTGGTGCTAGGCTACAGGCGCCGCAGGGTTCCAGCCTAGTGAATGCACAGCAATACCAACAATCCCAAACAACCTTTACATCGAATTGGCCGTTGCCGGTTGATTCTTCAGGACTTACCTCTTGCGTCTGAGGTGCCCCTCCTTGTGCATCTGACTCAGCTTCTGTGCTTTACGATGTAGCAGACCCTGTTTCAGTCGACGAGTGTATTCTTGTTCATACAACTTGTGCTGTGAAAGTGGTGGTATGTTCTTGATTCACATGAAACACCAATTTGTCCTCAGTTTAGCAGTTATAAATGAGGTGGCATATCATTATGGTGTCATTTTAGCTTTGAAGAAGAGAAAAGTATTTGGTTTTACTACTGGATTGTCTGTATATTCTGTGTGTGATTCACCATTTTATCTTCTTTTTCTGCTTCAAAATCAATTGAAACAATTGTTATTATTATAATTGTATTGCAAGTATATCTGCATGGTTTTATCATCTCTATTTCTGAAAAGAGTTCTTGGAAATGAAAAGAGACCAGAATGCTGCTTTATTAATTGTGGAGGAGTGACTGGTTGGCATTCTCACACCTAGAAATATAACCAAGATTAGATTAATAAGGTGGATACAACAACAATAAGTAGTAAAATTTTAACTCCTTGGGATCTGTCTCTCTCTTTTCTTTTCTTTTTTTAAATTGAGTTCTATACAAAATAATATCTGTAATTAAATGAAAAATGTTTCTGTCAACCTGTTAAGGAATTCATTATCTCACATCTAAGGTTATATTCTCCCTATCTTTTATCAGAACAAAAATAATTAGACAATATTTGTTGCAGATTTAATCAAAACCACTTCTTTTTTCTTCATCTTCTTACTGGTTGCTCATCAGAAACAGGTTAAGAAGAGGATTTCAACTCATGATCTCTTGACAAAAAACCCGAATACCTAAACCGTCTACCCTAGTGGACATCAGCTATTCTAATATACTTTGGCTAATTAAACTCATTATTCCAGTTAGAGTCATGATCTCCAGCATAAGTTATACTTAATGAAAGCTTTCTGAAACTTTTGACAGTTCTATGTAAAGATGAAACAGTTCCAAAGGTGAAAGAATTGACAATGAGCTGAGAAAACCAGTGAGCTTCAATGCTGCCTCTGGTACAAACAGATTTCAGCTTCATAAAAAACATCATGGTTTTATATGATTCAGAAGCAAATCCACAGGCATTACCAGCAAATTTCTCGGTTTTCTTAGAGTTGTGGATTCAGAAGTACACTACTGATCCATCTCTATGAAAGCTAAAATGAACAAGAACCTTCCATCACCTTATGCTTTGCTCTGTGACAAGTCATGAAAATCTATATCAGGAAGTGCAAACTATTGTACACAAATCTGAAAGTTCCATCCATTTTGTGATAGGAAAACTCAATACTTGTAAACATGTTGGATTTTTTTTAGAATCAGATAAGTCAATTGCAGGATGAAACATACATTCCAATGATCATATCTTAGAACACACACACAGTTATTAGCTATCACAGTATCATGCAGATATACTGTTATATACAGCAAGCCATAATGACTAAATAATGATTCCATCTTTTCAGGTAAATCCTCTAGTAAATATTTGGTAATTATCTAAATAATTACCTGCATGAAAGAAATGCAATTCCATCCATGCAAACACAAGCATGGGACTCATATGAAAGATGTGTGAGTTACACAGTCTTTGAAGACATCTTAACCTATCAAAATCTCGGTCAATTTCTGTGATTCCAAATACCATCGATCCCTTTTCTTTGTTACTATCATCTGTAATCACAAGCATCCATCAAAGCTCCACACATTTCACTCTGGAGCTCCAAATCTTAACCAAGCTCACATGGAAACCGACTTCAGACCATGACACATTCAGAACTAAATTTCTCCATGATCCCTCAACTGATTCATGCAAGTCTATGCTCATTGGAAAGCTACGATCCATAGCTATAACCTGATTCAAACATCAATGGAATCCATTGACTATAGCTTAAGTTATTCCCATCCAAAGTGAGGAGAGAAGCACAACCGAACCCAAGTCACTATTATCCCCTTCCTTTAAGTTTCATCCACGCTTCAACATACCGGCCATTTCTGACCGTTGATGATTATGAATCTAAGAGCCCAAGTTTGAACCGAGGCCGCGGTATCGATCCGCGTGCGGCATCCGCGGACCAATCAGCATTCAGCGTTCGCCCGTGCTCCTCGTATATAAACCGCGCTCCCGTTCCTCTCCTCTCGCCTCGCTGCAAACGCACTAGCTTCCGTCCTCGCTTACGATACGCTAGAATTCACTGCGCTCGAGCTTGAGGGATTCTTGTGATGGCGACCGAGGATACCGCCACCGCCACCGCCACCGCTGCGACCGCGATTGAAGAGCCCATCGTGGATCCTGTCCCGGCGGACCAGCCGGCTGAGGAGGATGCCCCCGCTGACGCCGCTAAGCCGGCGAAGTCGAAGAAGACGAAGGCCCCCAAGGTGGCCAAGGCTAAGAAGACTGTTGCCCCGAGGAAGCCCTCCGCACACCCGCCCTATGCTGAGGTGAGGATCCCATCAATTCGAAGCCCTAATTTATCTTCGATCTGCCCGTTTCTGTAGACCTAAAGTTGTTTTGTTTGGTGTTTGTAGATGATCAAGGAAGCGATCACGGCCCTCAAGGAGAGAACGGGGTCGAGCCCGTACGCGATCGGGAAGTTCATCGAGGACAAGCACAAGGCACACCTTCCGTCCAACTTCCGCAAGATCCTCCTAGTCCAACTGAAGAAGCTTGCCGCCGCCGGGAAGCTTACCAAAGTGAAGAGCTCCTATAAGCTCTCAACTGCCGCTCATCCTGCACCGGCGAAGCCCAAGTCCGCGGTTGCCCCCAAGAAATCGGCCTCCGCCCCGGCGAAGCCCAAGGCTAAAGCGAAGACCGCCGCTGCCGCCAAGCCGAAGGCCAGAACAGTCGCTGCGGCGGTGAAGACCAAATCTAAGTCGGCCGTGGCGAAGCCGAAGGTAGCAGGAAAGCGCAAGTCCCCAGCGAAGCCGAAATCGGCGGCGCGGCCGGCGAAGGCCAGGAAGACCACGGCGAAGGAAGTCCCCGGGAAGAAAGCCGTGAAGACCGCGCCTCGGGCGAAGACCACCGCTGCGACGAAGCGGGTCTCTGCCGCGAAGAAGCCGAAGACCGTGAAGCCGGCTGTCAAGAAGGCGGCGGCTAAGAAGGCGAAGAAGTAGAAATCTTCCAGTAATGAAAATGTCTCTTGTTTTACTAATATTTCTTCTTTTTTCTTACTCCTCTTTGTTACGTGGAGGAGGAGAAGAGGGAGTGGTGGGGCAGTCGATGTAAATGGGGCGGTGTGTGGTGGGTGAGTGTACGCGTGGAATCGCGTGCTTTTAGGTGGTAAGAGAATAGGGTGCTAACAAAGCAGCTATGCCAATGTTTTTTTCTTTTAAGAAATATTATAATCTTTGGAATTATATTCGGGGTCGGTTTGGGCCCACTTTGTTTGCTTGAGGGTGCACGTGGTCAGTGATGAGACGGCATGTTTGGCGACGTGGACGACGATTTGAGCGTCGAAACTGACTTGTTGGAATCCGTTTCCTATTGAAATTGTTTCAGTTATAATTATCTGTTACCTTTCGATAGCTTATATGAAATATTGGAATATACAGTCTTTTATTTTGGGAAAAAAGTATTGGAATGCCAAAAAGAGAAAAGAAACAGGAAAAGCAAATGGTGGGCCATCCGAAGGGCCCAGAAAAGTGTCGCTCAGACACATGACGCGTGGACCGAAAGGGATGCCAACAGAGTGACGACTTAAAACACTACTTGGGCCACCACTGTAGGACGCGGCGTACGTCCTTGTCGTTAGAGGTTTCTACTTTTAAGTCGCGACTGAGGTCGTTGAATTCAAAGTTAAAAGTGCTTCCGAGGAGGTAAAAAGAGGCACGGAGAGCATTTTGGAGGGGACGACACGATCAGTTGATGGTGAAAGCTGGCGACGGCTCGAGTTCGAGAGGTCATTTCTCTAGAAGCGTCTCGCTCTTTCGAGCGTCTCCCTCGAACGGTGGTCGTCCTCTTCGTTTGGCTCTCGGAATAAAGAGCGAAGACCAGGTATCTGGCTAGATCTCGTCGTGCATTTGTTTGGTAATCATCGCTTACGTTTTCACATGATCGAGTAGTTCGGCGGAGTTCAGTTTCGTTTGTTGTCAACGAACGCGAGATAACTTTGTGTCGTTTTCCTTTTCTCGAGTGTAAAGGGCGGATTTATCTTGAAACTCGTGGATTCAATCTCTCTCCATTTGTTTCTGGTGATTAACTTGGATGTTACGGTAATCTTGGTCATCGGGATTCTGTATTCGACGGACTGGATCAGATAATGTGAATAATGTTCCAAGGGGTTTTGACTTGAACCTGAGTTTTGACGATGCGGCAGGCAGCAGAGGAAATGGGGGTGTACGATTGTTACTTGCGGTAGAAAATTGTCATCTACATGTGATGAGAGTGCTTATTATACTAAGAATTTAAGCTAAAAGGGAATGGAGCGGTCTTTTTGCGTGTCATCATTATTTTTCTTTTTCTTGTTTTTGATGTTATTGGAGCTCGCTTATATTGCTTGTTTATGCCATATCCAATTCAAGAAGTTTTGCCCCCTTTTTTCTTTTTTCTTGTTTTTGATATTATTGGAGCAGGCTTATATTGCATGTTCATGCCATATCCATTTCAAGAAGTTTTGCAGTCAGGGAATGTCAGGGGTTTATTTATTGGTGGGTGTTTATTTATCCGGGAAGAGTTTACCGTCAGAGAATGTCAGGATTTTTGGTTACCATTGAAGAGTGCATTTAGCTGGAAGGATCAATTACATGAAAATGGTAGGCTTTTCATTTTCGATTTAGAAAGAAAGATCAAAATGTTGTCTCAAGCTTGTACTAGTTCTCTGAGCATACAAATTTATGCTCATATTGATTGTGTTGGACTGTTCTGTGATCTTGCCTCCTAATTACGCTATAATTCTCACCTTACCTTGCCTTATATTAGATTGGTACCAAGTGGCTAGTGTCATAGTTTCAGCAATCGGATTAATACATCACCAAATATAGTTGGTGGAACACCAACCTGTATCATTAAAAAATAATAAAATAATTAAATTCTGATATGTACCAACTTACATTATCTGGCACCAATCCTTGGTCGGATCCATAAACATCACTCAGTATGTATTGGTTTGGCCAACCACTGACCTAGCATGGATTGCCCACAATTTCTAGGAGAAAGATAATATCTTGTCAGTTAAAACTTGTTCGTAAAATTATCTTAGATCTACTAGAGCTGATGGTTACTATGATGTTTCTAGCAGGTGGATTCTGATAAGCAGATATGCAATTGCTTGATTTCTCAATGAAGTAAATTTATTGTTTGTAGGTTTCTATGATCAGTTGGACCTAGTCATTAAGTAGCATGGTTTCTGAAATATATCTCAATATTTAACCTACTGAAGTCTATTTGTATGCAATTTGCAATAGATCTATATTGGACCTAGTTGTGGTGGGCATTAGACGAGTAGCACTTTCAACTGTTGGAACCAGTTCTACGGCCAGTTAAACAAGTCATGTTTTAGTTCTGTTAATACATAGTTTATTATTATTGTTCCTGAGAAGCAAGACCTAAGTGACAATTTTTTCAGTGTTAAATTAATATACTCAAACTAGCTGAGCTGGAAGCACTTATGAAATTAAGGTGGTCATATAAAATATGCAATTAGTTGTTTTTTGTAAAGTGCTTGAAGGACGCTCACGATGCATTCCCCTGTGGTCAGCTTTTGTTATTTTTCTTTCTGGGAGAGTTTGATTCTAAGGGATATCTGGTAGCTCATACATTTGCTGGAGTGAAAACAAAAGGGTTAGGTTTGTTAAAAATGATTCCGGTAAGCAATATATGATTTGCAAGAATATTTTAACTATACAGAGAGATCAGCTTTTTCTTTGGGGCTAGGAACCCAGGTGAGAATTGCAATGGCTGTAAAGAGAGAGGATTTCTTGTGTCTCAATTAAGGTTCTTGCAAGTTGCTGATATTCTGATAAATGTACAACGAGGGCCATTGTGAAATGGTTATGATCTATCAAGTTTAGCATCCAGCTGTGGGAGTTTCTTGTAGTAATCTGGTTGAAGGTAGAGTTTGATTTAAAAGAGGATAAGAAAAAGATGGCTCCCAATGAGGAGATCTCAGCTTCATACTCCATTACTGCACGATATCTTGGTGGGATTACATTAAAATACAGGATCATTCATTGGCTAATTCTGGAATCAGTCCCCATCTGTATCAAGGAATGCACATGGCAAGCATTTAGCATATTTGATTTTTGAATTTATTGTCTTTTTTTTGCTAATTATATAGCAGCAAGTTTCCTGGGTCCTCTAGTCTGTTGTCAGTTGTTGCACTTATTGTTTATACAGGTCAGGATGATTTAATTTATTGATTATACTATGGTGCAAGGAAGTTTATTTTGGATATTGTATTTTGAAAAGTATGCTTGGGAAATTGAACTTTTAGGCATTTCTGCCTTCTGTTTGGAGACAATTATTCTTGTTTGGCATTCATCTTGGGTATTTAATTTGGTAAAGGCTCTCATGCAAATTATTAGATCTGAATGCTAATATCCCCTTCTATTTTCATATTTCAGGCACATATGACATTTTAAAAAGTTTGAATATTTACTTGAAATGGTTGAAAGCTACATTTTTCTTTTGACTTTTAAAATGCAAGTTTTGTGAAAATTTGATTTCATTGATACCAATTGTTGAACTCATATTGCAACATTATTCAGTTCATTTTCATTATTACATGAGGGTTAGCTGCTGTTTTGAACTTTAGGATTCTATTTAAGTAGTTTGACATGCCCTAGTGGGTGAAGAATTATAATGCCATTGTTCTATTATTTGCATATTATGAGTCTGACTTTAGACTATTCAGTTTTAGAATTTTTGATAGACTAAAACATACCTGGTAGGTGTCCTTAGGATTTGGATTAATGTTTTTAAATTAGAACTTTCATGGTTTGATGTCAGATATCACTAGGATTTTCCTTATTTGCTATGAGAATCAGAATGTGAAAAAAAGATTTAGAAGCCAAAATGTGAAGAGCTACTATTCCTTGATAGAGACAGTTCATTACTATTGTTATTTGGTTGTTATGGTAAAGGATCTGAAGATAGTTTTGCACAATAGAACTCTGGCTGATAATTAGAGATTTGACACTGATCTGTATGATTTTTATAACTTGCTTCAATCATATTGATGATCTATATCCGACGTTGTTGACAGGGGAGGTGGTGACTTCTGGCAGTTTTCGTCATGATGCAGGACTTTCGATCCTTTTAATAGCTGCCTTAAGCTCTTGCTGGATTGATTCTCTTGTTGGTGACATCACCATATCATCCCAAATGAAACCAGACCCGGAGCTAGTATCTTCCTGTGGGTAGAGTTGATAGATTGAATTAGCATCCTCATTTACTTTGCTCAGCTTCTCCAGACAGATGATCTCCTGTGGGTCTACCAATAGGTTGCTGCTTCCATCCTTCCAACCTATCAGCTGCAGACAGCATGAAAGCCAATACTATATTACCCTGTATCAAGATATCATGGTGGCTGAATGTTGCTTTTTTTCAAGTGAAAAAAGTGGAGAGAGGAAGAAACCTTAGCAGATCCCATGGAGTTGGTTGAGTAGAGCCTGGCATTGTCAACAAGTTGACAATATCTTGGAAAGGCATTAGCAAACCTTTGGTGAGACTTCAATTGGGATTTTACTCTAACTGCTCTACCCATTATTATAGCTCTCCTGTCATTGACATCATAGAGTTGAGCTTGGAAACTTTCAGCTCAATGACCTTATGGTCGAAAATTTCAGGATAGAACAACTAGCCAATGTACTTCTCCTGTCCACATTGATTGTCTCTATTCATCTCTGTTAGTTATCTGGTATTTATGACCCAAGAAATCCTATATATATATATATATATATATATATATATATTCAATTTAGGTGCATGAACCTCCCAAGGCATAAATTGTTACGTTTGGGTTTGATTCAAGAGTAGGGTTTTTTTAGAGTCATACCTGATTCCTCGGACTACTGCTAGGTAGGCATCACAAACAACTCCAACCATCTCTATCCTGTAAGGCTTCCTTGTACTGCCCTTATTGTTCTCTTGGTTGTCCTCCACCGGTTCCCAGTAGTTCTCTGTGATGGTCCCATCATCAGCAACCTTGTATCCAGCTCCCATCCGATACTGCTGGTGATGTACATTCCGTGCCATGGCTATGGTTTGCTGAACAAATGGTTCCCAGGAGAGAGTGCCATCCATGATCACATCTCGACCTTCATTCAGTGCAGTCACGAGTAGAGAGGAAGCTGCGTCTGTCGATGACTGATGGACCTGCTTGTAATTGTTGTGTGAGCTCAGTTTATTCTGGAAGCTTAGACCATGAGGAGGACAAGGATGACATCAGATTATTTACTGATTGATGTTGGAGATATTGATCTATATTCTCTAAACTCTGTTGATGATATCTGATCTGATATGGATTTCAGAGAACCCATGTTTAACTAGATTGTAGGCATAGATTAATGGAACTGAATCTAGTCTAAGATTGAATGAACTGAGAATCAGATCCATACTCGAAGGAAATTACACACATCTAGAGATATTGATCTATATTCTCTAAACTCTGTTGATGATATCTGATCTGATATGGATTTCAGAGAACCCATGTTTAACTAGATTGTAGGCATAGATTAATGGAACTGAATCTAGTCTAAGATTGAATGAACTGAGAATCAGATCCATACTCGAAGGAAATTACACACATCTAGGCTGAATCAGAAGTCTGTCCTCCCTGTTTCGGAAGATTTGATAGTCATGGAGTATGTGATATGTGGTGTCTAAGCTCCAAGCGGAAGGTTTGTCTTTAGCTCCTGGACTAGTTAGAAAAAAAAATCATGTTTGTTTATATTTCTGCAAAAGTGTTCATTATTCTGTTAATCATCATTGTTATCTAAGAGTTATGATATTAGTTATGTAGCATCACTCAACTTTGAAATGACACTAGAGTAAATCTATTTTTTTCTAATAATTTCATAATTGGGAGTCAATCCTCTCAAGTTTGAGTCAACTTTTTAATTAAGGCAAATCTAAGTAAAAAAATCATTGTGGAATCTAGTTTGCTGGCAATAATAAGTATCTTGTTAGAGCAGTTCAAGCAAACAAAGAGCAATCATAAAATTTTCCTGTAGGTTTGAATTCAAGAAAATGAGGGCATAGAGAAATAACGAAAGAATAGACTAATAAAATAGGAATTTTCTATGGGGACCAAATGAATTGATTACAGACAGGCCGAGATATAGAATAGATAAGAAAAATATTATTACATCAATTGTAGTTTTTTTTTCTTCTTGATGCTGATGTCATAATCTTTTTCAGGAACAGTTTCTAATGTTTCAAAGCAAAGCAAATGGGATTTTGATGCTTTAACTATCTTAATGTATATTTAATATATGTTTTCCTCTAGAAGAATAACTGAAAGCAGAAGAGTTAAGGAATAAAATCTATAAACAAAGAACAGTAGAGAGAGGAATACCAGTTCAGCAGTCTGGAGCATGTCATCATGATGACCTCTGGAGCTGATAGCTCGATAAATGACATCCGTCTCTTTGAACGCATCAGCTTCAACCACCACTGTGTTTGCTGCAGCGCCAGACCAGAAGGCTCTGATATGCGGGTAACAACGTATCATGATAAAAGACTATGCATATCTAACTGATGAAAAGCAGATACAAATATGGTTTTTTCCAGTCATATCAGGATCAGATATATCTAACTAGATACATTGTTGATCTGAAGTTTTTTAACTTGTTTAGTTTGAATGTGACCTAGAACCATTACTGTCCTTTTGATCTTGGCTGTTTGAGTGGAGGACATGGGACATTTGGGCATCCCACCTGTCATCTTTAGCTGTTTTTAACTCTTCTACTCAGACCATACCTTAATAATCAACTCTTCTGATATACTGGTGTATGTCTAATAGTGCTACCCAACATTGGAGATGCTTGTCAATGCAGTGATTTAAAATTTAAAAATTTTAATTTATTTTACCCTTTTTTTTTTCACCAAGTATCATTTTGCTTCTGGTCTCTAATTAACCGACGTCTTTTTTTCATTTATTTTTTTATTACCACTTTATTGAAATTACAGTCAAGGAGTTGGCATTTCGCCAAGTTTTAGTGCATTATACTGTTAGCAGAATATGCTAGGATGAACTGCTTCAGTGACAAGAAACGAGTAATTATTACTAGTTTATATATGTAGGCCTCATGAACCGACAAGATCTTACTGTTCCCCCTGGTCTTAAGATGCACATGGTGACTGCTACTTTGTGCCATGCATACTGTATATAATCTGAACATCAAATGAAAGCTTCTTTAAAGTTGGTTTACTTGGTGATGGTTTTTGTACTTTTTAATCTCTGTTCTTTATCATTCCCTTATTACATTTGGGGTCTGTTTTAATTTAGTGTGATGTTAAAAGAATTAAAGAAGAACTTACTCCTTTAGTATTTCCTTGAGCACAGTGCTCTTGCCAGCTCCCATCCCACCACCCATCAGAAGAAGAACAGGGCTCCGATCAGCAACTGCTGCCGGAACCATCACATCAGTGCAGTGGGATTCATCATGGGTTCCAATGCGAATGGCCTTCATCTCCTCCACCAATGTCGATATGACTCTTGTGACCTTCAGGTCTTTTGTCACCCTTTCAAATCTTAGTTTCCTGTGTTCAACCATGAGAATTACCACCACTATGTTAGTGAATCAGTTTTGATTTGCTTAAAAGTATGTTAACTGATTCAGAAAACTATAGCTTTCTTGTGATAACATCATGAGGACTAAGTATAGAAATGCTTTTACATCCAAAAAAACACCAAACAGTGGTGAGATGATCTACCATTACTTTTCCTCCACATTTTACCATGAATGGGGTCATCTTTTTTTGGGTTTCTTTTGTAGGTGTCTAATAGAATATGTCTTAGTTGAAACACTCACTGCAAGGAGACTTTTTCAGGTACAGTTACAAGAGACACAGTGTTTTGTGAATCATATGAAGGCCGCCTTGTCCTGATAATAGAGCTATATGGATTGGAGCATGGTCCGGTAAAAAGTCTTGCATGTGGTATTCTCTCTCCTGCTTCTTCTATTATTATTGTTTGTGTGCTATGTTGCTGTAAGTCACTGCACAAAAGCTAACATGAGGTATAGCTCCTGTGTCTCGTCAAGCAACACAACAGGGATTGTCAGCCTTCAACTGGTTGACAACCATGGCCTCCCACCAGCAACTGCGAGTTAGCAGCACATTTGCTCCTTGACATATTAATATATGAATCATTCTTCTATGAGCGCAGGTACAGGTACCAAAGAACCATTGAGCTTCCGCATCTCATGTGGCTCCACCACAAGCCCAACCTCACCGCAACATGGGATGAGAAGAGTTTTTAATACAATCCGGAAAATTATCCTCATGTTCAGCTGGTGAGTGTTTCCTTTGGCAAGTTCATCTAAACTACTAACATTTTTTTGGGTCAAACAACAAATGTACAAAATAAATGTTTCAGTGATAAGCATTCAATTTTTAAAGAATGATACTCTGGATGATGCATCTTAGAACTGTGTGAAAAGCGAAGTGATAGAGCGCAATGGAGATGCAGAGCAGGAAACTGCCATTTTAAATGAGCATTCGACCCAACTGCTCTGTACTCCACTGAAAATAATAACTTTGGGTCCCAAGAAAGTCCTCAAGAGTTATGAATTAGTATTTTTTTCCTTGTTAAGTTAGGTGGACGAGAATTAAGGGAGATAGTGATTATTACCTTGTGGCTTCCATAACAAAATTCTTGAGTTTCATTTTCTGTTCGCTATCAGCGTTTAATACCTGTACAATATACAACAATCTATCATGGAGAACACTGCATATGTGAAAAGGGCTTCATTACTGTCTGGTGAGTATGTGCTATAAAATTTTCCTAATATATCTTGTGTTGTTACCTGTTTGATCAGGGGAGTGGTGTGATTCCAGTGGAAAGCAAAATAACCAAGAATGCATTTGTCCAGCTCCTCGACTAGCTTCACATACAGCGATTCATGGTCTGGGTCGTTTGCAAAGAAGGCAAATAAATTGTCCTCGCACTCCTTGGTTCTCCTTAGGTAATCATGTGCCATCTTGCACAGGTTAGGACACTCATTTACGTCCTCGATCCCCATCTGCCTAGCTGCAATTACACCATCAGAACATGTCATCCCTTGGAAGAGACAACAAACGATGCAGTAAACAAAATGCAAAATGTGGAGGAGGACCAGGTGAAAAGCTTTTCAAACAGGTACAATGCATGGACGTGGGTCCGTCGAATATGAACCAGTCATGGTTTTCATTTTATCATCTGTTCTGTTTCCCTGTCATTTTTCTAGGATGGGATGGGATTCAGGTTCTCGTCGGCTTAAGGGAGGAAAATATTACAATGGGTATCTTAAGATCATAAGATTTCAGTATCATAATTGGGGTATCATAAAATATAGCTCCAGTATGATAATGGGTGTTCTCTTACTGATGTTCTAAATAATGTTTACTGTGTTATGGAGTTTTCTTAATGCGAAGATATGTTATTCAAAGGTATGTGTGACTGAGGAAATCATGTATCTAATTCTGATTTTATAGTTACCAACATAATGGGGGAAGCTTTCCAGCTGCTCCACCCGCCCGGACTCGGCCAGCACAAGCACCGGCTGCGGATCCCTCATCTGCGGCTGCCTCCTCCGTCGCCAGTAGCGCTGCGCTGCAGAGATGGTACTGGCAGTTGGGATGGCAATGAGCTAGAGGACAGGTTTGGAGCTCCCATCTGATAGGTGGAGCCGGAGGTGATTTAGTTAGAGAAGTTTCAACGAGAAAGGAAGCATCAGGGAGAGGTCAAGAGGAAAGGAGATCCACAAGACTGGTCAAGCTAATGAGAGGATGCATGCCTTTGGGAATGGTGGCCTGAGGATCACATGGAGCTTGAGATCCGAAGCTGTAGGAGACGGTGTTGAATGTGTAACAGAAAAAAACGGGTGGTGGGAGCAGGCAAAATGAGAATAGCTTTTGAGGTCAGCGCTGCATCATAAGATGAAAAAAAAAAAAGAGGAAAGGATAAAGGTACGTAAAACAGTCAAATTTTAATTATTATTTTTTTCTAATATATATATATCTGAAAAAGAACAACAAAATTACTGATCGATATTGACTTGTATATATATATATATATATATATATATCATCCTCGATCTTTTGTTATTACATATAATTTCGTTCTTGATTTTCTTTTTGATAGGTTGTTTATTAGACTGCTACCCCATAATCAGATCATTGGAGAGAGCTTGAGACGGTCAATCCTTTTACCCCACCACCTCCTGACATCTGGTATGAATCTATGGGTGTTAATGTATTGATGTCGCCTAAATGTAAACTGACTCTGTACAGGTCAAGCCTTGATTGGTGCATAGATTGGCTGAAATGCCAACTTATGGTGTTGTGAGCAGCAGCCGCGTCACAATCTTCCAGAATGAGTTGTGGATTTGGGTTGTGAGGACACCCTTGAAACTGTCGTCATGCTATGGTAAGTGTGACTCTCAAGTTATCACCATGACTTTCTCTTTGTTGGTCTCACGAATAAATGATTGTCCAGCGGGACAAAGTTATAAATTTGTAACGTAACATATGAATGTTCTCTCACACGTTTAGATCATCCACATGTACTCGAGATTCTGATTAGAGTTTTAAGTGTTTTATTAAGATAGATTTTGGTTAGACGTGAATTTTAATTGCCCAACATGTGTATCGTGGACTCCAAACCAATTTGGGTTGTTTGGTTCATCGTTATGTGTTACTGTCACACTCTTAAAATAACATTAAAGAAATATAAATTTATTTTTAATCAAGAAATTATGATTCATACATAATCTAAACTTGGATCTAAGATATACCATTTGAGGATACTAAATGTGTCAAATTCTCATTTGTATTAAATGAGACATAAAATTTTCAGATTAATTTGTTACTCATTGAAATGTTAAGGATTGGATTAAGACAAAGGAATGCCAAAAGATTTTGACAAATCTTTGGTGACTTAACATGATTTCAGTGTAAAAGTACACTTTTGTTTATAATGTATTTTCAAACAAATCCAAATCGATATATCTTGTAGTAAAGGTTAAAAGACCTCATATTTAAATGTTTAAAATATTAAGTTTTGAAATTCTTTGTTGATATAAACTTATGATAAATGATTAATTTTATGATTATATTAATTCTTACTCTCATGAGTTTATAAATGGATTATTAATGATTTTTTAGTTGATCTTAGATTTTACGGAGTTATCGAGTGATGTGATATATTGAATGATTATAAATTATACAAATTCTATAGATACAAATGAGAATTTAATATGTTTAGTGTTCTCAAATATTATATCTTGGATCCTGAATTACGGATAATTATATATTTTTTTATTTAAGATAATTTTACACCTTTGGAACATTATTTTGTGGTGTGACAGAGCTTATATCATGTTAGAGAGCTTTTTGACGGCATTAATGTAAAAAAATAAACTATTTTTATTTTATCAAAATGACCAATTGACTATAAAGACTTATACATATATATGGGATATTACGAATTCAAATCCTTGTATTTCTTATCTGATACCGATTTGGATCTGTTTGGACGCCATAACAACTCTACATCCACGTGTATTAAACGGTCCCACCATGCTTGGTGACTAATCTACCCTAAGCGAAACTATAATCTAAATTGCAGCTATGTTAAAAAGACAGCTGATCTCTCTGATGTCTTTTTTACCATGTCAGATCCACAATAGCTATGTTAATCTGTAGCAGCGATGGTTTTGTACTTGTCAGAAATTGTCCATGACATCGAAAATGAAAACCTTTCATGCTTTTGCGTCCCATGAAAAAAGAGGGGCGGCTATCTTTGCATCAAATTGTTATATTCATGTACGAGCCCTAAATAATTTGTGGCGTACAGAAAAAGAAATAGGAGTCAGAGAGAGAGAGAGAGAGAGGTCACCAGGGCAGCGGCAATGGAGGCATCGACGAGGCAGACCGCGTGGTGGGCTCCTCTTCCTCCTCCTCCTGAAATCGTTGGTTCCAATACAAAATGAAGAAATCAACCGGTCAGATCAAGAACTGGCGAAAAGGCGAGAAACGAGACCTTCACCTTGCGTGATCCGCTTTCAGAATCGTCCGCCGTCGGCTTCCAAATCCAACGAACATGGAGAGAGAGAGAGAGGCAGAGAGAGAGAGAGAGAGGTCATCAGGGCAGCGGCAATGGAGGCATCGACGAGGCAGACCGCGTGGTAGGCTCCTCTTCCTCCTCCTCCTGAAATCGTTGGTTCCAAGACAAAATGAAGAAATCAACCGGTCAGATCAAGAACTGGCGAAAAGGCGAGAAACGAGACCTTCACCTTGCGTGATCCGCTTTCAGAATCGTCCGCCGTCGGCTTCCAAATCCAACGAACATGGAGAGAGAGAGAGAGAGAGAGAAAGAATGGAGGGGGGATTGGTGGTGGTGTTGGGGTTGGGGGTTTATATGGAGTGGCAAACCTGACGAGGCCGGAAAGGGAGCGGGAAAATTTGATCTTAAATTAATTTCTGATCCCACCAATGCCATGGGAATTTTATTTTATTTTATTTATCAGTACCCATAAATTAAGTTGTTACGTGCTATCCTTGTGTTTGTTTGGGTTGCCGTCACCCACCCAACACAGCAAACTAGTTCGGACTTTACATTCTTCAACCCGACAACATCCGGATCCGACCATATCAACGTTGATACTTAAGCATCGACGTTCTCCAAAGCTCCAGGCTCCGGCTAGCATTTGTGCATTAACCAAGTCATACTGGTGCTTCGAAACCCAAAGAAACTAATCGTTTTTGGCATATGAAACAACACGTCCATATAACTTTAGTCGAGACACACAATAGGCTTAACAAGCCACAGGCGAAAAACGGGTTCTTCCCGTCCCTACCGAGCACTAGTTTTTCTTTCTTTTTCCCAAATTTGCACTACCGATAAAGAAAGCAACAGTCACTACGACGACACCAAATAATTTTTATTTTCGCTCCGTTTCTCTACCCTACAAATCCAATCAGCCACCAAATGATTGATCCATCAAAGATTCACAACCTGCAATGTGCTTTCATTGCAACCGATGGCCCGACCAGTTGACACTGTAGCACACGACGATACAGCAAGAATGTCATCAAATTATCTCTTGGCACAAAACAAACAAGAGGACCATAATAAAAATCCAAAACTAAATCCCCATCTACAGACTCCGTCTTTTTATAGGGTAAGTGGACCGGACATGCTTGTCGACTCTTTAAACCTTCCAAATATTCCCTAATACCCATAGTTTGCTCCATAGGTTGAGGAACCATAGGGTCCAGCATTGGCCGGAGATCCGTACATCGGGCCATGAGCTTGATATGAACTGTAACCATGATCGCTGGAACCTACTGTGCTCGGCTGGGGAGCTGCAGCTGCAGCCATGAAATTCTGCAACATAAACAGATGATTTAGCCCGCTAGAGGTAAAAAAAATTTATGAGGTAAAAGACAATCAACAGAAGTGAGGAAAAACCCTCATATGCAATTATACTAGTTTTGTTAGTGAGACAAGTCCACCAATAACAATCAAATTCCCATCTCCAATATGCTAGCAGGATACTTTCTAATCATGAGTTCTAAACGTCATGTAAGACATTCATTGTTGAGTTGTCTTACATACAACAATTGCATACAATTCAGTTCTAGTTTTCTCCGAAAGGTGAATCCAAAATCTACACTTATTTTCATCTGGACTTCACAAACCACAAAAATAAAAAAAAAATCATGGATGATTCAAGCACACTGCAATAAGATTCATGGGGCCAACATGGAGAATTGTGTGCACGCACTGTACAAAGTTACTCCATGCCAATGAATGGTTCAACCTAATAGGATTAAGTTTAAACACTGTCAAAGTTGAAAGCTAGATCCAACTTCCCAATGTAAGCAAAGATATAGTGTCACAGGCCTCAAACAGTAAAAACAAGAGCAAAGGTTACGAGGTATATCATAAAAAATTCATGTGGTACATGGGTTACAACTAGAAAAGAAAACTGCCCTGGTTGTAAGGATGACGAATGATAGGCATGTTTAGTTGTGCTACTTGCAGATAAGGGTACAATAGACCCAATGGTCAATCACATAAATATTAGAAGTACCGATGATAAAAATTTGCTTATAATCTGCATGAAATGGCAGCCCCAAGCTTCTTTTCTAGGATAGATTAATTTCATGTTTCTCCCACCTCTTTTCAGCCAATTGTGCTAGTAAGATCTTTTCTTCAGATTTATGGTATGTATCTTCCACAATAGCAGAAGCATTGTAAGTTATTTAGAGACAGAAGACACCTTAAATACATGCATAAAATACACAAAAATTGTACTGGATAGACATACATGGGGAAAAAAAACTTTATACTATAAAAGTTTTAAAAAATGAATAAAATTACAAAATAGCCATATACTTTCTTTCGATTTAAAAAATAGCAAGTAGCAAACAATAGCCATATATTGTGCTAGTAACATATTTTCTTCAGATTTATGATATATATCTTCCAAAATAGCAGAAGTTCTTTAGAAGACAGAAGCCACCTTAAATACATGCATAAAATACACAAAAAAATGTACTGGATAGACATACATGGGACCAAAAAAACTATATACTATAAAAAGTTTAAAAATGAATAAAATTACAAAATAGCCATATACTTTCTTTCGATTTAAAAAATAGCAAGTAGCAAACAAAAAATAAGCAGACCGCTGACTGAAACCTAGAAGAAATAATAAAGCTTGAGTTGGTGAAATTCCAACATGAAATACCAAGGAAATAAGAAAGTTCTTTAACAACAAATGCATACAGCCTAAAGCATGAGGCTCTGTCCCTGCAGGGTCTAGGGAGTAATACATGCAGCCAACCCCCTACATATAAAAAAAATATGCTCATGATTCAAACCTTGGTGACCCATGTTGCAAAGCAAAAGCACATGGTAACAAGGCATGCCTTGAGTTTTTCATTAAAATAATTAAATATATCTAACATAAAAAAAATAGATTATCCAGGATATAGGGTTATGGACTGTACCTGTATCAACTGCTGAGCAGTTTGAACTTGTGTAGCACTGCCAGTAATCTCAACAGTCATCTCTCCTGGGACCCCCCTTGATTCTTGTATGGTTATGGTTGCCCCACTAGAACGACGGATGTAGCTAATATTTGCACCAGCTTCTCCAATTACAGCATCAGCATATGAAAGTGAAATCTGCATATGCTGTGTAACCTGTAAAGAATCCATCAGAAATATGTAATTGAAATATATTCACAAAAAGAGCAGTTACAATTGCCCATGCTTTTGGTAATGCCTGAAGAACATAGACTACCTGAGAAATCATTGTTGGTGCATGTTGATTTGCTGCCGAGTGAATGCCCATTGGAGATGTGTTTTGCCCATACAAAGATATACCATGATGGGGTTGCTTTTCTAAAAGGGGACGTTCCGGTGGAGGGTAAAAATTATGATGTGGCCGTGGAGGAATGAACTGAGGGTTGCCACCATAGCCTAAGCCACCAGAATTAGGGGGGAGACCTTGGGGTTGGCTCCAAGTTTGAGCGGCGGGCATGTTCTGTTCCATGTGCACATTTGACAATGACAACTAGACAACAAGTTTGAAGTCACAAGACATCAAAAGAAAAGTAAAACTTGAACAAGTTCGTTAAATTGCACAATTAGAATTTTTTCAGTACCATGCTAGAGAAAATCAACTTACACGCTTTTCAAACAAAGGAAGAACACTGCGATCTACTAGATACTTCCTTAAATGAGTTGCAATTAGTTCAACTGCTTTATGTGTTCCGTTTGGTTCTCCTTGTATCTCAACAACTCTATCATCTGGCAGCGCAACAGGAGGAAGATTGTCTGCAGGCAAATAAACAAGGGACATGGGTTCATGAATCTAAGAAGACGTCAAACATCATGTACAAACAAAAATAATGACACCAAATTTGCATGTCTATTTTCGACTAACCAATGATACATTTGCTGAACAATATATTTTTTCATATATAAGATTATTACCCAAATAAACTGGCACTGCAATATACTATTTTTCTGTCTTATTACAACTTCAAAAAATATATATACATCAAAATTTTCTTAATCATCTCATGATATATTTCAACATGCAATTTGGGTGAAAAGCAATATTCAGCATGCATAATTTTATCAATTTCTAGAAGCACACTACTCATACTTTTATTTGTCTCATATATAAGCCAATCCTAATTCAAATTCTGCTGATATTGCTTACAATCTGACAGCCTGTCTGTGTCGTTCAATATGGTCAATGTCAATTCATGTATAACTCCATTCACATATTTAAAAGATGTCACATATTGGTGACAAAATTTCACTGTATCAAAAGAATATTACCCAGGGACAAGAAACACTTTGGATCATTGTATGCAATGTCATGTGGTGTGCACCCTGGAGGGCAAAGTGGTAAATGGGATAGATAACATTTAATAGGTTCATTATTTTGCATCATGACCCACATTAAATTACTTATTTAAGTTCTTTGCTATATCAGAATTAATATTATGATCTCATAATCAACCATGCTACTACTAACAATGGTAGCAGAAAACAGGGATATTATGAACTCACTTTCTATTTGTTGCAAAGTATATTTGTTGTTTTTGCTTTGGTTGAAGAATTCCGAAGTAGAAACTTCAAGAGATATTATGTTCTATTCACTTATATCTATAGAACTAAATAACGTTAATGGGATTGGATCCACAATTTGAGCCTTCCGGAACACATATCATGGTCATCATACAAAAATATCAGGAAAAGAAAAACAAAATTGTGATTCCTCGAGAGTAAAGAAAAATTGGTGACTAGGATCAAGCGAACCCTTAAAGTGCAGTTTATAGATCATAAACATACAAGACAATATACATAACTAAATCTACATTCTAGCATTAAAGGACCAATATTTAGCCTAATATGGATTCAAAAGCTTCTGTGTTCTCATTATATCTAAACCAGAATCCTACAAGTCTTATTGCATGTTGTATTACCCTATAAATGTTACCAAGTGACCTTATGTGAGTTGTGCCTACCATTAGATAAGACTGAAAAAATATTAACACAATCATACATGAATTGATGAGTTGAGGGTTTCAATATGCCAAAAAAATTATTATTTCACGTCAGGAATGCTGTTTCATGTATGAAGAAGAAGTGGAAGGGCAGTGGAGCAAGAGGATGGAGGAAGGTAGAAAAGGAGGCGGAGAAAAACAAGGAGGAGGAAGAGAAAGGAAGAAGAGGAGGCAATGAAGAAAGAAGAGCAAGAGGAAGGAGAGGAGGCAAAGGAGGAAGAGGAGGAAGAGGAGGAAGGAGAAAGAGGAAGAAGAAGAGACGATAGAGGAAGAGGACGAAAGAGAAAGAGGAGGATGGAGAGGAGGTAGAGGATAAGAGGATGAGGAAGCCTACCTGCCAACGGTGCACGATGGGCAATGGGCGAGACGAAACAGGATGGGCTCGTGTTTGGAGCCATGTGGGCTCATGTTATGTCTTTTATTTTTTAAGATTCAGACCAAACCACCTGAGACGTAGGCGGTCTGTATATCGGGTCACGCCCTGACCGGTATGTATCACCCATTTCATACCGATCCAAGCCAACTGTCAAAGTTTGATTTTACACAATTAAGGTCTCAAGGAATATTCTACTCTTCATTTCAGGATCAAAGTCAGCAGCTTGCAACTTTATATTTAATTTAAAAGCAATATTGTGTCTATCTGAATTGGTGAATTAAACAATTGAGGGCCAATCGAATACCACCTAGCAAGGTTCCTGGTTTTGCCCAGATAGGTAGTTATCACCTTAATTACGAGGCCGTATTCATTGTTTTGGGCTTGAGCACTGATGCAGACCCCTCTGATGCGGGTAGTCTGGGTCACTTTTTCAAGGAACAATGGGCTTAGGAAGAAACGCATGCAATATTTTACAAAGAGCAGCTGGCTACGGAATAAATGCTATCACACATGCTTTGCTCCTCATGCCTCTTTTCATTGCCCACCTAATGTCGCTAGCCCACCCGATACTCTCCCCTTTCTTTTAGTACCAAAACATTTAACGTCATACCATGTGTCAGCCCTATGTATCCCCCCTCCTTCCTCCTCTTTCCTTTTTGTACCACAGCATGTATCGGCAAATCGTGTATGTATGCTGGTACGAACTGGACCCATACTACTCCAACCAAAGATTAGTATGGGTCAAATCAAGGTTCACCATACCATGACGTATCGCTCAATACGAGCGGTACATACCGATCCGATAAAAGACCAATATGGGCAGTACATACTGGTCTGTTGGTATGCCTCACTGTACCGTATGTCAGTACATCAATATGTATCATATCGACGACTACATCAGTAGGGACCAGTAAAACGAACCATGAGTAAAATTGAGAACTACGCTACCCAATGAGCTCACCACTCACAGAATTGTGTCAATGTACTCTCAAGTCCAACTCAAAGGCTAATCAGGCATAAATTTTTGATAATTTGTTAAAAAGATGCAGAAAAATCAACCGTAGTTGAAAGGTACATCAAACAATATTGCAAACACTAGTCATTATGAATTGTCATTCCGATGTTGGATGTAGCTAAGCACTTCAAAGTATGAACCCAAAAACCTTAATCAGAACCCTGAATTAGAATCTAAAATCTATAGTGACTAATTATTCAAAAGTTTTTTATCTTTTGACATTGGATTTATACCACTACAGCTGCACCAAACTTCTGCCAACTGCACTGGATCTGTCATTTAATATGAAAATGTCTACAATCAATGTTCCTGTTTCATGCCCTAAATTGTTAAGTCATTGCAGAAGAGACCATCGGTCTCAGAATATGTAGTCCCGGAGCATGGCACTGGCTCTGAAAATGATATTACATCATGCCAAATAGGTTCTTTATAGAATATACATAGACAAACTAGATAAATGTGGCTTTCTGATTAAGATTTTCCTAATCAATTGTACTTTTCCCATTATAAGTGATATGACCGCAAACCATATCATACATAACTGAACCAGTCCAGGCTTCATCACTCCTTTAACTAGTAAATCAATTCAGTGTGTAAGTTGTGCATCCATAATTTCTCAATAGGTTTTATTATTCCTTATCAGTTGTGATCTCTATTCTAGATAAGACATAGAATCAATACCATTCCAAGATAGAAATGTTTCAAACAAGCAAGATCTGATATTATGGTGTAAACAAGACAAGTAAACATAAGGCTCTGAACAAGTTATTTCTCTCAGCTGTCAAGCACAAGAAAACATAAGAGAAATTTTAGAGTAGCTGAACCAATAGGAATTATGCTGAGAAACTAACAAACATAAAAAAAATGAAACTAATATATTCTCAGTGATAAAGAACAATAACATAGCAATTAAAGACCTACTAGCTAAATATGGCACAACAGATTCAAATCAGATTTTAAATTTGTTCTACATCTTTAAATTTGAAGAGCCCCTCAAAAATCCAAAACCTTAATTACTAATGAGACAAGCTCGGACAACACAAGAACAACAAGCATAAATAAGAATAAGTTGCAAAGGAAACAATTATGGACCTACTAGCTAGATGCAGTAGACGATGCTTAAAAAAAAGATTTTAAATACAAAAAGGTTTGCACGGTCATACCAAGGACACGAGCAGTAGCACTAGAAGCTTCCTGAATGGCTTTTATGGTTGCTCCCTGTTTACCAATGAGACTTCCTGCTTGTGTAGCAGACACAAGCAATCTTGTGGACACTGTGTTATCAGAACCTGGTGGAGCACGACCAGACTCCCCGTCTAAACCATCAATTATCCATTTATGAACTCTGAGAAGAGCATCCATAGCAGGAGGAATGGAAGCATCAGGTTCCTCCTTTGCTGAAATCATTACCTTCACAAATTTCAAGAAACAAGTTATATTGAGTAAAAACAATAAATTATGCAAAAGACCTTCCAACTGACACATTCTGAGTACATAATACAATCAGATAAGAAACATAATGCCTCCAACTGACACACTCTGAGTACATAATACAATCAGATAAGAAACATAATCCATTCAACTAATGAAACAAGATGGAAAATCATTTCAGTTCTATTAAGAAGGCAATGCACATGCAAATTAATTATACTATGTCCCCAAGGACCAAGATCAACAAGAGACATGATGAAATAGAATGGTTATACTACGGAACATTAATATGTCCTCTAGAAGAACTAGGTCATTTAGTTTTAAATCCACATATTTTAAACCAACAGAAAATGATTCATGCATTTCCATACAGTTACAAGTTTTACAGGCTTACAAGTCAAGAAAGAAACATCAATAATGCTACAGCAATTCCGTCCAACCCTCGTCAAGAGAACACATCAGTGTTCCACAATTTTGTTTATGGAATGTATGCAGTCGTCTATGAGCATAAAACCATATGAATTAAGCAGGGTAGCCTCATGCATGACATTCTTGCCAATACTAAGTCTAGGGAGGGTCAGTGTATTTGTAGGCTCACCCCTATAAATCAGAAAAGTTTATGCGACTCCACAATTTCATGTGTGTTGAAAAAAAACAACCTACTGTGTCACAAGGAGCAGAGTACCATGTGAGCTGCATATCCTTTTCACATAAGCATAAAAATGTGATTCATATGCAGTTAATGTTTCCACCTGATTACTACTAAGTACTAACTGTGTTACTGTTATTTTTGCATCATACTATATGGCTCATGAGAATATAACATTAGAAACATAGATCTTTACCCATTTTCTTATTTTGACATCGTTTCATATCCTTTCCAACTTGATACTAACATTATATTTAAATGTAAACCAAGCATCAAACGTTTGTTTTCTAAATATTCCACCAATCTGAAGATTTGCATCTACAAGTATCAACATGTTAATTAGTACTACCGATGAACATCTGATTCCTTTTCTTAAAATATTAGATTAATATTAATATTGCTTTGAACATGTAACATTCCCATTCTCAACTAATACATATTTTGGCTCTGAAAAATACCTATAGTAGTCTTCACATCACACATTTTTTCACTTATTAAGAATGCATTCATCTCCTCTTAAAATGACAACCAAGCGGGTTGTGAAATTACCAGAAACAAAGTGAAGCTTGATGGTCATCCAACATGTGTAGGCTTAGATAAAATCCAGCACAGATGCTCAACAACTGATCTTTGCAAACTGGATCTTTGTTCTTCTATTTTGGTTCACAAGGATGATTTTGTTGCCTTAAGTCTGAAGAAATAACCTGCAAGATTAATCTAATTATCATTGGCTAAAGGTTCGAATCTGGGAATCTTAAGTGTTTATCTAAGGTAATATTTTCACTGTATTATATTGGATTATTCTCTCAGAAAATATTATTTAATTAGTCTATATTTGAAGTACTTGCAGAAAGAAAAGATGAGCATTAAGATTAAAAAAGATTAAAGATCATAACAAAATTTTATTTGATAGTTCTCGCAATATAACAACCCCTCGCCATTTTTTTTACATCCAGCTGGGATAAATACAAAAATCAAAAGGCAATCTGATTATACACTAGAATTAATTCACCCAGTTCAGATCAAAAGCTTGGAAAGCCATATTGAGGTCATCTCATAATGACTCTTGTTCCTGAGTGACAAACAGTCTATTTGCCTTTTTATGAAGCCTTTAAGGTTGTTGATAAGATACTACATCAACAACAGAGCCGTAATATGAAATGTCCCAACAAGCTTGTTGACAAGATCCAACCTACATGTTCTTGGAAGTATTTTAAGGAGTTACTACCCATGAAATTTGACGAAAAGATTTAAGTTCACAACTTAGCAAGTATGACCAAGATGGCTAGATCCTTTACACCATCAAATTCAGATTCAAGTAATCAATTCAATATAAACTTTCTGTCGATGATATAAACTAAGAGAAATTGAATATTTAAAAATTCACAAATTTATCGATGAAAGATTCTGTACGCTTTACAAACTTTAAATTCTAAGAAACATATCAGAAAGCAAGAAGATCTAATGGACACAATGTTTAGCAGATTCTATTCACTAGTAGTGAGAATCTTCTAAAACTCCATTCTTATTTGCAATAGATGTTAGATAATTATATTTCTTAAAATCGACCTGATAAGGTTGAGATTACTATATTAACAACACATGTGCTTAATAAATTAACAACATGCAGCTTATGCTCAAATGACAGGGCTTTTGAGTCAATTTTAATCAACATAAGCTGACACTATAGTGAAATGTGCTAGATCGTCAACAAAAAGTATTATTTGGCAATTAAAATCATGGCTATCTCAGATCTTTTTATTTTCAGCAGGCTTTTTTGCTTGTTTAATATCAAATTTATTTTATTAGGACAACTATCAAGTTCTCAACTAAAACCGCAGATGTACCTAAACCAATTTCCTCAGGAAATCGAAACCTAGCTTCCTTCTGATGGCAAGGACAAAAAAATAATAATTCAAAATTTCACATGCTGAATAAGATATATGTGGAATAGCATAAACTCGATGTTTTAGAATAGCAAGCATAACCATACCGATCCCAAGGAATTGATGACATGCACTTGGGGATAAAAGACAGAATTAAACTATCAAATACTTCCAAAAAGTTAGCTTCAATTGTTGAACCTTTCATAAAAATGATCCATGGAAGTTGTGCCTAAAATATCAAAAGCTACAGGTTACTTGTGTGCATCACAAATATTCAAACAATTATGAACTCACCCAACCAATGAATTAATAATTCAGTCATTCAGAAAAAAAATCAATGAACGACTGAATAAATTGAACTTAAAGTTCAGATACACATATGGACCATTTGATCATGCAGCCTCATTGATAATCTGAGATTTTAATTAGCTTGAAAAATTAGTATTAATGGCTCATATTGTAAAACAAAGAACCAACCATCAATAGCTTGATGAAGAAGCAAAACCCACAAGCAGTCAAAGCTTTACAAATCAACAATTCCGCAAGCCAAATGAACAAAAAAAAGGGAAACACCTAATAACAAATATACACTGACACAATAATTTAATGAGGAAATGCTTTCACATGTCCGGGATAAGAAAAGCTTGATATATATGAACAGCATAACAAATTCTATGTTTCAGCAAAAAGAAAAGGGCAAGATATAGAAAATCTGTCACGATTAAAGGATTCTTAAAGGCTAAGGACTTCAAAGTATCTAATAACAGATACTTGGCTATAGTGCCCACATTAAAGGGGGGGACCACCAAATTAACAGTATACTTACTGCTCTTTCTGCCACTCCAGGAGGTCCTTCAAGGATCTTAATCCGAGCTCTTGATTCCTCGCACAATTTTTTGATGAACTCTCCTTTGCGGCCAATGAGACCACCTACCTTATGAGCAGGAACCAATATACGAAAAACACTCTCTCCAGGCCATCCAGGCCACTTCTTTTCACCAGCTTCAGTTGCCGTCAAATCGTCATGCTCTTGTTTGGTTTCATGTGAGTTCTCAGTCTCTACAGCCACCTCTTCTTCCACAATATTCTCCGGAAGGCCATCCATAGTGTGTTGTATTAACTAAAATAATCATACATGACAAATGTGTATGAGGAGTCAAAAAGTAGCAAAGGAAAATTTAATCAAGAATAAGAAAGCAACAACAAAGATGTGCCGAAGACAGCATTGATGGTGTATCCACAAATAACATATTTACAGAATCAGACTATAGCAGGAAACGAAGATCAAGAAAAATGCAGACAACATCTACAATCTAACAAATTATAAACGAAGCAGCAATCCTATGAAAAATATTGTGGAATTTCACATTCGAAACAAAAACAAAAGCAAATCAAGATGAACAAGCATCTCGAAGAAAGTAAAATGCATTATTTCTAGTTAATACTTCAAAGAGATGTTACAAACACAATGGGCATTCCACTATAATATTCCTCAGTTTCAAATTTCAAATTTTCAATTTATACTGATGTAACGGGGTATCAGAGTTTTCTTCAATATATAGAAATTGTTTCACCACCGAAGGCGAAAGCATAAAATAGGGACCACATTCCAATCTTCAGAATTAGTTAAGATACTAACTAGTAAAAAATAGATGATGCACAAGCATATCATATAAAGTAGCTGAAACTAGTGGTCCCAGATAAATATGTCAAATATGACCTTTTCCATATTTTTTCACATTCATCATGGCAAATGTTTCAGTTCTTTATCTGCCCCAAATCCTTATATTTCTCAACTTTCCAATTGTATACATAGTCATAGCCAGATACAGAAGTGTATGTTTCTACGTATGGCCATCAGGCAAAAAAGATACAAGTCAACATTAAACATTCATGAGAAAAACAAGAAACATTTCATCAATATATCAATTCTGCAACCTTTACCGATCTGCAAAGGTTTAACAGCAAGCCTCCAAAATTTAGAACACGTTGATTGATAACGAACAAAACTACAGTATAAGAAACACTGGATTTTCTTTGCCTGCCCACCTAAAATATATTAATATTTGACCTTAAAATGCACTACCTTTGCGCATGAGTTCAGAGTGCCTAAGGTTGTATGGTAGCTAGGTTTCCATAACTTAAGATGCCCAACACTACCATTTGCATGTCAGGAAGCTAAAAGCCCAAGCAAGAAAAAGACACCACGAAAATCAAAATTTTAAGCTTCTTGGAAACCAATTTAGAACTTCCAACTTACCAAGCATGCAGCTTCTATGATTTTTCTTTTCATCTAACAAGAGGGCTAATGGAAATTTCTAAACGATGCACAATTCAAGAGGTGCCAGCAGATGCAATCAGAACCTAGACACTGTCCTTGTTGATTCAGAAATTAGTCTCTACAGTTTAGAATGTGGGATCAGCTGCAAGTGTATCACGTATTGTCAAGCAAAGACATCACAAACATCAAAACTTTAAGCACCCCCAAAAACCAATTTAGAAAATCTAACTAATCAAACATGCAACTATGATGATTTCTTTTCCTCTAACCGAAGATCTACGGCGATTTTTGAGCCATGCACAATTCAAGAAGCGTCAGCTGCTGCAAACAAGAAGTTATACACTGCGAAGTGTATTATCTGTTGCCCTCTGGTGAGCTAAAAACCATGACAAGCGAAACCAGTAAACTCTGATAAAAGACCAAGCATCCACGCAGCACTACCTTTCACATATTCCATAACAGACGGTACAACACAGAGAAAGCAATGAGTTCATCGAAACCTAGAATAACCTCAACTAACAATCAATAAAACCCTAGATATCTCCATCTAGGATACTTACACGGGCAAAGAAACTACTCTGCCAGAAGAAGAAAACCGCCTAAATGAAAACGAGAAAAAGAGGGCTTACGGCTTCCAGCGGTGAGATTCTTCCGATGGAGGAACGGCCGTAACAGATCCGACGGCGAGGCGGACGAATTCGAGAGTAAGAGAAAGAGAGAGAGAGAGAAAGGACTCGGGCGGCGGCGAAGAAACGAAGGATTAGAGAGAGAGGGCACGGTCGTATTTATCTCTGTGGCGTTGGGTTTTGGGGTTTGGGTTTGAGTTTGGGGTTGGGTGACGGGCGCACGTACGAGACATACGTGCGGCCTGCGAACGTAAAATTTACGATGCGGACGTCCGCGGCGTATATATATATATATATATATATATATATATAATGATTTATATGGTATAACTAAACGTATAACATAAATTTCAATCAATCTCTTCGCTTTATTCATTTTATTTTAAGGATAAAATATATTAAAATTTTGATTGAATTCTAATAAGAGTTATTGATTGACATTTTCATCATTTGTTCCCGCCTATATAACATATACGATGTTGAAATATCTTATTAATAATATTGTAAAAAATGTATATGTTGTGGGAAACAACATGATGCCGTAGCCTCGGGGCCAACGTGGTTGGGTTCGAGTCCGAATGATCGGGGATCGAGCGACCCTTGGGACTATTGGGGTGGCCGACTGCGACAGTCCGATCGGGACGGGAAGGTCGTTTCCTCTAAAAATGTACTCCTCGCCTGGGCACGTAGTGGGAGATACTTCGTCTTCGTCCCTACACACGGGTCAGGTCGGGAAGCTCAACCCGACCCTTCCGACGATCCAGTTAATAGATAGTCACAGGGGATTTTTTTTATCTTTGTTTTCTCTCCCGGATTTTTTTATCTTTGTTTTCTCTCTCCCCTGAGCAGAACACGAGGGTTTTTATAAGGAAGCTTACTGTTTCATGATGTGCTCGCTTGCAGAGGGCAAGCCCGTACTTTCGATAGCGTTCGACACCAATGTGGGCGTTTGCGTGGCGTGGCCCGATCATCGTCTTGGTCACCCTCGGTCAGGCGCGTCAAGTCAAATCAAGGCATGGATCACTATTATAGAAGAACTGATGTCAACACACATCCCATCATTATCAATCATCACTATCAGTACACATCATTAGATTTTATTCTTGACTAATTACTTCTCACGTGATAGTTTAAGATTAAATCAATGATCCAATTGCATATAATATTCCTTTAGTAATTAGAATCCTATATGGGAGACATTTGATTAGTTTCCGATGGATCCCCAAATATAGATGATGTCTACGAGAGAAGAGATTATTGACGCTTGCTGACAAGGTCTTTGTACTTTTCAATTGATGTAAGCCTAAGTCGGGTTATTATCACTCATTCAAAACTCTTACTGTGAGTAAATTGTGTCGACCATCAGAGGTCTTCATGGATTATATGGTGATAGACGAAGGAAGAATGATGATAAAAAAAAGTCCAATATTTTTTTTGAATAGACAAACGATTTGTTTTATCACTAAAACAAAACACTACAGCTTTATTCAAAACCAGATATCACGAACGAGTTTTAAATACTTAATTATTAATTTTATTATTTACTTTGAGATTTCATGAAATAATTTATTTGAAAGTTTCCGAATGGTTTTGCTCTATTTAAAAGTAAATAATGATAGCTATTTATTTTCATATTATCTTAAATTTTAGGCCTACGTATTTAATAAAATAGTAACTTTCATAAAAATTATAATTTAACTATATATATATATATATATATATTTACAATAAAAGATCCTTATAGTGGATTCCTAATAATTAGACTTTACAAATTATTATTGTTATCATATTTTTTAATAAAACATTAATATTTTTATTTTTTTTTATTTATTATAAAATAAAACGTTGTAATTCCATTGAAAATTATTGTACCTAAGTTTCAACAAATTACAATGTCCACTTACCATAATTATCAACATTATTAAAGGTCTCGAGATATTATAAAATAATTTGCATGTGAGTTTGAATGTTACTTAAAAGATTTGTACATATTTCACAATAAAGGACAAGTTACCTAGAAAAGCTTCACTCAAGGATTATTACATGATTTTATAGTATTTGAATGTGAACCCCCAAATGTGACTTAAAAAATCTCAAAAATTATCTAAATATCCTAAAACTAGTCAAATCGTTATTTATATCACATTTGCTTGCTATATTAACATATAAAGATGAGTTTAACAAATTTTATAATATTACAAATATAAATTAACATGTAAATACATCAAATTTGACTTTAAAATCACATAAAAATTAAAATAAAATAATATAAAAAAAAAACACCTCACGTCAAAAGATTGAGATACGTCGAATGAACTTCATGATATTACACTCGGTAAATGCTCTGCACCGCACTGCACAACACTAGTATACGGGATTATGATACAAATGAACTATACCATAATTGATGCTACAATCAAGTGCAACACAATTTATTGACGAATGTAGCAACATAAAATTTGGCCAACTAACTTCAAAAACATCAAAAGAAAATATAACACAAATAATTACTCAATTTTTTTTTTCAAAAGATTTTATAGTCTAATTGAGTACATTCTACTATTAATTCTGGAATCCGAGTGTACCACAACTCATTTACTGTAAAGTTTGTCCAACCGGCCACAAAATTTCACGATTAAAGAAAAATATAATGTGAGTTGTCTACTATTAATTCTGCAAGTCCCTCTTTCCTGATCTCAAATCTAAAACCCATCAACTACACAATAGGACATTATGCTAACCATGGAGATGTCTCAACCCATATCCTTGGCCTTTTCACACCCACTGATGATCGTTAAAAATCTAACCACATTAACTTGCATGCCCAAAACCCAGCATTCTACCCAAGCAGATTAGTTCAGGTTTTGTCTTCTCTAAGGGTGTGAGAGAAAAGACTCGTGAGAGGTACAAAAGCAGATGCACTACTACAAAAGAGGAAATGCAGAATCTTCCTCTACCAAATATTCTTTAAGGAGATGAACAAAAAAAGATAAAGGTGAGGATTACAGCACAACAAAGCTCAGAAGAATAAATTACCTCAAATTATAACCATTACTAAGACCACATGATCATATGTGCTCTCAGGTTACCTACCTCAAGGACGGTACAAGTATCCGTTCCCGCCTCTTGCAAAATAGTCTTGAAGCTGGTAAGAGTATCCATTCACATCTGCATCCCTCAGGCCGAGCATCGATAGATCAGTAATTCCATAAGGCTGCTGGTTCCGCATCAGTCCATCAAACTGTCGATTAGCATAGGCCAAAAGATCCATCTGCTGCATTCGTCCATCCCTCAGCCCTTCGGGAGGGTTATTGGATGCACCGTAGCCCCTATGGAAGCCCTCATCATAGTACTGATCCAGTTGTTCAAACTGGCCAGAGCTACCTAGTGACCCGGTGTCGGCGGAAGACAAATTACCCGGAAAGGAGAACTGCCGACTGAAGGCATACTGGGGACTTCTTGCTGTCCTTCCAACGTTCTGTTCATCATCTAGCAAATCATTGATGATGTCAAGGTGGGGGAACTCATCCCCTACCGTCGTCCCTTGGACATGATATGGGGTAACCCTGGAGGCACTCTCAGCTGGATATTTCTGTGCAAGTGATTTTCCATAAACATTGAGCTTCCCCATGCTATCCCCGAGACTTGAGCCAAAACTCTGACTGCTGCTGCTGCTGGATTCATGGTAGCTGTCATCTCTCCCAAGGTGCTGGCTGTGGACTACTTCAGGCTTAAGGCAACCAAAGGTCAATCCATGCCGAAGTGATGGATGCTCCATCCTTGTAGGAGTCTGAGGTGGAAGCATAGATGTAGATGATAAAAACATTGATGGAGAATGCGAATAAGCAACACTTTGGCTGCAGGATGTAGTATCATCATTTAAACAAGATCCCCTTGCACTTGTGCTTTTACCAATTATGGCATTTCTATATGACTGTGGAACGAAACTTGGGGCAGTTGGAGAAGGATCATTGCCTAATCGACCAGCTGCACTCACAGAGCGTGAAAGTAGAGGTACTGCTTGAACTGTGGAAGGAATGGGCACAGTAGGCCTTGGTGCTGGGATGAGAGGAGCACTATAAGGCCTTGATGTTGCATTGAATTGGTGTGGACCATTAATCTTTGCTTGTGTGTTTTGCTTCGGAGCTTCAGACTGAATACTGGACACAATTGGGGGTGATCTTGATGCAATAGCTGGAACCTTATCAGTTTGTGCAGTGCTGCTTGATGGTTGCTCTTTAGAAGATGTTGGCTCCACTGAGATGGTGGCAGTGGTGGAAACAGCCACGGAGGTGGTTATCACAGACAACTGCTTAGGCTGCTGTGGAATGTTGGATATCTTTTTACCAAGGCTAGGTGAAGAAGAATGTTTCTCTGAATCAACCTGATCATTGGGAGTTAGTTTCTTTTGAAGAGAAGCAACTTCCTCCTGAGACAATAAGATATAGCTTAAATTAACTTGATTCCAGTCAAATCCAGTTAACATGATTCTACTCCAAAAATGCCCAATGTTCCACAAGTTCATACAGAGGCATACACTTCAAGTATGGTACAGAGTTATATGACCGAATGTAAACTCTAAATAAGAGAATTGTGCAGATAACAAACATCCTCATCATGTAAATCCTAATAAAAAAGGGCAAACAAAACCACCAACCAAGATGAAGAATGGTCAGCTGAGAGAACCGATAAAAATGTATATGGCAATTGCTCGAATGAAAAATATTACCCCAGTTGAATAGCTTCAAGAAGACTCGTCAAAAAGGCAACGAGAGAAAACCAACTCATGAAGAGACAATGACCCAGATGTTCTCATGCAAATTCAGAATGACACAATAAAGAATACTAGTTAAACTTAAAGCCGCACCAAGCAATAGGAGTTAAAAAAAAAATGATCCATCTTAAAAAACAAATGAGAAACTTGACACCCATAAATAAATGTAAATAACAAGCACAGATGCAGACTATAGTCATGGAAGCAATAAAACAGACAAGAAAACTACTGCATGCATAGTAGGACAACCATAGAACATTTATGGCCTATCTTTTGAAAAAGAAATTATAGGTCATAATAGAAATATTAGCAAGTATACCACAATATACCAGATTCCAGAAGAACCAATCTATCCATAATAAAGCTCCAAGACACATATTTTGTGCATGCCTCTAGGAATTATTTAGCAAACTAGATCAAGAAGACGTAGCATAGCATATCACAATCTAAAACTATCCAGGAAGCAGCATCTAACCTATGAAACATATTTAAGTTTGTTATGATCATAAAACCCACTAAATAAAGGTAAAACTTCAATATAAGAATAAACTTCACCTTTTCAGCTAGATTTTTCTCAAGCCGCTGCATCTCACCCTTTAGGGAGAATACACTGGCCTCTGATTCAGGTCGTGAGACCTTGCTGCCAGTGACATCATGTGAATGGCCATCAACAAGAGTTGTTTCAGATCGTGGAATATGCCCACCATTAGTTAAACCCATCCGTTCATGTGTTTCCTCATTCCGACCTTTTCCTCTGAAGATACGGCTCATTACTCATTAAAAACTCCAGGAGTTAGTCACTACAAAATATGCTCATATGCATCATATGCAAATTACCTGTTGCGAGACTGGATATTGTTGTTGCTTTGTAAAGTGATTCCTTTGTATGGTCCACTCATGGTAACAGAGGGGACTGAATCAGTTGAGCATGTTGAGGAGCTGTCGTCCATTGCAGATTGGCTCCTCTTTTCACTTTGCCCATTTTGTACATCACTGACACTAGCTTCAGCGGCCAGATGAGTTTCTGATGTATCTATATCCCAATTACTAGGACTGGAATCTCTGTCATTTGATCCCGGTTGCAGAACCTCAATGACATCATCTCCAGTGTCAGACACGTCAGATGCATCTTCCAGGGTACCAATCTTTTCAGTAACCAATTCTACCCGCTCAGAAGGGAAGCTATCTGAAATCCTTTCTACTGATGGAATTTCCTGTTGGAGGAAGCTATCTGAAATCCTTTCTTCCGATGGAGTTTCCTGTTGAAGTCTTTCCGGTACTTGATTACACCTCTCATCCTTTCCTCTCTCTTTACCTTTGCGACTATTACGCTTCTGTTTAGCCTGAAAGAAGAATAAGCAAAACAACAAAATTAAGTGCACTACAACCTCATCTAATTTAATTTGTTACAGATAACTAAAAAAAGGTAAACATCAGTTTAAAAAAAAAGCAACAAACTATTATATGTCCATTCCACTGCAAAAATTAACAGCACGAACATAAAAAAAAAAGAACCAATGTCTATAAGAATTTTTAAGGAAGCAATTGCAACACAACAAATAAAGCTAAACACAACAATTACAGAAGTGGACTGGAGATGCAGTTAGTTTCATGTTAATATAATTAAGCTTACTCCACCTACCAAATGTGAAAACACATCACATGTAAAGTAAAATCAGATTGCGGTCCAGTTGCAAAAGAATAAGCATAACCTGAAGTTAAGACAATCAGCTACGAAATTCATCTGAACCAAGATAGAAAAACCTAAATGATACCTCGTACTGTATCCTAGATGATACCTTATAAAACAAACAATCAATGAAAGATGTTAAAACATACATCAAACTCAAAGCACGTGACCTGGATGCCAAATATAGAACTTAGCAACAGACCCCAATGAGATACCCCATAACCCCAGGTGGGAAACCCAAGAGTAGTCACCCAATCCAAGATAGATGAAAAGTTAATTTGTACAAGATCAATTGTGTTAAACTTTGATGAATTAATATTCAATAGTAAACCTGTTTTTTCTTTGCACGCTTTTCCTTTTCAGTAACACCACGCTTAGACTTAAGCTCATTTTCAGCTTGGCCAGCTGCTTCTTCCTCCCGAATAAGCTCCTCCTGCCTCTTTAAAGCAACAGCCTCCTGGTAGGAAACTTCGATCCTACTGCTGACAACAACATGCGAGGAACAAAGATACTTAAAAGGACAACAAGGATACTGTAGGATTAGTCCACAGACAATCTGCATAGATGGAAAGCACAAACTATGGACATCATCAAACAACACCAAACTGTAAATCCTGAACAAGAATATAGGCCATAAAATTTGAAATTCATGACTTAAGTTAGAGAAGTATTAGGATCGCTTGCAGTTACATGCTTAAACTCCAGTTGACCGACTTGCCATAGCCATTTGATTAAATTGATCTGAAACCGGCTAGGAATGTCAATGCCATATGCAGCCAATGTGTAATTGCATAAAGAATCTTTAGTGTACCAAAGTTAAGGTTGCTTTGAAACTTTCTTAAAAAATGTTAGTCAATAATGCCGAAGATAAGTGATACCTGAATATGTGAACCAGGACAAAAATTTCAATAGTCCTGCGACCCAGCTCCATAAGTCGCCTTTCATCTCGCTCAATAGAAGCCTTGTTAAATTCATCTCCAGAACTTCCATCCTACATATGCAAGATGATTGAAATATATTCAGCAATAGAGATCTGAAAGATGGGTCTTCATGAACAAGAGAAATTAATATTTTGTGAAACATATCCTAAAGCAAGATACTGTGAAAAGAGAAAGCCAAAATCTAATGTATGACAAAATGCACAACCATGTAAATTGAATGGGTGTACACATTAGTCTGATATTGTGAATCAAATAGGTTTCTTTGTTTTTGTAAAGCATAAACTAAAGGAACTAAAAATAAGATGGATAATGTTGTTAATTGCATCATATATAAGAAGATAGTTACAATCAAACACTGAATAGCAAAAGATTTCAAACAGGTAGGTCATAAAAAGAAACATCAAGAATCATGATTAGGAACAGAAGTGACTCAAACGTGCAGCTATTGAGTATATACCAAACAAAATGAAAAGGAAAAAAATATGGTACATATTATATGGAAAAGCAATAATTCATCTACAAGGTCACAGTTGCAAGACACAACCTTCTGGAGTCCATTAACAAAGCCACGTGTTTTGGCAGATCAACTGACTACAAGCACCAAATTTCAACTTCCAACAATGATGATTAGAGACAATGATGTTAATTTTGTTAAATTAGATCTAGTTGCAATGGAAACCAAACAGCAAAAATTTTCAACCTAGAAAGGATGAAAAAGAAGAAAAAGCCAGAAGTGAGAAAAGGAACAGGGTAACATGAATGTGAAGCTACTGATTATATGTATCACAAGAAAAAGGGGAAATTGGAAGCATTATATAGCAAAGTTCTTATTTGACTGTCGGGTCAAAACTGTCAAATACAACTATATTTCATTAATAAAGAAACGAGTGGTTTGGCAGACCAGAGATATCTGCAGATCAATTGAATACGAGCACCAGATCCTAAATTCTACTGCTGATGACTGCAACCTGAATTAGATTGCCAAGTCAATGTCAATGGTTCCCTTTAATACTATTTGCAACAGCACAAGATATCAAGTATTGGAACTTATATGCCTCGAAGGAGAGAAGCCCTAGTTACCTAGTTAGAAGGTGTTCTGAACAAAACCAGACACTCATTTCTCCTCTCATTTGGTGATCACAACTATTGAGGGCCTAATCTAAATGCTATATTGGCTTAACTTAAGTGCCAAAAAATCCCTTGAGATCTTTCAATCCATATAACTTAAAAATCTCTATGATACTGAAACTAAATATTAGAATCTCATAAATCAATTGAAAGCCTTCCAAATTAAGATACGTCTATTTTGTATTGCCACCATTGGGAAGAATACAGAGGTCATGCAGTTCATGTGGTCAGATTGTGAGAATCAAACCCAAACACCTTACACAATAGTCTGGAATATAAGATAGGAGATAAACATGTCAGATAAGTCGAGAAACTTCTCTAAGCCAAAAGTACATATATATACTAAAAGGGGAATCTGAACGCATGAACCTAGATATATCACATGGTATTACATAGAAAAACTTCTTTGGCACCGCCACTAACATAAAAAAATCAAGCATTTCAAGGAGAACAATGAATTCACCTAGAATTGCACATTAAATAGTTTCTTTTTACCTACCTTTATACGGTTCTGCAAACACTTGTCATCTTTTGAAGGCAAAGGCTGATGAGACAATGAATCTGATACGACTCTTTCGATCAAAACGATTACATCATCAGCCAACACAAACAAATCTTTATCAACATGTACCATAGGAGCTGGTAATTCCTCTAAGTCTACTGATTTATCTCTTCCATTCATGTTCTTGCTCTGGAATTCAAGAGCTTTCAGCCCACTGTATAGAGAATCCATAATTAAAGTTGATGTAACTTCTTTCTCTATGAAAAAATGCTTGACAGCAACTTTCAATATAGCATCTGTTTTGTCTCTTGACATGTGCTGCCTCGCATTTGGATCGGTTTCTGACCAAAAAGCACGAAAACTACAAAACCCAGACAATATTCATCACAAGTTTGCACCCACTAAAAAAGGAATTTGCAGGTAGTAGAACCACATGTAGCAAAATTATGATAAAATTAAAAGGTAATCGTTGCCTCATATCAAAACAAAAATCCAGTAAAGTTCCAACCTGGGCCACCTGACTTTATCTTCAACAAATTTGCTAAGCTTGCCTATTCTTTCTTCCAGAAAATGACGGCAAATTTGCTCTACATTTGACAAATACACTCGAACCAGTTCCCTTCTGTATTGGCAATCAAGACAACGGAAAGGTCGATCTGCTTTCTCCCTGAAGTAGCAAATGCAAAAGTTAAGAAAGAATATGAAAATATCAACAGTGGGTACTAATGAACAGGTAAATTTATTATATTATAAGCAGGAATAATACAAATTTCCATTCAAAAAGATGTTAAAAGAAACCCAAGCAGATGGATGTACAATAATAAAAATGAAATCACTAAAACAACATATTGTCACATTTAACATGGAAAAGTTGGTATTGTTCTCAACAGAAACCAGATGAAGACCAATTATCCATATTTGTGCATATTAGAACAGACACAAGCATTAGGACATCTCTGTATCCAAGGTCAAAAACATTGAACGAAGAAATTTTTAGCACGATAATGTTTCCTGTCTAATTTACTTAGTCATAACCCAGAGTACCTAAATGGAACATCATGTAAGAGTCTTATACTTGGTTTTGCATCCCTATCAAGAGATTTAAAAAAAAAATCCAAATGGTGCTAATCCTCAAAATACAACACTCCCAGAATATATACCAATGTAAATGTAACATAATGCACCAAGCAAACTATAAAAACATGACCCCACATACAGGTACAAAAAAATTTATGCCGCTAACCTTTGTCTTTTTAATTCAATAACCTCTTGGCTCTCTTTTCATCAAAAAGATATACATGCTTATAAACACCACATGATGTTTATTAAAAATTAAATGGAAAACAATGTGGCAAATGTGACAAAGTGTGCCACTCACCTAATTTTGAACATCTTTATTGAACTGGTAGTGATAACTGATAACCATGATTGCAAAACTTCAAGGACAAAGAAAATCTATGGTTATGAGTATTTTCAAATAAATTTATCAACTATGAATGAAAAAGATGCAATATATGACCTATTCAAACTCAAGTCACAATTCAACGAGGAACTTGATAGTATGACTGCCATTAGATATACAGAGCAAAACTATGTTGCAAAGCTAACAACAAGTTGTTATATGCAACTGTCACCTTATTGGGTTAAACCATCTGTTGGCTGGTGCAAACTAAATGGAGAAGGTTGTTGGAAGTTGGAACCAGGTGGAGGGAAGGCCAGGCTTTATCATCAGAGATGTTACTGCTAAGTGCTTGTTCTGTGGATGCAAGTATGAGGAGAACATGTCTATTTTATACTGCAAAGCAGTTACAGTTAGAAAGGGTTTAAACTTTAAAGACTGCAATTGGAGGAGGGCATCCAAAGGACTCATACTGAGATTGATTTGAAGAATCAGTGTCACCTGTTAAACAGTGAAAACTAATCCACCTTGGACTATTTTGATTGTAGTTATATCTTTTTTCTTTCTACTTAACCATTATGGGAAATATAAAATTTCTCATGTTTTTGGAGGATAGAATAGAGTTGCAAACTAGCTGGCAAAACATGCCAGACACTATAGGTCTAGTCTAACCAGATCTGAAAAGGGATTGGCCATTCAATCTGCTTTTGATTTTGAACTCTGATGTAAAAAGGGACCTGTGTACCCGTCTTAATTAAATACTAAACACAGTGTCCTATGACAATTCAAGGCATATGGACCAAAATATGCATCACGACCCAATTCTTTTCAGAAGGAAAACGAGGTTAAATTAAAAGGAAACTACAAAATGTGTAACAGAAGGATGATCAGAGAACCAAAAAATGGAGAGCCTGCTGTTCTCCCAGAACTGGCAGCCCTATGTGACACGACATTAGAGTCTCCAGGTAGATACTCAAAAATTACAACAGGTCCATACCGACCAGTACTTCAGTTCAGTTGGTTTATTTGGATTTCAATAGCAGCATGGTAATGTCAAGAAGTATACCATTACTAAACATGTCTCAAGCAACTTTGCAGGAAAAATGATCATTAAACCACATCTAACAACTGAAATCAGGACCAAAGGATCTGCAAGACTGCCAAAACAGGATAAACCAGACCTTTCAAAGAAACTCTAATTGCATGGACAAGCCAAAGAGACATTGGTTCACAAAGACATAGAGCCTTTGATTCAAGGAATAATATGGAAGCATAAAAATAAAGCACCAAAGGAGATGACTATTAGTGTTTTTTAAAAAGCAGTCCTTGTTGCCACATATCCTGTGCAAATTGTGTGGATGCCTGCAACAAGAACTAATCTGCTGTACCATGCGGCATAATTATATATGAAATACATACAGCCACAGATACTCAAGCAGCTGCATATAGTTGAGCAAAGTATACAGCCAAGTCCACCAGTTAGATAGTCATATATGTTGTTTCCTTCTTCCTCATTAAACTGTTATTGTCACCTTGAAATACTCATGCTATGATTATATCATAGTAGTCAGTTAGAACTTTACTGTTTCTAATTACTTAGAACTTATACAACTAAATACCATTTATACATGATTTGTATTTCGATCATCAACATATCATTTTAATTCCTCACCAAGTGTTAATTATTTGTTTTCTCTATTTATTTTCTCAGGGGAAAAGCATCATCTGAAAGCAATGTTCAAAGGACTCTTTTTTCTAGAAGTTAGACCACTTTAAAATCCAATCAGCTGCAATTTTAAAGTTTGACAGACTATTTGAGTGAAAGTGTTAAATTGTTCTAAAGCCTTATTCTCATCTACTTAATCATTGTTCCTATGAACGTGAAGATTCATCCTTAATTTTGATAAGAACAGACCATGAAGCTTCATTGCTCTCAAACACTTCCACACTATGCTCAAAATCACACTCCTTGGCTAAATTGCTGTCACGATAACTATTTAGAAATTGCATAGATGTGGTTGGCTCTTCCTAAATCTCATCCACATCACTTTCCGATACACTACCCTGCCACTTTCCACCCACTTTCAATAAGTTTGAAACCAAAAGCCCAATTTGGCCTTACTAATTACCAGAAAGAACCTTTTTACTTCATGCTCGGTCATAAGACCAGATGAAGAGTTTGAATAAGCCAGAGTAACAATATTATAAAAAAAAATTATGAAAATAAGACAGAATATATAAATACCCATATGGGACTAGCAAGAGTGGAGCAGATTCATATTTAAAAAGGCAGTTAACCAAATCACTAAGTTCACAAGTACAACAGATAAAACAAATGTGCAATCTAAGGTCGATATTATATAGCCAAGTATCACTCAAAGCCACTTCCACCACAACAATTGTGTGTCACAGAAATTTAGATAGTCCACATTATCCATGTCAATTGCAGATTCCTAATTTCAACAATGAGATTCAGTCAACTAAAATAATCAAGTTAGAAATTATTATTAGAAGCATTATATGAAACTAACATAGGACAAAGGTACCTAATAACTTGAACTTGGGCTTTGATAACAAGAGTGTCAGCGACAACAAAGCCATCATAAACTTTTGACAACTCCATGAATTTTTTCCAACCCCAATCATGTTCCTTCTTCCAAAACCTGTGTAATGTATCTGCAAATTTCCTCAACAGCATAAGCTCCTAAAACAGCTTAGTGGATGCTAAGGAGAGCATTTTTAAATTAACATTCTCTGCTATTTGACTGACCAGAGTACTTTGATTTTTTTGGGTCTTTGTTAACTACAGCTATCGTAAACTGTGCAAAATGACTCCAACCTGCCAATTTTATAAATTTATAAAAGCATTGTGATGTTTGTCATTGAAAATTACAACATAAGTTGTATGAACCAATGAGAATAGCAATACAACAGGCTGCAAACCTGGCAGAAGTTTCTCGTGATTAGCAACAGAAAGAAACAAAGAAAGATGATTGCAGACATCACAACCCTGTGGGTAGACCAAAATGAACCTGCAAAATTTTAAGCAAATATTAAAACTTGATAACTACAGATAAATTTACTTAGAAGACAGACTCTATCAGATATGTCTTGTATAAGCAAGCATGTCAATAATACTCAATAGATTGTAGTGATTCAAGATTGTGGATGTCATAATAGCCATGTCATTTCAGCTGCCAAGGATACAACAACAACAACAAGCCGTTCCAAATTTTAGTCAGCCACATGGATCTTCTCCTACCATTGAGCTTTGTACAAGGGCATGTCTAGCATTAGATCTCTTTTTAAAGTTTCTAGTAAAGATTGCTTAGGTCTCCCATTACCTTTCCTCAATACCACTAGTATTAATTGATTCATCTTATCTAGCCACAACATCTACCGGTCTCCTTTGAACATATTGAAACATCTTAGATGAGGATCTTAGCTGTTTTCAGCTACCAAGGATGAGATCTAAATTCACTGCAGGCTATATCCTTCCGTACCACCACAAAATGGAAATTTCATCATCTTATGAAAAAAAAAGTGAACTTCCTATGAGTATAACCATTATGCAGCATTTTTGCCTACAAGGGGCAGCCAAATGAACAAGGCTGTTGACATGACTTGAACCTTGTGCAACACTTTCCTAGGGAGACCAATAATAAAACATTTCTTCATGCCAAATTGACAAAAAAATGTTTTGAAAACACCTAGAAATATTTATCAAGGAACAATGTACAGACCAACAAAACAATCATACAGCAGAATACTAAAAATTGTGTCACTTATGTTTAAAAGAAACAGAATTTGCAGATTTATGAAATTTTTCAGCAAGATTAATGTTATTGATAGAAAAGACATATGGTTGATTATCTTCTTCATTTAGGCATCTCATTAGGAGAATTTGAAAAGAACCAAAGGATGTTCAACTAAGCATATCAAGTAGCTTCCCTTCCCCAGGCCGAATTGGCAGCCACCTCCCCCAGGCTGGACCAAGCTTAATGGTTAATACTGATGGGGCATGTCTCTTGCAGGATTCTGGCCCAGGCTTCTTTTTAAGATATCACTATACGACATTGCTTGCTGGCCGGTCACTCATATCACCCTTCCATCCCCCAATTCAATGTGAAGCATTAGCAATTTGGGAAGGCCTACATGCTGCCATCCGACTTGGACATTTCAGGATCCAGTTGGAAACTGACGCACTTACCATCCAAGAGGTGTTGGATCATGGAAAAAATCCACCATGGAGAATTTGGCATATACTTGCGGACACACACAGACTAATCGATACACTTCAAAGTTTTGTGTCTTTTTACTTCAAGGAATGTAATCGTGCAGCACACTGAGCTGCCACTAAAGCAAGAGAGACCAGATCTAACTTTTTGTGGGAGGAAAACTTTAACCCAAGTCTCGCTGACATTTTGTATGATGACCTACACAGGTCTTTCGGTAGATGTTTGAAATCGTAATAGATTCCTCTATTCTTTTGGAAGGAAAAATAAGGAAGGAATTTGGGTCTGAATTGCTACTCTCCAAAGTGTAGAAGCAACAATATCGCTATGTCAGATTGATAAAATAAAGCCACTCATAAGCATCTTTTCACTCCGTTACAGTAAGAGATGATAAAATGTGTCAGAGCACATAAACTTTCTCTATATTTACAGATATAAACATGAACATATTTGATACAACACGTCAAGGATTTGAAAATCGTATGCTGGTTTAGGTAAAAATCTGATCGGAGTTGACCAAACCATGCCACCCAATGTCACCAAAAAATATATTACAAAAAAATCATCAGAACAGGCTTATATGGTCTGGTAGTAATAAATTTCTCCAATAATTCATAGATATAAACAACATCATATTTAACACAATACATAAAGGATTTAAATGTCAGTCCAATACCCGTTTCCATAAACGGGAGAACCAATACGGTACCTGTAAACCAGGCAGTAGACCAACTGACACTGCCTAATATCACTAGAAAAAATAATAAGAGAACATATACTGATTGGCACCAACCTATATGACCAGGTATTCGGTCAGTACCAACTGATTACTCGAAACATGTATAGTATACTTATATTATATGTACCTAAACATAATAAAAGAATTAATTTTGAAGAGAGCATCTTTTTGGAATATTTTTCTCAAAATAAAAGCATATGAATCCCAAGATAAAAAGAACATTCAAATATCATATTAAAAGGTGGCTAACCAAAATTAAATTACTTTCACAAATCATAGGTCATCAGAAAAACTCAACAGATCTTCCTAGGCACCTAAGATGTGCAGTAATATGTGATATAAAACATTATATTGGCCATGGAAACTATATATGACAAAATTTTGATGATAACTATAAAACAGTAATTGATTTTTATTTTAATTAGGATAAATTATTTTCACTTTGCTCTATTTGATTTTGGAATTCTGTTCGCTGGCTCGATTGGCTCTTGTATCCTTTAACAAATTTCTACTTTTCCTAAACTCGGCTGGAAACTCCAGCACAAGAATTCTAAGGGTTGACAATACATCAATAACAATAAAACTTTTCTAAATACACTCCCAACAATTGTAAGAAAGGAATATAGCAAAACAATGCAAATGCCTATAGTAAATGAAATAATCAATTGGAAGAGACATAAATATTGATAGTTAAATTCTTACCACTTGTAACCACCAATTTCAAATGCATCACCTCGCAATTCTCTTTTGTTTATTGTTGAGAAATTCTCAATCTTCCATGTATGTTTTCCATAGAGCTCAGACGGCTTTGGCCCTGAACGAAAAGTTGCATCACAAGATGAACTAACAAGAAACATGGTAACTTTACTGGAAGAAGAATGTCATCGGAATAACGCATAATGAAAGGATAATAATACAACTGGATGTTCGCCTTAATTCACATAAAGGGCTGCAACCGCCCAATAAAGAAGCTTGTCTATTTGCACTACAACATGTGTTTGGGGTGCATTGTTCCTACGTCAACAAGCAGAGGAACCAGAAATTGATCCTTCTGACTTCTAATTATAAAATAAAGATTTTAAACCAATGTTGGATTGGATCCACATAACAGAGAACCTAGGTAATCCTTTGCTCAATGAGGCACGAAGCCCCCTACATCCATCTCAACATCAAGACTTTTTAAAAAGAGAAACGACATGGCACATAGGAAGATGAGCACCTTGTCTCGGCAATCGCACATCTAGAGTTCAGTCTAGTGAATGGCGTGGCATATCACAATCATTGTTGTCCAGCCAACGCGCAAAGGGGAAGGGGACGACAGTCGCACTGATTGAATTTGGATATGACTGATGAACAACGGTTTCAATTCAGTAACGAGACATCATCTCCCTAGCAGTTCAGGGCTTTGTGAGGTCCAAGGAGATAATGGCAATGGGTACAATAGTGCATCAACTGACGGTGGCAACAACGATGGTCAATCAATTATTCTGCCTACTCAAGCTTGATGGGCATGAATGAAGGAGCAATGTTTTATGCATGTTACATAGGATTCATATCAAGGAGTTCAAAGATCAGTGCCTCTCATTTATACTCAGAAGGATTAAAAAACGAAGGCATTCGGCAACTTTGACAGATATGATGGAGCCCTCCGTAGTGTTGACATCAATAGGAGCTCATCTATTATGAAGGATCTCATAGCCAACAGATGTATGAACATGATCAATCTTTTGGGAGTCAAATCGTTCAGACTCCAATGTGCTCCAACCTCCATAGCCGTACAAACCATTGTCATACATGCCTGAGGAGGCTCCTACTACACGTGTAGTTAATAATAATAAGGTAATCATCAATACCATGTTGATGCGTTAAAGGCACACAATTTACAAGTATAATCTATCATAAGAGCAGTTCCAAGTTTGGGTCCGATAGACATACAATATTAAGATACTACTTCAAAACATTGAGGACCCCGATCTACTGTTTTGGAGTCTCGTCATTTAATTTTGTGGTAGAATCATGTATATATTAATCTTATCATGATATTTTATTTTGCTCAAAATCTTGGAGTTTCGATACCTAATCTAATATTCCAACTCTTTCTTTTCATTGTAGGTAAGGGGACACTTCGATCAATGGAAGTAACTTTCTTTGACCAAGGATCATATGGTAGAATTCTTCATGAATAAAAAAAATAACAATTTCTATATTTGATCCTTATAGCCTAGAATTTCTATTGATTCTTTTTGCATTTAAACTTAAATACCAAGAAAGTACGAGAAAATAGTTTTTTTTCGTTTTCAAATAAATTTTCAACCATTTTTCCAAACATTCGATGTGTACTGATCAATTGACCGATATGCATGGTCGGGAGAAAAGTATGTAAAATTTACAGTTGGCACAAAAGGGTGTTAATGGAACAGAAAACGAAGAGTTCGCTATTCCTTCTCATTTGACAATGTGTCGTCAACACCAACAAAAATAAATCATGTTCATCCTTTGAAATCACAAAAGCAATGATGGAAATTCAATTCTAAGTGACTAATTCAATTCAGTATTTTTAGTTCCAAATGACTAGTTTAATTCAGCTCCAAAGCAATACAAATCAGCATTTACAATGCACTATAACTTTTTAGTGAATGACAACACAAGTCCATCAACAAGTACATTTACTTCTAAACTGATTAGTTTAAAGAATCTAAACAAAATGATATAATTGCAAAAAGAATACTTCAAATTTAAAAAAAAATAAACCAGTTGAAAGGGGAAGATAGCACACCACAATCATCATCATCGTCAGTATCCCAATAAGGGGGTGAAGTGGAAGGTGCCCCGTTCTCGAACTGCTCACGAGACCGCCATTCTGTAATTGAATCACCCGACAGGCAACGCTGCTCGCTCAACATTCCCTCTGTGGCTGAATACCTAAGGCTCATCCCATGATCCTCTGTAATAGTTCCGGCCATTGCCCAAACCAATCAGATTATTTCTGATGTAAATTATGAAACCGTCCTCTTCTTCCCCTGCGAGCCAAAAGAATAGAGACAGGTTAGGAACATGCAAGAGAACAAGACAAAAGGATATAAACAAGCAGTCGAAGTTTTCGTGTGACCCACAAACAATAGGTTGAAAATACAAAACAGAACTGAAGCATTAAGCACAAAATCACCCAACACGCAGCTCAAAAAATTAAACGATAAAACAAGGTCCGTGAAAAAATCCCCTATTCTTCTAAAGTCCACGCCCGTAAGAAAGGACTCCTAAAAAAACCCCAATCACGCCCACGGAATCCAATTAGACCACTAAACCTCTATCCGATCTCTCCTTTTTTCTCGTTCTTCCCCGATCGTAAGCCTCCACTAACCAAATTCTAACCAAAATCGACCGCAAGCCGACGTCCCCAGCTGCGCCGCCGGCCCAGGAACGAACGAGGGAAACCCACATCGGAAACGAGTGAAGAACCCCATCGATTCGATAAATCAGCCCTAATAGGCACGCCCTGGGCCAATCGGCCGGCTAAAGGAACGAATCCACGGGAAGCCCGAGCCGATACACGGATCTAAATCGACTACCTTGTGGGGCGCGGGCGCGCGGTGCGGCAGTAGAAGGAGCCGGAATTCGGGAGAGAGATAGAGAGAAGGGCGGTGGGAAAAAAACCTTCACCCACTCGGCTCCGACGGCGAGCGAGAGGAGGCGAGGACGGAGTTCGGAGGCGAGAGGGGAGAGAAGAGGGCAAAAAGGGAGACGGCAGAGAAAGAAAACTACTAAAAGCTACAAATTATATACGTATGGAGACATCAAGGGCTTTCCTGTTCCCTTATCTCGAAACCGACGTGTTTTCATTTCTTGTGTATTTATTCGTTTATAATTATATACATTATTATTGTAACAGACAATATAAATTTATTTATTTAATACGAGTTTATGTTTTTTTTTTGTGTTTGATAATACAAAATATTCGTTAATGTCAGACTATTAATGTGTTTTAACCCTAATTCGATATTAAGCTATAACTATATTTATTTTATATCTCATTACAAAATTTAATTCGATTTAATTATATTCGATTGGTATGGATTTCTGAAAATTTTTTGATTAATTTGAGTAACTATTAAGTATTTGAACTCCAACTCAAATTCAAATTCCGCTCAAATAGCTTTTTTTGTTAAATTATATTCTAAAAATATTTTTAAAAAATAATTATTATCAATATGATGATTTATTAAAAATTTCATTTTTAAATTTAAATTTAGATTCTTTTCTAAAATGATAAGTGATGAAGATGATTGATTTTGACTATTATCATTATGAATTATAATGGACAGAGTATTGATGAATTCTACTTTCTATTTCAAATTCAAGCTTATGTTTTTTTTTAACTTTCACAAAAATAAGTGGTGAATACATTATTCGATCTATGATTGATTTTGATACTACCTCTTTGGAATTTTGTTAAACTTCTTTTCAAACTTATTGTTTATGCGCATGGATGTTGAAATTATTATAGATTGATTAAAACTATATTTTAATCATGTCATATAGATTAAAATTTTTAGTTGAATTTATGTAAAACATGATGTGTATGTATATGTATATATACATATATACATATATGTGTATATATGTATATGTATATGTATATGTATATACAAATGTATATGTATACATATATATACATATACATATGTATACATATACATATACATACATATATATATATATACATATAAATATTGGTTTGATGATGTGATTTAAAATCTCATCCAATTAATCTTATCTTTATAAAAAAGAAATGACACCTCATCAACAATACCTATGAGTAAAGATGATATTTTTGTAACTTGATCAGATGGACTCAAGTCGTAGAAATGTAACATTACCTCTAATAAGTAAGCATAATCATCATAAAACCAAATTGAAAATATAGCGATTAATTTAGATTATCCACATTAAGATCATTTTTCTTCCCCAAACACTCTCGTAATCTTAGTTTCATTTGAATCAAAAGTGAATCGATTATATGATTCATCAATTTTAAATAGAATCAAAATCTATCCTAGATGTTTTGATTATAGTTTATGATTTGTGGGAACTGAATGAAACCGATGGTATTGATTCAAATAAATAATTTTTATTTTTTTTAAAATAAAATTGACCAATCGTTTGGGACTATTTGGATTGACTATTTGAGCCTAACGGTCCAATAGTCGATTGTTTGAGGTATGTAAAGATATTTTAGTTATTATATAATTTAAAAAAATCCAACAAACATACAACAATTAGTTTTTGGTGCATTTTAGGAATTTTTTTTTCTAAAAATGCTATAAATACTATCCAATCGATTAAGCACTTATAATACTATAAAACTCTATTTTGACTCTAGTTGCAATGTTCATTTTGATAAGGCCTCTCCCATCCCCCTCATACTCTTTCTCTTCATTTTAATGATAAGTGAAAGTCCAACATGCTGAATCTCAAGAATTTTAAGAGTCAAATCATGTCAACTCAAAAAAGTCAATATTTTATTCAAAGTGAGGACAATCAATATAATATTTTCAAATTTTGTTTGGAATATCGATATATCAACTATAAATCATTTATCATAAAACTTTGAGTCTAACAAAAAAGGGATGGATATGAAACATTTTGAATACATCTTGCAAATAAATACCCTACATAAGTCAAGATAAAAAAAAAAATATTTTCGAATACCCAATTAACCCGAATTTTTACTTTTCAGTTGAAGAAAACATGAAGTATTTGCATTTTTTTTTTTGTGTCATTAGCCTCATTACTTGTATTGACATATATCCATGTTTCAAAATGGTATTACTATCAAAGCTTAAAAATAAATTTATTATTTTTATAATTTTAATTTAAAATTAGAAAATAAGAAAAACCCGAAACCCTCATATATTATATATATAATATTTTAACAAACCATAAGTCGTCGATATGGGATTTCACGCAAATATCATCAAGAGTAAAATATTTCTGCTAGCGAAATATTTGAACAAACACAAGTAAATAATGATAAAGGCAAACGAGCTCAGTATTTGCCACTTTATTTCGAGATTAGTCATCAAGAAGTTAGATCCGTAATGGACAGAATAATAAACCCGTGGCATTATTTTGTTTAATGGCACTCAACATTTGCATTTAAATCGTAAAATTAGACAATGTTGTAGTGAAAAAATAATAATTAATTAATTTGTTTTCATTAATTGGTCCAATAATTATTGTAAAACTATTTTGTTTTTAACATATGCGGTTGGGATATTATTTTGTTGTTATTATTGGTCCAATAACTCTGATCAAATCCGTTAAAATGTCATCCAACGTCTCCGATCAGATCTGATCTCGCACATCAACCGACGTTTGTGATCGAATGCGATGGAAACATTAAACCACCCCGCAGAAAAGACGGCGTGGGAGCTCCGTTATTGGTGACTGTTTTCCCACCCGAGAAATCGAGCCCAAACTACCTTTTATTCCCATTTTGTATTCCCCCTCTTTTGTCCCGATCGCGGCCCGCATTTCGTCCTCCCCCAGACCTCGAGCGCCCGCGTCCGGGGGCTCCGGCGATCAAAGATGAGCGGCGGCCGGCTGTGCGCCGTCCTGGGGGAGCTGGGGTTCGACGCCCAGGACGCGCTTGATCCGGACAGCTTCGAGTGGCCCTTCCAGTACGAGGAAGTCCGTCCCCTTCTCGATTGGATCTGCTCCAGCCTTCGGCCTTCCAATGTCCTCTCCCCCTCCGAACTCTCACAGTATAACCTCCTCCTCCTCCTCCTCCTTTCTCTTATTTTTAATCGCTATTTATCGTGTAATGAGGGAAAATTTGGGGATTACCGTGGTTTTAGGTGATGCAGGTTGGAATGTCTTTCTGTTTGGAGGATTTCTGGACTCACTGCCTCAGGCACGGTGCTATTGTTTGTTATTGTAACGACATGCCATTTTGCGTAGCTTTTGGTGCATGTGCTGGGGTAATGACCTCCTAGAAGAATGTAGCAGTCAGTAGAGGCCCCAAAAGAAATTTGAATCTATATTTGTTGATAGTCCCGGAAAAGGGTTCCAAAAATAGTACAAAAATATCAAAATCAAAACAATTCTCTCGGCGTCAATCGTAAGTGTGTTAGTCTCGAAGGCTGAAGGATCCATGACATAATAGATCAAACAAGACTGTTTTGAACCTACATTCAGTTAGACTCAAATTACATACTTCCAACTTTTGTCGTGAAAATAAGGCTCAATTTGACTCGAATAGATAAGAGTCTAATGTTATATACAACTAGGACTTAGGATCAATCTTTTAAGCTGATCTATACTGTATTAGATGTCTTCTTTTGTGACTGATCTTCTTTGGATGATTTTTTCTGGTTTGATGTTCAAGATTTGGTTGTGAACCTAATTCTCCATACTTGTGCATTATGGTTATTTCTAGCTTTGTCTCAGTGCCATATTCAAGTTAGATCTCTTCATATACTCCCCTCGTGAATGCTAGTCATATGTTCTTGGTAGTGTAGTCAAAGATGTCAAATTCTTATGAAAGTCATTTGAACAAGGGTGCAAAAATGTTATCAGCCTCGAAGAGAACAAAATCCAGGAAGAATGCTTAACTCCGAAAACTTAAACTTTATCAGTTATGGACAATTGGACACCATGTGTGTTAACATCTCAGATCTTGTCCCATTATGACAACTAATCCTGCGGCATCAGCCATCGGGGCATCTTGCCTCTAGTGCACATCTGAGTGTTGATTGTGGAGTTTCTATGCGAATGATAAAGAAGAATGATGATGTATTTTCTTTTTCTTCTTTTATAATTCAGGAGTAACAAATTCATCTCTATACATTAGGTCTTAAGATGGGACATACGGTTTTGTTGTTGTTGTATAAATTAAGTTTTGAAGAAATTTCAAGGGTTTGGACTTTGTATTTGATATGGTTGGATGATAGTGCCGTGATCATCATTATTTTTTTTAATTTTTAGTGTACAAGCCTTAGTATGTAAGAAAGGGAGTGATTATGGGCATTTGTGGTATGAATGGGTCTGGAGCACAGAAGCCTTAGAAAGTAAGCTAGAAGTTGCTTTTGATTCGGGATGGTATTTTCCTCGATATTTGGAAGAAAATATGGTGGTTAAATTTTATCTTAAATTCGGGTCCTGTTCGTTATCTAACATTTTTTTTTATTATTGGGACTGCAGGTATGAACACTTTCTGCATGAAGGAAAGCTGCTGGAGGTAGTGTATAGTTAATTTCTGAACATGGCCATTTTTATAGCACATTTGTTCTTAAAAAAAGTGAAGATGGAATGTTACTTTACATGGGCTTTGCTAAAATGAGATGAAAATGAAGCTGAAGCCCCTCCACTATGTATTACATATATTCTTACTATCCCTGTAAATAATAAAATTACTAAGGACGAAGTATAGGTTATCATGATTCATGTTGTCTACATGAACTGACCCTTAAACTTTTAACTACTTTTGGTACTGGAGTCCAGATGTGTTTGTTAAAAGTCTCATAGCTTATCTAGTAAAATCTTGTCATCGAGGCTCTCTCATCCACAACCGATGAATTCATGTTTGACAAGTATGAGATAAAATGCATATCCATGTCAATACTTCACATACTCTTTGGTTATACGATTAAATCACTTTGTGGTTGTTCTTTTTCAACAAAAACTACATCCTGTCATGCCTTGTTTTTCCTGATCTTATGTAGTCACATTCATGCATTAGTAAATTATAAGTATCCTATGGTATCCTATGTTTATCTTCGTTTGTTCAATGTTTATTCTGATACTAAACATGTTGATGTCCAACTGTTGTGCTTATGTTCGTGCAAGACTAGGTCTATATTGTCCACTGTTCTCAATTGAGTTTGTGAGTTGGACCTTCACTTAAGTTTGCTGCTGGATGATGTTGGTTTAAATCATTTTTGCAGGTTTGCTGCCATATCATGCCACTTAAGTGAGTGAGGGTTTTGATGTAGTATCAGTTAGTATTACGCATATAGCCTTGTCTACCTGTTCAAGTATGATCATGGAGTGTTGGCCTCTGGTTGGATGTTGAGCCGGAGTATAATTTAATTGCAAACAAGAGGATCACATGTTCCTCCAAGATAAGAAAAAATAGCTGAAACTGATTTGAACTATTCGGAGACCATCACAACCTGCCGCAATATGTATATTATAATCTGTCGGGACTACATTTAGCTTGACTTGGCCATCACAACCTGCCAATGTGTATATTATAATCCGTCGGGACTACATTTAGCTTGATTTGGCCATTGCCGATTTTGGCTGGTTCTTGTAGAGTCCAACCAATCCTTGTATCTTTCTGGATTTTGGTGTTGGACCTGACTGCTCATCAAGATCAGCTTTGAGTTAGGACCTGCTTTATTTGTTTAGCCAAGCCAAAATAGTCGTGAGTAAAGTTTTGTGTGGGCAGTTTCAGTTTTTAATTTCTTCTTCCTGCTCAGAAGTGTCGACGAATGAAATCAAACACTCTAGGAGGATCTGAATGCTTGTTAATTAAAAAAAAAAAGAGCAGTAGGCATAAGCTAATATATGAAAATGGTTATTATTATTATTAGTTTTTGTTGAGATGTTGCTTAGTTATCTGTCTGTTAAAATAAACCATATTGTATTATAAGCTTCTATATCTATAAGCTTTACTATTTTCATTGGCTAGGGGGAGGATTTGGATTCTGCTTTTGATAGCATTTCAGCCTTTTCAAGTAAGAAAGATAATCAGGAAGCAGTGTTTGGAACTGAAGAAAGGCTCATAGATATCAGGTAGATGCTATAGATATTTTCCTTTAAATTTTTTTATAAAGTCATGATTAGCATGTCTAGGTAAAGTGTTTGAACATAGACTATATTTTCCTTACACTAGTTTTTCCATATTTGTTTCATGTGTATTTATCAATCTGGATGCAGTCACATGTTAGCATAGACATTTACTCATTCATATGTGTATCATTTTTCTCAGATGTGATGCAGTATATGACATTAAGTTTCTGCATTTCGAAGTAGAAGTCTTCTTGAGATTATATTCACTATAAATTCAAAAAATTGATGTTAAAAAAAAATTAAAAACACAAGAGTTATCACTATTTAACTTGGTAAGACTGGTTTGACTACAGTTAAATTTAGAAATTCACATTAGACTTGTGGACATGTTATCATTAAGTAATGGATGACAATTTTGTCTACTTGTTTGCTGAAAATTGTCAGCCACTAATCTGTTATCATCGATTAATTTAGCTTTTATTAGGTCTATCTTGACAATTTTGTTTTATTTTAGGACTTTTAATATAATCAATAGGCAAAAGAAGTGTACATTTGTCTTTTTTGTGATTAATTTTTCTACGAAGCAAACAATTGAGATGTTGAGAGTTGTTGGAGATGCTAGACAAGCAGGGTTAGAGGTTAAGGAGGGTAAGAAAGTGGAGAGCAAGGTTCGTCGTACCGCAGCAGATCACTTGGTATGAGCTGTACGTACCGGTCCGTCGTTAGCACTACAATCTAAATGTCAGGTAGGTGAGAAGACATCTCTGGACTCCTTGTTTTAAGATCAGATATGCAGTTGTAGGTCTATTTCTGTTTTGTACATATCTCAAAAATGTTCTCTGTATGATACTTTTTATTTTTGTAAATAGTTTGGGTACTGGCAGATAGTATGTCTAGCTAAATGGCAGGTAGACAGCTAGATATCCTGAACTGTTATTTTCAGGTAGATATGTGCTCCTAGGTCTATTTCTCTTTCATGCCTCTGTCGAATTCCTAATGCATGCACTCATTAGTTTCCTTCTGGGGACTGACAATCACTGCTTACTTGATAATTTTCATAGAACTAATGCTTTCATTTATTACAAAAACCTTTCTTATTAGGGAGGCAAAACTGGCTTACAAAGCAGAAGTTCTAGAATTGCAAAAGCAGCTTGAGCGTCAACAGTCTCTATTTGATATGCTAGCAGGTCAAGCTTCAGCTCTTATCCAGGGAAGAAGGGCTAGAGTATCTGCAACATCTGTTGTCAATGCACAACTTATTACATTAGATGAGAAGCTTTCAGCCAGGAACTTAGAGGTAGACCTCATTTTTCTGAACTTGTCATGTCATGTTTTGATGATGGCGATTGCGTAAGTTCTTTGTTTGAAAGGATACAAATGTGCCAAAATGTTAGGTTTGATGTAGGGAGTTGAGGCAACCTTTATGCTGGTATTTCTTGCTGATGCGACATTCCCATTTCAAATTTGTGATTCTTTCAGTCTGCAAAAGAACCTCTGCTATTGTTCCAAGCAAAATTGGTTGTCCCTGTGTATGTCATTGAATACCTGCAAGATACTGGCAGCACATGTAGTTCCATGACCATATGCAGTGCTTGGATTTGGATTATTATTTCATTGTTTGATTTAGATTTATTTGTACTGAACCATCAAAATTTTTTTTCATATACTACTATAATTTCTATAATATTTCTAGGTTGGGCTAGGGTATGAGTGAAACTGCTTTTTTGATGTCTTTTCTTAACATATAATTTTGCATTCTACAGGCATATGCACATGAAGATTGTTTACCATCTTACACTACCTGTGATGCATTGCTGTTCTTGTTTTTTGAAGTCTGTTTCTACATAAATTTTAAGTTGCATTTACTAGTACTTCCTATGATGCATGGAACTCTATGTTCACATGTTGCACTATTAACTCATCAACAACTTAGCTCACTACTTTTCTTGCTTTTAGATGAATTCTGTTCTAGGGAAATTTGCCTCAACAGCTCAGGAATTGGCTCATTATCATTCAGGAGATGGTAAGTCTATCTTCATATCACTAGGGTCCAACTGTCAAGCTGCCTCAAGGATATAGGATATGTTGTTATCTTCTCCTTCATTTTATGCAGAAGTTTGCTTGACTCAAAATATTGTTTAATATCTATAATATATTTTTAGTATTCTGTGATATGCAGAGGACAGGATCTACTTAGCTTACTGTGACTTCCATCCTTACTTGATTGAAGATCTGGCCTGTACAAAAGAATTAAACCAGTGGTTCTCAAAACAGTTTGATAGGGTAATCTCTCTTATTTATTAAGTGCCATCTTTGCTAGGTCTTTTAAGATTTTAATTTCTTAAGAATGTTGTTTATGAATGTGTCACTCCATCTTTTCTCCTTAATTCAGTTACAGCAATTGCTGCAATAGTTGTTCAACTATACTTATACTAATTGAACAGATGAGATTGTTAGATTCTTAGTGCTTGAGGACTACCAGCTACTGCGAACTAGATTACTTTAGTCCAAAGAATTATGCTGAGAGGAGAATAACATTGAATTAATGGTTTAGTTATAGTTTAAATTTAGTTGGATGAAGCATGCATACTGCATAACGATTTTCCTAAAAGAGCCAAAAGGGCGAATAACTAGAAAGAGTCTTTGGAGAGAGATATTAAATAGGTAAACAAGTCTGAAATCCTCCTACGGCTGTTGCATATGTTCTTAGTCCGAAATCATCTATGTTTGCAAGTGTTAAAGTCGTGTCCCCAAATTTTTAAAGAAAGTGTCAGCAGTAGACATGCATATGAAAATCTTCCGAATTGCACTCACCCATTCTTTGTGCAGCTGCCTAGTAATTAGAAAAAAAGATGAGCTAAGTTGTTGATGAGTTGGTCCTAGGAAAGGGTTGGCTAAAGAAGGGCAGCCAGAGGACCACTCAAAAGGCTTCTATTTAGGATTTTTGGAAGACTTTTCTCTATAAATAAGAGTGTCAGTGAGCAAAAAAGCATATCAGACCTCTAATTTATTACCTTTACAGCATTGTAGTTTTTGAAGATATTTCTTAGTTTAGTGCCTTGGAGGTGTTTTAAAGGAAAAAATCATTCATGAGGAGGGGTTGTTTCTAATGGTTACAGGAATTCTTTGTCCATAACCACACCACTCATCAGACATTATATTTACTGTTATTATATCAAAATATATGTTAATGGTGGAAGTGAATTTTTAAACAATTTTGTGACATATTATGAAATTAAAATTATTTTGCAATTATCATAAAATTACAACAAAATTGTCAAATTGTTTTACTTTTAACTATTCTTCTAGTCTCCCTAGATCTTCATTGTCTTGCCAAATTGATATTCATACTTGTGTCCATGGAACCCTGCATGACAGTCATCTCTTACCACCTCATCATTTGCCATCGATCGTAACAAGTCTACCTTTGTGTAATAAGGAAGAAAAGTCATATGTATTTTTCGACCTGGGGGTCTATTTGTTGGGGTGAGGGGAAAGATATGATGGCAGTGTATCACTATGGTTGTTTTGTGGTTATAATATGTCCTGAACTGCATGATGGTTTTCATTTGACAATGTGTTGAGGCTTAGAGATAAATAGGCATTACTAATAAATAACACTGAAGTCATGTATTGTGCATCATCCTATACTAATGTATTTGACACTGTATAATGGCCCAACACGAGGTGCTTGTGTTCATTGTGGTGATGACACTTGCTACATACAAAGTTACAAATGCTAAATCTGCAATTTAAATGTTAAAGTTAATGATGATCAGGACTGGGCAATCCCAAGTCAAACTAAGGTGAGTTTTCTGATCTCTGGAAACAAAATAACCTGTGAGAAGCTTTTTTTTAAATTTTAAATGTATGTTGCTCAAGTGTTATGCCCTGGCTTGACCAAAGATCAATTTTAATGTAATTTGAGCTGGATGATTGGCATGGTCATGTCCTTTTCCTTGCTTCAAATGAATACTGTCATAGGTTGACAAATTGAAGACTCTTGGAAGCATCAACTTCTCGCTTCATGTTGTGCATTTCATGAATAGAAGCACCATGGTTGTCAGTTTCATTAAGTGAAGTATGAAGTCAGTACCACAAATTATTGCAGATCCTATTAGTGATCAAACAAGACAAGAAATATAGGCAATATTGGTATATGACATGATTGTTGCAAAACATGGTACATGCTTGAGAAGACAGGGAGAAATGAAGGGGCAGGAGAGATGGAGAAAGAAAGATAGAGAAAGATTGCTGGAGGAAAGAGATGAATATAATGTTATTATATCAATAAGTATATAGGCTTAACCCATGTAGCATTTACATGTCTAATAATGGCCACATATCAATCTTATGAACTCCATTATCAATATAATTATTCAGTAATATGTAGTTAAGTGCAATTTGATGGTGAGTACAGATATCTGTTGATAGAACTAATCTAGTTAATACAAAATAGCCTTTCAGTACTCCTGTACTTCTGTTTACTGACACTAATTTGTTTGTTTGGTTAGGGACCATTGCGACTTGTTGCTGAGGAGGGTAAATCTAAGTGTTCATGGGTGAGTCTTGATGACCTAACTAATTGCTTAATCCGAGGTATATTCCTGGTCTAGCTGTCTCACTTGTTGCACTTAGGAGTATTGGTCTTTATTTCTTGCAGTTCCTGCAAATTCATCTTTACATCTTTAAGTAACAGAAGTGATTAGCCAGATATTCTAAATTGTTAAAATGGTGGTATTGTGGAGTCAGATATCTGGGGATGATATTCTAAATTGTTGCAAAATTCCCATGTGGACAAAATAACAATTAGGGGATGATACTGTGCTTCAGATAACTGGTAAAACATAGTTCTTTTTGCTTGGTTTGATGATGATGGAAAGTCCTTCATACCTGATGATGAGTAATCTTTCTATTCTATAGTCTTAATGAATAGCAAGCTACATCAACACATCTTGATGACAAAGTCTCTTGGAAGGGGATGAGTCACCATATATTTAGTTTGGCTAGAGGTCCTATCATTGATAATTCTGTATTGCTGATTGATCATTCATTTCACGTCCGAGTTCTTCCACGATTCAGATTTAGCTATGAAATGAAGTTGCTTTTAAATACTTGGACTTTGCTTATCTTTGCTTAAGAATTAATTACGGGGGTTTCAAGAGGAAAAAACTCTCCTCAGTGCCACTATTTATTCTTATGGAAGATCATTTCATATTTGAGAGAAGGTCGTGGATTTTGTGATGGACATGTGGATAAGTTGCAATGCAGAGATTTCTTGGTTAAGGTTTACAATTTCGTGTATCAATACTGTACCAATTAGGGCTTGGGCTGGTACTGTACCAGTCCACACCAGTGTGCCGATGGTTGGTATGCTGGTTCATATTTAGTTTCCAAAAAAGCCTAAAAAGCTGAACATATAAGAAAAACTGCCTGGTACGAAGCTTGTACCGCCTTATACCGGGTGGTACCAGTCCTGTACTGATTGGTGCCGGCCCTGTATCACGCATACTGTCTGGTTTACCCTGATCAGTGTAATGTAATCACCTGTTGGACTGATAAATGGTGCCCATACCAAACCATACCTGATACTGATAGTATTGCAAATCTTGTTCTTGGTCAAGACCAAAGCTTGTACCACCTTATACTGGGTGGTACCAGTCCTGTACTGATTGGCACCGGCCCTGTACCAGGCATTCTGTCCAGTTTACCCTGATCAGTGTAATGGTAACCTGTTGGACCGATAAATGGTGCCCATACCAAACCATACCTGATGGTATTGCAAAGCTTGGTCTTGGTCACAAGGAGTGAGTAGTGGTTTGCAAGGTTAGTTGCTCAATGTGGTGAGGTTTGATGTCTTAAATGGACAGTCTGGTATTTAGTGGTTTGGCTTACCAGTCTGATCGGTTTTTATTGGTTAAATAATAATGGATAAGCAAATTGCCCTATACCACTTGGTTTTCATTAATCATTATTCCAATCCAAGACCTTATTAATCTTGGCTTCCTTAAGTTAAAGACTTGATCAGACTAGTTTAATTCTTGAGAAATCCAATCTTATGAAAATCCATTGGTTTTAATTATGCCCTAAATCTTTCAGTTTTTTTGAGGGAATGAGATCAGAAGTGAAGAACAAAATGGAGAAGGCTGAGCAACTTTGATATTTCTTATAGGAATAAGTGGGCGGATCATGATTTATATAGGGGGAAGGATTGTGGTTTCATGGTGGGGGCATGTCATGCCAATACCTTTTTGGTATGTTACAATCTCATTCGGTGTTGTGCTGGTTTGCGTAGGCCAAATATTTTGCACCACCTATGGCTTGGATTTCAAGGAATTTGTTGGTAGTTGACCAGTGCTGATCATCATTATTGATGTAGGCAAAATAGATTTTTAAGAGCACGAGGACTATGACATTTTATTTATGGGGGCAAGAAAGATGAGTGACCATTTTGTGGTTCTGCTCACTGTGGTAGGAAGAGAGAAAGGGGAAGAAGGCATTGGTTTAACATATGCATTAGCATTACACTTCTTTGTTTATTACATTGTTGGCTTATGGGCATTTAGTGTCACGACCTTACAATGGGCAATGGAATTGTTACCTAACTGATGTTAAGTGTGTACCAAAGTTGACCCACAACCATAAATTGGACTGGGCTACAAAGTAGACTTTCTGAGCAAAGATACTTGGCAGCTATTGTCTTTAGAATGTATCTTTTTTTCTTTTTTTCCTGAGAAAAGAGCTTATTTACATTAAAAGTTTTATAATTTGGGATGTTGAGGTTTGGAACTTGCATTGTATCTGTTTTTTTCACTATGAGCAAGAAATTTACATTATCTGTATGTGTTTCTTAACGCAGCAAATGTTTACTTGCTTAGTTTTTGGCTTTTCAAGTATTTGTTGACAACTAATTCTTCTTTTCTTCTCTTGGTGTTGCATCTCTAGGAGATATTGAGAAACATAATCATCATCATAATCGTGTAGCTGAGCTCCAAAGGCTTCGTTCCATGTAAGTTTCTTTATGCTTTATACATTATATTCATTCCTTAGTTTCCTGGTCACAACACAATACTAAATTGCCCTAGTAAACTGTCATAAATTTTATTATTAGTTGTTCTTTTGCAGTTGATTTTGAGAGATACTAGTGTCTAGGTTGAAGTTTTGCTTATTCATGATAAACAAAATAACATTATTCTCCGATATTTTGCTTAAAATATAATAAACTAGTAGTTAAACTGTTAGTATTAATATTTTAAAAAAGTGACTGCGGTATGAGCTGTTAAGGTACTGCATAGCACATAAAAGAAGATGCAACTTCCTATGTGATTCAGTTTAAATATTTTAAAAATATTTAGTTTTGTGTATATTATTAGAAAAATTAGGTAATAGTTTTAAAAATATTACAGTCCGTCTTGCTTTGTCTCATATTTGATTAGGCAAAATGGATCTAATTGGTCACAGTCACTCATTTTTTATCTGCATAATCTGTTTCATTGGGTTTATGAGTCAGATCCTAGAAATCCAACCAGAATCATAGCTGTTTAAGCAATACTATAGATTAAATATTGTATTCAGAATCTAGATATTCTTCTCATGACATAATCAAATCCAATCATTAGGTGCCTTTGAATTTTCCATATGCAAGGAATACGGTTTTGCTTTGACTGGCACATACTGGCCGGTATTTACACATCCAAGTGTGAATCAGGATGTGGACCACCCCTTTTGGGCTGTCTGGTCCTTTTTTTAAACACTGCTGCTTAGGGTTTGCATGCAGATGTGGAGTTGTGGACACTCCGGCTCACACCGGCACATATTACCGGCCAATATTTACAGATCTGAGTGTGAATCAGGATGTGGACCACCCCTTTTCAGGCTGTCTGGTCCTTTTTTTAAACACTGCTGCTTAGGGTTTCTATGCAGACGTGGAGTTGCGGACATTCTGGCTCACACCGCCTTACACCTGCACCACAGTTCCACTCGCTGCCATTGTATGTCCCCTCCTTCTCTCCTCTTCCTCCTTTGCCTCCTCTCCTCTTCCTCTTTCTCCTACTCCTTGCCACCTCTATGGTCACCTCCTCTTCTTTTCCTTCTCGCTTTGTGGTGCCATGGAATACACTAATGTACCATTTGTCAGTCAGCCAGCATGGATCAGATTGTACAAGTCTGGCCATGGACCAGTATAGGTCCGGTACCCAAAACTGCAAGCGTTGTTTATAACTTTCTCATGAATTCTTTTAATATGAAACTGCAAGCGTGGTTTCATATAATTTGAAGTTCTACTAATGATATTCTACAATTTGAAATCAGACACAAAAATCCTCTTAATATGATATGATCTTTTAGCCTATCTTCTCTCTTAAGAAATGTACTTGTCATGATTATGAGTCTTCTAACCTATGATGAAATTCTATCTTCAAGTACCTTTGATAAAATTCTATTTTCTTTATTACTTCATCCTGTAAACTTAGGATCTTCTGCATTTCCAAATATTTGTTGTATTTTGATAGGTGCTCATCACGATGTATTTTTCTATAGAATGTTTATCAACTTCAAGTATATCATTTCATCATATATACATATATTTTCTAAACCTCTTGTTGGAAAGAGCCTTTGGTGATGCTTTCTTCAGTCTCTCATATTTAATTTTCATGAAGTTGCAAATTTATTTTCTTTTGTTCCATTATATTTTTCTATGTACATGTATATCGTTGTGCAAAACTTAACAACCTGGTCGGTACGTACTCTAGAACGAGGTATAGGTCTCTATTACTGAATATTAATGCTTAGAATTTGAAACCACAAGAAATGATTTTTTTTCCTATTAATTGGAGAACTTTTTCAACAAAATATTTCTGTCATACTCTTTTTTCACTTTCTATTTCGCTTCATCATTAGTGGCAGCTATTTCTTATATAATATATTTTAATTTGGCTATAGATTTGCTACAAGCGAAAGACAGTGGGTGGAAGCTCAAGTTGAGAATGCTAAGCAGCAGGCTATTCTTTCAATGCTGAAGGCTCAAATATCTTCTGATGAAGCTCACATTCATCGGGATATATATTCTCTTAGGTACTTCATTCTTTATTTGGCTGCCTATTGTTTTCTACATCGTTATTATTTTACATCATTCGGTTTAAGAATTTTCTAGCTTGGTACTTTGCATTTGCTGCTTGCAATGTGTTGCTTGTGTGTCCTAAGAATTTTCTCTTACTTGGACTCACTCCTGGATTAACTACATTCCAGAGTTTTAACGGTCAAACGATCAGTCTACACATCAGCTAAACTGTTCTAAGCACTTAAAATTTTTAATTGTCTGCATATAGTTTTCTGCATCATTATTATTTTGTACCATTCGGTTTAAGAAAATTCTAGCTTGGTACTTAATATTTGCTGCTTGCAATTTTGCCTGTATGTCCTTAAGGATTTTTTCTTACTCGGACTCATTCCTGAATTAACTACATTCCAGACTTTTAATGCTAAAAAAAAATCAGTCTACACATCAGCCAAACTGTTCTAACTTGTTTTTGGATAATTCTAAATAACTATTTAGGAAAATTCTTGGCAATTTTCTTTTAACCATGAATATTGTTTTGCTTTGAATTGTGGTCCTTGATCGTGACTGATTACCAGAATGGCTTCAATTGTCGTTAGCGAAGTGGCTAAGTTGCATACACATGCATAAGGTGACACTAGTGGATAAGATTGGAAAGGTTGGATCCCAATGGGAGTTGAGCTGATTTCATGGATAAGTAATCTAGTTGAAAATAGAACACAGAAAATTGAGTCTTCAATAGGTGTTACATTCTCTCTTTGTCCATGTACAAATGGTAATGAGGCTTTTAGGTGAATCTCATTCCCAAAATTTTTTTTGGGCCAATCATGATTTATGTGCTTGTTTTAATGGGAACTTACTTCTAATTTATGTTTCCAAAATGTGATGCAAAGAGATACTTATACAACTCTAAGGAATTTTTAAATTCTTCTTGGTGACCTTTTATTATTTTGTCAATGTCATGACCTGGGCCTGATGAGTTAATTAGCCTATTAACTTCGTTTGGGCAAAATATCTAAACTGAAGTTGATAGTAGTCCACTCATCGGACTCTTATAAGCCAATCTTAATCTTGCCCACTTCCGATGTGGGACTAATTAGGGTGTTACAATCTCCCCCACTCAAGAGCTTGACGTTCTCATCAAGGTTGATGCATGTGAGGCATAGCCCAGCCCAGTGGTGGCTCTATGTCGTGACGAGTCATCAGGCTCCATCCACGGATTGCCCTTTCCTACTCGAGCCCCCTCACCATACCCAAATATTAGTTCGACTCTCATACCAAATGTCATGACCCGGGTTTAATGAGTTAACTGGCCTATTAACATAATTTGGCCTAAACCATTGACTAAAATGCTTAAGCTAAAGTTGATAATAGTACACTCATCATACTCTTATAAGTCAATTTTAATCATGCTCATTTCCGATTGTTTTTAATGAAATCCAAGGAGAATCGAGCAAATACACAAATGCCAAAAGAGATTATGAGATTGAGTTAGTTTTTCATAGCTTGATCAAAATTTATTGTTCTTTTCTCACATTTGAGTGTACTGCTACGAGTCATCTAGGAAGGAATCAGGAACATATCACCATCATTGTCAAGCAAGTTGGCGTTGACATAATGAGTGTAGAGATTGAGTGATCCTATAGTGAGAATCATGGTTCGCATTATCGGTCTGTACCGATATACCGATCAGCCATCGATACTGTACGTACCGATATACTGACACATGATACAGTGAGGTATACCGATTGATCAATATGTACCATCCATATCGGTTCCTTATCGGATCAGTACATATCGCCCATACCGAGTGGTATGTCACAGTATGGTGGACCTTGGCGAGGATCACATTGGCTAACCCTACATCTCCATTATGGTGGCGCTGGTTGCTTACGTACATGGTATTGCTGAGTCGCTGACAGAGTCAGGCTGCCAAAAAAGGATTTTTTTGATATGATACATATAGTACACTTGTAGCACAGTCATATTTAAAAGGAATAAAAATGTACTAACTGTACCTCAATGCAATGGCAAGTTACTGTGTTGGACTTAATGTCCAAACACGTTGCCTGCATGTAGCCTGGAACATTTCATAGATTATGAAAAGCCCAATTTTCATTGGTGAATACACCACCATCAATGGTATGTTCTTTTGATGATCATTCAGATTTTATATTATTAGTTTTAGGAGCTAACTGATAAGGAAATTGATAGACGCGGATTTTAGAATTTTGATATTTTTATTTTTATTTTGCAAAATTTAGAATCTGCAGAATCCTCACAAGATTTCTATGTTAACCCTGCAGGAAAAAACATTCTGAGTTGGCCGGGGAACTTTCAACTCTCTCCCATAAAGAGCATAAATTTTTGTCTGAGGTACTCACACTGTTTAATTTTACGTATGACACATCTCGTGGCTTCATCATACTAGTGGAGTTTATTGCACTTTGCTGCATTATATCAGTTAACTCTTCATCTTGTTTTATTTTATGCCTAATAGAATTCCTCAGCTGACTATATTGGTTGATAGACACTGTTGGTTGGAACCACTGATCTGTTCCTTGATTCTATATTCAAAGAATTATGTCTGTATTTGATATTTTTGACAACACAAAGGTTCTTGTCTGTTTGTTTATATCCTGCTTTGTCATGAAGAGCATATGAAAAGTTCTTTCATTTTTTGAGGCAAAATCATGTCAGCTTATCACCTCTATGCCTCAGTGTGTAAAATATAAAACCTTCATCTTGGTTTGGCCTTACAATCATTGTTTTTGACGCATTTTTTAAAACTCTACTTATTTCCCAGTCTTTCAAACTTCCAAACGAAGTCATTGTATGGGAATCATGCTGTTTTTTGAATTTTACATTCAAATTTTGGCATCAGTACCAAATACCTTAATCTGATATATTAATCACAATGATCTGATGTACATGGAGAAAGACTCGAGATCACAGCAACTTGAAATTGCTATTTTGACAAGTAATTGATGGAAGTTGATTGTTTCTCCTTTCTTAATTTCTTTTTCTGAATATTGAAATTAGTAATATGGTTTCACAGCTTTTGACAGGTAATTTAACATATGAAAAGTTCTTTCATTTTTTGAGGCAAAATCATGTCAGTTTATCATCTCTATGCCTCATAGAGTGAAATTTAAAACCTTCATCTTGAGTTGGCCTTACGATAGTTGTTGTCAACTCTCCTAACTTCCCAGTTTTTCAAACCTCCAAATGCAAGTGATTGTATAGGAATCATGTTTTTTTTGAATTTAACATTTAAATTTGGCATCAGTGCCAAATACCTTAATCTGATATATTAATCACAATTATCTGATGACACATGGAGAAAGACTCAAGATCACAGCAACATGAAATTGCTATTTTCTCAAGTAATTGATGTAAGTTGCTTGTTTCTCCTTTCTTAATGTCTTTTTACTGAATATTGAAATTAGTATTATGGTTTCACAGGACTCATCTAAATCTATAGTACAAGTTCAATAATGATAAGGACTCCCATTCTAGGGTTGTCAATGTTGAGGTTAACTCACTGGGTGTACTGGGTCCAACCTGTAGCTGATCCAGTTAAGAAAACCCGGCTGAGTGCACTTTTTGATTTCCTCGGCATCAGCTGTTTGGGTTGGTTTCAGGTAAAAGTCTTGGACATTGGGCCATGACAAACAAAATTTCTGATGGTGTAGGACTTTAAGTGTTATTAGTAAACCAAAATTGTTTTTTCTTAGACCATACTGACGGTAAATAATTGTTTCTGAAATATGGAAAGTAGTATATCTTTTTCCAATTTAATCATGATTTTTAAGCTTTGCACTTGTGGAGACTTCCTATACTAGGTTGAAGAAGAATGTCTCAGCGTGGGGCCTAACATGACTCAGAAAAGCATAAGCAGAAACCTGGAGTACATCAGAATTGTAAAGAAAAATTTTAGCTGCTTTTGTCTGCAGGAGAAATGAACCAGTAGCCACGTGTCTCAAATGACTTCTGCATTGAGTTGTGTTAGAGTGAACAGTCCATAAGAACCCTAATATTTGAAAGATCAAGAGATTGGCATGGATCTTCATTGATGCAAATCATAGGGTTTCAATGATCAAATAATTTAAGAACTAGTTTAAGTGAATTCAAAATTAGCAGTACTTTTAATAGGTGTGAATTGAAGATTGAAAATTTGCTGTAACACATTCTATTGGAATTGAAGATTGGTAATTAGCAGGAAGATTGAAGGGACACATTCTATTGGAATAGAATAGTGTTAGGCAAGGGTTGAGTCTTTCAGATTTAGACTCAATTTGGTTGTATTTTCAATTTTCTAAAGTTCAGTTTAGTTCCATCTTTCTTTTTCTATGTATCTAGGAGCTCTAAAAGAACTCCATCTTTCTAATATTATCTCCCTACAATCTACCATGTCACATTCTGTGTGTCAACTGTTAAATATGCTTTATAGACAATCTCACACATTATGATGTTATTTTGATAACTTCATCTTGTAAGCCTTCCAAATTTTTAGATAATTTTAATGAACTCAACAGCAATCGTCAAGTAATTTGTTTCATGGATGATCTGAAATTACTTGTTCAGCAACATGTTGAAGCTATTATAGACAAAAATACAAAACCATGATTCTTATATGTGATGTGGAAGTGGTTGCTCAACTTTTTTGAATCCACCATGACCATAGAAGCTCTATTGAAGCTGCAATCTTCTTTGGATCTATTATTATTAAAGTTGTTATCTAGTAATCTGACTTTATTTCAATATTATGTTTCTTAAGTGTTGAAGCCTACTATTATGTTTATCATGCTTGTTTCTGTAGTTGATTTGATCCTTTTATTGCTTCCTGTTCTCCTATTTCTTCTCCAGACTATTCCACGTCTTTGCTCAGATCTTGCTCAACTCCAAGACACCTATATTTTGCAAGGTATAATGTACAAGAAAACAAAAGTTATCATGAAGAGTGATATTTTAACCTTTTTTTTTCAATTTCTCAGGCGATTACGACTTGAAGGTTATGCGGCAGGAGTACTACATTAATCGGCAGAAAATGGTATGAGAATTTTCTCTCTATAGAATGCTGTTTATGAATTTATAACCTTTCAAATTCTTTTGTTGATGTTTAATAATTTTCTGATTGCTACCTGGCTTTTCCTTTTGCAATAAGCAACTTATTTATGTTTATCAACCAATTTCAAAAAGCTCCTCTGATAGATGATGAGGCACCTTTAATCTTGAAATTGTTATTGTGGATTGATCACACACTTCTACTCTTTAGTGCACTATATGGCATATGCAACTTTTTGTCTTGCTTCTTCATAAGTAATCAAATTCACACGAGTCAAATCCTGTAGCATCTAATGGAATATGGGCTAACATGCAGTTCATTAAGCATGAGGAATTATGGTTTGGCTAAGAATAACATTTCACATGAGAGACATTCTTTTCCTTGAATTTTCCTCCCTTAAATGCCAATTTTTTAATTGAACTCCCTCTTTTTTGTTCTTCAACCATGGAGTCTCCTTGTAATATTTGAGTTAATTTAATAAAATCCTTTGTAATATCTGTTTATCCGATTACCCATTATAGTTGTATTTGAAGAACACAGCTTGAATTGTCCATACCTTTCAGATGACTGTGAATTCCTGTTGGCTAAACCTGACACAGTTTGCTGTATGAGACCTCAAATCAGCATTTACCTGTTAAGACTTAGGTCAAATAATAAGCACTCCATGCAGGATCAGATGCTGGCCCATACTAACACAAAGGTGTGCTCTGATGTGATTTTTTTTTTTTTGAAACTGCACCTTCTTGCCTGCAGAGCAATGTAAAGTTCCATGGTTTCATGTAAACAATATAGTGTGCACTGTTTATGGTGCTAGTATCAATGGCAAGCAATCCTGATTGTAAATGCTGGGGCTTCCTGATATTTGGTGTTATAACAATAGTATTGTTTGTTGATTTCTCCATCATGCTGGAACTGTTATTAAAATGAGGCAACAAATAATTTTTGTTTAACTTTGCAGATTGTTTATTTAATATCTAGTCTTTCTTTTATTCTTGTTGCTTTTGGGACACATCATTTTTGGTGCCAGCGCCTTTCTATGTGTACACTTTTGACCTATGCCATCCTGTTCTAAACAACATGGTGATCCTTGTTTCTTATAAGAAAATTAAATTTACAAATAAGTAATGCCAGAAGTTCTGTGCAGAAGAGTAACCAATGAAAACTTTTTTTGGTACCACCATCTAGATGTCCCCATATCTGATGGTAATATATTTGGCTGAAAATATGTTTGACGTAATTATTTAGGCAATTCTCTTTAATGGTTGATGATGAAACAACCTGGAACTTTATCCCTTGTACAAGGACTATCCTTTTTCCTTTGAAGCGAAAAATAGACAGTGTATATCATTTTATCAATTAAGATTATGAAATAAGGACTACAAGAGAGAGGAAGAAAGAGTGTGACAATGAAAATGAGTGAGTGTGAGAGTGAGAGGGAAAGAAGCACAAGGCGATGACAACCATTATAGACTTAGCATCATTGCGAATTGTTTGCAAAAGTAATAAAAAAACTCTAGCTTTTTAGCTGAGATATTGACTTTCCATCCAAAAAATCCTCCTATCAGAAGTCTTCACCGAGTACGAGGACAATGTATTGTTATACATGACTTGTAAAATTAATGAATCTGGCAGTGACTGTCATGCAGCAAAATTACTGGGTAGAACAACAAAATTGTGCACTTTTGATCCCTTTTCAATGGGTAAAAGAAGCCTGTCTACATAATATGACATGACAATATGGATTTATTCATTTATTTAGTATCAAAATGTGAAAATTTTGTGGTTGTGACTTCTTATCGTCTTTTTGTATTCGGCGGAGTACTTCAAGCACTATTTTGATCTCATCATTCTATTTTACACAATATGATTCTAGTGGCACATTCTTTTCTTCTTTTGTTGAATTCATGATGGTGGATCATACTAAAGAATCTCATGTTTTGCAGTATATTAGTCATCTAGTTAATCAACTTGCCAGACATCAATTTTTGAAAATAGCTTGTCAACTGGAGCGAAAGACGATACTCGGGGCTTATTCATTGCTTAAAGTGATTGAGTCAGAGTTGGAAGGCTATCTATCAGCAGGCAATGGTCGCGTGGTATGCAAACACCTATTCATCATTTCAGCATCATATGTGGGAGGGCTGGTTCAAGTTCCAAATTGATACCAATGCTTGTGTTCTATTTGTTCAAATCCGATCCTCATTCCCATTTAAACTTTTATGTATTAGGGAGATTACCAAATAGAAATATTCTTGTATGTCACTTGTGTTTTGGCTTTTGCTTTCCATGCAGGGTCATTGTCTCTCCCTTATTCAAGCTGCATCAGAAGTACATGAACAAGGGGCAGTTGATGACCGTGATACATTTCTGCATAGTGTCCGGGATCTTCTAAGCATCCATTCGAGTAATCCTTGATATTCATAATGACTCAATACAACCTTGATTATAATATATTTAGTTACACTGATATGCTTTTCTTTTAGATTCTCAATCAGCATTACCGACATATGTATCAGCACATGGTATAGTTCAGCAGATATCAGGATTGCAGTCTGACTTGCTGTCTCTTCAGTTTGAACTAGAAAACTCTCTTCCAGAAGACCGAAGAAGATGTATCAATGAACTGTAAGTGAACTTTGTTTATCATGTGTACAAACATAGATTTAATGTACCAGAGACTGGGAATAGAATGAGTCAATATTGGACTAGCAGTTTTTGAGAAAAAGAAAGCGTTATAGCCAGCCCCATGTTATTGCATAAGTCATACCCTGTTTTCTAATAGTGGCTCATACTCGACCCTGACCTTCTAGGGATGGATCAAGTCAATCTTTTTTCCTTTTGAATTAAAAATGTTATCTAGTAGGTTACTTGGCAACTTTTCATATACTTTTTCATCAACTTTTCACATCAATGCATTAATATACATATTTATTAGTTTTTGTATATCACAATAGGATTTGTGATATGTGTACACATATTTATTCTTGTATGTCTTGTATATCACATAGCATTTGTGATACGTGTTTATCACGATAGTCACCTTTCATATGTTTTGATGTTATTCGTTAATATGCGTATTTAATAAATGGTTTGCATCTTTTACGGTGCAGATGCACCCTTATTCAGACCCTGGAGCAGTTATTGTTCTCGTCGTCAACGACAGCAGAACCATTGTTAACACCTAGGGTATGTCTTTCTACTGTGTTTGTTGATTCATACTAAGAAGCCTTGTTACTTTGTATTTTGCTTGCTTATCTTCAAATTTTTGTATATATACTTGCCAAACCTTCATAATACCATATTTGTCCCTCTAGATTTAGATTTGTGTATATTTGCTTCTTGATACATGTTAGGGTATATATGATTAAACATAATACCTATTGGGTTGGACGTGTAACTAATTTTCCATAGTGCAAAATACAAACAAAAGTGAACAAATTCTTCATGAGAATTTGGCATGTACATATTTTCTTAAAGATTCGGTAGCATGATAGACAACCGAAAAAGTAGAACTAGACTTTCAAAGAGTAACTTTTCTTGAAAATTATTGTCATGATGACCATGATAGTTAAAACAGTCTTGTATGGCACTGACACTAGACCTGGGGCTAAACATATTTATGCAAATGTTCTTGTAATTTCAAATATTTAAAGAAATTCTCTCTAAAAGTATTGGTATAGACATTGGCAACATGGCTGGAGCCTGGTGGTTGACAGTCTTTTTTTTATATATACATTTAATGTTTGAACAATGTAAGGGGTGTCTCCTCTTCTGTTTGACATCCACTACACTTTCTGTTTCCTGCTAAATGATGTGTTGAATCCCAACCATTATATTCCACATAAAATTTATATATTATGAAGTATTTTGAACATTCTACTTGGGAGTGCCAATAGTTCCTTTGTGCTGTTAAAATCAATGTTCCAGTTCTTTGATGTGCTAAAAGTTGATGGTTATTGCATGTTTCTGTTTTTTCGCTCAACTTTCTAATTAAGGTTATTCATGCAAGCTTCTCTTCTGGGCTCTTCTCATCTGACTTGTATGTGTCTGTTGATAGCCTCTGATGCAAGCACTTGATGATATGGAAAAGGTTAATTCTCAAGTATCTGCTTTTGTTGAAGAAGTGACAGAGGCTCATCGTCAGAAGGCTGAGGTATAAAGTTCATCAGACTTTTCTGATCTCCATTTCATTAAATTTAGTTAATTGAGATGTTAAGCCCAAAGATAAATGATAATGGCCATTAAATCATTCCACCCATTCTTTTGTGAGTTCAATATGTAGTAAGCATTCCTTGGCAAATTCAACAATTTGTAGATTGTCAAACATCATCCACATGAGGTGGGACGGGAGAGGCAGGTATTTGTTGACTTCTTCTGCAACCCAGATCGTCTCAGGAATCAAGTCAGAGAGCTCAGTTCTCGTGTCAAGGCTCTCCAAGAGTGAGAAGTCCACTCATGGCATCGACAATTTCAACATTTCTTGTGTTGGTACCGTGAGCAAGCAGAAGAATATCATAAACATTTATTCTTTATCACGTCATACTATATTTTAAAATTTGCTGACGGGTGGACCTTGTGCAGGCCTTTGTGAATGCAGAAAATAGTCAAGGGCAGTTTCTCCGAGAAAGATAATGGTCCCTGTTGCCTGTTTACCAAGGGAATATCCAATCCACCAATATCTTGGAAGTCCTTTTCTGATGAAGTTTGTGATTTATAGGAAGAGGAAGTTGCTGCATGTAGTGTGAGAGTCAGCCTCTCAATTCCCAGTGGTTTTTGTTGGTTAATGTTCCATGGGTGCCAGTTGGTGATCTTATGTAACCTGTAACCTTTGAGTAGCATATACCAATATGAGATTTCATTGTTGCTTGTTAGCTAGCAGTATATTGTTCCCCCGACACACCCCCCCACCCCCCACCCCCCAACACACTTCATCCAAGATTAAGATGGTGTAAGATGTATCGAAGTTATGGACTTTGTTATTCCTTCATTTTAAATTGTTTTTCCTCCTGAATGGTCAAGTAGTAGAATATGTTCTTTGCAAATTCATGGCCGAAAAAGTTTTCTTTCCATCCATCTCCTCTCCTGGGAGTAATTTGTTCCCTTTATTTTGATCAGATCTAATTAATTTTTAAGCTGGACAATATTGTGACCTGCTGCTAAAAAGCAAGACATTGTGAACCCTATTATTCAGATAGTAGTAGTATTCCTTTGTCAATATTTTGTTACTATACAATTTGTAGAGACCGCTACAGTTTTACATATGTTTGTCTTTTTCTTTCAACCCTGGTATTGAAGTTAAAAAGACACTCCAAACTTGCAGTGAGTTCAAGTCAACCCAATACAGAGAAAAAAGAAAAGAGAATTGAGATTTATTATGCCCCTTTGTGCTGTCTGCCAATTTGTAGAGACTGCATCTGGCTCGAGAGATAACCCAAGCTCAAACACATCTACCCAGTTCAACCGGCAAGTTATATGTGCATTAATTTTGAGTTTTCTGTTGATACAGTTAACATTGACATCACACAGTTATATCATTTTAATTGGTTCATAAGTCTGAGTCTTGGTTTTATAGGTAGTAAACAATCGTACCTCTCCACAATTAGATGATACCACTATTGAATTTTCATTGATACAAATGACTACCGTTATTCTTGTGATGACAGGAATTACAAATGAAGTCCAACCAATAAATATGATTAGTGCAAAGAAATGGCAGATTCAGCAATTACTATGTCAAAAATCAGAAATGTTCATATTTCACATACAGCAGTTTGCTTCAACTCTGGGGCATTAAAGCAGCCCTTTCCATACTACAGAGCACTGGCAAAGTTACATAGCAGAGGGAAGGCCAAAATCACATGATGTTGCTGGCAGGGTGAACAGTAACACCACTGCACACAGGCTGCTGTTGTTCAAAGAACAGAAACAAAAAAGCATGGCTTGAACATATTCTCCTTTGTTCTGATTCCAGTTCTTTTTCTTTCCTCCAGGACCTGATGCCCTATGCAGACTATACTTGATACGAATCAAAAAAGAGCATACTGATGCAACTTCTGTTTGATGCACCTATCAATCATAGTCAGGTATGTGTATATATACAATTCAAGGACATGTAGATTGATCATAAAAAATGATGCATCTCCCTCCCTCAGCATAAACTTACCACTACTGGTCTCCCTCACAAGAACAAAAGAGCTGGACACGCAACGAGAGCATGCACGAGGCTAGTCTCAACGTGTATCATCTATCTAAGAGGACGTGCTTAGGTTTCCAGTGTCCTCTGCAAACTCCTCCCTGTACATCTCCTCTATCATCGGCTTCCATATCCGAACTCGTGCGTTTATGAACCAGTTGGAAATCTGAACCAATAACACACCAAAATGAGAACCATCAACAAGCAGCTATTTAGCAGAGCAAATTATCCACAAGAGACTTGAGGAGGTTTGAGGTTTGGACATCACTTGGTTTCTTGTCAAGCCTGTCTTGGAAGCCAGCATGAGTTTCTCAGTGTCATCAGGATATCTGCAAGGAAAAATCAAAAACCACACACTGCACACTGTTAAGAGTTTTGGAATGCATGTTATATCAGGTGGTCCTATTTAATTAGGTAAGATAGAAAAGAAGTCCATATTACAGTAGGATTCCTTAGGAGATAACTGACAATCAATGCTAGAAGGGACATTTCTTTTCCAATGGAGGAAGTGTTCAAGCCTACTTTAGTAGTGGATCTATGCTTGGGCAGCTTAATCGATACTTCAAATACAACGATTGCCATGTCTGTATCCGATCGAACAGGAAAGCCAAGCAAAAACTCTCAACTTATCCTAGACCCTCTGCTCTCACCTATAAATAGACAGGACCTCTAGGGGCTAAGCGCATCATCTGAGTGCATCTGAGGGTATCTGAGTAGTAACTCAGCAATTGAGAGATTAAGATTTTTCTCTAAATCTTCCTCTTCCCTAATCCCCTAATCCATCAATCTAGGTAATCTTGTGAAAAGATAGGAAGAAAGGAGAAGGATCTAGTTCTCCTTGCAGATCCTTGCGATTGTAGAACAAATAAGGTTTATTCTTCTGAACAACAAGAAAGGTATCCATCGTAATATTGTTAGATCCAATTTATTTAATTTCAATCTTGACATAAAAGTTTTTCCGCAATACAGATAACATAATTATAGATTTTATGCTAACATATTAGAGTTCATACACATCGGGATCATTTCCTTTTATATATATATATATATATATCAATCTAAAACTTTTGTAATTACTAAAGACTAAATCGATTTATGTGTTAGAGAGGATTTTAGAGTTTATAGTATCTCAGGATTTTTTGTTAGAATATGAACTTTTGGAATTACTACTATTAGTCTCACATTATTTGTATGTGATGTTATTTTTCTAATAATTCAGTGCATATGATCTAAATATGAAAAATGAAAAAGAAAAAACATGGGAGCATAAGACAGTTGTAGTGCTTACGGATGAAGAAAGTTTTCGAACAGCCAAGTCCGGAGGACGGCCACAGAGTCTTCGGGCAATCCCCTGAGCGGCCTCCAAGCTTGCTGAGCTTGGATGATGGCCAGCTTCTGCAGAGCTTCTCTTTTCTGCCGCATGGTTTCGTCAGCCGGCCGCCGTTGCGGAGGATTCCGGTGGAGGCTTTGCAACTCTTCTCGGTGAGGAAGAGGCTCTCTTGAGACATGGATTTGAGTGAGGATGGCATCCCTGAGCTTAGAGAAGTGGCGGGACATGGCTTGAATTGTGAGAGCAGTGTAAGTTGCGGCAACTCCTCTGCCTGCAACAGCCTCAAACAGTGATATCACTCGGTCCATTCGATGGAAGTACTGCTGGTATCGGCTCTCAAGCTGAAACGGAAGAGAGAACACATACCACAACTTATTTCTTCAGCTGCAAAGATCTTTTTCCTTCATGTCACATTTAGCATGAAAGTTACACTAAATATGCCAACCGCAATAATTGATTCTACAACAAAATAAAGAAGTCGTAATGTCTCAACTATTTGGGATCTGTTCATATTTTTAGTTAAGTTTAAAATGTTTAAGCATTTATTTATAATTAAAAAGTAACCACAACACCATTAGCTCTCCTTAGCAAATATTGATACTCTCTTATAAGGTTTCTCCCTTATTTTAGAGCTAAAATAATTGATTTTGTTAAACTAATCTGCTACTGGTGATTTTTCCTTGAACAACAACACCAAAGTCCCAATTTTTTGGAGTTTTTTTTCCGTCATTTTTGAAATAGAAGGTGGGACATTTCTTGTTTTCTTTTCAGGGGTTACCGAGTCGGTTTGCCAGAACAAATATGAAGATATGAAAACATGAAAATGGCACAAATGCGCAAGTAGAAACACGATTTGCCAGATATGTAGACAAGTACTTATAAGGAATCCGATTTGTCATGCATGATGGATTGTTTTTCTAATTTAATTGCACAAGAAAATTGTGTCTGCAAAATAGTTTAAGCACATTTATAGGTTAGCCAAAAAATAAAAAAAATACTATGATCATTTAGAAAGTAGCATTTATATCACATTGTTCTCGAGAATGATTTTTCATGGAAAAAGGCGAAACAGACATTTTGTTGTTTGTACTGAATCAACATAGCAGTACCTTTCTAATTCATCATTTTATTTCTTACCCTTGCTTGCTACAAAGGTAATGATAAAGAACTAACATCATGATTGTGTCGAAAAAAGTATCAAGATTAATACTCACATTTTCTTTTTATGACACTACAGTTTTCTTTTCTCCGTGCAACATCAAAGACAACAAGAAGCCATAAGGTCCGAACAGTTTTCCTTTTTCCACAATTTTTGCAGTAAAATGTGGGACTTGTGCGTGTGGAAATTACAAGGTCAGTTTGCTATAGCAGATATAAAGCTAGGAAAAAATATGAAAATTGGCACATATGCGCGCAATGCAAACACACATTTCGCATTGTAGTACATGTAAGGAGTCCTATTTGCTATGTAAGATAGTGCCTTCTTTTATTTAGTTTAGGCACATTAGTAGGTTTGACAAAGAAATTAACTCATGATTATGCTAAGTTCCACCTTTCGGAATGTAGCGTTCCATTGTATATCAAACTGGCACGAGTGACTTTTGATATTCTGATAATTGTACTTGGATCGACATAGCACCTTTCTAATTCTTATTTCTATCCTTTCTTGCTACGAATGCACCTTATACATAATCACCATCATGATTTTGCCAAGAAGTATCAGGGCCAAGATTCATAGAACAAGATATGAAAGGAGGAAAGCAGGATCCATTAATAGGCCTAGTATACATGGTCGAAGACACTCGGTGTAAGCTTTATCAAGGAGGAAGACTAAATTGCAATGTACGATGCGAGATATCGATCTTTATATGCAGTTTGAGCTTCAGTTTGCAATGTAATGTGCCATTATTACTTGGGAAAAGGAAGAGGGAGTATTCAGTTGTGGTACCTCATCCAACAGGGCAACAAGCTTCACAACTCTAACTTCAACATCATGCTGCTTATCCTCCTCAGATGAGTAGTTGTTAGCTTCTTGCAAATTTCCTTCACAGTTGATGATTTCTTCCACCTGCAGAGACTTTCTACCAGCTCTGTTAGTCATTCGAGCTGACCTAATCCTTCTGAATTCTTCATCAGAACTCAGCTCGGCTGCACTTCTTACAGACACAATCTCATCAAGCAGCTCCTGAGCAGGCTTCAGATACCGAGAATGCTGGAGTACAGAAGCCATGGATGCCAGGTTTTGAGGAGTACCACAGCTTTCTCTTGGCCAATTGAGCTCCTTTAAATCTCGTCTTCCAATCTCATGTTCTTTTGCTGGTTCGCAGTCGTAAGCACCATCAGCATTGGATGATAAGCGTGAACCAAGAGTTAATGACAGGCCATGAGTCCAACCATATATGAAGTCATGCAGATCATCCTCTTTCTCACCTTGAGGATGCACCGAATGCCTCTTGGCGATCGCAGAATCTTCGGTTACTCGAACCTGAACTGGATCGGTTGGTCCGAAGAACTGCATTTCTGGTGAGTGGAGCTGATCCTGCATGCTGCTTAATTGAAGGAAATCATCTTGGTTTCTTCTGTCCAAGTGAAAAGCACAGGAATGGAAGTCCTCAAAATAGGTTGGCCGATCATCCATGTTGGTGACCGGATGTTGCCTTATAATTCTTGAAGATGATTCCTTGGCATGTTCTTCTGAGATTAAGGATTCAAACATAAGAACGGCTGGTGAAATGATGCACACACTGTGTGTTCTAGCAATATGGCATCTACTGTTAGAGCTTGCAAGATTAACACTTCTTTGTCTAATGGCATGGAGTCGATAGCAACTAAACAAAAAGTTTGTGACCGAAACAAAAGATTGTCCTTTGATTATACTTGAAAATCAACAACACTCGATCATCATCGAAGCGAGGAACATTAGTAAGAACAAATAGCCTCTGTTCTGCATACCACCCAAATCAGGCAGTTCAAAGTGAGAACTAAGCTTACATTACCTAGAAAAAAAGGGTCTGCATATATATGCACATTCAGATTTCATGCAAACGCTGCAATATCATGCAGGGTCTACCTCAATGGAATCTAACAAGCAACTACCACCATGAACATGGAATTCCCAGGTCTAGAATTGATGAACAAGGGAAGATGAGGGTTTTTCTCAGTTGACGACAGGTTGAAACATCATAGAAACTAATCAAGACTTCAAATTGAGCTGAAATCTAGCAGGAAAATTGCATACTGTAATATCTAATGCTTCTTCACTTACAGTGATGAATAGAGTGAAGATGTTGCAGAACTAGATGATGAACATCAATGAGCAATGTAACACCCTAAAACTCTTAAACCCCATCCAAGTTTCTCAATCCAACAGTACCTAGAGCATGATGCAGAAACACACATGGCATGGCTTGGGAAAGGCAATAAGAACTCCCATTACCAGCCACTCAAGCAACCCAAACAAATGGCAAGTGTTGTGCATGAGAAACCACCATACCCAGATCTCAAACATACATAGAAGAAGGAGAAGAAGATGCAACAAGGATGGCTGAGGAGAAGTCAGATAGCCTGATAGGGGTGGTCCCCCTTCCTTGAAATAAGTCCAAACAGAGTTTTAAAGCTTCAGCTTTAGTACCCTACTGTATAGTGTCATGTGAAGACTGATGGTCTCTCACTCCACAAATGATCCTTTTTCCTCTCTCTCTCTCTCTCTCTCTCTCTCTCTCTCTCTCTCCCTCTCTCCCTCTCTCCATTTCTCAGTTTCTCAGTCTTTTTGGGAGTTGTGTGCTGCAAAGAAGAGCCAGGTGAGGATTCCAAAAACATATCCAATACTCCACAAAAAAAAAAAAGAACAAAAAAAAAAGAGAGGGTAAAGTGGTGGCTCTTGAATGCTCAATGAGTAAAACAAGTACTGCCTTTCCTGGCTTCTGCTGCTCCATGAGGGCACTATCTCTCCCCACTGTGGTGTTGCAAGGATACAGGATTAGAGGTGACCCTGAAGATAGGAATGTGTGTGTTTGATTGTGATGTGGGTTTCAGTTTGCATTCACATCTGATCTTGAATTGATTTGATTGAACACCTGTTTTGCATTTGGTTTCCTATGGTAGTAGAGACTGCCACATTGCTTACCCACCCCCCACCCTTCCCCTCAAGCTTACTTCTCTCTTAGCTGGTCAGACCATAGGTGTTGATACTCTCTGTGGTTTGTTCTTTGGATATTTTGTTTCCCCCCCCAAATAAAAAATTGATTTTATTTGTTCCTTCATATTTGAAAGGAATTCTTAATTTTGATAATTAATTATTTATTTTTTTAAAAAAAATAAAAAATAATACTAATTATCTTAAGATCATGTTTTAATGATTCTAAGATGATTAATATTATTTTTTATTTTTTTAAATTGTAATAACTAATTATCAGTTTGGAAAACATATGTGATCAAGTTATTTTAGTAAAAAATTAAGCATATTTTCATTCAAGTTGAAAAAAAAGGAATACCTAATATGGGAGATGTCATTTTTATTTTTGATAAAATACCTTTTGTGGTTTTTTCATTTTTTAATGATTGTTCATGATGCTCTTGCATATGATATGATGAATTTGTCCTATTCCCACACACACACACACACTCTCTCTCTCTCTCTCTCTCTCTCTCTTGAGATGTATAATTAATAGGGTGATGGAGTGGGCAACATCAGTGGATGAGTTATGGTCTATTCACTGTAGCTACCCTTCTTTTGACAGGAGGACATCAATATATGGCTCATCTTTTAAAGCCTCTCTTAAAACCAATTAAATTCAAAAGAATGCCTTTCTTTATTCCTCAATTCTTTATACCTATATATAGTCCTTTTGTCTGTTTTATTTTTATTTTTTATAGTTGTATGGCTCAGACATCTGTCAATACAGAATAACTCATATATTCTTCCTAACAACAAGAGGACATTTATTTTCTTTATTTTATATTACCTTCTTCCTCACTCTCACTCTTTTCATGTGTCTTTTTTTTTTTTGTTGCTTATTTAATAATCTATTTGAGATTGAATAACTATTTATCTAAATTGTGACATGTACAAACACATGTTATTTATATTAAGAACAGTAGCCATATGAACCCCCTATCTAAATACAAAGAAATGTTAGATGTCCAACGATCTAACTTGAATTAAAATTTGGCACAGACAATAGAATCATTGGGAAAGAAACTTTTCAACTTTTTGGGAGACTTCTGAGGAGGAAGAAAAGAATGCAATCATCACAAAACTATGCATCATGGCAGAACAGCTTTAATGAAGAGGTTCTCCAGGAAAATGCTGTTTCTTGTTCCATTTAGATGTACTGTAGGGATTACCTGAAGCACCATTTGGAGATTTCATGGACCAGTAAACAAATACAGAGAGGACCAACAAGTATTCCATTAGATCACTACAGATATGACATCAAGAAAAATACACACATTTCAAGGATTGTGATGCATGGTCGAGCAGCTCAATCCTACATGCTCCTTGGGAGTGTGTACACCTTTCTGCTAAGAAGAAACAAAGAAGATTGATGTAAAGCACAACTCAGGATGTGCTTCCAACTCTCTGCCTTGATGCTAAGCTCTTCCCAACATCCACTTGTGCCAACAGCAATCTGTCCTTTTTCTCTGGAGTTGGTGTCCTCCCAATCTGACTAGTTTTCAGATTGCAGTTCACAGTGTTGAGTGTTAGGTGACATGACTTCATATCTTCCAAAATGGGGTGGGTGGTATTGATTCACATCTCACCATTTGGACCAGCATCCAACAACTTTCACCATCTTTGCCAAGCAGATGGGACACAGCACGGTTTGCTGGGCAGGTAGCAGGTTTTGAGGTCTTGTTGTCATGTGTGTTCTCAGTCTCCAAATGCTCCCCTGGACACGGTGATCTCCCCTCAGTGTAGGTGTATGTATGCTACTTACCAGTAGTACCTGCTCGTTCAGAGCTCAAGGAGAGCTCACTACAACCATGTTCATGAGTATGGCAACATTAAGGTGTATACAATTCACAAGGATTTGCTGTTTTGATGCTGCATCCTATCACTGCATTTAGATTGAACAAAGCCTTGCTCTTCAGGAAATGGTCAGCAGCAGTGCTTCTTGCACTGCAAGGCTTCTGGAGGAACACATGATCTTAGTTTATCTGTGATGAGATTAGTGAAAGAGTGAAGGTTAACCATCTTCCAATTCTTTGCAAAAATTGATCTCTGATGAGGTTACTATTATTGAGTTTAAGCATCTTGGATTGGTGATTCAGATTCATCAAACTAATGAGTTAATTATGTTCTTCAAACAAGTAGAGGAGTAAATGTTGGCCATGCAAGTCTGTTGATTCAAACAAGTATGTCTGTGATATCAACACTAAATAATTCAGCATCACAACTTGAAGCTAGGAAAAGAAGAGGAAAGAGAGACAAGGAGTAGAAGGCAGGCACAAGCTTGACTTTTGTCTCTCCTCATGTCCTACATAACCATCAATGAATGAGTTGATTTGAAGATGGTGTGTGGCCCGCAGACCAAACCCTAACATCTCATGTGCTCCTCCATTATGATTGGATCCAAAGTAAGGCCATGTTTGCGTTGGCTCGCCTCGATCACATGCCCACACATGGGCTGCCTGCCGTCAGATCGACGGTCGAGATCTTTCCGACGCCGTCCTTCGATGAATCCTAGCCGTCCGATCTTTGTCCCTGCATGGTCCTCGTGGGTGTCCTGCGGTGTCCAACAGACAACCCTAGCCAGTTGTCGATACCGTGATTTCCCATGCATGGAAGCCCGGAGACTGCATGCCTTCTCTCACTCTTCCTTCCATGTTGGACTACAAATCTATATCATCCCTCCTCTTCTCATCACCTGTGATCGTTGTGGAATCTAAGGGACATGGAAGCTGAGGCGAGCTACGTCAAGGACACCGAGCTAAGGCTCGGTTTGCCAGGCACCCACGCGCCGGCAGCAACGAGGGGAAGCAAACGAGCGCTGCCGGAGGACGACGAGAAGAGCCATGGCAAGAGCAAGTAAGCCTGCGAGAGCGGTTCTGCAAGAGCTGTTGGGGAAGACATGGCGGGGCGTGGCTTTTGCTGATGACTGTTTGTTGAAATGACAGGGCTCGAGTGGTGGGGTGGCCGCCGATCCAGTCGTACAGGAAGAACAGCTTCCGGGCGAGGAAGGCGGAGGCGGAAGCCGCCGGATCTTACGTGAAGGTTAGCATGGACGGGGCTCCCTACTTGAGGAAGATTGATCTTAGGGTTTACAGGGGTTACAAGGAGCTCAGGGAAGCCTTGGAGGACATGTTCGGATGCTTTTCTCTGGGTAAGGGAGCATATCCTCAGTAACATTCATGACAACCATGGATAACAACAAGCACGATGATGCAAAGAAATCTTGCATTACATCTTCCAGGAGAAGCGTCTGGGGCAGAAGGGTGCACTGGATCTGAACATGCCATGGCTTACGAAGACAAAGATGGAGACTTGATGTTGGTTGGAGATGTCCCATGGGAGTAAGTGTCTGATCTCTCTGATGGTGTTTGCTTCTCCCTCTACTGCATGAGCTGACATACATGCATCTCTTCTCGTAGGATGTTCATCTCTTCCTGCAAAAGACTCAGGATAATGAAAGGATCTGAAGCAAGAGGCTTAGGATGAAGGCAATAACAAGGCATTCAGATCTTCAAAGCATCAATGTGGAGGAAGAGGTTTTGCCTGTTCTTGTGGATTATTCCAAGTCAATGAATCTGCTGAATAAAGGGAGAAAGAAGAAGTCAGAAAAGAAAAAGAAGCAGAGGAAACAAAGCTTGGCAATGAAGAAATCTGAAAACCAACAAAATTGGTGAGAACTGCTAAAAAGATATCTCAAGCTTTGGTGTTAGAATTGCTTTGTGGTGTATAAGGGGAGATACAGAACTTGTTCTCCATGCAATTGTACAGAAATTTGCTGTAATCCATGTGCAGTGAAGAATATGGTTTCAAGTTCTTGCAAGTAGATCAAAGGCTTGCTTACAAATTCCTATTTGATGTATCATGATCTGAAAGAGAAAAAGAAACACAAAATCATGTTTGTGATGTCACCAGAAACTATCAATAGAGATTTAACTGAGCTATAAGAATATTGTATTGGAAATTAAAAAGTAGAGATTGAATGTTATCTATTATTGACTGGAAATGTTGTCTTGTACAGTGGAAAAAAAGCCACTCATTTCAATATCTCAATGATGTTAATCATCAGTGCTTCTTGTTCAAATGCAGATGAATGGCACAAGCAAACATACAATGTCTAATATTTCTATAACAAGCAACAAGACTTGACCTAATGCAGATTCAAGTTTGACTACTCCATGTATTTACCCACACAGCACCAAAATATTGTAGCCAGAAACTGGATGTTCCCAATGCAAACCTCAGGTAATAACATACTCCTAGTATAGAAAAATACTGGAAGAAACAGTGACCTCCCACATTCTTCACAACAAACAAGTCAAGTTGATCCCTGTGGCTGCATCTTGGATTGGTTCAGTTCTAATCCCCTGTTTTGTCAGCCATGTCAGGTTCTTGGAAGCAAGCAATGTTTCGTTGCTTGATAGGACATGATGCATCAGCAAGAATGCTAAAATGCTCAGTGTTCTTGTTCTTCTTCTTTATGGACTGTGAAATGATCTACCGGTTTGGAGCCCTCACGGGGATCCTGAATGTTACTGCTGCCATTGTCATCTCCCAGAGCTTTCAAGCTTGAAATAGTAACAACAACAAAAGAATGGCTCTGAGCTAACCTCTTTGTCCTCAAAATATGATAGTGTCTTCTGCCCCCGAGTCAACCCTGTGCAGTGCCCCTGTAGAAGATGCAACATATCTAATAGCAGAAGTAGCACGTAGAATAAAGCAAGGTGATCTCTCTCTCTCTCTCTCTCTCTCTCTCTGGCGCGCGCTTGCTTGCTTGCGCTTCCATCGTCTTTTTTTGGGACATGATCTTCTCCATACCATGTCAGGCAGAAAAGCTATCGACGCACACATTTGTCCCTGAGAGCGCTTGGCATTTCTTCAAACACCTTCACCTCTCTCTCTCTCTATGTATATATATATATATATATATATCATATTTAAGGCTTTGGGACCCACATTTGTCCTCGAATGAATGGGGCTAATTATATTTAAAAAAATGATATCGGAGGAAATATGTAGCTTCATTTATCCTATTAAAATGATAATTTTAACGTTCAATGATAGACGACGATACTATCGCATTGATATCGATGAAGTTGCTTAGCGAAGATGATATGATTCACCCTCATCGTGATTCCACTCGTCTTTAAGAGGAGCGTGTCACTAGTCTCATCACCACTTGTCCTACGCAACTCTACACCTGCGTTGACTCGACGAGAGATGAGAGATGATATCAGAACTGATGTGACAATGAGGGGAGCAGCATGTCGAGACTAGGATCCGCCCAATGAGTTAATAATGAGATAATCATCATCTTGACCATAGACGCCACGATCGCTATCACTATCTGCGTCAAAACGAACTTCATTATCACTTATCAATTATATCACCATCGACGTAAATATAAAGTTACATAGGATGGGTGACATGCTTCTTGTTAGGGTGGGTAACGTCGTGATAAGAGCGAATCTTATCGTCGTCGGAAGTAGCTAGACAATCACTTTGACATTACCATTCACCACCACCAAACATTAAAATTTTATTTTTATTTTTATATTTTCGCCAATAAAATTGATGTTAAATTGGTTTAGATATTTTATTTAATTTTTTAACAGGTGCTCTCTCTCTCCTTCGACATTGTAATCTTTGGCAAAAGGCTTTCCGGCCGATCGATCACCATATCCCATTGCCATGTTTTCGCCAGCGGCGCCCCTGGCGACCAAGAACCTCGGCACTCGGAGATCCACCGAGTGCTGTGCCGCGCCCGTCGCTCCCGGCAGGGGGTTTCTTCTTCTTTGATTTGATCTCGCGAAACGTTACACTTCTCGATCTCCGAAATCTGGGTAGCGTTTCACCTGGCATCTTTCTCCAACGCCCTGAACTACGTGAGTTCCTCTAAGGTTTCCAGTCTATTCGATAAATGTGCGTTTCTTTTCTGCGGATTCCGTTGGTTTCAACCCGAGATATGCTAAAGTTGCAATTTTCTCGTCAGCACTTTTTGATTCGCTGGAAGACAATCCTGACATGCCATGCGAGTTCGGCGAAGCACATAGGAAAAGAGTACGACATATGTTTCCATTTCTTGGATTCCCTTTAGCAATGTCGATTAATGAAAATTCGAATTCGGGTACGTGACGTGCTTACTGTACTGATGTTGTTCAGTTCTTTGTTTCCTACTGCTTCTTGATTGGTCTTCGCGTTGTAGTTTGTCCTCTGAACTGCCATGGCCATCTAGGTATCTTTCACGAATCAAAAGTTCTTGATTTGGGCTCATATCTTTGGATGATTAGGTCCATTGCAGCATAAACTGCAAGACAAATTGACAGCTTGGCTAGTCCTGATTCTGTCCACTGCTGATAAATGACATTTAGAGGAAACATAATATCATCCTGCTGCGGCCTGTCTAGGTTCATACCAGGTCCATCAGTATTATGAATGTCTATTTCTAAGATAATATCAATGATATTATCTTGTCGATATGGGGTTGCTTTCATGTCTCTAGTCACCTAAGTAGACAATTTCAATTGTGAATTCTTGATTCAAATTTAACAATAATACTACCTTTTTTGTACTTTATGCTTTTCAAAGTTTATATTGAACTGCATGTATATAAGTCTAAGAGACCTATATTCAAACTACAAGCAATCTGTCATTTTTCCCCTATTGGATCCTCAGAGCAACAACATGATAGATGGCTACCATTTTCTGCAATGAATGTGGTATCTATAATGGTACGTACCTGTGTATTAGTCTTTTCTCTATCCAAGGGGTTACCTATTTGTAGTTATCTAATATTTCTAATATGTTATCCAGACTGTTCATCTCTTATAATGAGTGTCACCGTTTTGCCAATTTATTACAAGTGTCTGGTTTTTCCTTCTCTATTCCCTAACTGTCAGAGAAGAAATACTTTTATATATTTTCTTACAAGTTGAAACGTAATAATGAAATTCCATTGAATAATAAATGTTTCACGTGGGTACTTTCAAAAATCTGCTAATTGTTGATTTGGTATCGTCTATTCAAAAGCTAGTTTGATGTATGAAACGATAAATATGAATTTTGAAGACCTTGTGAATTATAGGAGAAAACTCTCTATCCTTCTTTTCTTGTGCATGTGGAAGCATGATGAATTAAGCCAGCCGACCCTGATTTGATAGAGTAGATAGAATAAGGTTAACCATATGTTGAGGCACATCCATAATTATCTAAAGCAAGTCTTCATCTCTTTCATACTCTGAGTGAACTCTATGCAAATGATGACTTTTAGTACGATAAAGAGATCATAATCATGGTGTAATGCCACAATTTGCAAATGTTATATCAGTACCCCTTCCATTCTTTTTTTTCTTTTTTTCTTTTTTTTATTAGGACAATTGAGGTGGAGACCACCTCAATAAATATGTGGATCAAATACTCTGTCGGCTCCTTCATAAAAATTTGAACACAGTAAATCTTTTAGTGAAGTGTGAAATGACCTGAATAAGGCTTTAAGTACCACTTCATTATTCGCTAAGCACCTCATGTCTTCTATCTGTTCCAATCAGATCATTCACATTATGATGGTTGTGAAGCTGCAAGAACTATCTGCAAATCTAACACTCATCGGTGGCTTCTGTTTGTGATGCTTTGATGTAAAGGGGATCATGTCATCGTCACTTATTTCCTGCCTTTGTTTTCTGATTCTCTGTAGCTTTAGATGTAAAAGAAATCCCTATGTTGATACAAGATGCAGCTAAACAAAACTATTAGCTGGAATATAAGACCTATAACAAGCTTAAGTTGTATGGAATTAGGGTTCCTGTTCCACTAGGACTCATGATGGGAGCCATCTAATTAGTCTGTTAATATAGAGACCAAAGTGGTTAACAAACTAGAAAGGAGTGGATGATGATATGCAATGAAGAAACACACTAGACAAATTGCAGAGGAGGTCTTGTCTATCAACGTAAGCATCTATGGTGTACACTTGAAGTTCATTGTCATCTTATGACGTGGTTACTAGTCTTCTAAGAACATAGTGTTGAATCTCGTATTTTGATGATGAAACAACTTGATATGTGTTTATGTTTTAATCTGCGTTTTGAGTAACGCAGGATGCTTCGATCAGGATGAGACAATTAAAGCAGGAAAAATCATGTTGTGCCGGAGGAACACGTCTGAAGATTGGACGTCGGGCTGGTGGATCTGTCGACGTATCGATAGAAGGTTTCGAGCCGTGAACTCGGGCATCGGGCCAAGAAGAGCGGGTATTGTGCCAAGGATATCGGAGTTGCGGAGTCAACTGGCCGATTGGGCAATAGGCCGCAGAAGAGGACGATGCGCCGAAGAATCGGACGAAGCGTCGAGGGACCAATGACATGCCGGACAACTTGGTTAATTGCTTAGGATTAATTGTCTCGATCGAAGTTTTGTTTAAGTGTGCAGGATTAACTACGATGGAAGTAAGACATGCAACAGGAGTTGCGCCGGAGTCAGGACTATGATCACGTTGGGAGTTCGAGAGCTCGATGGAAGTTCGGACGGTCATCGGAGGTTCTGCGGGAACATATCCGAGAAGTCCAGGAGCTTGCCAAAAGAAGCTCGTCGGAACTCGCCAAGTGGATCGTCGCAAGTCCAGGAGTTTGCCGGAAGTCCGCAGGAGCATCACCGAGGGTTCATCGGATGATCGTCGAAAGTTCACCGGAAGCTTGCTGGAAGAAGCGGTTGACGCATCGGAGCAAGCTGTCCATCGAATTGTCGTAGTTAGCACGTTGATTAAGTTAGAAATGGGAGGTGATCCCACTAACTTAATCTTGGGGCAATTGGGCCCTCGAAAGACCCAATTGGGGCCGAATGGATCAGCCCATTCGGACCCAGATGACTTGGCCAGAGGTGGCACCACCTGGGTCGGCGGTGGCACCGCCCAGGGCTCGGTCTCCGAGTTCTGGCTGGGCGGTGCAACCGCCCCTGACAGGCGGTGGAATCGCTTGAGCTCAGTCTCCGAGCTCTGCCAAGTGGTGCAACCGCCCCTGACAAGCGGTGGCACCGCCCAGGAGCTCAGTCTCCGAGCTCTGACAGCGGTGCAACCGCCAGACCCCGGAATTCCGGGAATTGACAGTTTTGAGCTCCAAATTCGAACTGGTTTGGGGCCTATAAATACCCCACTCTTTCAGCAATGAAAGAGCAACTAAAACCACCGAAATCTTAATCTTACTCTGTGATTTTTAGAGCTCTAAAGTGTTGTATGAGTTAAAAGTTCTTCTCCTTCTCTTCTTCCAAGTTCAGATCTTTCAAGAGAGGAGAGAAAAGTTTGTAAGGGTTGTCTCCTAAGCCCGTCAAAAGGAGTGAATCTGTAAAAAGGTGGTTGGCCTTCGCCTATTGAAGGAAGGCCTCTAGTGGACGTCGGCAACCTCATCGGTGGAGGAAGCTAGAAGTGGATGTAGTTCAAGACTGACCGAACCACTCTAAATCGCGCTGCTCTCTGGTTTGCATTTACTTTGAGTTCATTATCTTTACTGCAAACCTCCTTCATAGCCTACTGTGTTCTTGCTTTTACGTCTGAGTTTTCAAGCTCAATACTTTTCGAATCGTGTTTAGACGTAAATCGGTTTTCTCGCAAATCACTCTAAATCGAGCTGTTCTCTGGTTTGCATTTACTTTGAGCTCATTATCCTTACTGCAAACCTTCTTCATAGCTTACTGTCTTCTGCGCTTTTACATTTGCGTTTCCAAGCTCAATACTTTCCGAATCGTGTTTAGACGTAAATCGATTTTCTCGTACGAACATCGTATTTCAGTTTGCGCTTACATTCTGATTTCTATCACAATAGCAAACTGCCTTATCAGATTCATTTTTAACTGTCTCTTGCCTAATCACAAGTTAAAGTGATTTACGAATCGAAGTTTCTGCTGAAATCAGCTTTGTCGTACGAACTCAGTTTTAAAACGCAGAAAGTTTTCCGCTGCACTAATTCACCCCCCCCCCCCCCCCCCTCTTAGTGCTCTTGATCCTAACACATAGCTATTATCATAAATTGTTCATATCTTGATAATGAAATTAGTGCAGGAAAAGTGATGTGTTGTAGGATATTTTTCTGTTTTTCAGATACATTGTCATCATCATAGTTCTGGTGACAATTTTGGATGTATTTAAAATCCCACTTTGAGTTATATTCATCTTTAGTTGTTATTTCATGTAAGGATTAGATGTTGTTATAATCAATGTCTTCAATTTCAAATAATACTGCCTGTACCGGGCGGTACGTACTGGTCCGCCAACATATCGATACACGAACCGCCCGCTACCAGGCGGTACCGTCGATTGGGTTATTTTCGCCCTGTTATCATTTTAAATCGGCAGTGACCGAGGAAGAAGAAAGAAGAGGGGTGACCGAGGGAGAAGAAAGAAAAAGGAGAAGAAAAAAAGTACCTACGCCGCTCTCCCTCCTCGTCTGTCGGCGACCTCTCATCCGCACGGGGAGAAGAATCTCAGCGTCGCGAGGAGAAGAGGTGATGTCACGACGAAAATGATATATATGTATATATATATATATATATACATATATATACATACATATATATATATAGGCGATGTCGCCTCGGCGACGTCGCCCTGCGTGGGGAGAAGAGTTCGACGACGTCGTCGAAAAAGATTTTTTTTTTACTTTATATATATACATACATATATATATATACATACATATATATATATATATACATACATATATACATACATATATACATATATACATATATATATACATACATATATATATACATACATATATATATATATATATATATATACTGAGTGGTATATCGAAATATACCGCTTGGTATACAGTATCGTACCGTAGCGAGCAAATCTCGAAACTCCAGTACCGTACGAAATTTCAATCCTTGATTAGAATTAGTGTTCTACCATGACTTGAGTTTTGATAAAATGTTCTTTTTTTTTTTTAGGTTTATAGATTGGTTAGAATACGGGTTTCAAGAGTTTATACATAAAAGGTCATCTAATGGACTCATTCGGACAAAACAAAGTTAATTAGTTAAACCACAAAGCCATTGTGCTTCTCTCCTTCTTTAAATTCTATTCTTTTTCTTTCATTGTTCTCTCATTCTCTATAATTTAGTGCTCCAGTACTTATGGTTGGAGATTAGCCAACTCATAACTTCTTTTTTTCCCTTTTGTGTTCTTATTGTTTTCCCTTAAAAGCTACCATTATTGGAGTTTTCTCTGTATCAGATCAAACCTCTACTGGTTAGAACTTAACGTTCTGCTTGGCCTTCTACTCGCTGTTTCATGCTTACTTGATAGAGACATGTAGCTTATGTAGAAAATCATAGTTCAAGTCATGGAAAATCTTTCTCTTGTAGGGATAGGACTGCATATGTTGATCCTTCTCAAATCTGCATTGGTGAGAGGCTGTGTGATGTCCTACCTAAGATGAGACAAACAACAAAGTAAAATCCAAACTAAGCAACAATATGGTCCCCAAATGTCTGACCTTTTGTTATTATTATTGGCAAAAGGTTTGGACATTTGAAGTGGTTATGTGAATGATCCACAACCATCATTGGCAAGGAAAGTTTGTTATGAAAAAGCGACTTTGCATTTCTTGATGACTTATCTAGACAAGCGTTTTATTATTTCTCATATGATGTGTTTCATCTTTTGTCACAGAAATAAAACAATTCTATACTGAATTCTATTGATTTTTAATATACTCCTGTTTTGAATTATTATCTTTTTTTCTTAATGCTTTTGGTTTGTGATATTTCAGGTGGCAAAGATTATAGACATTGCCCCTATATGTATTATGTAGCTACTTGTTGTTTTATGATCAATTGGACAAAGGTACAGAAGTTCATTATATTTTCTAAACATCCTGTCCTGTTTCAAATTGCTTGATATTGTAATCCATAATTGTTTTTCAGCAATCATATTTCACTTTCATTTTCTTTTACATGCTTCCTGCATGTAGTCACATTATTTGTGGTTCAGGCTGGTACCAGCTTTTGGTTTGTGGAACAACACCATGGATGATACATGGATATGGTGAAATCAGAGATGTGTTTCTAAAGCACTTTGGGAGAAAAGTGCTATGGTTAGTGTTTATAGTTGTACATTTCATGCACATAGACGATATATCATTCAAAGGTTTGAACCAGCTGTTTATCAAATCTGCAGAAGTGACAGAGGACGGAATATTCTTGGTTGGCGAATGGATTGCATGGTACAGATTCCATCATCAGAAGATTTTTGTATTTGAACTCTGCTGTTGTTCAAGACACTCCTGATTTGCTTCCTGACACAACAATTTAAGTTATCCTTTTTACTTATAAGTTTTTGCACTCAGGTATCTTTTGATCTATCATATGAAATTCTCTTTTCCACCCTTTTGGATTAACTTTCTGTGACAACAAACCACAACAACCTGCATAGGGTTAAGATTCAATCCCAGTGGTTTATATACTTGTATGCTATTGTTTGGTGATCAAGTGAATGAATTTTACAGGCATTGTCTTATACATATAGTTCCTTTCATGTTTCTCCAGGAAGGTGTCTCACCAAAGTTGAGTTGTTAAAGATTGTTGAGATATGTTGAGAAGGTATATAAATTGCCAGTAAGTGGTCAGGAATGATGAAATTAAACCTTTCCTAATCTCTGTACTTGTTTGATGCTTACTTTCATTGTTACGCAGGACAGAATTAAAATTGTGCCCAGATAAGTAGAGGAGCAGCTGGAGGGAACAACACATTGCTTGGGGAACCCAAACCTCCCTTGTACAGGGATCCAGGTACCTGCTGAATTCTTCTAAAACTATATCATGAATAACAGCAGCTATTCCTAGCTTGGCTGAGAGGATACTGTCTGAACGAGTTATTTCCATTGTTTCAAATTAATTCTCATTTCATTTCTTGGTTCTTTTATGTAATTATTCTGTTTCCAGTAAAACTATGGCTGTCACTAGTGAACAACCTTCATGATATGAAGCAAAATTTGGACCAACAACTTCTATTGCACTTCTTGTCTTCTAATAAGCTTTTTCCTATTAGTCAACTTAATTCTCTTTTTTTTTTTTTTCTCAGATTGGGACCGTATCTTTTGCGGACATTCTTCACAGGAATAAGTATGATATTGTTCTTATGGGAAAAAATTCTGTATAACCTAAACTGCATCAGCTAGCTTGCTAATGCTTTGTTAACACCTTCTGTTTGTTCAATATCTCGCATTAACATTTTGGTATTGCAAAACAATTATATTTATGTCTTCACACTGATTATTAAAGTTTGTGATAATAATCGAGAATTTATGGTTGGCCATCCCTCTGACTTGTGAATTAATGAACAGAATTTTCCAGGAGTAACTCATTTTCCTCGAAACTAGGTTTCTATATGATCTCGAAACATTGCTTACCAACAATTGATCTCTTTCAGGAAGTTGCCAGTTCTGCTGTCAATCTTGATTTGTTTGAATGTTACTGTACTTGAATTCATGTTTCTAAACAAAAATTAGTTAGAAAAAAGCAATGCTCTATATCATGTTATCAATGAATTTTCCATGGTAGCCGATTGGTGAACATCGGAGTAATAATTGTAGGTGGTGTTGTCTGCCATCACAATTTAACTAGAGATGTTGTCTTAGACAGAAATCAATGGTCGAAAACGAGACTTTGTTTGTGATGTCCCGTTGTTCTCTTGCAACAGTAATAGCTGGTTATTGATTAACATTCGAGTAATAGTTGTAGGCAATTGTTTGTCATCGGCAATGAGTAACTCGAGATATTGCCTTATACAGAGCTCAATAGTCGAAAATGAGGCCGTCTATGAGATCGGTCGGTCGCGGCTGATTCTTGAACATTTCGAGTAATGATTATAGGTGGTTGTTAGTTATCACAATATTTAACTAGAGATCTTGCTTGACTTATATAGAGCTTAACAATAGATAAAGATCCATGTAGCTATCCTCAAATGATCATGATATTATGATTTTATTAGTGGCGCGATGATCGTCAGTCAGTCGTCACAATAACCATATGAGCCTGCAGCAATGAAGAGGGGATAGTATTCCATTCCATATGGTACTACAGTTGCCAATGGAATACACTAACCCAGTGGGACAAGTGAACACAGTTCTGAACACTGAGATCTCACGGCAGAAGTCGGCACTTTTTGGCACACACATGTCCACTAGTTTGTGTCATGTGCTTGTGGGGGACCTGAAGCAGGAGAAGTAACACAGAGCAAGTGGCAGGACTGTGACATGGCTGGCTGTGCTCAGCTCAAACAAAGGAAATGAATCAAAGAGGAGTGGGCAGACAAAAGATATTGACAATGGTCTCTGCCTTCTCTAATGGCTTGAGAGCAACAACCAAAAAAAAGTACAGGCCACTACCAGGGATACCCCCACCACAAAAAGCAGAATGAGTGCATGATCAGCCACCCTTTGACTTATCTGAGGAGCAGCACTTCAGAGAAATAAAGCCAGCCATCACCACCACCACCATCATCAATTTCTCTGAGGTGTCATGTTAGCTCAAATCCTGCCATTATTCCTTTCCTGATCAATTCCACTACAGAAAAAGCACAGTCTTTTAAGTAGCACTTGAGAGAGAGAAAGTCATCACTGTCATCATCGACAATCATTACAACTTATAATCTCTATGTAGCATCATGTTAATCCAAACCTATCAGTATCCCTTTTCTTGATCAGGACCAGTGCCCACTACAGAAAAGCAGACCCCACAACAAAGTGCATTGTCAGTGCATTACAACCCCAGGAAAACAAATATGAGCAGGAAAGAACTTTGCCGACTTTCCTTCCATCATTCAAAAGCATATTGGAAGATTTGTCGAGATGAGTAGACTCTTCGCTAACCATAGGCTTGCAATCATACAACCTTTGACAAAAGAAAAAAGGTAGAAAATGACATCATATGATAGCTGAGTTGATTGGTACATATTGTTATACTGATGAAACAGGTTAGGTTAATTGCTTTCGTTATGAAGGGGTGTCGGGTTCAGGCTTGACTGGTTGGGCATCAGGCTGGTGTGCGTCATAGATTGCCATGGCCAGTGAAATCGGCATCATGCAGAGAGCCTTGGACTGAAGGAACTGCATTGCCGCTCCAATATCTTCCTCCATAAGCTTTGCTACTTGCCGTTCTGTGCCATCTGTCGACCACTTCTCCCACACCTGTTGGTTGGTACCGCCCTTGCCTGCCTCTCCCTGGTGACGACGAAGCAGCAAGGTCATCAGATAAAATTGAGTACTTCTTACTTAATTTTTGTGGAAATATTAATGTAGATAAACATTACGTTCTAAAAGGAGCAAATGTTCATGGGCAAGGAAAAATGGTGTATTGACAAACTGTATCAGTACGATGCACCAGCAAGAATCCTAACGACAATGATCAAGCAATGCACTATAATGTTTGTAGAAACATTAATGTATAATTGCACATAAACATTACATTCCTACATGAGCAAGTAGCCATGAACTGGATCAGTAAGATGTACAGCAAGCATTAGCAAGTGTCTATCAACAAAGAACAAAATCTCTAGATGCACTGACGGATACATGCGGTAGAAGGAAATAACTAATAACATGCCAAGTGCTTAATCAGTTCAGAAAAGAAACTAAATAATCTGAAAGTTTTTGTTTCTCCTTCACAATAAAACATGTTGCATACAAACATCACCAAGTCTGCAAGATTGTCTATTAGCCATTATATAAGTCTGCGAGAACACACAGAATGCATGGAGTGACTAACTGAAAGAAGATTGCCTGTGCATTCACAAAAGAAAAGAAAAGAAAAGCCTTCATCTTTCAAGATGCAGGTATTGGTTTATTACCTCAACTGCCAGGGGAATATCAGCAATCAGCTGTGCCACAGCACCAGCACCGCCGAGCCTGCTCATGCTTAGTACCTTACATTTTAAGGATGAAATCAGTTCAAGCATGCACTTTGGAAGAAAGGGGGTAAATAAATAATATAGATACAACATCACTTGGAAAACCTTCATAAATGGGATTCTGGCAGAATTCTAAGTATGCCATTGCGATAAGTTACTGAAATGGGATATAGAACAAGCTACTAAATGATGAACAGAAGGTGCAGTTCAAAAGCACAAGATATACTCAGTCTTGGCATGTTTCAAAGAAGACCATGCACCATGGTATGATGGTCCAGAAGCTTCTTTGAGAAAGTCTCCTGTAGCTTAAATGATGCAGATCGAGAAACTAAACTGGAATTGGAATTTTTTGGTACGCAACGAAGTGGCTGCATTTGCTGTTTCTGTTAGCATTTTTGGATAGTTCACAAACTAATGAGTGAATACGATACCATGCCCACTGCAGGTGGTCATTCCATATAATTTTTCATACATTTGGCAACAATTTAAAGTCATCAATAGATCTACTACGATTACAATAATAAAGTTGGTATGAGCTGCAACTCATGCATGACACAATGACTCTAATAGAAGATAGGTGACAAAAAAATTGGCAATAGTTTGAAGTCTTCGGTAGATTCATTATGATTGCAATGTTAAGTTGGCACGGGATGCAGCAACTAATGCAATGTCATGGATCACTGGATACAAGAACATACAAGTAAAAAACACAAATAAAGTACATGTATAGGTTTAAAAGTAATTTTTGAGAGGAAGCTGGTAAAGCAAAGGCTAGACAAAAGTTAATGTAAATTAGGTACTATCATTTAGGCAAAAGAAAGTTGAAACATTTTGGCTTCAGGTATTAACATTCATTGCAAGTGGAATGGGCATATCAATGAATAAAATTATTATTAATGGTTCAGCTTTTGACACATGAGCATCCAAAAGCAAGAGAGAGGGAGAGAGAGGAAGGAGTGCAGCAGCTATGTGATAAGAATTTTTGTTAATGCTAAAAGGGCAGCCCAGTGAATTTTTGTACATGCTTCTAAATTATTAAACAAACAGCCGCTCAAAACAATTGTGATGATAGACTGCACTGAAACAACTCTTAGATAATGCAAATTTAGAAAAAATAAGTTCAAGTCTAAATGAAGCAATGACCAGATAAATTTAGTTCAATCATGAGCATCAATTTTACTTCCAGAAAACTAATTATTCTGAAAACATATATATACCTTCACTTGCAACCTCAAAAACTTCACATAGTCTAGAATCTCATCAAGCATGGCCGCTCTATCTGTCTGCACAGAAAAAGGTCCACAATGGACAAAGACTAATACTAGTTAGTTCGCTAACCAATATCCATTAATTAAAAAAAAGACAGCTCCCATATTGCTAAGGATTGTTCCAATATTAATTAAGTTGCCAAACATTATCTAATCCACATAAAAAGAAGAATCACCTCTTCGATGCAAACAATAATGGAACCATTAACCATCTTTGTCTAGGGGAAAGATACTCTCTAGGGACAGAAATGTCACAAGACACTAATAGATCAAACCCCAAGAAGAACAATACCTAGGGGCAGAGTTTCACCAGGAACTTCAAATAATTTAAGGCTTGTGAAACTTTGTAAAGAAAGAAGAAACTTACGGTGAACGTGCTATTGCCCCTGAGTACACATGTTTACTTCATAGGAGAGCATGAGATAGAAGGGGATGAACATAATTTGTCCGACAATGGTTAAATCTGTAATATTCACCAGTTGTGGGTCTGGAAGGATGATGTTCGGTAGCTTTATATCTCCATAAGATTCTAATTTTATAAAGGTGCAGAGTTTATGCCAACAAGAAAACCCCAAGCAAAGACAAACAGCAAGTGCTTTAAGTTTCTAGAACTTTCCTAAAAGGGAATAATCTTTATCAGAAATTCTCTGGTTTCTCATTCTGGAATCAAGCATCATTGTTTTTAACTGATACAAAAGTAGCTTTTTCACTTATCTGCTGTTAGCTCACAGCTACTGACAACCCACAAGAACAGCAAATTATAGTCACAGACTCACATCTTCTGAGAGATTTATGATTGCAGCTAAATGAAGGCAAATACTTGATACTATAGCATAGCCTAGGCCAACAATGCATATGCAGACACTCTTCCATTCCAACCTTGTATCAAATACCAAATTTGGAAAGGAAATAAAGCAATAACTAGAAATCTCAATTTTATAAACTGCACAAACACCAGTTTGTATCAGGAAAAGCCAACTGAAGCGCTACTAACACCACTACTATTGATCGGGTTAAAACATGCAAAGCCAACCTCAAATTATCTAAGCTCCAAACATCTGAGCTTTTGAGGTATATAAGGGTATCCAACAGTCAAAAAGTAATTCAAAGGAGAAAAATAACCTGGTTGAAAGGGAGATGTAGTTTCATGCATACAGAAAATGGATCGTACTAATTTGCATATAATATTTACAATAGATCTGATTAATAGACATCAACGATCAAAGTTCATTTCACAAGACTATGAAGCAACAGTATTGAAATGTAGAAGTGAAATTTAGGTTTCCATGATGAATTATGTGTGCTACAGTGCAACTGAGAAGACAATTGAGAACATTTAAGAGTCATTACTACATATGAAAACAAAATCGGGGTTAGGTTGGAAGTTTTTGCTGTTCTTTAAGAATTACTTAAGGTTAAGATAAGATATAGCAGACAAAGTTGAGGATCAAGTTCAATACAATCTTGAACTTTCAAGATATTGTAATTTCTAAGGGATAACACAAAAATAAGATCTAAGATCCATGGCAATAGGACTACCAAGATGTCTGTGAAGCTTCTATTGGAATGCAAAAGCACAGAAAACAGTCAGCTATCCTCAATCATTCTGCAGATTATATCACCAAAAAAGATGCAGTAATCTTGACTTTTACCAATCTTTAGATTTTGGTATAATTTATTTACACTTCTCCCACATAATTTGTGATGGCAAACTGACATGAACTTTCTAATACAGCCTTCTTGAGAAGAACTCGAAAAATACTTGCAAATATAGAGGCCATAATGTATCTTACATGGATCATCAGAACTCCAATAGACCCATGCTCTACCTTTGATTATAATCTATTCATCAAAAGTACTACCTGATAATGATATATCACAAAACTTAAGAATAACAAGTTCTTTGCCCAATCAACTTGTTCCCCAAGGGCCCGGGTGTAGCAACTGAGAAAAGATCTCATCCATAAAGTCAAATACTCATATAGGTACACAGAGAACATTCTAAGATTTAATTGTGCTGTTGCATGTGTAAAACTTTGCTGGCACTTATTTTCTTTCTGCGGACTCTAAGAATATTATGTAGTACTGAAAAACGAGTGAAGACCGGAGATGATTTAGCAGGAAGAATAACCTTTTTGGTCCTGCCCCTTGCAACACATATAATTGTGCTGTTGCATGTGTAAAACTTTGCTGGCACTTATTTTCTTTCTGCAGACTCTAAGAATATTATGTAGTACTGAAAAACGAGTGAATACCGGAGATGATTTAGCAGGAAGAATAACCTTTTTGGTCCTTCCCCTTGCAACACATATAATAAATAACAAAGTTCAAGTTCTTTTTTCCAAAAAGAAACTTACTGACATCTAGTTAGTTTGGATATCAAGAAAATGTTGTTGTTTTATAGAGTTATACAGGACTCAAATAAAAACTAACTGAAAACATTGAATTATTTTCCTAAAATTAAGATATGTATATATTCTATGAAAACCTTAAGACCATCTTTCATGGAACTGAAAAAATGAAAAGGAAACCCATCTAGTCACCTTGTTAGTGTTGGGTACCAATTCCTGCAACGCTCTAATTCTTTCCGCTATTCTTTCTCTACGTAACTGCAATCAACAAGAAAAGAATGCAGTAGTAGAGCAGGTGTGAATATATATAAAGGAAATAATGTCTTCCATATGTACTAAAGAAAACACTAGTACCAGACAGAGTACAAAAGATAATCAATAAAACTTGATGAAATTGATTGTGCAGTATGTATATGTAAACATAAGATAAATTAAGATTGGGCAAGTTTCAAAGAAACTTCATTACTTCAATTATTGAATGCCACATATAAGACAATTAAAGGATAAAAACGAACAAGTAAAACATTAAATGCTTAAAAAAACTTTAGAATTCACAAGACTTTTTAGTAAAATCACGAACTTTAAAGTGATACAATTGATACGGAAGAATCATGTATGTTTAGAAATAGGAAAATATTATTACCATTAAGTGCAATGAAGAGTTTAGATGATAACATCTTTACGAAGTGTCAGAACTTACTCGCTCAGCAATGCTATGAGGATCAGTGGCCTGGCCACGCCTTGCCCGCACCTTTGGTCGTGGAGCTGGAGGTTGTGGAAAGGCTGCAACTCCACCTTGCTTGGCTTGACCATGGAAAGCCTACAAAATTTGGAAAGAGCAATTCAAAGAAAAGAAGATATGCAAAAATGACAGACATATGAACCCTCTCCAACAATTTAAGAAATATCAATCACATGAGAATAGGAATCAGCACGTAGACGAGAGAGGAACATACTTAGATGCAAGTACCTGCTACCATAAGCAGCTCTCCTCATCCTGGACCAGCAACAGATACTACATATAGGACCAAGCTTCTTAACAATTGGAGTTCATCTTACTTTTTGTTTTCCTTCCACTATATTTGCAGAATTCGAACATGAATTTAGCATGGAGTTGATTAACAATTAATGATTTTTCGTGTTTCTTGCTGCAGATAACCTCATTTACTTCATAATTCCACTTTTCATCTACAGAAGTTCATATGAATTTACAACCAAAAATTCAGAGAAACCATCAAGAAATTCAAATTTGGTGATACATAGTCCTCCAAAGAAAGAAATAAAAGAAGTCATTTTAGTTTATATCTGAACGACAAATGATTTTGGACAGGACTCTCAAGAACTTGAATACCTACGAAAACCGGCAGATTTACGCCATAAAACGGGAAGGACTTTGAAGAAACCAACGGACCTGAGGAGGAGGAGGATTAGGTCGCATTTGATGGGACTGGATGTGGCCGAACCCCGGAGCAAACAATCCCGCCGACGGAAACGTATCCCTCTCCTGCTTCAAAGCCACAGACCCCGGTCAGCTCATCAAAAGGTCACATTTGTCCCTCGACAAACTCACAAAAGACGAGCATACGTAACATCAACATCCGCCATTTTGGCCCAAGAGGGTGCCAAATCCGTGAGAGAGAGAGAGAGAGACGAGTCATCGGCTCACCGCCTTTCCCTCCGGGTCCTCGCGAAGACGCTTCCCGCTCGAGGAGCCCTGCTCCAAGCTCAGCCCCAGGGGGAACGCGCAACCTACGCCACCGGGTGCGTCGGCTGGCCTCCGGTGGAGGGGAACCCCGGCGAGGCTACCGTCGGCTCCGCCGAGGCCGGCGTCCCCGCCGGTGGTGTAAGACGAGGGCAGGGAGAAGATCTGCTCGAAGAAGTCGTCGGCCATGCCGTCCGGCTGCTGATGCGGCGGTTGGTTCGCCATGGCGGCGGCCGCTCGGACGATGGCTTTTCGTTTGGTAACGGAGAATGCGGAATGATAGAGAAATTATTATTGTTCTTATTATATTATACGAGAGAGAGAGATTTGTTTTAATATATTTTATTTTATGTCAAAAAAGCTCAAACTTTTGATGCGGACTCCAAATATATTTTTAATAAAAAAGAAGCATATTTTTAATAGAATAATATTATATGCAGACAAACATGTCATCAAATATTTATTCTTTTTATTTAGTCAATCAAACTTATCATCCCCAAATCTTCCCATCAACTATTATTTTTTTTTTAAATACAATACAATTATCTTATTATTTTAGTAAACTTACTATTAAATATTGATATTTGGGGTATTTTCTTATAAAACATTTATTTTAAAAAAATAATATTTTAAATTTAAAAAATCCAAATTATCCCTTAAATTTTTTTTTACTTGTTACAGTATTTTAGCTATTAAATAAAAACATTATAAAACCAACTTGAAAACACTAAATTGACTCGTAACCTTAATCAAATTAATTATAAATTTAAAAATATAATATTATAATGATCTATGAGCGATGATAATCAAAGTGATACAGATCTATAGTATTTTCAATATATCAATAAAATACTATAAATATTATTAAAAAATATTATAAACGATCTAAATGAAAGCGCTGTAATATAATAAATAGTTGAAAACTGATAGAAAAAAAAAGGGAGAAAAATTTTGAAGAAAAAAACTTTTGAGGGGTCTTTTAGATTTTTTTAAATTAGGAATATTATTTGAGAAAAAAAAATAAAGATGAGATATCTTTTGAAAAATACCCAAGATAGGAATATTTTTGTAAGGAAATCGCCCTTCATATTTTCTATGTTCTTAAAATTTTATTATATTTTTCAATCACTTTACATAGTTTATCCTTAGAAAGTTTGGAAATAACATATTTTCCATCCAAGTATTAAAACCCTATCTTTTCCTTAACATTCATCCAAACATTAATTGCACATAACCTCAAATCAATCATCTGGAAGCTCGTAATCCACTATAAGATGGATATGAATCAGAATAATATTCTTCTAATCCAAATCGCAATCCAACAAGTTTATTCGATGGATGACCAATTCGGATATGGATCGATCTCGATCCTGTCCTTTATTATGATATGACCAACATAATAAAAAGTATTCCCCTAAGAGCCCATAGAATGTTAGACCAGATTAGACCTCCTTGATCTAACTTGTCACAAGTCTAACGGTGGCATGCATGTCTCATAACCTTACTCCTGTTTGCCTCCGCTTCAAAATAATTACTACACTCATCTTGTCAAGCATCCAACAACACCATAAAGTAATATACCTTCTCCTCCATCAGGACCGATATAACACACAAGGCTTCAATCCAGATTCAGAGCCCATTAAGCAACTTAAAGAAGCTACATGCAGATTAGCATATGCAACTTCTGCAAAAAAAAATGCAGGTTAGCCATAATAATTTTGTACAAGTATTTTTCTTTTTTTCTGAAAAGGAAAAATTATCAATTACCGTTTCGGGTTGAATGTAAGAGTTCTTATATCTCTTTATTCGTCTTTTCATGCTCTCTTAGGTTTCTGGATTTATAAAACAATCTACTACTATGAGGAAACCAACCCTATAGCCCTAAAAAAAGAAAAAGGATTTGATCGATTAGCAAACCTTTTTATAACTCTGATAATCAATTTTCGTCCGAAAGTCGGACAAACAACAGGAAGGGATCCTCCGAATTGACTATTTTAGTCTTATCAATTTTGATAGGAAGTAATTCCTGATGTATATTTTGGAACGGTATCTCATGTAGTAAGCTACCATCATATCATGTTTCTTTCTCAAAGAAAAAGAAAAAAAAACACTTCTACAACAATATTCCTACCTGTGACATGGAAACTCACTTTTGAATATGAGCATTGTTCCGGGGGTTAGAGGTCAAGAGAAAACACTCGGCTCGGTTGGCCATACTATTTCTTTGCTTGCATATTACCAGGTGAATTTGGCTCTGGATTTCAAGAGAATTTCCACAGAAGTAATGATTGACCACTAATTTTGAGTGGGTAGACATAAACTATCACTCAACTTATTACTTATCCATTCAGATACCAGAAAATTTATAAGCAGCAACAGAAACTCAAGAAATGCCACGGAAACTCATGTCTGATGCATAAGAGAAGAAAGAACCCATATACCTAATAATACAACACTGAGAAATGGTTGTCGACGACAGCTCATAAGGAGCTCTCTTTGCCACCTGAGGTTTCAAGTTCCTTTTCTTCTTCACTGCTCATGGCTTTGTCGAGGCTTTCAGCTGGAGGTGATTTACTTGAATCTTCAGGACCCTTCTTCAATTCAGTTTCAAATTCTTTTGCAGCCTGAGCATTTAAGATAGGTTAATCAGTAAGATTAAAGAAGTAAACATCAACAGCAAAATAACCAAGGGATGTGATTCTTGAACTGTATATCATGCAGAATGCAGTCAAAATAACCAAGGGACTACATACTCTTAATCGACCTCAGGAAAAAGAATCATTTTAAGTGTCAATTATTCAACGGTGAAAAAACTCTGATTCTAGGATTATTTTACAATATTTACAGCCATAGTATCTCAACCTTGTTCATGATCTTGCATGCAAATGTAGCAATCATCATAAAATGTCAGTTGGCCAGCTAAATTTAATTTGTATTATATTTTATGCTTCCATGGGACCATCAATTCTCGACTCTGGGTGTGATACTGATAAAACCATACAGATACACCACATATGACCAGAGACTAATTAAATAACCAAGTATGATCATATCCTGAGTTGCAACCTCACAAATTGCATGTTTAATGAAGAATCATAAAAGCTTTCATAACTGGGGTGATTGTATCTTTTTAGAAATCAAAACAAAAGTACAAGAATAACCACACATCTTCTCCATGATGGTAAGTGAAATTAAAGGGGACCCTGCATTTGAAAGGTCATGCTTTAGTAAAATTACTAACAGAAGCAGAACGTGTAAACATGGACAACGAAGACTTTGGCAATCTCGATAAGTAGAGAAGTCAAATATTGCATTATTCAAAAAGATACCATAAAATAACTCATTGTTGATCTCATCACTAATAAGGAGACAAAAAGGGAACTTTGATTATGTTCTAAAGATCCATAGAAAGTCTCACCAAGAATTTTAGCCAGCAAGTGGCTTATTGGCATAAGCATCGCATCTCATCATATGTCATCTTAAGTCCTAATGCATCTATCTACAGTCAGTTTAGTCCACCACCATAGTTGCACTATAACCACTCACTAACTGAGTGAAATTCACAAGAGAACAAGGTTAATGCCATAAATTAGGCCATATTAAACAAAAGGATCCACTTATCCCATCTACGTTACTCATAACTATTCTTGATTTGACTGAAAATTCAAGCTTGATTTATGTAACTTGTATAATTGGATTAGAGTGGCTGAAGGACTAGGGAACATGTAACCTGCAGGAGCTACTCCACATTGCTTGAAAAAAAGATTGACACCAGTACAACTAACTACTTGATGCTGAGGAACCAGATTGCAGCTAGAATACTTGCAGGTTTTATCAGAAGTCCACTTTTATACTAATTATGATGCTTTGGAAGTGTCCCACATATCAAACAATAGGAGATCCAGAATCAGCAAGTATTGATGATTTAGCCTGCATATATCCATTCAAGATAGAGGGATTTGCCCGAGTTTTCAACTTCATATTCTAACATCTTAATCCTAAATTCTGTGTGTTCCTGTCAGGCCATAATTTTATTTGCGTATGTGTAGACCATACTGCTCTCTCTCAGAAATTAGTGACTGATAAGAGGCATGTTCAAGGAATGCTGTCTCAAACCTTAGTTCCTAGGTGCGACTCCTGAGTGTTATATACTCAGTTGTTTGGGCAACTCATACAAGGAAATTGTATACCTCGAGTCGATCTCAGTTGACCATAAGGTACATCACTCATAAAAGTTGATCCAGCATCCTAAATCTTGATCTAAAAAAGGATGTTCTCAAGATCCAGCAGACGCAGAATAGTTTCGCTACAATATAGGCACATAAAACAGAATAGAAAGACAACCAAACGCCCGAATCAAAGCCCGGATTACCAAACAAGATGCAGGATTCAAAGGAAAAAAGGGCATTCAATCCCTAAGAACAACTGGAATGAAACAAACCCACCGACCAATTCCTCGAGAGGCAAAAGAGAGGGACGAACCTGTTGGAAGCTCTTGATGGTCTTCCCGAAGCTGCGGCCGATCTCGGGGAGTTTCTTCGGGCCGAAGACGAGCGCGGTGACTCCTGCGATCACGACGAGCTCCGGGACCCCGAGGCCGAACATGCAGCGGCACCCGAGGCCCCGGTGGCGGCGGAGGCGGGGATGGGGCCCGAACGCAAGCGTCGACCGCGCGAGGGCCACCCTCTCTCCGCCGCCGGCGAAGAACGCGGAGTTAGGCGAGCCGAGGGAAAAGGCCTTCATCGGCTGCCGAGTCGTGCTCGCCATTAGGGATGCAGAAGAGAAGGTCATGGCCGCCATCTCTCCCCGGATGTGTTCGCTCCGCTGTCTCGATCGCAAACCACTCACGTTTTCCAGGTGTCTGTTATTTCTCTCTCAGCCATTGGCCTACTTCTTGACATGGGGTTACCAGCCGTGAAGTGGGACCCATGGATGACGGAACTGAACCGGCCCGGTCAATTGAGTCGATTTTAATCGGTTCGGAGCAGACCGTAGCTAACGTAAACCGATGCTTGAGCGGTCCGGTTTCTTTCTTTTTATAGAAATGGTGAATATTATTGGCCGTTTTATTGTCTACTCAAAAAGACTACAATGCCCTTTTTCACATATCCTAATTAATATTCCATCGAGGGCTAATAAAGTCTTCTTCACAAGCATAGGGAAGAGGAGAAACAAAAAGGTGAAGTAGAGTATGAAGATTTATATTGAACATAAACATGATATATCACAATTAAGATGGTTGTAATTGTAATATATTTGTATCACCACAAAAGTTGATGAGTCAATTAATATAGACTTATTACAAAGAAAAGACTGTAAACACATCAGCCATAATACCAACACTAAATAGATCTTATATTCTGTACCACAGCAAATGTGTTGTTTCAATAAAAATAACCATGATGGTCCTCCTTCCAGTCATGCAGCATACGAGGATTTCAATGCTTGCCAATAAATCCAATGAAAATAATTGCACGGCTGTACCATCCATGATAATGAGAAAAATAAAAGAGTATTGACTGAAGATGTAATTGAACATTTTGCCAAAATATATGTAGTATATACATTGCCACAAGCATAGCTGAAAAGAAAAAAAAATAGTTTCCACATAAAATGAATCTTCATCTGCAATTAGATACATCTATTCATCAAGAAATAAATTTCAACAGTTCATGTCGGCAGAGATCGAACAGACAAATGACAGAAGTAGTCAAACATTTGATGTATAAGGCTTCTTCACAAGCAGCCATAAGAATGGGTATTCGATGAATGATTCTGATAGTTTCTTTTGGTACACATGTCAAATGATATCACAAGTCTCAGATATTGAGAATAACATGACAAAGATGATAGAAACTTGAACAGATAGTAGCACAGAGAAGATTGTGGTGCTCATGGCAAAAGAATATTAAATAAAAAACACCAATCTGTGAAGCAATCTGCAAATTTCATGACCCCAAAAAACGCTTAATATCATATGTAGGATGCTTTGAAGCTTTTCATCTGTAACCATATCTTGCATGCCCAGATGATTGTGAGCATTGGCCAGGCACCATAAAAACAAGGCCCGTCCAAGATGAATGTATAACATGTTTGCTACCTTAAGAAGCTGAATACTGGAGTATCATCAGGAGGCTTCATTTAATCTGTTCTTGGACGATTGGAACCAGCTTTTTGGCGGCTATTGTACAGTGGCAACAGCGAACGAGACCCATGTTTCCTCCTACCATAACACCGCCAGTATACAAGCAGAACAAGAAGCAATATACCAATTGGAATTGCCCATCTGTTCCAGTATTGCAAATATAAAGATAAAAAGATCAGTGAAAAAGGTTGTTTAATATGGTAAGTAATCTGCAGTGTGATCAAAATGTCAGTTGAAACTATGACAAGAAATGGAGAAAGTCTTGCCTGTCCAAATCAAGAATAGGGCTATAAACTATAGTCTCCCATGTAGACACAATAATGTGCCAAGCAGGATTGTAATACAGTGATTCTGATGACCAGAACATTCTTGTGTATGTCTCCAAGAAGATGAACATCAGCCAACCAGAAATCTCCAACAAAATAAACTTGATGATAAATCGACCCACTATGGCCACAATAAGTGAGAAAGTCACCAACCAATTTGAGAGTCTTTGATTGTAGTCCTTGATGAAAAGGGACCGAGATTTTCCAAGCATCTGAAGAAAATCCAAAGTCATGATCAGAAACAATTCATTTGGTTCACTGATAAGATTACGAATCATCTGAAGAAGAGCCCAGAACGGTTTTTCTCAAGCAAACAATAATAGCAGTTAACCTGATTAGCTGATTTTCACATAGTAATTAGTTTAGATTATTACAACCTTGAACACATCTCTAACAGAAGGTGTCACATTAGTTAGAGAAACACGTCTCTAGTGAATCTTGATTGCATAATCTAATACAGATTATAAATGTCATAAAATGATAAAATCATACCAAAAATGTCGCAAACAAAAGAAAAAAAAAACAGAAACAAGTACATCCTCTTCTTATCCTCAAATACTCGTAACATCACAATTCACAAAGAATCACATAAATTCCTAAATTGAAGCATAGAAAGATCGTCAAACTTATAAATATAACAACCAAAGAATCCCTTGATTCATCACCTGCCAATTTTGATAGATCATAAGACAATTCTAAATTAGCACACTCTCAGAATACTTCTTAAGTATATACAACAAACAAAAAACTCACCAGGTTGAGTCAAAACTAAAATATTTGATATTCTCAAACTTAGGCCACCACTAAGTTTTAGTAATGACTTCCACATATCCTAATTCCTTATGGAAATGAATGAAATGCAACACAGAACACCTTCCTCGAACACAGTACCAGGAGCCCAGCTGCTAACCAAAATCACTAATAATGCAAAAAATCATTAGTATTCTACAATTCTAAATTTGTCTTGCATTGTCAAATGATCCTCTCTATATTTTGGGATGTCACCATCTTTTTATACCATGTGATCCTGCATAACAGCAAACTGGATGCCAGTGAACCACCTATCAACTGAATGCATAGTTTAGACCATAAGTACCCGGAAACTGGAATATTTTGGGTTGCGGTATGAAGTGTGGATACGCCAATTAGATGAACTTCATGGTAAGGTAAATGAGGGTGAGGTTGAAGTGGTTTCATTACTTCAGGTTGTCGCAAGGATGTGAGAAACCATAATACAACGAGCAACAAGCAAGAATTTAGCTGAAGAGGTGTTTATTTAAATAAAAAAGAAAAAGAACATGCTGCTATATGTGTCAACTGGCTGGACCTAGGCCCAATGCAAGTTGAATTAGCAGGACTCAGACCAGAGACTTGGTTGCTCAAACCAAGCCAGAGGATCTGGGTGGGACTGGTCCATTTATAGTTTACAACAGGGCAAGGCAAGATTTGAACTTCTGAGGATAAGACTGGGCCCGGCCGTTCAGGTTCATCAGCCTTGTGTCAAATCAACCCACTTCTTTTGGCACATAATTCAGCAGAAATGGTACTATCAGAAACAAATCTAAACACATTAACATATGCAACTAATGGAGCATCTAATACATATCCCTGCTGGCAATAAGATTATATCCAGTTAACGTAGCTCATAGCAAAGTATTTCAGAAGTGAAATAACATCATTTTCTTATGATAAGCTAATCCCACCAAATTCAGAATCTTCCTTTGAAGCATTGAAAAGACACCGTTATCTTTCCTTTAACACAATCTAATCACAGTCAATATTTCACCCATCAAATAAGAGGAAACTGATTGTAACAATTAGTCACAGGACATCTTACCTTCATCATCTTCTGCTTATATGTTTCTTTTGAAGGCCCAACACAGTCTCTTTCAAAAGTTTGATTGCACTGAAGAAAACCAGCATTGAATTTTGCCATGGAAGGAAGTCTCATGACTTGAAGGTGATCCATTTTATCCTCACACTCAGTGTATCTGGCTTCACACAATTTTGATGAGTGATATTCATTTGCCAGAAGGAATGTTCTATAAACCTGATAAGACAATTGTACAAGTAAGCACAAAGATAATTTCATAAGCATGAAAAATATCTAAACTGAATAAGAGCAGATATGGCCCATAAGCTACAGGTTCATATGCATTTCCTCAATGCAACACTATTGCCTGAACAGATTTCATAATCTCACTTTTAAAATTTATAAATGATGCAAAATAGACAAGTTATACTCATACTCAGATCTATATGAGAGCATGTTTTAACATCTTTTTTAGTATATCAACCAAAAAGTCCAATTACAAACTCAAATTCCCTGGTCCAAGTGTTAGGCTCTCCTTTTCCTATCAAAAATCAATTGCAATCCTCTCAATTAGGAAGCAGGTTATAAACCTTTCAGATCTGAATTCAGTCACATATTAGTCTCCATTTAAGTAAATCACAGATCAAGACAAATATGAAAAGATATATTTTTAAATACCCTTGAACAGTTCATTTTCAAATTATATACTTCGTTTCCAGTCTGACTTCTCTTGGTAGTTTTTTTTTTTCTGCAACCATCCATCTTCCAAAGCCACCTGAATTCCAGAACCTATTACAAAATTTTAAGGGCCAAAGATATTTCTAGCAGCTCTTCTACTGCACCACTAAGTATTAACCATAAGTTCATGCAAAACATTTGCAATTCCAACTGCCTGTATTTGCCAATTTTTTCACCTATTTAGTCCCCTTATGTGAGTGAAGTGAAAAAATAATGCTGGCGTAGCTCTTGGAGAGCTCTGATTTAGTATGTCTATGCAAAACTTCTAGCATTGAACACATTGTTGCACCTTTTGTATCTCATCGTCAAGTTTTAGAACAGATCTTTCAGCATGATGCCGACCAAAATGTTGTTGATCAAACAACTTTTTTGCTTCAGCCTTTGATTCTTCATGAACTTCCTGCAGCCTGTTCTCTTGTACTGGTAGCCGCAAAATGTCCATCCGTTGACTGTATAATTTCAAACAATGGTCAAGAATCACCTTGTTAAATACTTCAACAATAGAACCTGTGGATGGAATTTCTCCTTTATTCAGGGCGTCAAGAATCTGAAAAGAAACAATGGATGCAATAATTAGAGCTACTTATGATGCTCGATACTTCAAATTCAAGTTTAATGGTTTTAATTTGTGCATGAAAACCACATCAAGTATCCAAGCATAGGAACAGTAACAAACAGATAACTTGTGGAATGGACACAAATTCATGCAAAAGCACCTGCTCTAGGAAAGCTACAAAATCCTTTCCATTTAGAGGTTTTCCCTGGACAACTTTTGGACGTATAATGGTCGCAACAAGTTTTTTCAACTGGTCCCTTCTTTTCACATACAACTGATCCAGCTCAGTGTCCTTCATATCGCAAAGTTTTGTCCTTTGAAGATGAGGCTGTCAGAAGTTTCAAGGCTCTTGTCAGATCATAAAGTAACAAATTGCAGGAAATGTATATTAGAGCATATGTTAACTTATAGAAGCATAAAAGAATAACTTCCAACGTCCAAGTGAGGGCAGCAAAACACAATGATGCCAGTTTCCACATTCCAATTCAAACAATAAACTATCAGAAAGTTAACTAATATACTATCAACTAATGACAATAACAACATAAGAAAAAAATAAAAGAGCTTTTAAGCCCATGAATGTTGCAAAAGCTAAGACACATGAAACATGGACACTTAAAAGAAAATTGAGTCCTCATCCATCTCCTCTCCTCCTTGTCCTCATCCTCTCCTCGTCTCCTTCTCCTCATCCCTTCATCATCTCCTCCTCCTCTCCTCCTCCTCCGCTTCTCCTTCTCATTCTCCTCCCCTCCCCTTCGAGTACTGCAGTATATACCAGCATAAATTGGTATGCCATGTGTACTAGACGGCTAGACCCATGCTGGCCAGCCAGGGACAGGGATGGTTCTGGTATCCAAGATTGAGAACCATGATTCAGTGAATATGCAATCTTGCAGGCATCACAACATGTACCATGTAACAGAGTTACAGAATTACTAGAAAAACCTTGTTATTGTGTGTGCAACTGCACTTATGGCCCACATCACAACTGTGTAACAATTTCCATTAACTACTTAGATGATAATTCTTATAGTTAGCTATAAGGGCAAGTAAGCAAAAAATAATGCATTAACAAAATATCTATGATTTATACACAAAACCAAGTGTGATGAGCCTTTTAATAAAACAATCCTGGATTTAAGCACGTATGAAAACTAAGAATCTCAATTATCATTCAGAATATATTCATTTTTAGTACTAAATAACCAATAATAATCTCAGATTTCACAATTGTTGAACACAGTCCACATTCCAGTAGCAACAGTAAAACCAAGTCCGACTAGGCATAGCTGATGCCTGATCATATGCAATATAACAACAAGACATGATGTCATCCAGAAACATTAACAAATAAGAGACAATTAATGCTTATTGTAACAAAGTTTAACAATAAAAATGCCCTTTTATTAAGGAAATTAAATGGGCATACCAAAGAAGACTTCTGCAAAAGATCAAAATCTCCAAATTATATAATCATTGACTAAGATAAACTGTGATATTATCAACGATAACCAATGTTTACCTGTGGTAGGCTAAAGGCAGTACTATTGTCACCCATTATTGCTAAGGAATCTCGAATTTGGTTAACCTGATTCACCACATCAAAATGGATAGCAAAGGTTTTTAAGAAAACATAGGAGAGCTCACTAAACACAACTCTATTAAAAATGATATTAATGTTAACAAAAGAGCCAAGAGGCTTCAAAAGAGCAGGGAAGGACAATTTTCAAATATTGTTCATTTATACATAAAAGTAAGAATTAACAGTTGGACCATACCTGATCAATGTTTCTATCTCCTGAAACCATAAAAAATATTGAATATAAATACTAAGGTAACTTCATAAGATTCCCATAAATAGCAAATGAAAATGAAGTGACAATCAGATAAGACTGACCATTATTATTTGGTATGCGCCGAAGGGCTTCGTTCACCATTTCTTGAACAGACTTCCCTTCTGCATAATCAAAATATATAATTTTTAGTGAACTAGCCATGAAGAGATGGTAAAATTTTAATGCAGACATAAAAGGGATAAACGGCATCTCAATGTTCTGATAAATCAAAGTGCATGACTCAAAATTCTAGGTACATAACATAACAAAAAAAGTTGAGAAACTCTGATTCACTTGGCACTGCAAAGTATCAACCACATCAACCAATGTATAATCTGCTGGACTACTTCAAATACAACATACATGTCAAAATACTATCAAACAAAATCCGAGATGTAAAAAGAACATTAAAATCAAATCACTTTAGTCATTAAAAATGTTAGAAGTTGTCCATGGATCAAAAGACCTTTTCAGGTTGCTTGACATGCTACTCTCTTATTATAACATTATAACGTAGATTATGTAAAATACTAGTTGTATATATACTTCTGCAAATGCTAACTAATACAGGGTGTCTCACTTTGCAAACCTAGGTAGTAGCACCTATTGTATAAAAACTGTTTTGCAGAATCTTCTGTAGTCTCATATTCTTGGCAGTTGGCAGAATCTTCCATTACATCATATTTTTTCTTTTCCAGTAACAGTTGTCCTGATGTTCTAGTCTATCTTTTGTTATGGTGGTTGTTGCTGTTGTTGCCTACTTGTTAGCCTTTTAAAACTTTTTGTCGATTACTAACATGTATTGTCACTATTACTTAAAACTATTTCAAGCAAACAGATAAGAAAATAAACTTACGCAGGAAATCTCGTTGGATAAGCCACAAGAGTTTAGCAGGCTCAAATGCAACATCTTGCCCCTGTATAAACACACCATATTGTGAATAACTACAAGTATATTTGGTTACCTAAACCACTAAGCACATAATCAGTAGATTACCTTCACCCTGATCTCCATGAAGCAACAGATGAGCAAAATCCAGAAGTAATTAGAAAGGAAAAATCAACAAACTAACAATAACAAAATTTTTGCACTAACAGAATTCAAATTTAGACCTTCCATAAAATTCTTCTGCAATTTCAACAGCAAATGAGAGCCGAGATATATCAGCCTCGCGAATCTACAACATGAAACAGAAATTTGAAGAATAGAGATCATAAGTGAATAAAATCTCATCTAGCATAGAAAAAAGAAGTCGGTAGCACCAATTGTAGACTCATTAAATCCAGATAAATAACAAACCGTCTCAGGAAGATTATAAATGAGAACAGAGCTCATTACTGTAGCCAGCGCAAAGATCCTGTAGAAGTCAAGGACAAAGTTAACATGATTGTATTTTGTAGCAAAATTAATGATGTAAATTTTGGTATTACCTGTCATCATATACATTTGATTTGCCAACACTTTCAAATCCTTCTGTATCTAGGTACAATACAGATACTTTTGTTCCATCAATATCCAATTCCACTGGTGTTCCCCAAACCCAAATGCCTGTATCAAAAGACGCTTGCTTACTAAATACAAGATCTTGCAACAAACAAGAGAAATATTAAGAATAAATTACTAATGTTGACTAATGCAAGATTATAAGATATGGCTTGGTAATTACTGGAAAGGTAAATATTGAATAAATCAGTGTATATTGACCTTTGGTTTTGGTATCACGCATATGTCCAACCCCGAAACCTGCACATAACAATTCATTTATATTCAATAAAAATGTTAACGTTAAGTAATTTGTCAAATTAAAGCAAGAACAATAAGAAATGCACCTTCATCACAAGAAAGGGAGAGAAGTTGGTTGAGAAGAAAGGATTTGCCTGAGCGATATGGACCAATAACCTGAGATAGAAATCATGGTTATTAAAAAATAAAGAGAGATTATAATAAGGGACTGATTAAAATGATGCTAATTGACAATTATATTGGGCAATATTACTACAGAACTAAATTTTCATAATGACTTAAAAAGTGTGAAGCCATATCCATTCAAGGATATTATTTGGTGATGAGCAAGAATGATGCAAAATAGTTCAGTGATTTAAAAAGGTGCTCGGGCGAGGCGAGGCGAGGCGAGGCCCGAGCACCTCGCTTCACTTCCAGGCGGCACGCTTCAAAGAGGCGTCGCCTGGGCGCTCGCCCAAGCCCAGGCGCTGGGCGCTTCGGGCGAGCGCCTGGGTTAAACCAGGCGACCGAACCAGCGTTTTAGGTCTGGTTCGGTCTCCGATGCTTTAGTTGGTTCAATCGAACCAACTAAAGCACCGATATCAGCTGTCGTTGCCCAACCCTAACCCTGCTCGTTGCCACCCCCGCTCCCGCTGCTCGCCGCTCCTGCTCCCGCTGCCGCTACCTCTTTTCTCAGTCAGCACCCCCTTACACTCCTCTTTCTTCTTCTCCTTTTGTATATTGTTAACAGTATACTAATAATAGCATTTGTATTTATTATATTAATAATATATTTTTTTGATTTTATATTTTAGATTTTCTTAATTTAATAGCATATTTTTATTTAAAATTTTAAATAATTATATTTATTAATTATATTATATATTTTTATATCTTACCGCCTCGCTTCGCTCGGGCGAGCACCTAGCACCTCAGGTGTTTTTGGACCTTAGCGTCATTTGGCGCCTAGCGCTTTTTAAATCACTGGAATAGATTCAAGGAGAGGGATCATATGAACTTACTGAAGAAGACTCCAACATGATAGGTAGTAAAAGAACTTCTGAGAGAAGAAATCATAGTTGCAAAATTTGAATCAAGATCGAGATAAGCTGGAGATGAATCAACGGAATTGGTGGGACCAGCAAGACCACATTGGTAGTGTTGGAATTGGCAAAAATATTATTTTAAAATAAAAATATAACTAAAATGTAGGGAAATTAATAAAAAAATATGACAATACGTTATCTCTATATAGCAATTATTTCTAAAATCATCCAAAGATAATAAGTTAATTGATTAAATATATATAATAAGAAGAAATAAGCATTAAAAATACCCAAGAATATACTCGTGATAGAGCCCCAAAATGCTCAGATAGTTGAAATGTATAAAATACTGTTCTCATCATGGCCCCTTCCTATCGCAGCCATAATCATAAATCACAAAATCAAAAAGAATGAACTTGTGTATGTGAATTTGAGTGAAAAAAGAATGTAACGATGCAATAAGCAGAACTAAAACTTGCATGACCCCATCCTCGCACACTGTAAATTGTGTGAGACCAAATCTATAAATCTCAAACATCTTATAATTTGCAACGGACTCGAGAGATAAACTTAGTGCTTACTGCGACAGCAGCAATAGGGGTAGTAATTCTTTGAATTGCCTCCAAACCCTCTCTTGCAAGACGCAGTTTAGTATGTTCTGAATCTGGCTCCACAATAGGAAACCTGCAAAACAGGTATCAAGCTAAGACCAAAGATAAAAGAACCGTTGGTCGGTTCCCTACTAAGTCAACCAAAAGGAAAGGTTAAATGTTGAGCAGTATAATCTTCCTTGGTGCAGTAAAATGGACTATTAGGATTTATTCCCCGAGTTGCATAGGATATACAAAGGACCTAATCATCAAGGTAGTTCGACCAATGTCGTCACTGATCAGCAATAAGATCGAAAGTTCGGAGTCATCATCCCACTCTACATAATGCCCTTGTAATTATGATGGCATTTGCTATAATCGACAGGCACAGTCAGAAACCAGCTAAAAGATCTCATCATGCCGCATCAAAACCATTCTTTCCATCGATTCGCGCACACTACCCTAACGATTTCGCAAAACGAAAAACCATGAAAAACAGATCACACTTACGCTCGGCGGAAATCCTCCGGGCCAGAAGAAGAAGAGGATGCGAAGGACCAAACCAAGATCACCACCCAAAACGCCAAGACCTGCAGGGACGCCTCCATCTCGTTCGTTCAACCTGCCGATCCCGGATCGCATCCAGCGAATCCCACCGAGCTCCCAGATCAGTAGAGCTGCCTCCACGAAAAGCTCCAAGAGGAAATATATCCACCGGCTACGGCGGAGGCACCGCTTTCCCCCCTCAGTCTGTAGGTCGCTAAGCGAGTCTGCGATCGAAGGATAGGGAAAAGTTTGGGTTGGGGTTTCTTCCGAGAGAGAGGGATGTGATGACGCCTCCGGAGATCGAGAGATCGAGGTAGAGAGATGGAGAGAGAGAAGCATCGAGATTTGAACCGTTCTAATTCCAAATTAACCTTCCACCTGTTGAAACTTGGACTTCATCCAACGGCGATCTGCGCTTCGAGATTGGAGATTCTTACGATGAACGGTTGTAGATGCACCCGCTGCATTCATTTTAGGGCAGTTTCATGTCGCCCTCACAGAAATTACTGTGCAAAGGACTTCGTCGTTACAGCTAATAATTCTGTGCATTAGATGCCAATCAAGGTTGACTTGGTCAACCCAACCCTACTGGGAACTTGGAAATCACATTGATAACATGTTCACTATGCATAGCTCTCTGCCATCAGAGTGGATGGACAAATTGAATTATAGAAGGTAAATTATGTTTTATAATTGTTGAGGAGAAAATATTTTTTTTCGATGAGTCGACCAATCTAGTTCGAGAAACTCTCTAAACGATCAAACGAGATGATTGATACGATACAAAGGTGACTCGAAGGGGGTCTTCGGATGGCTTCTGAGTATCTAAAGTAATCTCAGGATTAGACCACGGTGGATCCAACTCTTTCATATGTTTTTTTAACAAAGGTTAGTGGCGAGAAGAGTTTCCCGGTTTGATCTTTTTGACATTTAAATTAGTTTTCAATGTTGTATAGAATATGGAAGGTTTCGGGAGCGATATCTGACTTTTATACCTGATCGATTGAGGAAATCTTTTGTAATAAACTGAACACCCCTCCTTTGGTGCCTTATCGACAGGGGTAACAGGCTCGAATGATCTCTCATAAACTATTATCCATGAAGATCGATAGAGGGGACAGGTCCGAATAATCTCTCATGCATAATAATTCACAAGAGTCAATAGAATTATACCAAATGATCTTAGAGATCCACGTATTATAACCACCCTCGTATTATTGATTAGCAAAGGTTGATTTGACCTTTTTTTTTCTTTTATACAGGTGATCACTTGATGGATTAAAATTAATTATAAAATTTTTTCTATCTAGCATCAATTAGCTTAGATGATTTATTTAACTCTAAATTCGTCTTTCGTTAATTTATTTATTTAACTCATAAAATGATATTTGAAGAGAGGTTAATTTTTTTTGCAAAAGCAATGTAATAAGAACATCAGTAAGTTAGTAAACTGATAAATGTGTTGAATAAACCAAATGTGATTTGGATCTTATTTTCTAATTTTCTTTGTAGAAGTGAAATAAATATGATCGACTAGAATTACTTTGCATGATAAAGAACCTCAAATGTGACTGTTATATGTCTAAGGTTAACTGAAATAGAATATTTGATTGATATTGTTATATCATAAATCTCAACTCAAATAAATATTTTAGTTGATTGGATTCAAAAACTGAATAAAGACATAAAGTTGTTTTGAACATTCTTATTATTTCTTTACAAAATGAGCACAAATAGATTGGATGTATAATCAGTAAATAAATAATAAAACCAAGTAAAAACTAAAGAAATAATTCGAGTGATCTCAAAATGAAGAACGAAAGAAAAATTCATATAATAAGTCTGATTTGCATCAAAGTGATCTCAGATTCTTTCTACTCTGCTTTAGGGTAAGTAAATTAATTCCTTGCAATCAATAAAAGAAAATTACTTGTGCATTATGCGACACATATTCACAATGTACTTTTAAGTAGGTAAAATCATTATATACATGACATTAAAAATCATTATATACAATATAACCGGTAAATGCTAATAATTTATATACCCAACAACTCGTACAAATCACGCCAGAATACCGGTAAATGCTATTCATCCAAATAGCAGCTTCCCTGATGGCATCAGTGACCGATCAAAGCCAAACAGACGGTCACGATCAAAACCCTACTCCCCACGTCGCTCCATATATAACAGCTGTAATCCCAACGACACCTTGGCTTTCTTCCATCGATCTTGAAACCCTAACGCGGGCCTCGCGCAACCCGAGCGCCGGCCGCCACCTTCCTCGTCCAATGGCATCGGCCGCTGTCCGCCCCCTCGTCACCGTGCAGGCCCTCGAGGGCGACATGGCTACCGACGCGCCATCCGCCGTCCCCCTCCCAGACGTCCTCAAGGCCCCGATCCGCCCTGACGTCGTCCGCTTCGTTCATGCGAACCTGTCCAAGAACAGCCGCCAGCCCTACGCCGTCTCCAAGCGCGCCGGCCACCAGACATCCGCCGAGTCCTGGGGCACCGGCCGCGCCGTCTCCCGAATCCCCCGCGTCCCCGGTGGAGGCACCCACCGCGCCGGCCAGGGTGCCTTCGGCAACATGTGCCGTGGCGGGCGCATGTTCGCCCCCACCAAGACCTGGCGCCGCTGGCACCGCCGCGTCAACATCAACATGCGCCGCTTCGCCGTCGCCTCCGCCCTCGCCGCGTCTGCCGTCCCTTCCCTCGTTCTCGCCCGTGGTCACCGCATCGAGTCCGTTCCCGAGCTCCCCCTCGTGGTCTCCGACTCCGTCGAGGGCGTGGAGAAGACTGCCTCCGCCATCAAGATCCTCAAGCAGATCGGTGCCCTCCCCGATGCTGAGAAGGCCAAGGACAGCCAGGGCATTCGCCCCGGGACGGGAAAGATGAGAAACCGTCGCTATATCTCGCGCAAGGGTCCCTTGATCGTCTACGGCACTGAGGGCTCCAAGATCGTTAAGGCTTTCCGTAACATTCCTGGCGTCGATGTGGCCAATGTGGAGCGCCTCAATCTTCTGAAGTTGGCACCGGGAGGCCACATCGGCAGGTTCATCATCTGGACCAAATCCGCCTTTGAGAAGCTGGACTCTGTGTTCGGTACCTTCGACAAGCCATCTGAGAAGAAGAAGGGGTACGTGCTGCCGAGGTCCAAGATGCTGAATGCTGATCTCTCGAGGATTATAAACTCTGATGAGGTGCAGTCGGTGGTGCGACCGATCAAGAAGGAGGTGAAGAGGCACACTCTGAAGAAGAACCCGCTGAAGAATCTCTACACCCTTTTGAAGCTGAACCCCTATGCCAAGACCGCCAGGAGGATGGCTCTGCTCGCTGAGGCCCAGCGGGTCAAGGCCAAGAAGGAGAAGCTCGACGAGAAGAGGACCCAGCTCCCCAAGGTACTGCATTTTGCTGTCATTGTAGTGTTCTTGTTTATTCTATATGTGCTAATCAATCTATTTAGCAGTACTTACTTATTATTATTTAATATAGTATCAGATTTTTGCTTCATTTGTTGATAATTGTTGCTCAATACTTTTTGAAAAGATCATTTCTGTGTTTTTTTTCCTTTCATGCTGTCCATCTGCTAGGACCTTGCATTTGGTATGATCTAAAACAGTAGCAAGCTTCTCATCATTAGTTTTGACAATTAAACTACTATTTGACATCAGTGTTTAAGATGAAATTTATGGTCTGGATTAGAATTCGTGTGGCACATATAATGTTTGAAACTCTAAATACGTTTGTTTTTTCAAGCTGTGGTTAATTTCTGTGGAATAGTTCCTTGATTGTAATTATTGTTTGTCATGTCAAATCATGTATTGTTTGTACAATTTTCGTTACTTAAAAGTTAAAATTGCATAACATGGTAAGATGTGCAAATACTATTACCCTTTATTAAAGCATGACCTGTTGTCACCAAGCCCACATGTATTTACTATTCCAAGACAAATATAGCCACTTGAGGGGTGGAACATTGTATGGGAAGTTATATTTTCGTTTATTCTAAGCTTACTGGCAACTTATTGTTACTAGCAATTAAATGCAAGTATTTAGTGTATCTAGTTTATTTTACATAGTTTATCCTGTCATCAGCATGGCCTAGGATAGTCTTGTGCTTGATGGTGCAAAACCCTAACATGTAGGGTTAAGATGTTAGCTTCCTGTTCGTAGTTGAAGTCTAATAAACTATACATTAAGTTGTTAGTTGTAAGGTTGAAAGTTTAAAGCACGCTAAATTTTCAACGATGGCGTAGAAGCATTATGTACGGTGTCTACTTGACAAAACGGAGAGGAGTGGATGGAAAGTAGTGTTTCTACTTGACAAAGGTTTGGTTAAGATATTGTTGTCTTAGATGTCATTAATAAATCCTACCGTGTAGGACCAGTGCTAAACCAGAGTGGCATACTCGATTGGGTGATCTTTAAACAATATCTTCTCTGTTTCTAATGTTGAGGCATCCAAGGATGCCTTTGTCAAGGAATATATCTCTACTCGAACAGGAGAAGGTTCAATAGAAGAGAGTTGCTTGTGGCCCAACCCTTTCTGAGATGAAGAGTATCGAAGAAATGTTATCTTATTCAGAGAACCTGTGTCCTTTGCAACGCACTAATGTGATTTTTTTTTAAAAAAAATTTGTTCCAGGAGGAAGCTGCTGCGATCAAGGCTGCTGGTCGGGCGTGGTACAAGACTATGATCTCCGACAGTGACTATGCTGAGTTCGACAACTTCTCCAAGTGGCTTGGCGTGACACAGTGATCGATCAATGAGTGGTAAGAGGGAATTCTTTTAACCAATTTGGTTCAGGCATTGAGTAAGAACCTTGCATGGACATGTTTATGTTGTCATTTCAGAACCGTGCTTGCTTAGATAAACGAACAAATGTTTTGTTGAATGCAAGGATTGTTTATGTTCCTATTCTGTTTCTTCTCTCTGCACATTGCTAATTTGTTACCTGCTAGTGTAGCTGGACTCTGCCTGACGACTGTTTCTACCCATTACCCCCACTTGATTTCGAAATGAAGTATTAGTAGGAGATTGGTACTTAATTAAACAGTGTAAGGTTCCCCCAGAAGATTCTCGCTAGGAGAGGCATTGGATTAGATTTAAAGCTCAAAAACATGGGCCATATATCTTATGATTGAAACTTTAGCTCCATATCGTAGCCTTCGAGGCTCAGCTTTTGCTTCCCTGCAGCTTGTTCTGAAGGCTGAGGACGTGTGAATCCATTTGCCATCACATGTGAACAGGTTGTTGGTCCGAAGAAGGCCTAGGACTTTGAGCAACTTCAAAGTTGATGATAATGATAGTACATAAACATCTAATCTTATGAACTGATCATTAATTACTGTGGCATTACTCTGATACAGAACTAAATTGACATTATACATCAACTTCTAGTTATGATCGTACAGAAACATCATTCTCACATCTGATATATAAACTAAATTGGGATTCCACTCTGCCTTCACCATCGAAATGTTTCATAAAATAATGATTCTCATCTAATTCTGAAAACTAATTTAATTATCTAAAGTTATGCTCTCTTCATTTAGGATGCTCTCCTTTAGAAAACATAGTAGATTGGGCATGTTGCACCTGCTCGAGTTAATTATAAATTATTCATTGTAGTTATGTCTCTTTAGTGTTTTAGATATAAAAAATTTATATTTAAATTTTTATAATTATGAAAGTGAAATATTTTACTTCATTTATTCTAACGTTCGTCGGTGTATCGACATAAGCGCGAAAACGATTAGCAAACAACAAGGAAATTTTAACATTTCGGTAGTGACAAACGATGGCGTCGTTGGAGTTTGCGAGTGGTTGTTGCGGACGAGGACAATGCAAATGTCGATATTTTACATTTGTGTCGACGTCGTTCGGTAACTACGTTCGCATCAATGTAGATGCAGAGCGACGAAAGGGTTACTTTACATTTGCATCGGCATCGACGCAAATGTAAAACGACGTCACTCTGTATCTGCATTGACCATAATAACGATACGAGGGTGGAGCCACTCTGCATTCGTGTCAACAGTGCTTGGCAACTACGTCAAAACTGATAATGTTATGATGGCAACTACATCAAAATTGACAATATTATGGTAAAAATTGATAATATTATGGTAAATAAAATTAGATGTTTCACTTTCATAACTATAAGAATTGTAATGTAATTTCTTTAGGTTTTAAGGATCGAAACGCTGAAGAGATCTAACTAACTACATGAGATAATATATAATCTTACTCTGCTACAATTATCCATCACTATGAAAAACATAACCAAAATGTTAAAATTATCCATCACTATGACAAAACCTTGCTCCTGCTACAATCGTTCATGTCAGCCTAATAGCTCTGATTATTGATTATCATGCTGTCAATGAAGCACGTCGATTCTTATTTTAGGATTATCATTGGAGAAACATGTTTGACAAGGCAACCTGCTTTGGCAACTCACGTGTCATCACCCCGTGAAGTAGGATCACCAGTCCCATACTACAATTCTGAGCATCTAAATGATTTGTCTCAGCTTAATGCATTCGCATCTTGCACAGCTATCAACTCACTATACAAGTTCCAAAGGAAGAGGGTAGTGGCCGAAGATTCCGTTGAGCAATAACATAAAACTCAAACTCACGTTAACGTTCAGACCTCAATATCTCGTTAGCAACACCAAGATGACTTTAAACACGGAAGAGCCTTAAGCAAGAACATGGTTTCTGGAGAGTTTGATGGGTTCCCCCAAACCACCATTATAAAGTAATGAGAAATACCAGGAGACTCATATGCTGCAAAGGTGAGACATACTTTTAAGCCAAGCCATCAGCGCCATTTGCAGGCGCTACCTATCAGGACTCCCATCTCCATATGCCACCAATCCATTGTTTGGCGCAGGGCTGCTAGATCTGGAGCTGCTTTGAGACCCTCCCTTATCTTCCATGTCCTGTGGCCCTGCATCAGATTTAAATGCTGATGGATGTGGAGATCTTGACCTTGACCGTCCACTGACGGAGCGGTAGCCACCTCCTTGAGGACCAAGACGAGATTGTATCCTATTGCCTAGCACTGGCTTCTGGTCATCCAATGGACTACGGCTTCGTCTTGGGCTCTGAGTACGATCCCTACGACGGCTGCGATACCCGACAGGGCTGCGTGACATGCTCCTGCTTCGGTCCCTTCTGCCACGGTATCTAACAAAAAAGATTGATATACAACATTGAATGTAAATCAGATCTGCGGATTATTAGCATGCTTCTATTTTAATTAGACATAACTGGAGTAAAACAAGGTATCCATGACACAAACTAATGGATATATGAAAAACCAAATTTCAAATTGCTCCACATTAAATTACAGGTTCTAGAATATATATATATATATATATATATACTATAGAAAGCATGAACTTGCTCTTTAAATTGTGCTGTTGTTGACAGACAGGACCTTGCTAATGCTTCATTCAGCACTTCAAAGAAACCTTAAGGAGAGGAACATTACAATTACGCATTTGATCCATATTACTTTGAATGCACTATTTGTTAAACTAAAAAAACTTCAAAACATTTCTTTGGTAACATTTGATGAAAGATATGGCATTGTGTCATATATTCCCCAAAAACACATGCTTGGATAATTAATTGATAATTTAATTTGATCTACTCAGTTGGCAATTCATCTCAATCTACTTGAATTATCATGTAAAGCCTTTACTTTTTAGGCTAAAACTTCATACTTAGAACAATCGACATTAATCCTCTCTAGTTTTCTTTTGTGAATAAGGTCAAGGAAAAAGTATCCAGGTCCAAAGGCCATTAAAATAATTACAGCAATTGTGATAATAGTTTTATGACATTTTTAGTGGTGCCCTGATGATTCTATGAGGTCAAGAAACAACTTTAAACACCACTAGTTGGACATCAAAGTATAATCTGTATATATAAGCAAAGATATCTAAAAGACAGCAAAAAAGATATCTAAAAGACAGCAAAAACTACGAGAAGGTAGAAGGACAGGCACGAGGGAGGACCTGGGTGGGCTACTGCCTCTTGGAGAGCCTTGATACCGCCGTGCAGGTGAACGCTCAGAATTGAATGTGCGTCTCGAGTACCTAAGATGAATTTCAGTCAGTCAATGTTTACTGAAGATCTATCCAAGCTTCAATTATGTTGCATCACTAGTTACCTATTTCTTCCCCATTCTTGTTCATATCTGCCTCTATAATAGTAGGAGCGAACAGGAGAACGCTCTGGAGATGGAGTCCTGTATTTCCGTACATAGGCATACTTATCACTGAATCCACGTCCCTTCCTAATGCGTTTTGGGGGACCACTAGGGGATGGCTTTCTGGACACATCCAGTTGCTTTAAAGCAGGCTCAGAAGCTTTATGCCCAGGACTCCTTGTTGGACTCGCTGAATGGCTTTTGCTTCTACTGATTCCTCCGACGGAACTTTGATTAGCACCACCAATATGTGGAACTCCACTTGGACTTGATGTAGGTCCCTTGTCTGCATGGACCCTAGGACTTCCAATGCGATCTCCCTCCAGTATTATCGGGCTGCTACTCATGCAATATCAAAATCATTCTTAATCTCTCATATACATCAGAATGTTGACAGAAAAAGAGCAAGCCTGTAAATCAACATGAAGTAGTAACAAGCAAAGGGACGGAACCTGGATCTGCTTGATTTCTCATTTGACTTGGGAGGTTGATTGGCCATTTTGTTAAATTTTCCTATAGAACGATAGGAGTCTTCTGGATCATCTCTAGTTTCTTGAAAAACTAGGCCTGATTCACGTGATGCATTAACCTGAGCAGCTACCCGTTCACTTTTCTTTGTCCTTTCTGTAGCTGATTCTTTTCCTGGGACTATTGAAAGAGATTGTTTCTTTCCTGTTGGAGATGCAACATTACCAGGTTATCAGCAAAAGTACCAACCATATAAAACAGAACATAAGCCAAGAATTATCAGGCAACAGTAAACAGAGAAACTACCATATGTTTAGTTCTCATCAGGTGAAACACAAAAGACATCAAGAAAATGTAATAAATCGTATCAATCAAATGGTAGCAATAATCAAGAAACTACAATGTTTGTATTTCAGAACTAATCAGCCAATTGATATTCTATAATAGTCATTGCTCCCATAAATGCAGAAGTGTTTACATGAAAGTACCTGGGTCACAATTAGTTCCAAGTATTTTATATACTTACATAAGGATTAGGATATTATTAATGTATATAACTAATTTTCGAACACTTCCAGTTTTGCACATGCTCTGGTATTTCTTCAGTTCAACCACAGTTTATTTTGGAAAGAGAAAATATAAGAAACAGATGTTCTCTAGAGATAAGTCTTGTTCACTAATATGCCTGAACTCTGTATCAAAAAAATATACAATACGTGCACTACACACAGAAACAAATTGTCTTATACCAATTAAGTATATCACCATAATTATCAACAAATTTCCTATGTTCATCACTTTTTCTTTCCATGTTCCACTTGCAGATTGGGTAGAAAGTAACGGAAAAATCAATCATCCCATCCATAAATTTTGTATAAAATATAAACATATAAATTTTACAAAGGAAAATAAATTATACATAACATATAAAAAAATATTAACAACTAATATATCAGAATGAACAATAGGTACAAAATATAAATAACATAATGATAGATCATAAATATATTACAAAAAGTAAATAATATAAGGAGTAAATTGTATAACCTATTACTGAAAATAATAGATTACAGGATACTCGGGGGTCACCTCAACATATAAATAAAAGAGTTATCATATCATTTGAGCATCGAAGCATTTAAACCTACAAGTATCAATTGTACATGTATGCATTCAAATGACCATTTGAACTGCTACTTGCAACATTTGTATTTGCTTGCATTTGTTAATTGCAGGTTTCTACAATTGCAGAAAACCTAGCTTCCTGTAAATACATCTGAAAGGAATGTGAAAAAAGCTGCTAGACGTAGAACAATTTGTTACTTGGCAAAAATTTAACCAGTAAAAAAACGAATCACAATTGGGATCAATTCTTAGATAAAAATAACTACTAACATATTTTTGAAAGTTAAACCAACTGAATCGCAGCCGTCTATTAAACACAAAATTTGAGAGAAAGTATAATCAAGAACCTGAAGAAATGATCCAATACCTTTTTTGGAGCTCAAAATGGACATGAACTAATATAAAGGATGACATCCTGCAATTCATATGAACTTTCATATATGTATATATCTATTATGACTGTTGACTGACAACCATGCAAACAAATTTGAAATAAAATTAAATGAATATTTGATATGTAGGTGGAATTTCAGAGAACTACTTACCAACTTCAAGTGATGTATCAGCGGTTTGCAACGCGTGCTTGGCTTTACGAGTATCATCCCGATGGCCAGCTCTTTCAGAGCCAGAGCTACTACTACCGCTGGTAGTTTCACTCTCTGAGTCACTAGAACTTGAGCTCCTATATACGAGGACAATTTAAAGCACATTAATTGTATGTTGTCCACAGCAAACAAATTGCTTAAAAAGTATTAAATCTGACATGAACCAACACACCATTTTGGCTTGCGAGTTGATTTTTTATCATGCCTTCTTTGTCGTTTATCTGTATGATGATCTCTCTTGCCTTTTCCATTCCTATTTTTCTTTTTTCTTGATGTTCTCTTTCTCCTCTTGTATCTAGCACCGCTGGATGAACTAGAATCTGATGAATCAGAGTAAGAACTAGAGCCACTATCAGATGAATAGGAGTCCGAATCAGAATCATCAGAACTAGAAGAATCAGATGATGAATATCTTCTCTTTCTCTTCTTTCTCTTATCTTTAATAGTTCTTTTATGACTTGACCTCTGTTCTCCACCAGAACTGTCATTGGAACAAAGATCTAAGCTGGACTCGTTACGTTTTTTCTCTGCAAGAAGTACAACGTATCAGATAAACACCAAACAAAACATGCATACTCCTGGTAACATCTTGCATGCCCCAGCTCTTACCTTTCTCTTTTCCCGGAGCAACTTGAGTCTTACCATCAGAAGCTTCACCACAATCTACAACTTTTACAAGGCAAAGAGGTTTCCCTTTCTCAGAACCTGCCTGTTCTATTTTCTTCAGCAGGTTAGATCCACTTACTACCTTTCCGAAAACAACATTTTTGCTGCAAATTTAATTTATCGAGTCAGCATCAAATAAATTAAAAATTATATTTCAGCTTCAATAATATCATGGCCAAATGAAAACTATGAACCTGCATTGGTAAGTAACCTTAATGATGATAAGCTTAATAAGACGAAATAACACACTAACAAAATAACAAAACTGAATCCTTTACATATCTAGACAGCAATTGCACAAAAAAGGAAAGTGTTACCCATCAAGCTGCGGTGTTGCCTTGAAGGTGATGAAAAATTGAGATCCATTTGAGTTGGGTGCAGAGCTTGCCATGGACAAAAGGCCAGGTCCATCATGCTTCAGCTTAAAATTCTCATCTATAAAAGATTCATTGTCATCATAACATCTCTTGTAGTAAGGGAAAAAAAAAAGATTGTAAAGCATGGCACCAATCACATAGTTTTTTACTTCCAGCATATACCTGGAAATTTTCTTCCATAAATGCTCTCACCACCACTGCCTGGAAATACCACATATAATTGCGCTTTCAAAGTATATATAGCAAGAAGTCACATGGAAAGTAGAAGCCTGGATATAACAAAGTAATACCATCTCGCCTTGAGAAATCACCTCCCTGTTGCATAAATTTCGATAATCATCATTTTCCACTGATGGTGAAATCCAGAAGACACAAACATGTTATTCCAAGGAAATATGTGTGGTGTTGAATGCTATATAATTTCCACAATGCCAAAAAGATTCCAACTAAGTTTCAGCAGTATACTGCGCTGTCGGACAAAAGTGAAAAGTGTCTGTAATTCAAGTCAGCATGGCAAGGAATGACGTAAATTTACATACTTGAGCAACAAATCCTTTTACAATGCGATGAAAGAATGATCCTTTGTAATGCAGTGGCAATCGTGTAGAATCTCCAGTGCCTTTTTCCCCTAGACAAAAGCCACATCTTAGGCCTTCTATTCAAGATTAGAGAATCTCTTAAGTAGAGCAAAAAGAAGCCAAAAACCAAATTTCGAATGCTAACAGTAAAATAAGACCATGTAACAACTGCAACTTAGAAAGCTAATTGTATGCCAAGCTCATCAGTACACTGACCAAAGTTACACTAGTACATGATATGCATCACGCCTAAGAAAGAACATCTACCAAATGGATGCAATTACCACCATACCATGAGCACTGTGATATATTATCCATGTCATACAACATTACAACAGAATAAAGTCTCTCTCTCAACACATGATCATCCTTTTTACTAGATATGCATTGACAATTTATGCTGCGAGTCTGTGAGCTTGGCATATCTCACTACATACTGTATCATTTAGTGCCTACTGGACAATGAGCAGAGGACAGCATAAACACTTCATAACAGGCAACAACACAAGACACCTTTGTTATAATATCATTGGTAAAGGTGCTGGTTTAACACAACATCATCAATAAACCTCTGGTGACCCTGTGCACGCACCAAAGACATGGGAGTGTTGACAAGTGATTTTTCATATAAATATGCACGATTTTGACATATATCTGGCAGTAACGTGCGAAATACAATCACCCTTATTTTTTAGTAACATTTTTATTCTTTTTAGGTGGAAACTCTGCTCTCCAATTGGATCCTGAACCCAATCCCAGCTTTTAACATCTTAATCTATTATGATAAGCATGTGAAGCTACAACCACAATCATTATATCTTTTAAAGACAACCTACCCCAAATCCTATTCACTGACTTAAACCTGACTGCTCTTTCTAGAAATATAAAGGGTCCAACTAGATGCTAAACAAGACTACAAGAACTCTTACCATATAGGACTGTAAGGATGAAATCAATGGTCTTTTTTTAGCACTTTACTCTGTTATCGAACAAGAGAACATGTCTTGATGCTTGAGTAAACATGCTAACAACCTTGGTCATATTTAAAGCAGCATAACTAATGAATAAATTATTATAATCATTTGGAATCACGTGATGAAGTGATTAAAGAAAATATTTTATTTTCACTGAGACCTCTCACCAGTAATGTGCCATAGTGATAATGTTAAATCAAGATTTTAAATCTTGGTCTGATATCAGCTTTGGAAATCAATTAGATTGGTATGCTGCTCCGTATTTTTGGATGATATACCAACTTGTACCGCTCGATATCAATGTGAAAAATATGAAAGGTTAAATACTGACTGATGCTGACCTATATGATTTCGTACCAATCCTTGGTCAAACTAGTAAAAAATGGTCTATATGTCCCAGTCTGATAGGTTTTTGAAACCCTGGTAATGACCATATGTTTGACCAGTGATTTAAAAATGAATTAAAAAGCGCTAAACGTCAAAAGGTGCCAAGGTCCTAAGATGCTCGAGGCGCTAAGCGCTCGCCCAAGAGAAACGAGACGCTCTGAAATATAAAAATATAAAATATATAATATAATTAATCAATATGATTATATAAATAAAAATACAACATTAAACTACTGTTAACAATAGTTAGAGGGGGAGAAAAAGTCACCGATAGTGGAACTTTTGGACGACAATGACAGTGGAGGAGGAAGCTGCGAACAACAGTAATGGGGGCAGCAATGGCAACGGCAGAGGCTACGGACGGTAGTAGCGGTAACAATGACAACGACGAAAGCTACAGACGACAGCAACAATAGCGACGGAAGCCGCAAACAACGACATCGTGAGCGGAGGAAGCTTCAGAGGTGTCCGTCGGGGGCGGACGAAGCTGCGATCCTCTCCCTAGACGATGGAAGGAGCTGCAGACAGAAGCAACAACAACAGAAGGAAGCTGCGGACAAAGGCTAGGCCGTCGGACCTGCCCATCGACGATAGAGGAAGCCTCGGTCCACTGTTTGCGACGGAGGCAACGAGAGAAAATGTCGACATCAAAGGCTGAAGTTGCAGCAGGGTTGATGGCTAGGGGTCACGCAAGGGTGCGGGGGGTGGCTTTTGCGGGCAGGAAAGTGGCTAGTTGGTTCGATCGAACACTAGCCACTGTTGAACCGAACCAAACTTAAAAGTCTGGTTCGGTTGCTTGATTTGAACCGGGTGCTCACCCAAGGCGCCCGACACCTAGGTTTAAGCAAGCGCCCAGGCAGCGCCTCACTAAAGCATGCCGCCTGGTCCACCCTTGAGGCACTCGAACCTTGCCTCGCCTCGCCCGAACGCCTATTTAAACCAATGTGTTTGACTAAGACATAAAAAGCACTAACTTGGCATTCCTTTGAAACAACACAAGCTACTATTCCAAATCAGACCAACAGGTGACATTGTTTACACACCTCAATGTGGTTGGTTTTGACCATCCTTGACCAGAACCAGATTTGTCAACGTATATAAGCAAATGGAGACGGCTGTTTGATATAACACATACATATCCTTAAGAATTTGTGTCAAGCAGAATAATTTTCAAAATATCATCTCCAAGTTTCTAATAGTGGGAACCATAATCAGGAATAAACCTATTTTCCCCATACTTATTCCATTTTTGTTTTCAGTACCATCATGCTTTATGTCAAAGAATGCCACCTAAAAATGATGAGCTAAGAGCTGTGGATGATACTTCAATGCCTCATAGAGCAACAAGTTGAAGAAATTAACTAAAATTTATCGACCAGCCTAACAGATAATTACATTTTGATGCTTAAAATTGTTCATATACTAAACATTATCAGCATATATGTATGCATCACAGATACATTGACATATGCACTAAAATCTGTTGAAAAAGATAGTTAAGTCTTTTTATTCTAGACGAGGCAGATGGTATCGGAAATGTACCAGTGCAAAGTGCTCGAAAATTCTCTGCAGTCTTTGGAACTACATCAGCAAAAAGCTGTCAACACAAGTGGAAAAAAGTAGTAAGACACAACGCCACCATCAAAAGTAAAGACACGGAAAGTTGAAAATCAAGTATCTCTCCGGAAGAAGTAATACTTGGTTCAGTAAAATACCTCTATCTCCATTCTCTCAGCAGGGTTTCTGTCCACTGAAATGTCCAAAAAAACTGTGGGATTCTTCTTCATGGCCATCTTCTCTAGTCCAAAATGCTGCATTAATTGAAAAAAAAAAGAACATTTCTTTCGAACTTGAAGTAAAGAAAGAATTGTCACTGTCTTCAATTCCTGTAATTTACTCGACGAATTTTCAAATTACAGGATCAAAATGGCAACCTTTGCTCATGGACCACTTGACAGATACTAATTATGGAACATCTATTTTTCTAATTATAAAAAAGTGAATCAGTCAATCAATCCAGTAGGAACGTCTACCAGAGTAGAAGTATATACTAACAGAATATGACAGAGCATCTAAATCATTAAAGATCAAATTTGATGAGATATAGCACTTCAGTTTTAGCCAAGAACAATACGTAACGAGGCATATTTGCATTTATTTTCCGGCTCTAGTCAATTTCTGAAAGCTTCAATTGGTGGTGTGAACTAGATATAACCAAACCTACGTTGAAATAGGTTATCCCACGCTCCTTCATTTTTTTCTCTTTTTTGCACTAATATTTGGTAAATTTTATTTCCTAGCCTTTTTGCTGGTTCTCGCCAGAAGGAAAAACATTACTCATCCAGGATACAGTGGAAGCTCATGTTCGAAGAGTCATGTAATATATATGTTATAAAATTATAATCGACCTTATTAAGACCCAAGGTGAAGGACACCCACCACATAGAGCTAACTAAACCCACAATGGGGAGTAAAGTTTTTCTCTAAGTTTGAAATGGACATTTCCTGTTCATAACCTCTCTAAAAGCTGAAGACAGCTTTCATATAAACAGTTACCTTGAAGATTCAAGAATACAACAAGGTTACATGTCGGATCTTTTTATTCAAAGAAAAACAAGTACATGTACATATGTGAAAATTAAACACAAGGAATCACAAACAGAGAAAAATAGGTACATAGTCACAAAATAGGATAGACAAAATTCTTCGGAAACTATACATCAAAAGCCACGTCTAGAGCAGTAACTTATGCCTCAAGAAGTCGCGATGCATTTGCATCGATTAACACAACAAGATTAGAAACTATCAAAAAGTACTTCTATTTTCCAAATACAATGCTGGAATTTGAAATTTCTTGGTTTCATCGATTGATCGCAGGAGATGCACCCATGCTAAGGAAGAAATCTTTCTCGCTCGTGATGCAAGAATTTACGCGAATCAAACCCCGAGGAGTTGTATTGGATCAGAAGAAATACGAAATCTTGGGAGTTTGCATCAGATAAGAGACAAAATTATAAGTTTTGACAGGAACCCCAGAAGATCAATCAACAACATCTCGATCTAAAACCTCGATGGATAAAACAAAAGACGAAATGACATGATTTAATCGCGCTTCAGAACAGAGAGAGAAGGAGGGCGAAGGCTTACCGGCCGAGGGTTTTCTCTTCTTGGGGCTTGCGATTGAGAGACGCGCCTTCGAAGCGGTGGTAGTTTAGGGTTTTGCATGATAACGGGTCGGTTGTCTCGTTGAGACCCGAAAAGTAGAATCCGATAACTAATTACCCAATTGGGCCAACTGGGCTTTCTGTCATCGTATCAAGCTATATTACATATAAAGTAGTTAAATAAGCTTTTTTTCTATAAATAAAAATGTTATACTCATAATATTGGTTTTGTTTGCTTTAATTATTTACATAAATTAGTTGTTTTTCATATAATTATAGTAAATTAATTGTCCATTATTGGCATGGAGATTCAACTAAAGAAATTAATGATGTTATATTTGTTACGAAAAAATATGATTCATGTGGTTCGGATCCATATGCGTAGGGTTGTTCGAGTTATCTTTGAGGTAAAAACGTCAAGCTCCCGAGGGGGTCATATGAGATGTTACCTGTATGAAAATCAAGATCGAGAGAGCTTTCCCGAGTTGATCCTTGTGATGCATAAGTTGGTATCCTATAGTAGATCAGTGTAGCTCCCAACGGTAAAAAATGTGATAACTTGAATATGTTAAAAGTAAAATTCTATACCTAGTAGTAGTGTTTTATCATTGGTATTATATATTCAATCAGTATCGATGAAAGTAGGAAGATGAACTAATGAGAATCATTTAAAATATCATATGATACATTTTGATGAAGATCAATGCGTAGTGGACAATCAGTATATAAATCATGATATTTTTTAATTATAAATAAAATATCATAACATGCAAGAGATAGATACTTCAAAGAGTACTTGTCAGTACTATATGATATTTATAGTAATATTGTCGTCGTATAATTTGAGGGACTTAGTGGAGAAGAGTGGGGTGACAGTTTGACATTCTACATATTCATTTTTAATAATATATATCAAATGTATTTTTTTAAATAATTTTTTTTAGAAATATGAACATTACTTCCACTCCCGAAAATAACTTAAAATCTATAGGTTTTTATTGGAGAATCGACTTGTCGATTACTTAATCTCCGTAGAATTATTATCTATGATGAAAATGACATTCACACACATCTTTTTTATTATCGTAGGAATAAAGAGATATTTATTATCGTAGGAATAAAGATGTATCAGATTTAGAGTTTATGAATTTGACTGACTAAAAAATAAGCCAAGTTCAGTATAGCAGGCTCTTAGAGCTTAACAAAGTTTATAAATAGTTTTTTATAATTTACAAACATGATTTATATATTGAGAATAGATAAAGTGAAAGGATAACTATATACAAACATCTTAAGTTAATATCTCATATAAAAAAATATTATTAACATATAATTGACGTGTATATCAACTTTTGAGTAATAGTCAAATTTAAGATGAGTCAAATTATCAATGATTTAATAATTAAACTGAAGGTCTATGTAAAATTAACACATTGTTATTGGTGAAGTCCTCGACCGAGCTTTACTTTGTATTTGGTAATAGATCAATCTACGTTCCATATTTAATTTGTATTTGGTATGACACTCTAGAGCATGACATCATATTTCTCATGCATGACTTTATATTAATGTGAAGATTTTTGTGGTCGTGATATTGGATTTAGCGTGATTTGAAAATATTATTTTTAGAATATATTATCATATGGATTATATTAAAAATATAAAAATATTATTTTATATTTATATCTATTCTCATCTTTTTATCATTCTCTTCGTCAAAGTCATTCTTCGATTAGAAGCCTAAGAAGAGTTCAAGAGGAGCTCAAACCCCACCTGATGCACAAAGGTACGTAATATGTCGACATGTAGAAGCTATTACACAGCATATATTCGTTAGTCTAATGTCCTCCATGCATATATTTGACAGTCATTTGTATGACCGTCGTCAACCCTTTGGTGATGGACTCCGCCCTGCAGCCTGCAACCCTCGTGCCCCCTATCTATATAAATAGCAGTACTGGAAGGCTGTAACCCTAAACCCTTGCACACAAAACCTGTATGACAGCTGTTCTCTCTCTCACTCCCTCTTCCTCTAGTCTCATCTTACTTTTAGATTTGGCTTAGATGTCCCTTAGGTGGGGAGGGAGGGGGATCTTTACTTGCACCCACCAACCCATCACTTGAGTCTTCCCTCTATAAATCCAGTCGGTGGGTCTTAAGAGCGTGACATATTCCTATCGACTTCCTCCACAAGGAAATGATGCTTCTTTACCTTTGTTTGATGCTTCTTCTTGGTTTCTCCTCTCTTCTGCATTCTCTCTGTAGCTGGTAATTCTTTTTCCGACTCTTAAGCTTCTCATCGCCTTTGATATTTCTTTCTGTTTTCTTCTTGACCTTTTGGAGCTATAATATTTTCATCAGATTAAGATCATTGAGACGTGCCCAGGGGAATGAGTGAAGCTGCCAGCATGATCTAACTTTGAATGACTTGGTGTGTTCGTCAAGGGTTAGTCATTGCTAGGTCATGCTGCGACAGCTTCACTTCTTCCCCATCGACAGGCATAGCAATCTCCTACATGAGATATAGGACAAGACAAGATGGAGACAATGTAAGTATAAGAATCTCTTCACCTGCTCACTTCACAAGAACAATAACAATGTATAGATGTGTGATTAGATGAGGTCTTCACGGTTCTCTCTCATGAGACAACATGGATGTCTGGTGGTGTATCCTTTACGAGGTAAAAGAGGCAGTATGTGTCGTGTATTCATTTGACATCATTAAGGCAAACATTACATACATGTATAAAGTCACAAGATGTCGACAATGTTTAGCTACTATGGCTTTTCTCCCCTAACTCTGCCTTGTCATGGCCATGTCTTTGGTTCAGTGTTGTCTTTGGTTCTGAAACTACAACTCTTAATTCCTCAGTCGGTATACATTGCATACCAAACTAATATAGCTCATTCCTTCGAGTTTCCTCTCCCCATCTTCTTCCTCCCCCAGTCGCCACAGCCACCTAAGAAGGTGCCACCATGCGATGGTGTGGGTGCACCATCCTCTCTCTCTCTCTCTCTCTCTCTGTGCGATGGTGTGGGCGCACCATAAGAACCTGAAGTTGCCGCCGTCATCTGAATCAAGCTCCAAAATCTTTGTTTTCCAGATGTTGGTTCGTCTGCCATGGGTGCATCGAAGAACAAGGTCTATATCGTGGGAATGGCTATGGGTTTCGCAGTCTGTTCCTTTGTTACGCCAACCGTGCCCTCCAACGTAGACGAGAAGGGCTACAGTCGCTTTCGGCCACTTCGCCGCCGTCCAATCGAACGCCTCAAAACATCCTCGCCGTTCTCGCCGCCGTAGCTCATTGTAACGAAGGCTTGTCAGGCGGAGGCAGCTTGGCAGTTGCTTTTACGTACCAATCTATCCATAGAGCGTAATATGACGAAAACAATGAGGGCATGATCGGAAGACAGGAGATTAAGGGTGCACGGCAGTCAATGTCTCTTTGTGCTAAAGACATAAAGCACCACCACCTTCACTAAGAGCAGAGAACGACTACTCTTAACATTAGAGCTAACAGAAGGGTATGACATCGAAATTAAATCATGCCTTTATACAAATCTAAGAGAGTGGAACGACTACAAATGATAGATGTAGTAAGTATCACATCACATTTTTGGGTGCCGATCATTCTGAGAAGGTATAATTAATCACAATCAGATGAATACAATAATGTAAATGTCTGGCAATCTTTTGCTAACAGTAAAGCATTTTAACTGAGAAACTATTAAACACAAACATACAAGAGAACAGAAATGATAAACCATATGATATAATTAGTTCGGTCTTAGAGAATACAATGGAATGTACCATCAGTTTCTCACTACTCACTTCTAAAAGAAAGATAGATATGGACCCTCTGGGACAAGCCCTAGAACAAGACCGGCATCTAAGACTGAGGTCGAAGTCTACACCCTGTTGTATGCCACTGATTTGTTGAATAGGCGTCGGATGTACACAACCTGAAGCCCACTTGCACAAGCCAGCACCAAGTACTCGGTCAATGTGTAGACGGTAAGGCGCCTTCTGGTGCTCTCATTTGCTGTGTTGAAAGATATAATTAGACAAGTAGGATAACTACCAAACACTCACTTGTACTATGGAATTATCGTCTCTGAGATTCCAACTATTTATTTACAGCAAGTGATAACAAAAGCCTCTTTCATTTCAAGTCGATAATAAATAGTAACTGCATCTTTACCAAAAATTAGTGAAATGGAAAAAATGACTTAAAATTTGCAATATAGATAAAACTGGTCAATCAACTATCGCTGACCATCAAATGAAAAGTTCTTTCAAGAACCCACAAACGATCAAAATCCAAAGAGAAATAATAAGTTGGAAGCATACAGAAAGAACGTTACTACTGTCTGTTAACAAAGATGAACTATGCATCCTGTGGAGTGTGGACCAGTAAAGTCCCAAAAGAAGCATATATTTCATTGTTCATGTGTGGTAGTAGTGTTTCCCTTTTTTACTTTCACCCATTTCTCTAAATGGATCTTTGGTCCTCTTGAATATTATCTGACCTTTCTAACATATCTTTAAGCTCTGTGTTTTTAGTAGAAGTAAAATGAAAATGAGTGGATTTTCATATTCCTCTTGAGTTGAACTGTATTCATTTCTGAATTATTCCGACATAACAAGAAAAAGAAGTCCCCAAAAAGAAAACATAACACTGTCTAAAAGAAAGAACTCCAGAAAACTAACAAAAGTATCCTATTTAAGAAAAATTGAAAGCCAACAATGAAGACAAAAAGTGGATGAAAGAGCATGTATTTGGTGAATCTTGAATGTTCACTAACAGGATAGGAAACTGATGCCTAAAAAACAATAAAGCCGGAAAGGCAAAACAAACACTTACAAAAAAAACAATGAACACTTATACACCGCCCCCCAAACCGCACCATAAACACACACACATCCCAAAACCCCACAAGAAAAAAAAAAAAGAATGATCTGAAAGAAAGAATAAGCATTTTCACATCAGATGAGCTGCAAAAGGAGCAAAAAGGTAGAGCATTACTTTCTTGTTACAACCAAGTAGATACTTTTGCTTTTAAGATCCCTTGATATAACATGCTTCTACCTCTTAACTCAGTCATGGAGGAGATCAGGAATGAGAAGTACATGTTGACGGAAAAATACAAGCCCCTTAGCATCCTAGTCTCCTATAACATCTTATTATAAGAAGCCAGCAATTTTAAGGACAAGTGGCTACCATCTAGAATCTCATACTTCCAGCGCTTACATTTATAAATAACCAGGGTCTTTTAAACTTTGATAAGAAAAACCAAGACTACGAAGCTATCATCTAACAAGAACCATATCAATGTGATGACTTTTATCGGAATGGATATGGGAGGTAGTAGAACATGCATCAGCTTAATAAAATTTTGTTACTTGTTGATATCTAGATTTCAGATTTCCAATGAGCATAGCCTGTTTGGTTGTTTTCTCTGAAAAGTTCCCTACTTTCTGTTACAAGAACAAAGTACAGTTTGTTTATATTTTCAGGATACAATTAATTTGGTTGAGTTAACTTGGACATGTCTCAGAGAAAGAAAGTAGACAGACCACAATGGTGGGTTTGGCTAGTCCAGTGGTTTGGGAAGAACACAGTGGGTAGCTAGCAGCAATAACATGTATAAGATAACTTATAATACAATAGGATACAATATATATGTAATAGAATCATGATGTAATAAGACCAAAATTATGCTTCTAGATGTGTGTTTAAGTTACATTTTAACTTGCAGTTTTTAAGAATGAAAACTAAAAACAAGTGCAAACATTGTTTTCATTTTGTTGTTTGAAGAAATAGAAAAGAGTGCCATAGAATAACACCAAGTGTGTTCACAGTCGCAACAAAACTATCTGGACAGCTGTACATGACTGGAGCACTCAGATTTTCCAAACAACCAGTATTCTATCTTTCTTTTTTCCTTTAAAATAATTCTTTCTAGAGTTTTTTTAGGGTTTTCCCCTAAGTTCTTTTTTTTTTTTTGAGATTTCAAAAGATATTTGTTTTCTGTGGACACTAAGAACCAAAAAGCTTGAATGTTTAGGAACAACAAAACATTTGGAACATGATTTGCATCAACAAAAAAAAATATTATTAACATCTTCAAACTATTGAGTTCATGGGTAATCAATTTCTGTAATAATCTATTCAACAAAGTATATAAATTAGATAATTTAGCTTACTGTGGCGATGACGAGCTTCACGTGCTTTTAGGTAACGTTGTTCTGCTGTGACAGACTCCAATGCTTCTCTAAGCTCCGCAATTTTCACATTAATTGGGTTTAGATGCTCTGCGGTGGGATTAGTTATAAACATTTAGCTAAAGAAAATGAAATTGACAGAATACAACATTTACCATATATATGACAGATATCACTCTAGCGTGATAATATTTTTGTTTCACAAAATAGGTATAACAAAAGTAATGGTTCACCAATTTTGCTCAATTAATTAGTTAAGATCCTCCAACAAATTGTCTCAGTGAAAACTTCTAGGAAATAATTTATAAGATCATCGACATTTAATAGAAGCAGATAAGTTTCTGGCTCCAAGTTTATTGTTACTAACCATCTTTGGCTAGGTCATGTTCGTTTGGAATATGGCCTACATGAATGTAAAAGGAGACAGTCTCTGGTGTTCTGTTTGGATTATGAAAGCAGAACTTGTACATTCCACCTCTTGGAGCCTTGAACTCAAACTTGTCACCAGAAGTTCCCTTCAAGGAATGCACAGTGTTACCAGCTGGTGATGTCACCTACAAACATTTTGATATATTTCAGTAACAATCAAGTACTACAATCTTACCCCAAAAAAAAGATATAAACAACAAATTCCATATAAAAATGGAGTCATGCATGATGATGGAACATAGCTTGAACAGTCGAACCAGTGAGTGAGAACAAAAGCAACACCAACATGCAGATTATGATCTAAAGATTAATTTTCTTGTGCACCTTAAAAATGTTGACCTTCTACAGAAAAGAATCCGCAACAACGATCAAAAGAATGATACAGATTGAAGAAAAGAACTTTTGCAAAATTTTGTTAAAGAAAAGTGAAATGTTACAAAATTAAACATAATATAAGATAGCAATCATGTCAACTTGTTCATGGTTTGTTTAATTTTAAAGACCTGTTTCAGAAAGTTAAAGTACAATTATTCAGTTTTGTAAAATATAAAGAACTTAAAAGAGTGTCCATCTCCCGCTCTCTATTATCCACTTCTTTTTACTCAGAGGTTTCAAATGATCCAGCAGGCTCTTTGATAGAAGATAGAGGATTCCCATATATAACAGGTTTATTTATTCTTCTCTTACACCAATGTCTTGGATCAGTCAAATGTGCTTTCTTTTCTTTTCATGATTCCCATATATGTATTTTCTTTTGGGCTGTCATGGATTGACTTTAACAGATACCAGTCAGACTGGCTAATCCAAATTGAGAGCAGAAAAACTTTCAGAACATCAACACCACTCAATTATATTATAAAGGGTAACCAGAAAGGCTAGTTAATTTACTCGCTAGCATCTCATACTACTCACCTATAACTAATAATAAGAATAAAATACACCTACCAACTTCATGTAGATCAGTGTTCATATTCAAGATACCAATTTCTTTGATAAATAATTAGTTTATGGAAGTATCCATTTTATTGGGCCTTTAGGTTACAATGTCACATATTATGAAGGATGACAAGCAAGGAATGTTAGCCAAAAAATAAAAAAAGTAGGCAAAACTGTGCAGGATAACTTAAAGCTCTGACGAATAGTAATTAGGTCCACTTCTTCAACGTAACTTCAAGATTATTGTGGTGGGAAGTACCTTTTAATTAAAAAAAAGGTTAATACATATGCACAAGGAATAAAATCTTGGTCCTATACATATCGAACTGGCACCCATATCAGTATGGTACCAGTGTGCATTGATATATCCAACACTTGATATAAGGAGGCAATCAGCCAGACAAGTAGGAGGAGATAGCAGTGATGTGACAGAGTAGGAAGGAAGATCAGGCAAAGGAGAGGCAAGGGACTCTAACAGAAAAGAGAAAAAGAGAAGAAACAAGAAAACAAAGAAAAAGAAACTGCAACAAATGTTAGAAATGAAAAAAGAAAAAGAATGATACCATAACCAGGTATGGACCAGCTTACAGCCCTTGTAAAGTGGCTTACCAGACTGTCCAACCCATGCCAGATCGAATTGGACAAAATTACATAGTCTGCATCCCAACTGGCTGTTTTACCAGTAAACACTGACCCATACCAACCAGTACAGGTGGCATTTTAAGCCATGTATGTTGAAAAGTCTTGATTTTGTCAAACTACATAGCCAGTCTATGCAACCATCTGCATGCAGATTACACAGAAACATGCAACTGTATCCATAAAGCATGCTTCAAATTCAAGTTGCGTAGATCAAATTAACCTTTAGATCCTAGGACTATTCAACTATCATCCTTGATACTTCAAATGTATAGTTTAGAGATGAACAGGGAGGATACGCAGCACTAAGCCTGCTATCAAGTATGTGCATCAAGCCATGGTAAATGTGGGGAGAGATGAGGGCTGGATGCAAAAGTCACTAAGCATGGTTTTTAAATTAAAGATTTACTTGTCTTTTGGAAAAAAATATTTTCCTTTCTCACAAGAAAGGGATTTCCTTTCTTATTCAATGAAAAAAGAGGGCATCCTCTGCATCAAGGACTCATTTTTAGCAATACAAAAAGCGAACTGGAGTATAGCAGCAGCCTTGATATGAGTTCAAGAACATGTCCAGAACTAGAAGAAACAAAGTATTGAGACATGAAAAGATTTGAACTTTCTACAAAATAAAGCGAAATATCAGCAAATTTTAAGATTTGAGAAACCAATGATTAGATCTCAGTCAAGGCAGCCTGATGTTGACCTCGAATCGCATAAACCTCAGAAGAAAAATAAAAATTGAAACCCTTAATGCAAAGAGAAATCGGATGAACTTACGACAAGATCGATGCCAGGGTGATCGGAGCTCCAAAAGATATCGTGATCCACGACAACGAAATTGCCCGAGACGGTATCGCCTTCGTAGAGGACGAACTCGTAGACGCACTCCACGTCGTTGACAGTGACGGACAGAGCGGAGAGACGGCAGGGTACGGTCGCAAGGAGCCCGAGGATCAAGAAGACCTCCGCGAGTCCGACCGATCTCCTCGTCCTCTCCATTGAACGCCAAGCTTGATCTCGATCCCGTTTCCCCTCTCTTCTCCCTCCTTTCGTGGGGATTTCTCCTTCGATCCGGTTCTTCCAGCCGTAGGGTTTGGAAAGCCCTCGATCGAGCTCGTGAGGCGTTTCATTCATCGTATTTGTGTTTGTTTGAGCGTTTTTGTGAATTAGTCCCCCAACGTTTCCGTAATTTTTATTTATAATATCATAATATTCTTAGACGATTTTCCTAAAAAAAAACTCTTTTTTTATATTTTTTTCGCAATTGTTGTTTTCTTTTTCTTTAAATGGTGTCTCTTATTTTTTATAATCTCATAAATGGCTCTCACCACCACCAATTGGCTGGACTAATTATCTTTAAGAGGTCGAGCATCGTACCCTCCTTATGCATCGTTAATTATCAACCTAAGAACATTCGTCAACCTTTCTCCTGTTGAGTGAAAACTAAAAAATAAATAAATTTAATCCGATTAAAATTAAGAAAAAAAATATTTAACATAAACTCGACAATTTCTTAAGGATCATAAAGAGGTTGATGCAGATTTATGAACACTAGAAAAAAAGAACATCTGAACAAAAAACAAACGAGGATGATTGCGAGGAAAACGTACTGTATTGGTTGCCGACAGCCAAAAGATGATGTAGGAAGCATAAAACTTCAGTCTTTAAAACATTCTTGCAATAAAACAAATGCAACACTTCAAATAACTTAATACATTTTAATAAAGAAATAACAGTATAATAGAAATTTTGAGTTTCTTTGAAATATTTTAATGCTAACAGTACCAGCAGTACCTTTGTCCTATATATAAATATATATAGGGTGGCATCGACAATCTGTAGCTGAGGAAACATTCAGTGACTAAAAATGGAGTTGCAGGACAAGATTCAGACCCCCAGAGTGAAGTTGGGTTCCCAAGGACTAGAGATCACACCTTCTCTGATAAGCTGAAGGGAGATGCTTCCTGCATGATGTTAATGTTGATCTCTTGGGCAATCTTCTCTTTTTGCTTCATTTATTTTCATGCAGGTGTCGAAGCTAGGATTTGGATGCATGGGTCTCAGTGGGATATTCAATGCACCAGTGAGTGACTGAGGTTGGGATGTCCATCATCAAGCATGCTTTTGAGAGTGGCATCACCTTCTTCGACACCTTCAACATATACGGGCTTGCTGAAACAAGAGCTTTACATCGCGACAAGATGGTGCCAATCGAGGAAACTGTAAGTAACAAAACCTAGAAGATCTCTATTTGTGTAATAGACAGACCAATTGTCATGGAGTTAGTTGGATTTACCAAAGCCATTCAACATCCTTGTGATACCTGCTCACAAAAGATCAACCTTCCCGTGACCTTTGTAGCCACATAGGACCTGCAAAGTGAGAAAACGAATTAGTAACACACACGCGATCTTCCTACTAAAACATAAATACTCGGGTCACAGAAGCAAAACAAAAAAATAACACCATAGCAGATGGACAACTTCATGCATGATTGCATGACAAAGGGTCATGCGTCTGCTTATACCGATCAATCTTCCTCACTTAAGACTTGACATCCCTGATAAAATCTAAATATAGCATAAAATCAAACTTCATGGTGCATGTGAGATTTAACTTCGTAGTAGCTTCATGTTGTAGATGAAACTACTGATCCACATACACCTCTCTTTCTACTTGGATCTCTTGGAGATGATTCAGCATTCCCGCACTCTGCATCCCATAAGTGCAGTGCGGATCGAGTGGTCTCTCTGGTCTCAGGATATTGAGGAAGAAATTATCCCAGTTTGCAGGTATGAGATTATTTTTGGTTGCGCTCAGAGTTGATTGATACACAACTTTGCTGGCATTTTGGAAGAGTAATGTATTGTACTTGTAATGCCAATTTCTTTGTGACCCATGCACATCCAGATGATGATGAGAAGACAAAAAGAACAACAAGAGAACAGGTTCACCTGAATTTATCAAGTGATAAGCACTGCACAAGGTGATCCTTGAAACATTGTTAGTGGAAATCCCTGGAAAAGGATGTAAGAATATGTATCAGCTTCACCTAATAACTTAATTGCACCTGGAGCACCACGATCATCTCATTCACTGATGTACAAAAAAGGGGCAAATAACACATGAAAATTCAGTATCATGCCTCCTCCATCTTTTGTACGAAGATGTATCAACAGAGGAAGTCATTCAGTTTGCCTGATTGTTTGTTTGCATACCTTCTTCAAGGTTATCTGATATAGTGTTTGTGATGATTGTTGAAACACAGGGAACTTGGCATTGGAATTGTTCCATACGGTCCTATCGGTCACGGATTCTTGGCTGGCAAAGGAGTTGCTGAAAGCTTACCTCAGGATTCATATCCGGTAGAGAATTTGACATAAATTAATCTTTTTCGAACTTTGATTCTAGATTTTGATGAAGTTAGGTTTTTGTACTAAAGATGTATTGTCATACCTGAATGATGTTTCAGTGCTATAAGAACAGCCTGTCAACTGATAACCATCCATGAATTTCTCTCAGAATTGGCATCCAAGGTTCACTGGAGAAAACTTGGAAAAGAACAAGAGACTCTTAGAGGATTAGAGAAGTTGGTTGTGAAGCATCACTGTACACCTGCACGACTGGCTCTGGCTTAGCTCCTTCGCCAAGGAGATGATGTGGCTCCTATCCCTGGTAAGTTTACAGAAAAACCTACCATCAGTGGTGTTTCAGATTATATTCTGTTCAAAAATCAGAATCAATGAAAGAGACCGGAATACCTGTTTTATACTAAAATCAAAGGTCATGTCCTCCCTCTGCTTGAAGAAGAAGATTATATTTTGTTCAGGAATCTCAGTTCTGACATATCAAGCATTTTTTGCTGGGTTATGATCCTCTGGTTGCTGCACAGATAAATTCATGATGCCATTATGCACTGGTATATTACACATATTTGTCTGGCACCTGATGTTGTGAATAATATCAGGTACAACCAAGTTCAAGAACTTGGATGACAATCTTGTCACTTCTGAAAGTGAAGCTCACAAGCGAAGACCTGAAAGAAATATCTGATGCAGTCCCCAGAGATGAAGTGGTAGGTCACACAACCTATGCTTCTGTTGCATCATTCAGTTGGAAGCATGCGAACACTCCCCCTCCCTAGTCATGGTAGTCTCTCAGCTTAGGAATTCCTGCTCATCTGCCTGGACAACAATATGCAAATTGTTCTGTTTGCCTGTTTGAAAGTTGTACCAAATCGATGCTATGTAAGACTGGTATATATTGAAGCTTAGCAGTGTCATGTTTCTGAGTTCATGAGACACATGAGTTGGCATGCTTGTCAATCCAAAAATCTAAATAATATGCACCATCAGAAACACCCTTATTTTTTATGTGTCTGTCCACATGTGGTAATTTGAATTATTGAATTTTATCAAACTACTAAACTTGTAATCACCACAGGTTTAAATATTTAACAAAATCAACAACCTTATTGCAGATAATGATATCCAGAAATGTCAACAAAAATGATCCAGTTAATCTCCACCAGAAAGATCTTTCCCTTGACTCCCTAGTACAACTATAAATACATATCACAATTTCCATCAGAATTTAGTTTTTGCCAACTAGGAGCAGATAAAACATGGGAGGAGGATACTCCCATGTTTAATCAATAGCACTGCAATGAAAGGGGTCTGACTAGATTACGGCAACAAAATAATTGAATTTCATGATATAATGGTACATGTGAAGACCCCAAAGATGATGTGATGCGGCATCACGATGAATGGTTCAACAAAATCTATTCCATGTAAGAAATTTGGGCCTAAATTTCCATATTCTGATGTACAACATGAACCATATCACCATGTAGGAAATGAGAAAATGATGTGCTGAAGGGTGTCTTTAGATTAATTGAACCAATGCAGGGAAGGTAGAAAGACTCCAACCAAGATACGAACTATTGAATTGCCACCCTATCTGGGATTGGTGGAACTAAGAAAGCCTAATTTGTCAGCCAACATATTCACAACCTCGTTACCTCCAGACTCGGTTTCAAATCTACCTTTCTCACCATCGATCCCTTCATTTAGCAAGTCCTCCCAAAATTCATCGTTCAGCTCTGCATCTGATTTGACATCTTGCAGCTCAAACTGTTCTTGATTGTTCTTGTCGACCAGTTCCTGTATCTCTAGAGCCAGACTACCCAAACTTGAGACCTCCTCCACATGGAAGTCATGTATATCCTCGGCTTCAATTTTAGTAGAAATATTCAGTTTTGGGTTTCCACTTGTGCCCACATCATCATTCTCAGGAGCTCTATCTATCGGTCGTCTTCGTTTCTTAGAAATGGCCTCTTCAAGCTCTTTAATCCTCTCTTTTTGCTCAACTAAATGCTGTAGGAAGCTGGGGTTCCGCATAAACCGGGCTAAGAATGTCATCATTTGCTGCTGTTTCTGTTCTGTTGCAAGTACCTTCTCTTCCATATCTTTGAGATGGTTTCTTGTGTTCTGCTGCTCCTGTCTCAGCTTCACGAGTTCTGTCAATAACAATTGCTTGTCACGTTTTAACCTGTTGATTTCCCCTTCCAACCCAAATTCTCCCACCTCAAGAAAGGAAGAGAGAGGCTGCTGCTGCAAAGGAGGATAAGAGACTTGCTTTCTCCTCTTTATGGTCTTGAGGAGGTGCCTCTGACCTCTGAGAAACCCCTCATTAGCAAATTCCCATCTATCTGGATCCACCTTCCTGAAACCCTGCATGGATATCCAATGTTATAAGAAGCAATACAACAGATGGAAACTCTGACCAATGAAATCTAAAGACATTCTGTTCTCATGAAACCTCATAATTATGCAGTCAAAAACATGAAAAGCAAACAACTCAGATTTAATACCTGAAAAGCTAATAGGAAAAGCCATGATAGCTGGTGCCAGAAGAACATGGAAACACAACAGCAAAATAGGTTACTCAAACAAAATCGTTTCTACTGGAAGAGTCCATGTCATTCTGTGTATCTTCTTTCTATATTTTCTTCTCTAACTTATGAGACATGCAACTTGTGAGTATTCTCCTACCCTGGAAATAAACAAGAAGATATTACCGAAGAGAAAAACTATAAAACTAAAAGAATACTCCTTCGCCTATGTGCTTATGCAGAGAGTGATGAGAAGATAGCTGCAGAAGCAGGTAAAGTGTTGCTGCATAACCAAAGACTACCTCTTTCTTGCCCTTGGAATCAAATCTTATGGTGTACATAATTACATTCAATATAACATGCAACCATTAGCAACAGAAGAATTAGAAGTGTGTTAAAATTAAGATTTTCAAGTTTGGGTACTTGACTCGTACCATTATGGATCCAAAGTCTACAAACGTACCATATGCTGATACATCAATACCTACCTAATTCTAAAAAAAATAAAAAAGGGTACAGTCCTTTATACTGCTGAACCATTACATCTTGTCCATGAGTGATTTATTTATGCACAAAAAAATGGATTTATTTATGCCGACAGATGAACGAGATAACATATTGAATAAACCAAGTAAGCTAAGAATTCGACAGCAGACAACTAGAAGGGTGTATAAAATGAGCCACATTGGAAATACTTACATAGGTATTCAGTTGTCGGACAAAGCTGGAGAAGTTGTTGTGCTTGAAGTATCTTGGGAGCAGAGTCATCGCGAATGCGTGAGGGTTCCAGACCACAAAGCTGTTGTTCCTCGGGCTCCATGACACAACTTGATCGGTGCTGGGGTCATCAACTATCTCGTAAGTCTTCATAAGGAAAGGCGGTGGACCAACATCGTGCAGTCCATCCAATGGCTTAGGAGGATCCATGGCGATATCGGTAGAAGAGGCGGATGCATCAGAGAACTCCTGATGTTCCTCTTTCACTGGGTTCAGATTAGGATCCATGGTTGAAGAGAATGTCAAGAAAGTTGGCAAGATTAGTGAAAACTTGGAAAGGAAGTTACAAGCTCGAAAGGGCTAATGCAACCAAGCAAAAAATAGATTTGAGAACACTTCCTAAATCAGCCAAATTTGTAGAAAAAGGATGTTTAAAAAGAAAGTTAGTGCTTTGATTTCGCAATGGCAATCTAACTACAAGATTGGAGCAAAGGAAGGTTTTTCCAGGTCATAAAGCCAATAAAACGTACAACATTGCGAACTTGGGAAGCTGTGAGTCAACAGATAGAACAGCAATAAAAGGGAAATTGGTCCGCAGCAAAGATCAAGAAAATCAGCGAGAACAAATTTCGCTGTAATGAATGGAATATAACGAAACAGTATCGGGAATGCTGAAGCTTTACGACCAAAACAACGACCAACAGTAAAAGGAGCTACAAAGACCCAATTTTTCCTTCAGAATAACGAGATGTCAGAGCATGAAAGAGCCGAGTTCATCGATGAAGAGGGGAAGAGACAACATATTGAGGAAAGAAATAGAAAAGGGCCCATCGGAACGATGACAGGGTGCACGAAAGAGAGACGAAAGCAATCACAAGTAGAAACTTCGATGCGACGAATGGGAACTAAACGAAGCAGAGCCGGGAATATCTGAAGCCTCGCAACCAAATCAAAGTAAAAGAAGTAAAAGGGAACAACAGTTCTTCAGTAGGGAGCTACAAAGATGCATCCTCCTCCTTCGGATTGACAAGATATCATAGCATGAACGAGTCGAGCTCATCGAACGAGGGCGGATCACGACTCCAAGAGAGAGAGATTGCGGCGAATCACGACTCCAAGAGAGAGAGATTGCGGCGAATCAAAGCGTCGAATTCGACGGAAGATTCCTGCAAGGAATCAAAGAAATTGCGGCATCTCGGCGGACCGTGTTGCTGGGAGAGCGCGACCGAGGATGAGCCGAGAAAAAAAAAAAAAAAAGGCCCTTTCCTCTTCTGGAGTGGAAGTTTCTAGAGCACGTGTGGTGGGTCCTAGAAGCTTCTAGCGCGAACCAGGTGGGATCGTGTCGGCTGGCAACCACCAAGCACGGGAAAGGTGAGGAAGTTTCTGGAATCGAACTTGGTGGGCAAACGTAGCAATACCAATACACTACCGTTAGGGACAGTTTCCCTTGACATTAATGAAAGGTCATTGGCACACAACTACTGACATAAAATTATATTTTATATGTCAAATATAAATTTTATTTTCACTATCAATGATAAATTTTTTTATTAATATATTAAATAATATACTAATATTTTATTATTCAAACATATCAATACATCATATTGGAATCACTAATAAAAATGTCATGTTATATTTCCTGATCTAATCAATCATAATATGTTATATTTTTATTTTATAAATTAATTCTGTATGATTTTTTTCAATTAATTTCATTCGACTATGATCACACACATCTTATTCTTTACCATCCCAAGTAAATCATAGAATTGAAAATGAGAGAAAAAAAAAACTTCACGAGTTGATTATAATACGTCGATTAAGTGGATAAGATTAAAATTAACTTATAAAGATTTGATAAATATACTATTATTAATATTAACTTAAATATTTTGATCAATGATTTAGATACATTGATATTTAATATCATAGTCGATCTATTAAAACTAATTAGCTTATTAAGTTCAGATCATAACATTGGTTTTATAAGAATCTTTGTCTGCTATTTGATGGCTTTGTTTCCTCATCGTACCAAATAATCATGACGTATAAACAGCAATTCACCTACAGAAATGTGTAGATATTATTATCAGCATTGATTAGCATAGGAGTTGCTGCATTTGAGGCCAATATCTCAGAAGTTTCTATCTTGGTTGTTCCCTGTTGTTTCTTGAAGTCATCAAACTCCTACATTTGTGTGGGATTCCTATTTCTTGCATGTGTTTGTATGCTGCATCATTCTTGTTCTGATTACTATTGCTGCATTGAGCTTCTATCTTGTATCATTCTTGTTCTAATTATTGTTGTTATGCTTAGTTCCACTCTAATGCACCAGTTTCCTTTTCTTTCTTTGTCTTTGACTAAAACATCCCACAGAAAGAAACATAGATTCTCATCTTATTGATTTTTTGATTCAGCAACATAGGAGTTAATTTGGAGATTGGGAAGAGGTCATTTTGGAAGCCTCTGTTTCTTGGCATTTTTGTTGTTTGGGAAGAGGTCATCTTATTTATTTTTCTTTGACTGTTTGTCGATTTGATTAGCTACATCGCTCAAACTGGATGAATCAACTGCACTTCTTTGTCACACAATGCTGAACATGGAATCTATCTGCATTATAATTGCAAAACCTAATCATCCTATTTTCATTTGACTTCATCTCCTTCTTCACTGCATCAGATTTGAAGCAATGGCCAATCATCTCTTCCAAAGAGTGTCTCAAATGGACATTCCATGTGAGGTTGGTGGTGAGATGATTTCCTGTCTGTATACATTTAGTGTTTCTTTGTTGATGTAATCGCAATCTAACCAGCAGTCTCCCTGAACATTTGATGGAGCTGGAGAAGAAGATTAGGAACTGAACCATTGTTTTTGTCTGTCTCCTGACAGATACCTTAGCCTTAAGATTATCCCTTGCTAAACTGAATAAAAGATTTGTGAATCACTGGCATTTATTTGTGTAATGTTGCAGTCATGGTTGCTAAATGACTGCCACTAAATCTAAACCAGGAAGAAAGAGAATTGTATGAATTGATTCATCTTCATGATTCGCCAGTCTGTTCACAGTGTCTGTGATGTGCACATCAAGCAACGCATCAAAGCTGTAAGTGTTCTCACAAATCTGGTGTCTTCACCTTGTTCATTATATCATGTTAAAGTCTGATCAGACCCTTCAGGTGTTCTGTGCTCCCTGCATTCAAGCAACAATGAAGTTTGACCACAGATTGGTGGCAGCACTGCCACTGAGTAAAATCTATTAGCTTGTCAAGCATTCACTGTTGAAACACCAAACTGGCTTTTGGAACAGGGGAATTTGTAGTTGAAGCTGCAGACTGCTACTATCAAAAATATTTTTTTTGTATTTTGTATCTTTAATATTTAAATATTTAAAAGGTCGAGTTCTTGTCCTCTTCCTGCGAAATCCACTCTCATCAATCATGAATCTCCGGTTCTATCATCTCTTTTGCAGATAGTGGGGCATGAAGAATGTGAAAGGAGGAACAAGTAAAGGAAAAGGGGAGAGGGGGGCAACAGAGCTTTGATCTTTCAACCACAAGATTTGCCTTTTTTGTTTTAGCTTCGGTCAAAGATTCTTCCCAGCCATGAGCAGTGAAAGCAAGTGGTGAACACAAACCACTGCTCTTTCCTCCATCGGCAGATGTACAGCAAACCCGGCGAAGAACAAGAAACAAAAAATATCTAGACTGCACAGGAATCACCGTCGCCTCCCTTCCCGTTCTTTACAATGGCGGTTGGATGCCACGCATGCGTGCAGCTCGCAGTTGGCTTTCGATCGTGTCGTGTTCAGGCGACGTGCTTCTTCTCGTTGACGATGTTGAGCAGGCGGGAAACGCCCTGAGTCCACATGTCGTACTCCCTCCGGCTGCGGCACTCGAACTCTATCACGCGTTGCTCCGCCGTCCGCAGCCCGAAGTAGCAGCGCTGCTCACCGCCCTCCAGTAGGTGCCGCCCCGGCCATGCTTGGATGTCCTTGCAGACGTCCACGACGACATCTGCAAAGGAGCAGTTTCAACGGCATGTGAGACCTGGAGGAAAGAGGGAGCTCAGGTAAGTGTCGTCGTGCATGGGACTCACTCTTCTTCTTCTTGGTGATGGTGCCTGCCACATGCCGGCTCTTCATCTTGATCATCACCTGCAGCGCCGGGAACAACATCAAGAACTCATCGTCTCGAAGTGGGGATTGTAACTGCTGCAAGAATCAGATTACCTGACCCATTTTGTTGATGTAAACGGAGACGATCTTCCAGTGAAGTGCGCCTGCTAGTAAAGATCAGCTCGCGAATTGGTTTCACGAAGCTCCCAACAAGAGATGAAATGGTGGAGGGCTGGGAACATCACCTTTCCGTGTGCGTTTGAGCAGCTCGGTGCCTCGAGCGAGGAGCTCCTGGCTGCAGAGGCCCAAGAAGTTCTCCTCCGGGACGACCTCGTCGCTGAAACTACTGCTGTTGCTGTCCAATTCCTTCTCTTGCTTGCTGCGGCGGCGGTGGTTGTTGTGGTTCGCCGTCCCTCCCTTCTCGACCGGTATGACGGCGGCGATGTTCCACACCTCCTTCAGCGCCCTCGCCTTCAGCGTCGCCGCCCCTCTCAACGCTGCCAATGCATGGGAAGTCTCATGGACCGACGAATAGACCGAGGAGAACAACCTGGGTCGTGAGCGATAGGATGTCGACATTGTTACCGGTGGCGGCGGCGGCGGTGAGAGTGACGATGTCCCCCGGCGTCCGGACGCTGACAGCAGAACTAACCACCGACGCCAGGTGCTCGCGCTCGGCCCCCATGCTCTCAGCAGCCTCGACGCACTGAGCGGCCACCAGGGTGGCGGCCGAGGCCACGGCCATGTCGGTCCTGGCGGCGCGGTCGTCTTTGCCGGAGCCCGAGGCGGCAGCGGTAGCCGCTGCGATGGCGGCGACCGCCGCGGCCACCCCAGCCACGGAGATCGCGGCATGGAGCTGCGCGTTCTGGGCCCGGGTCTCCTCCTTCTTCTTCTCCTTCCTATCCTTCAGCCACCTCCCAACTGTCTTGCTCGTCCCCCTGTAAGGTTGCGCCTTCGGTGCGTTACCAGCTCCACAGAACTGCATGGATTCCACCATTATTAAGCTCTTGCGATAGCCACGAATTCTAAAGCACTTCCCATGTTCCAAGAATTTGCCAGACCAATTACTTCCAACTTATTTCCAACACAGCTTAACAGGTTTCAAGAGACAGTAATGGAGGGGAATTGAGGTGATCAAGGATGCAGAGGAGGCTAACACTGTGAGAGAAAGCAGTTTGCCGCTTTAACGAGGGCAAAGAGGAGACAAGCTCTGCAGAGAGGAATGACAACTTCTTTGCTCACAAGCAAAACGAAGCCCACATCCCAACGCAGGCTCAGCTCAGAAAGCAACAGGACAAAAGAAGTGGCCTTTGCTCCCATGCGCAAATTGCACAGGACAACAGCAAGAGTAGAAACCAAACCATCGATGAACTGTAAGGTGGATCGATCAAAGCTCGAAAGGTGGCATTTTACGAGGACGGAAGATTACTGGGTGTGTGGAACTGTGAAACCAGAGCTATGTGGGGGGAGCAAAAAGCTCGCAGATGCTAAAGAAAACAGTCGTCCAAAAACGGGCCCTGGAAATGAGATGCCAGTGGTTTTATTGGAAGAAGATAAAGCCTCGTTTTCTCTGCCCTTTCTCCGTTTCTTTTTCTACCTTTCTTTTTCTCTCTCTCTACGCTGACATTATAGAGAGACGACCGCAGACAGTTCGGTCGTCACTATGACTTCGTGCAGTGTCTCCATCTGACGAAGAATCCGTCGTCTTTGTTCACAAGAAGACATTGTTTTCTTCGACACGAAGAGGAGCAAGAAAGGAAGCAACTGAAGAATTAGCGAGAAGGAGAGAGAGAGAGAGGAGAGGAATGACCTTGACGTCGTCCATGTCGGAGGGGGAGACGGGAGGGCTATCGGAGAGTGATCCGCCGCCGTTGAGAGGTCCACTGCTGTGGGAGAGCCGTCCTGATGTGAGAGGAGCCACTTCCTGCCATGGCAACAAGAACAGGGGAAGGAAACAGAGTAACAAACATCAGACTTCAGCATCAGATAAAAATTTGGTTTGTAGTGGAAGAGAGGATTGATAAGGGAGATGGCACGCGGCTCACCGACTGCGACATGATCCGCTCCATGACGAGCTGCGAGGTAGCGGAAGAGGCGAAGGAGAAGGTGTTCCCTGCGACCGCTGCCGCGACGCCGAGCTCCTCCACCTCGGCGGCGGCGTCCTCGGGGATGGCGGCCGGCTGCGGGGGCGGGGGCGGCGGCGGCGGGGCCAGGGCCTTCGAGACCTCGAGGGCGGAGGCGGCCCAGGAGCGGGAGAGGAACTCCATCGGGTCCTTGGTCGGCTCCGGCGGGCGTTGTAGCTCCGACCGCCACGGCTCGCCAGCTTCTTCCATGGCCGCGGCTTGGCAATGGTATAGTTTCCTAGAGCCAATCTTTCGGACGGGGTTTTATAGAGAGAAACCAGAGAGAGAGAGAGAGAGAAAGAGTTATACCGACAACTCTCTTTCTCCATCTTTTGGTCGTATAAATGTAATCTCCCTCACCGTCTCTCTTTTACATGTAACACTTTATAAAGTTTGGTGTGATATGCAATCACTAGAACACATTGTAACACCTCAATATATAATATGAAAACATTAAAATGCCATGTGATACAGTAAATAATTTCACATCAAGTATAATATCAGAATAAAGGTAATATTAGCTATGTATGGCGAGTAGGTCCAAATAAAATAAATTCGGAATATATTATCATAATTAAATAAAGTTAATATTATTAGAATCAACTTAATCTCCCCTCTTACTATGTATTATATATATATATATATGATTATTAGAATCAGATAGGTCTGGTTCGATCTTATATATATGTAGATGGAGCAAAATCTCATAACAGTATGATAGAGTCTAAGGAACACATCCTTCAAATTGAATTAATCTAATTTATATTATCTTGCTCTTGGTATTTGATAGATGGGGAAATGGAATCAATCTCACCGCCCCACACATAACATCATTTTGATTTGATTTGTCCTGTAGATTGATTCCCTACCTTTGGTTGCGTAGGTGAAAGCAGTGATACGTCTCTGATTGAAGAAGGGCTCACACCATTCGCATGACGAGTAGGCTGGTCAATTGAAGACAAAAAGGGAACAATTAATGTAGAGATGCTTAGCCGGAGAAGGGTATAAAGGGGCGGACAATTACATGATGGTCCAAATTCATGAGCTGTGTCTCATGAATTGCATCAAAAAGAGTGCATGCGCACACATAAACTCGACATTTTGTAGACGATGATCTCCAGATCAACTGCCTCAGAAATACATCTATTTGATATGTGGGACAGAGATAAAATGGAAATCAAGCATATTAGAAAAAGGTCTAAGTCTCAGTCAACCTTAGAATTGGTAATTAGATCTCACTAAAAAATTTAACCACCCATATAACCCTTTTGTCCTGAGCCAATTCACCAACCAAGTCCCAGTCCCCTTTGACCATTAGGTGCAAATATTGGTTGAGGGAGGACCCACACCACAGGGTCAAGAGGGACCCATGAACCATTGGGTGGTATCAGATGTGGCCCTTCAGCTGGGCCCCCAGCATCCCAATTTGTTGGCTTCATCTAAAAGTCCCCACATGCTCTGCTCCCATATCAAGTTTGGGATAAGCATTCTCTTTTTGGCAGATTAGGGATGTGGCCAATTAATGCCCTCAAAACCCTTCACTGGGCAATAAAACATGGAATGTAGAGGAGTCAAACCCCATAAACGCATTCTGAGATAAAGGGGAAAACCCTACCAGCTTTAGCTTTTCTAACCTTTTCTTTGCAATGAGTCAGTTGCAGCAGCAGAACTTTTATCATGTGGATCCTGAATCTTTCACCATGGCTTTACTCACTTATCTTTGCCTTGGCCAAGATGGATACTTCTTTCATGTAGCTGCTCCTCCGAACAGTCACTGTAGTTTCACATTGCTTTTGCTCATGTGGGGAGCTGTTCATTGAAAGCACTTCAGCAAGTCTGCAAAAAGAGAAAATGCTCAAAACATTTTCAGTATGTTTGGTGCAGCTCATGCTATCAGAGAGGACAATTATGCTTTGTCAACCATTAAATATAGGCTCCATCACAAGGTGAGATGCATATTTCCTGGAGTGGTTTGTATTGATTTGAGACTCATGAATATTTAGCTTTTGCTAGAAAGGAATATTGCATTACTTGCAAAAAGGAATATTGATCAATGAGAGAAAAGCCATGGATCACTCCCCTGGTCAAAATTAAATTTGGCATGGTTGGCTAACCAATTAGGCATTCTATTACTTTCTCCGAGACATGTCTAAAGGAGTAGGTATCAAAACTTTGCAAATTTGAGAAAATATCCTTGTTCATAAGAATGTGTATTAGAAGCTCAGAGATGGATTCAAACTGGATTTGTCTGATTCCTACCTTCAATATAGCTTGCAACCCATACATGACAGCAGGCAGCTGCCTTGCAGTAGACTATACTCCAGCTCTCCATAGTTTCATGATCATTGCAATATAACTCTAGAATAGTTCATCCACGGTTTCATGAACAGAACTTATTATTTTCATATTAACTTTTCCGTCCGTATTACATATTCTTCTCCTTAAAAGAAAGTTTTTATCATATCTAGCTCATTTTATTTCGAAGAAACTTCATTTATTATAACCAAACCATAAGAATGAGAAAAATAATAAAACTGTTCCCAGTAAAAAACAAAAGGTAAAAAAATATCTGCAGGCTTTACCTTTTTTTTTTTCCTCGTTCTATCTTCTGTCTGCTACATGGTACACTAAGAAACTTCTTCTTTGCCGTTGGCCTAGAATTTAATTTGAACTTGCAAAATACTTGGGCAGGCCAGCTGGTGAGAGTAACAAGTGACATGGTGTAAGTTTCTAGGAAAGGAGAGAATCTATTGAAATTTCGTAGAGGACAATGGATGATTACACCAAGCCTCAGCAATTCCGTATACAGTTATTTGTCAGAGAAGGGGGGAGCTTTTCTTACCTGGGGCTCGTATATGTGACTCCTCCACCATGATGTTGTTGCTCCTCTTGTGTTTCCAACCCTATTTTTTTCATACAGATATATAGTCAGATTTAATTGATGAGAGGGTTAAAAAAAATAAAAAAAACTTCATGCCGAAAAACTTACAGTATGTGTGAATGAGTGGTAAAGAATCAATTTTTTGAGACGATATCATTCACTTAATCTAATTCTCCAGTGAGATAAATATAAGCAGAATAGCTAAGTTAGCACCTAAAAAAGGAAATTTATGGTCATTTATGAACTCCTCTTGGCTACATGTAAAGTAGTGGGTGATTGGTGAAAGGAGATGGTGGAGACAGGAGTATCTTGTGATCATCATGAACCCGCAATAGGTAGGTCCTCACATCTGAAAATAAACTAGGTAAAGAGATATCACAAGCTCCACTCGCACAAACAGGCACAGGAAAGTGTCGCAGGGGAGTTACAGAGTTACCCCTTGACTGTCTTATCTGGAGGAGCTACAAAGGTTCCTGGGGATATGTTGCAGGTGGAACTCATCTTACGCAGATTTAGAAGCACCAGCTCAATTCGAGGGTTTTGCAGGGTGAACGCAACAAGGAATTAAAGGTTCCATCAAATCCTTGTCAATTTTGTAATGATGCTGACAGATATTCACTACGCAGCACAAGGGATGTTTCCAGGAGTAATGGTGGAATTAATGGCAGGAACAGCAACATACAGAGACCAGCATTTTGTTTCCCACCACCTTCTTCCTCCAGGTTGGATAAGAACCACCGGCTCACCAAAGCTTGGACTGTGACAAGACTGTGGATGGGATATAAATTCCCAGCAGATTTGAGACCAAACTCCATTTGATCTAAGTGGGCATCAAGTACTGGGTGAGTTGCTCCTCACTATCACCGGATTTGATTGGACCAATAAGGCACTTGCCCACCATGATCCCTTCTCTATGATGAGAAAGAAGATAAGTTTCGGGGTGGTTGTCTGGTGCATTAGAGAGGCAAGCATGCTTGCCTTCACCTAAAGCATGTTACTCCTTGTCACGTAAAAGGGATGTCGCAAGTGCTTAGGTTAGTATCAGGTCAATAACACAATCCACAGATGTCCGAGGAAAGCCTAACAACAACAAGCACCACTTAACCATACTTCGATCTACTTTCCAAGGCTTATCTCTTCCCCAGGCCACACCAACACTGGTCCTACCAGGAGATGAATTCTCACAAACATTTCTCCAAACACATGAGGTGTCGATTAGCCTCCCTACGGAAGTCGGAATCCTTAATCGCCAACGACCACCACAACATATGTCCACAAGAGTTTCGCTAAACGACGTAATCCCCAAACTCCTCGGAAGCGATGAACACCTCGTCCAGCACAAGCAACACATCCAAAGATTTGGATTAAACTATACCATGCAACCAATCTACATCCCACGATACTCTGATCAAAGCATAGTTTGTACCTTTGAATCACCGTGGCGTCAAAAGGAAGAAGAAACTACTATTGTCATGCCCATGCAAACCGGAAGAGCTTTCCGGGTGCCCGAGTAGATGCAGGGGGCTGGATGCCTTTTGTGATAAGGCCACAAAGGCAAACGACAACAGCATCAAATCCAAAGCTGCGAACTCCGAGTCTCGATGACCTACGAATCATCATCAGGTGTACGGCAAAGAATGAGACCGAAGAGAAACCGAACGATTCGTTGGTCGTTCAAACACAAAGCTGAATTAAAAAACCAAGAAAGAAGGATAAAATAAAAGACATCACAAAGTTGCCTTAATAAAGCGACAAAGTTTGCACCTTTTTTTCTTTCTTTCTTTATGATCCAAAGTAATAAAGTTCGAATCCGCATATATTTGTTTTTTTTTAACTATCAGAACTAATTATATATTATCTTTTGTAATTAGTTAGATATCTATATTTTAAAATATTATATTAAGATATTTATATTTATGAAAGTAAAATATTTAATTTCTTTATTTCAATTTTTTTTTAATTTTTAACCCAATAAGATTATTCTTTTATTTGAATCTGAATGTTTTATTTTCGTAAATATAAATATCTCAATATGATTTTTTAAAAGATAAGAATCGAAATATTAAATATAACTAATTATAAAAAGATAATTTATAATTAACCATCGGAAAATTTTAGGCTATAAATATTTTATTAAAATAATATCTTAAATTTTGATGACATCACATGACAATAATCAATTTTGGTAATTTTAATGTGGTAAAAAAAAATTTGATTAGTAAGTATATATATATATATATATATATGTATATATATATATTCTTGGAAACTATTTTCAAGCAATTAAGATAATTAGGAATCTATTTGAATGGGGAAGGAAAAATAATTAGACAAGACAAGAAGCCAGCGGCAGAGTAGTTGTGATGAGGCCCATTAGCAATAACAACACGCCCGTGACACAGCCAACGGCGCATGCGGCAGCGCCAATGGCGCACGGATCACGGCCGTCCGATCCTTGAGGACCACATCAAGGATCACATCAATGGCCATGTGACCCTGTTCGATGTAAACCTGCTTGTTGCAATCACGCACAGCTGGTGGCAATCATTCACACAACGCCCCCATCACCTCCGCTGCCCCTTCCATTCATCTCGCTGGCTCTACCACAGTCCACAGGCCATAAGGGGGAGCGAGAGAGAGAGAGAGAGAGAGAGAGAGGGTTTAGTAGACTCATCAGCCAATTCAATGCGCCGACGCAGATATCAATAAAGTGAAAGGGAGGAAAGGAAGTAAGAGCAGAGGAAGACCGGAAAAAGAAGAGACAGAGAGTATGATGGAGATCGGGAAGGCTGATACTAAGTGCTGTAGTGCCGATGTAGAGGTGTGGTGTAGATGCCATCACAGCATAGAAATGGATGGTCATTTAGGGCCACTAATCATAGGACCAGTACAAGAAGCACACTGTGGGAGCTACAGAAGAGAATCTCACTGCAGTGCCCTACTTGTTGGGTGTCGCACACCCTGTAGAAGTTGCAGTAAGTTGCAGTAAGTTGCAGTTCGGAGATCAAGAACAGGTGAGACGTGGTGGAAAGTACATGACAGATTTGAAGTGCCGTGACAGGAGCAATGGTCCTGGCAGCACAGGTATACGCTTCACAGGCTCTACAGGGGAGTGTTGCTCCTGCTTCACATCAATGTCTCGGGAGCTATCGTAATTGGCATGACAGACGTCCAAGAAGATGACTCTCACCTACAGGGACTGTAATCACCAGCTGGTAATGTGATCGTGAAAGCTTGGAAGATGTTGGAGGTTCAGTGGCCTTGAGCTTTAACTCTCGCTGTTCACAGGAGGAAACTGACATGGGATCCTAGACACACTATAATCTCAGAGATTTTGTTGTTCTAAATCAGAAGTCATTCGAGACTTGGGATGCTGTGGAAGATGCAAGCTTAAGCATGTTGACATTTGATGGAAGATGTTTAACATGAATCAAGTAATCCTTCTCTTTCTCGATTCCTGTCAATGTATCTATCCATAAGCCTTCTTAGCTTTGGCTTCATGAGATGCTCAGTCGACTTTGATCTTTTGTCTATAAGAAGATCTATTCATCATTTGCGTAAACATAAGAAGAATTAAGTAAGAGAACATGTTACATCCATTTAAATCAAATCAAAATTATGAAACCACCGAGGCATAGGTTTTTCGAATCTACATTTGGTTTTGAGTAAATAACAAGTAAAAGAAAATGTTTGGAAGGTTTAGTAAATAACAAGTAAAAAAAATCTGAATGATTGGCCAACATAGATTTAGACGGCTGCTAAAGAATTAATGCTATCAAAATGTTACCTATGCATCTATAATATTGAAGATTTTCAACTTGATCTCTCCGATATTAAATAATAAGTTACGCGAAGTATAATAGATTTTAGGAAATAAAAGTGGAAAAGAATATTTATAGTTAGATATCTGTAGTCATTTATAGTTCCGATGATTCGAGTAGATATCGAGATGGTTGATGACATGAACTAATCACCTATGTCGTGATGATTTCGACTACAAAGGTGATCGATGACTTGGTCTAATTATGTTGAGGTGATAGTTTTGATCATTGATGTAATATAATTATTGAAATAATGATAAATTAGATGAGATGGTGATTTTTATTGTTGTGATGGCATAACTACTACCATGGTGGTATAACTACTGACAAGGTATCTGATGGTGGAGCTTAATAGTCACTGGGATGATGACTTCGACCACCGAAGTGACATAATTACTGTGAAGATGATCGATGATGCAATGTGTATGACTCAATTACGATTTTAATAGTGTCATTTATGTCGGTGTTCATGTGTTGATGTTGGAGATATCAATTTCGCCTTTATCAAATAGTGGAAACAGTGAGATGGAGCCAACGATCTGCTAGTTAATGTGACCCTTAAACTAATTGCATGTGCGATAAGCTGATAATCTTTTTTTTGTTATTATTATTATTATATCTTTTATTTTATATTAGACGGTGTATATTTTATGATGTCGTTAGATCTATATATATTGTGATAGATACATATTTTTTATTTTATATTGGATCAGATATTATAATAATGAGATAAATTTATCTTTAAATATATATCTTAAATATTTCGGATCATATATTACTCGTAAAGGATATCGAGATAATCGAATAGACTGATGTGCTTTATACTTAGTCTCATAGTTGTTTGTAAAATGATACTATCGATATATATAGTATAGGGGTTTATCGGAGAATGAGTTCACTAAATGATATGCTTATGGAATGTTGGTTAATTTGATACCTTTATCGTTAAATAACGATTTTATACTCTCAAATATATATCTGGTCTTTAGACTTGAGATACCAATGATGTCTTATTTGAGTACTCGATTCTTTGATACATAACTTACATATTTGAAATTTTTATGTCTAATACAACCGATCATTGGGAATGATAGCCAATCCTACGAAGTTAATTGAGTGTCAATAAAGGATCATCCACTCTCAATATCATGAGAAAAATATCATATATATTCTCACTCAAGCAAATCTTTAGCTAGGGTCAATCAAATCATGATGAATATGATAAGCATTATATTCAAATTGAGAGAGAAGAAGTTCTCAGAAAGAATTCAATTAGAGTGAGACAGATGGATTCCGTATGGGATTGATAGTACCATGCTCGGCATATGATCCATGGGATATTAGATGAACGAGAGATTCTATGTACATAGTAACTTAGAGTATACATGGATTATATCCTCTTGTATCGTCCCTACTTCTTCCTAAAGTCGACTACCACCTCTCTAATTTGAGAGAATAATAAGAGGGAGCGATCCCTTCTTGATTGCTACAGTGTGATAATACATAAATACAAGAAAAGAATTTGTTACATGAGGAGGTGTGTCGTTGCCTCGCTCGTTGTATAGATAATCGATGGAGAAGAGTTGTGAGAGATTAAGATATGCAAATTAGGGATATACAATTTTTCTTAGGTGAGAACATCTCACACTCCTTAAGCGATTTTGTCACTTTGAGTTTTATTTTCATTATCTTCACACATCTTCACACGATGATTCGATAGGTTTATTTTGAAAAATCAATTTCAATTTTTATTTTTCGCATGATGCTCCTTAAGATTTCCCAACACAATCAACGGAATAAAGATCTCAATTACCAATATGCATGTTATAATCAAGCTTTCACATCACATGATTTGTCTATTAATCTAATTATGATAATTTGTCTTATGTGATTTAAGCGTAAATATATCATATTCAATATATATTTTATTGTTTAGATAGTTTATATTAACCAATAAAATTTTAATATTTTTTTCTATTTTTCAATAGTAGTATATTATTCTATAAAATTTGATGAAGTGATGATCCAAAATACAAAATAAAAAAACATTTCAATGACTCTATCGCTAAGATAATATTTTTTTATTTAGTCACTTTTTATTGATCACATATCTTTATGATTAAAAAAAAACTTTTTTCCTTATTACATGAATTAAATGTTTAATTTCCTCCGAGTAAAAGTAGAGATATTGAGAAAATATTGTGCAATGTTAATGCATGAGAAGTGGAGATAAAGTTACGCCGAAGAACAAACGATCCACTACGCATGTCGCCGGTCCAAAATCCAGCTAGAAATGTTAGGCCGCGAGCCGGCCCAAAACTCTAACACTCAGATTTAATTCCGTCTCGCGCCCTATTATAAATTTGGCATCTGCGTGTCGCGACGGCCCACTCGGAAGTACGTGGAACAACCGCCGCCTCGGCATTGGATGTCGAAATTCTCGCAGGGGCGCTTCCTAAGCCTCCTGGCTCTCAACCTCCCCTCTCCCCCAAAACCCTTCTCCCCCTCGCCGTCCCTCATCCTCCTCCTTCGCCGCCGCCTCCCCCTTTCACCGTCCCCGCCGGTCCCCCGTCGCTTCTTCAGAGCCTCCCCAACCCCGTCGACGCCGATGGCCCATCGGGTACGCCCCCAGTCCCGTCCCCCATTTTCTTCCCCCGCTCCGGCGTCCTCGATTGTCCTCTCGATCGAATTTTCTTGGTCTCGTCCTCGTTCGTGTTCCTGACCGACGTTTCGCGATCGACGCTTTTTTATTTCGCCGTCGATTGATGTTTCTTCGTTTCGTCCTAGATCGTTTTCTTGATTTGGTCGTCGATCTTGTTCTTCACCACACCCTCGACGCTTCTTGATTTCGTCGTCGATCGTGTTCTCGATGTACGCTTCTTGTTTTCGCACTTGGTCTTCCTCTGGTCGACATTTCTTGCTTTCCTATCGCAGGGAAAGCAGACGACGCAATGGAAGGAGAAGCAGCGGCCTGCAGCCGTGGGATCTCCTCCCTCCTCACCAGTTACAGCGTCTGCAGTGGCCGATGGAGTCGGAAGGTTGAGCATTGCCGACAATCCTGCTGCCCGTTCACTTCCGATGCAGCTTGGTGGTGCACCGCTGTCGAACCAGGGATCCGTGAAGAGCCAACAGAAGGGCTTGTGGAAACCTAAATCCTATGTGACTGCTACTAGTGCTGTGGCTGCTCCGGTTGAGAGCACCATCAGTTCGGTTCCAACAGAGGAGGAGACGGGCAGTAGCGCCAACAACTTGATGAAGCTGTTCAAGGGTCCCATCGGTGCACATTTTAACGTGGATAATAACACCTTCTCACACGCACAAATAAGAGCTACGTTCTATCCAAAATTTGAGAATGAGAAGTCGGATCAGGAGGTATTATCTGCTTAATGAGTTTCTTATTTCTGTTTTCGTTCATATTTCTGAGAGATTTATTGGAGTTTAAGCATAAGATACTTGGTTTATTCATCTTGCGACTCATTTTGGACTTGTTTGATTATGGATATCGTTGCCCCCTCTTAATTGCATCTCGCTAAAGTTGGAGACTTGTTGTGTATGTCTCACCATTGGTGCAAATAATCCTTTAGCCTCGGTTTGTGCAGCTACATGATCTTTTGCCACATTGGATGATTTGGTAGTTTTTTTTAAAAACCAACATTCTTCATTGGCATCTTGACTAGCATCTGTCAGATACTGGGTAAACTGTTTCGATATTCATGTTTAATTAGCAGAGATGAATTCAGGTGCAGATGTTGTATTGCTAAACTTTGTGGTTGTTTTTGTCTACAATGGACACAAATATGAACCTGGATATGTAGTTGATACTGATTTGAAGCAGGATTTAGGACAGAAATATGTTAATATTACATAAATTTTAATAACACATGAGCAATTAAGATACTAAATCATATGTTCGATTATTTTTCTTGGGTAAGAGATCTCTAAAGCAACTATGAAAGGGTAGAGAGAGGAGACATAGGAAATTTTATTGCATCCATAGAAACCTACGCGAATAGCAGCTATGTCATGTATATTGGTTAGCGGTGATTTAAAAAGGCGCTCGGGTGCTCGCCTAGGCGCTCAGTCGAGGCGAGGCGAAGCCCGAGCGCCTCGCTTCACTTTCATGCGGCGCGCTTCAAAGAGGTGCCGCCTAGGCGCTCGCCCGATCTCAGGCGCTGGGCGCTTCGGGCGAGCGCCTGGGTTAAACCAGGTGACCGAACCAGGATTTTAGGTCTGGTTCGGTCTTCGGTGGTTAGTTGGTTCAATCGAACGAACTAAAACCAATATCAACTGTCGCTGCCCAACCCTAACCCTGCTTGTTGCTGTTGTCGCTCCCGCTCCCGCTGCTCGCCGCTGTCGTTGCTCGCTACCGTTGTCGTCGCTCCCGCTGCCGCTGCTCGTCACTGCTGCCGCTGTCGTCGCTCGTTGCTCCCGCTCCCGTTGCCTCCTTACACTCTCGCTCCCGCTGCCGCTGCCTCCTTACACTCCTGCTGCCGTTGCCTCCTTACACTCCCGCTCCCGCTGCCGCTACTACTGCCGCTTCCTCTTTTCTCAGTCAGCACCCCCTTGCACTCCTCTTCCTTCTTCTCATTCTATATACTGTTAACAGTATTCTAATAATAATATTTGTATTTATTAGATTAATAATATATTATTTTGATTTTAATACTATTAATTTTCTTAATTTAATAACATATTTTTATTTAAAATTTTAAATAATTATATTTATTAATTATATTATATATTTTTATATTTTAGCGCCTCGCTTCGCTCAGGCGAGCGCCTAGCGCCTCGGGCGCTTTTGGACCTTAGCGCCTTTTGGCGCCTAGCGCTTTTTAAATCACTGTTGGTTAGTACTCTTTTATTTAAACCCACAATGGGAATTCTGTTGAGAATTGTTAATTCTTTCCAGTTTATATCTCTTGATTATGCTTAATCTTATTCCTGGCAGTCATGTTGGTTTTGCATTATTATATATATTTTTTACAATATAAGTAGTTTGTATTTGGCCTTAAGGACATTCTTAGGTGGTTTTAGAGCCTCAGCAACAGGTTTATGACCTAGGTTAGCTCTATGGCCTTTGTTCATGCATTTTTTTGCCAATATTGAACAAAGTACACATTAATAGAACCATTATGATCCAAATATACGTTGGCTATGAGAGAGTGATATGATGTACTACTTGATAGAGGAGTTGATGTCAAATTTTAGTGGCATCATCCTCATTGGTTTTCTGAAGAAAAGGTGTGGCTTAGTGCATGAGGTTTCTGGCAGTGCGCTGGTGCATTCTTTGGTGTTTTTGGTGCCTCGTCAGTCAGTATCTGGTTAGCTCTATGGCTCTTGCTCATGCATTTGTTTTTGCCAATTGAGCAAAGTAAGTCCAAATAGGACCATTTTTTATCCAACTATTGTTTGACCATGAGTCTATGATGTGATATGCCCATTTGACAAAGGAGTTGCTGTCAAGTTTAGTGACATCAGCTTCATCTCTCAGTTGGAAAAAGGGTGGCGAGAGCATGCTGTTTTCAGTGACACAAGGTCTTGACTCTTGAGAGGGCCAATGTGCTACGTTCATGACTTGAAACCTGGTGACCCAGTTTGCAAAGGGGCAACTCTTCCATGATTTAAAACCATGTGCCATTTGGAACTCATATATGATAACTATAATTTGCTTAGTTGGTAAAGTTGATAGTGTACTTCTTGAAGAATGTTCTAATTGGGTTATTGTGTTTGATGTGCAGATCAGAATAAGAATGATAGAAATGGTCTCTCATGGTCAAGCTACAGTAGAGGTATGACGTTTGATTCTCTAGGCTCCTCTGATTTTTAGTATATTTATGTTTTCTTTTTTAGTTGCCAAAATTTGAAAAGTAAAAGATATTGGAGAAGAATATTTGCTGAACAAATTTGCTAAGTCCATATATTATTATATTTGTATTTAGTTCTACCTTCTGATTTTTGCAGGTGTCTCTCAAGCACTCTGGTTCCCTTTTTATGTATGCTGGTCATCACGGTGGAGCTTATGCAAAGAACAGTTTCGGAAACATGTATGTTTGGAACAAGTTTGTTTAGTTATTATTGAAGTTTGATTTGTCTACCTCAACAGGTGATACTAAAGACTGCTTTTATATAGTTACACTGCAGTTGGTGTTTTTGTTCTAAGTCGAATGTTTCTTGAGGCGTGGGGCACTGAAGCAGGAAAAATGCAAGCACAATTTAATAATTTTCTGGAGGTACTGTTTATAATTTTGTTAATGAGCTTTTAGTTTGCATAGTTTTGGACCTTCGTTAATGAAGGTATATCAAGTATTGTACAACAAATTTTTATCAATGATTTTGCCAGAGATCTGTTAGCTGTACTCAAGGGTGCCATTTGGCATGTGTTAGTACAGGTCAGAGTGTATTATGCCAAGAAGTATCAGCATACCATGTTGGCCCTTGTTGGTGGTGCTAGTATATGACTGGTCAAATTTCTGGCATAAATCGGCTAGCACAAGGGTGTGTTGCCCAGCTAAAAATGTGTCAGCACGTGCTTGTGCTAAAAAAAAAAATCCTTGGGTATGCTGAAGTAGGAAAATTTAAGATCAGTAACATTTAACATGTTTTCCTTTGGGACACATCTGTTTGATACCTTGAATATATTATTGATAGTAAGTCGTCAGTATTTTGGACCAAGGACTGTCTTGTATTGACCACCTGTATCAGTCACTGGCCGTACTCTGTACCAATCAGTATGACAGTATTGTTGTACCAACAGACAGTATATTGGCGCGTACCATATACTCGAAGAGGAAATAGGAGAGGATAAAAAAAGAGAAGTGGTGGAGGAAGGAAGAGGAAGGAAGAAGAGGAGGCAGTGGAGGAAGAGGAGGAAGAAGGGGAGGCAGGTGGAGTTAGAGGAGGAAGGAGGAAGAGGAGGAGGAGAGGACAAGAAGCACACTCGGAATCGATGATGCACGATAGGTGGCAGGCAGTGACAAGTAGCTGCAGGCAGCTCGTGGGCGAAGAGGGCTAGCAAATTTGAGCCTTAAACTAGTGTTAGATAGTGTTCTTTTAATAAGTATGACCTGACCGTCAGAAACAAGGGGCCCTCCTTGTACTAGTTCATGCTCGGACTAGTACTAGCAAACCTTTGCTGTTCTTCCGTACCCTCAAGAGTTCCAAATTTTTATTTCTACTACAAGGTTTTGATAACCTGTAACTTGTTATCAGAAGCTGCATATAAGCTTAAATAATAAACATGGCCAACAATATGATTTTTTCAAATTATATAATAAAATGTTTGCATACATTAGGGCCCTCATATGATAGTTTTCGCTGCTCTCACCACATCATGTTGCTGTGATATCTGAGGTGGTGACATGACATTCTCATAATGGTGGCACAACATTCACATGACATATGGATGCAAATTTTTTTTCAGGTCATTGCCATGTGAATGTCACAATGCCACGTTAGTGCCAATGCATTACTGTACTTTGTCACATCAACGTTAATGATGTCTGTTCGAATATATTCAATAAAAGGGAATATTAAGTAAACTTTAGGGTGGCTTCTGTGCAAGGATGACATGAACAATATGTGACACCAATAATTATGCATTTATATTATTTAAACTTTGTTAGAGTTCATTTCAGAAAGAGGGCAAAAATGGTATTTTTAATATGCTGATGGTTATTCTCAAATGCTAGTTTGATGGAAACTAATCTTAGGGGCATATAGGATTGTCTAGAATAGATCTTGGGCATTCATAAATTCAAACTAGATATCAGAATCTTGGAGTATGTATGATATATAACCTTGATCAGGAATATACAATTTTCTTGATGCATTTGTTATTATTTCCGAACTTTTGTTGAGCTTTTAACTTTCTTGTATCTGTTTGTAACTGAAATATGTATAACTGCCTTACAGTAAAATTCTAGGATGAAAATTTGTTGGCTATGATAAACGACAAATTAGTGTTGGTCTATCGGAAACCAGTTGTAAGGAACATGTAGATGCATGTGTATGAAAAATTTAAAACATAATTCTTAACGAACAGAAAATATTATTCGTTTTCTTATAAATATAAGAAATAGAAGTATTTATACTTCAAAATCCATTGTCATTCCATAAAAATACTTCCCTCTCAATAAACCAATTTGTAACATATTGGTGGCGTATCATGGTGTCCGTGTCCCGTACCCGTATCCGTGCTTCTTAGAGTATGCCTTCTTTTCACTTTGAAGAATTTCACTCGAGGATAGAGACACTTCCGAATCAATCAGAGTAAATTAAACACTGTTTTTTATATAACAAAATTCAGAAGACAAATGTATTATATACCGTGCATGAATCATGATTTAGAATATCAGTTGCATTGTTACATGCCGACTGATTCAACCAAGCACCATCATATCATTTGGTACTGAATGGTATTCAGTTATTTTCTTTTCTTATTAATAGTTTGGTGATGCTGAGAAGCAGATGTTAGTAGACTTCCTGTTTGGGTAACTGCCAAGATGTTGAGACTGATATTAGATAGGTGTTTAAAACTTTGGTGTGTTTACATGGTTGTTTCATGATCTATTATGTGTTTTTGTACATGGGATTATGCTGATGAAGAAGATTTCAAGATCTAATATGACATTGGTTATTGTTTCGATTACGATCTCGATTAGTATCATATTCTAATAAGATTGGATCTAGCTGGTCTAGTCCATTGATTGCCTAGTGTGGTGGAGCGATGGCATGCTCCAAACTAGGCAGAGAATTTTCTTCATTGTGATTGAAGGTCAAAATTCATTGTTAGATGTGACATAACTTTAACATATATAACATATACAAATAAATCAGAGCAGTAGAAATGGCTTAACCAGTATATAAATAACTTCATTTATCATAACAAATGACATCTAAAATTGAGATCGTCGTATTTGATTTAATTATGAATTTATTTGTGTTGCTAAGGTCATCAAATTATAAATTGATCCAAATCTAGATCTAAGAAGTTTGTCTCAAAGCCCCTATTATGATTTAATCCATGGATAATCCAACGAAGAGCATTATATTACAACCTAAAAAGACAATGATAGCTTGTGGGTCCCATTCATATGCTCATTGCAACTCATTTCAAAGAAACATATGTTGGCTTTGCTGTTTAAAGGCATCATATAAGTTAGTGTAGGAGTAAATGACTTGATTTAAATGCAAGCTTTGACTTCTATTTCACATTGAAAATCACTATTATTGAGGCATAGAATTCAGTATATAGGGAAAAGGGTATGATAAAAATTGCAAATGCTTGACAATAAAATTTTGACATCCCTATTTTCTCATTTAGGAGCTTATTTGATTGTCATATTTTCATTGGCCAGACCTAATTCAGAGTGACTGAATGCCTAGTCGATTATAAGAAATTATAAATTTGTTTTGGTACTGGATGTTAAGTTTTATATAACTTATGCGCTTTTTCCAACTTCTTTTGGTGTCAACCATTAATCATTTTAAGAGAGGTGTTTTGCTTGTTTGATGATCCTTATCATAAAGAGCATAATATAGTTCTATTTATCTTATCAATCTATTGTATACCTACCCTAAAAAAGAATTTTATCCTTTTCTTGTATTTACCTCCACACATATTGTTTTATTCTTTTTATTTTCAGCATTTCTAGTTAGGTCTTTTGAGTTGTGTTGATGTAAACATCAAAAATGCATTATTGTATTTTGCAAGTGAATTGGCATATATTTTGGAACAGTCATTTACCAATTCATTTTTTTTTTCCTCAAGGAAAATCGAATCTGTATATCAATGGAATTGGTAACTGCTGTTTTAGGAGACCATGGGCAGCGACCTCTCGATGATTATGGTACAAAAATTTCCTTTGCCTTAGCTAATTAGAGCATCAGAGTTTCTTTGATTGTATTATGTGTTTTCATGGTCAATAGTTTCATAATGACATGAGTATAGCTATACTTAACAAAAAAATTGTGCATAATCCATTTACTTGACAGTTGGTTCCTTCCTAACTATGGTCTATTGTCTTTTTTCCTATATCCTCTTACTCTTTTTTACCAGAATTTTTATGTAAGTCTAAGTCTAACTAATGATTAGTTTGACCTACCCCAAATTTGGTTAGGAAAATGAAAGTAAAATATATAGTAGTAATTGTAATCTAGGATTGCCTTTTCGAGTATCAGACCTGTTTTGATACTTTATCGGACCAGTATGTACTGATGTACTGACACATAGTATGTTAGTACGTACTGGTGGTTCGACAAGGAAGAAAAAGAGGGAGAAGAGGAAGGGGCGGTGGACGAATGGAGGAGGAAGAAGGAAGAAGAGGAAAAAAGTGGAGGAAGAAGAAGAAAGAGGAGGAAAAGTGCAATGACAGCGGCGAGGCAATGACAGCGTTGAAACGGTAACGGTGAGGAAGCGTCAAAGCAGCAATGGCGAAGTGGCGGCATCTTACGCGAGAAGAGGGTTTGCATTTGCATGCCCTAATATATTTTTTTCTTTTTTTAATGCTGATGTGGGCAGAGCCCCATCAATTTTTTGCATTATTTTATTATTTTATTATTTTAACTAGATCGCCCGAATGGGGTGGTCCGTGTATTGGCCCACGCCCGGACCGTACCATTTTGGGCAGTACAGAAAACATTGGCTGTAGAAGCATGTGTCTTGCTTCATTGACTTTGTAGAGGAAGACCATGTAGTCCTTGCGAAATTTTTTTGAGAAGTTTCTTGTTTTCTAACATTTGGATGCATTAGTACTACAAAGTATTGCCATCACCCTTTTTTTATTGTGACAAGAAACGATACTTCAAATACAATACTGAGTCAAATTTAACTAATCCTCCATCGGCCATAAATTGGGTTCAATAGACTTAGGATGAACCAGATAAGGACAGAAGTAAAACTATCATAGTTCGTGTTGTAATATTGATTTGAACAGTAAACAATCTAGATAAGGACAGAAGTAAAACTATCATAGTTCTTTTGTTGTTATATTGATTTGAACAGTAAACAATCTTTAAAGATGGCTGCTGGTCTTTGGTGAGTCTCGAGGCAGCAGAGGCAATAGGAGAGGTTATTGGCAACCTGAAAAGGTTGATGTAGGTTTATAGTTTGGACTTTGAGTCAATTGACTGATTCAGTCTTGCAATAATATAGTTCTATGTTTGTTTTCAGCTCAAGAATGAGAGAATGAAGTTAGATAAGCTCATTGCATTCTAATGTAGCAATTTTGTTTGAGATTTTACATTTTTTTGCTGTTGTGTTGAGTTTCAGAACAACATTTGGCAATTTGGCATGTATCTTTTCACCAGCTATCCAGAACCTCATGTTGAAGGAACTTAAATCTTTGGAAAATATGTTGTTTGTTCCCTGATTAATTACAGAGCCTATGGTCTGCTGACATATTGAACTACGTCCTATTTGCTTCAACTTATGGAAAACTAGAAATGAAATCAGTGAACAATTTGAGGATTTTTAGAGATCAACAAGGATAAATTTTACCAAAGAAGCTAAACCAGACCGAAAGGTCATGGTTTGGGTTCAGCTTCAAGAGATTCAGGCCTAGTCTAAAGCATGGTTTGCAGTACCGGTCCGACAGGCTTCCGGTACGCGGGCCGTCTGTTGCCGGTCTGGTACTGTAGCAGTATTGTAACACTGTAGTACTGCTACAGTGCTCGTCACGCCTGAATATACCGCTCGGTACACCTGGGTGTACCGAGCGGTATACCGTACCGTACCGGTACCGAGCCCAGATCGAAACTCTGGTACGTTACGGTATTGCGAACCTTGGTCTAAAGTAAGTCTGACCACATACTGTGCTTTTAGTTTAGTTTTGTCTGAGGTCTGGACTTGTGAATTGTGCTGCAAAATTCTTCCATTGGTTTACCAAGGCAGTGATTCATTTAAATTATTTGAGATTTTTTACAAATTATTTGTCAAAGTCAAGATTCTTTCCTTGGTCAGAATTTGTATGGTTCACTTTTCTTTTCTTTCTTTATTATTTATTTTATATTGGAGGTGGAAATTTACAGTATCTGGTTTTATCAATCGAAAATGCTTAGAATAGTACTTATTATCTTAAATTTCTTATTAGTTGGTTGTTTAGATTAGGTTGATGAGAAAATTTTGTTCATGTTTTTGAGCCCTGGTACTCTGACTGTCCATGGAAATTAATGGTCATACACTGAAGTATTCCTGTCTTTCACCTTATGACATATGCTATGGTTGCAGTTTGTGTTTTCTTGCTCATACTACATACTCCGAAGTCCGAAGTCTGATATTTTTTTTGTCTCTTTATTCTCTCATTACATTTTTCTTGCTTGCTTAGGAGCTCCTCTCTGTTACTTTTTTCTTTGACTTGTTTCATGTTTGCATCTTTTTTTTTAATACTTTTTCCTTGGTTAGTTAGATAGTGATACTGATTTCAAGTTGTTGAGATTTGTTCAGCATCAGTTGTATTGTCATTCTTTCTGATGTTTTAATTATTTTAATATAGTTGCTTCATTACCGGAAATTTGCCTGGAACCCCCAAAGGCTTTTTCCTTGTATTTGTATCTTTTTGTTTCCATTTCTTTTAACTTCTTTTTTTTGTTGTTGTACCTCATGATATCATTCTTTTTATCCTTAATATTATAATTTTTCCAAGAAGTTCTAGCTTTTGTTATGACGTTCTGATGTATTGTTCACATTTTTGACAGTTGTGATCACAGCTGTAACAGATTTGGGCCATGGCAAGCCAAAATTCTACTCTACTCCTGAGTTAATTGCATTCTGCCGGAAATGGCGTCTCCCCACAAATCATGTTTGGTTGTTCTCAACAAGGTGGAGTTTTGTCATTTATTATACTACCTGATAGTGTTAAAAATAAATTTTCTGATTTGTTTATAACAAATGGACTAAGTGCAAATAGATATTCCTTCACTGATGAGTTTGCTTTTGGGAGCTGGTAAAATGAGACCGTGCATCTGACATGAATAAGGGTGGCATTGTACTTTAAATGCCAGCTACTTGATTAAATTTTCTTTTAAAATAGATATCTATATTTATTCAATCAGTGTAGATCTAGATAAATTCAAATCTAAACAAAAAGCGAAAAAACATGTTGAAGTATTGACATAATGTAGCCCAAGGATTTAAATATTAACTGCTTCTGCTGGTGCAAACTAGTATTTACTGATCCAATCAAGTATCGGTTTCAGAAAATATTGCTCAATATTGGTACAACACAATTTGTTTTTTTTTATTTAATGATATCGGATGTTATAGATTGGTATGCCACTCATTATACTAGTATCATATTGGTCTTATGATTAGCAAAACCGGTATTGTATCTGGCATTGGCTTCCCTTTGGCTGCTGAAACTGTGTTGGTTGTGCAGCCATTTTTAACCCAAAGTGGTCTTTGATGATTAATATGACAAATTGTCCAAGGGATCTTGGATGTCAAATTTTAATATTTTGTTAACAACATAGATCCTGAGGTTTATCAAATTGTGCAAGGGAAACACCTTGTTTTCCTTACAGTGATTATTTGCTTCTTTGCCAACTTATTCCGGTATTTTCTAGACCAAGTCATATGCTAAAATGGAGAGTTTGTGTGGGTTGTACAATTCCAAATGTTCTCTTTGTCTTTTTCTTGTTTAGCCTTTTAGTGGTGTGGGTTGTCGGTTTTAATACCCTTTTTGGCCATTACTGCTCTATTCTGTTCTATCTTCACATCTCTATTTCCTAGTGTTCAAAGTTGTGTAACTTCTTTTAAATCTTTGAACAATCTCTCTTTTATTCTCGTCTTTTTTCTTGTTTAGGAAATCTGTCACATCTTTTTTTGCTGCATATGATGCCTTGTGTGAAGAAGGAACTGCGACAACTGTGTGTAAGGCTCTCAATGAGGTGGCAGACATATCTGTGCCTGGTAATAATAACTAATTGCTGCAAGATTTACTTTACCTCATGTTTAATGTTCTAATTACTAGTGATGCCAAGCTGAAACTTGAAAAGCTTTCATTTCTGGTGTTGGTTAAGTTCTTAACGAGTCTTAACTCATAAGTACTCTTTGTTTCTTTGTATTCCATAAAATTTGGTCATGTGCTCCATGATATTTTTTACAGCTGGACATGTTTTTATTTTTCCTTTTGCAGGGTCAAAAGATCACATAAAGGTGCAAGGCGAGATCCTGGAAGGGTTGGTTGCCCGTGTTGTCAGCTGTGATAGCTCAAAACATATGGAGAAAGTTCTGAAAGACTTCCCTCCGCCAGCATTAGATGGAGGTGAGCTGGGTTCCAACTTCCAAAACTACGTCTTTCCCCAGCATTTTGGTCAATGTGCAATCTGTTAGTGGGATTTAGTTATGGAGTTTGTTCGTGTTTGATGCCAAGATGAATGATAAGCTTAGCGTCATATATATTTAAAGGGGTTAGTTTAAAAGTGACAGAAATAGGAATGAAGAAATCAGTCAGTGAACAGAAGACGTAAAACCAATCCGAAAAGTTAAAAGATATCAAAGTAAAGCATCCACATTTTGAATCAATACACAGAACCTCAACACCTCAGCTACATCCCCTTTCTTATACTTTTTCTTTTTAGCTGATATGCAAGCAATTTTTTTGGTGGCACACTCATGTTGGCTGGTGGCTGGCATGGGATGTGCCATTTGCATGACATGATGCATCATTGGGCTGACCTTCTTGTGTTCTGATAGATAATGAGTCAGAAAAAAGTGACAAGGAAAACAAAGGAGAGAAGAGGAAGGAAGAAGAAAAAACTGAAATGTATCATTTTCTCCACATCTTATATGGTTTCTCGTAGATGTTCATTGGCCCTGCAGTATCCAGATCTCATACACAAGGGTCATGGCTGAGTTGTCCTGTTACCACCTATATATTTTAGGTCTGATTAGACTGAACCTGTTTGATATAATTCTGTCAACTAGTTCAAGAATTGAATTTATCAGCTTGACAAGAAGGCTTGATACCATTGCATATCATTTCATTTTTTTTATTGTTTTATATGGTGATAGTGGTATGTATTGTTATTACTGGCCGGTATACTGAGCCTGATAGATTACCTAAATTGATACTGGACTAATGCTTAAAATCCTTAAGACAAATATTAAGTATTCTAATCTGTTGATACAGATCTGTTTAACTGACTAATATTTACTGGGTATGTACTAACCAAGGATAGATATTGAACCATCTTTGTCAGTTTGGCCTGTATGCAATTTATTATTGTTTTTTCTGGTGGTACTGGGTGGTATAGTTCCATATAACACCAGAAAGAAAATATAAAGTTTGTATCATGATAAAGCTACAGTAGAAATTATGCACTTCCACCTTCACTGTTGGTATTGCCCCCTTTTTCTCTTCATAATTTAGTTCTTTCCGATAATAAATACTGATGCTATTTTCTACTTCCAGCTCTTAAATCTTTCATCTTCGAAAGCAATCTTCTCTCAGAATTATCCAAAGTTCTAGGGATGTTAAAACTTGAGGATGTGTGTGGTTATTGGTAATCCAGACTCCAGAGTATGTTCCTCTGGTCTCTATCAACTATCAACTTCTAGCGAGTAATGGCAGAGCCACAGATATAATTCTGGGTCTACGTTGTCCATGCAAGTCGGGGACACCAGGATATGATACGTGCATTCTACTTGATCGTCAACCCATACCTTATATCTTTTGAGTATTACTCTACAAGTTGACTTGAGGAGACTGTTTCGCATTTATGCAATGATAAAAGTGCATGTTTGCTGGCTGAGATGATTGAATCTCATTAGTGTGTGAGTGAGAAATTTTGACATTAATAAGTTACTGTATCCTGACTGAATTGTTGCTCATCTCATGGATGTCTAATAGATATTTCTAAGAAAGCAATTCTCGGTCGAATTTACTTGATGAACTGACAATAGAATGGTGTTCTTTAAAACACAATTAATGGTTGAATCTGCTGATGATTTGATTGTGCATTGGTCGCAAAGAATATCCATGTTTATATCAAAGAAGATAATACCAAGAACTGCAATAGTAGGTCCTAGACCTGGAGCAGTCCATGTCCAGACTGGTACAGGTCCAGTCCATGCCATCATACTGATCAGTGATTTAAAAAGCGCTAGGCGCCAAAAGGCGCCAAGGTCCAAAAACGCCCGAGGCGCTAGGCGCTCGCCCAGGCGCTCGCCCGAGCGAAGCGAGGCGCTAAAATATAAAAATATATAATATAATTAATAAATATAATTATTTAAAATTTTAAATAAAAATATGCTATTAAATTAAGAAAATCTAAGATACAAAATCACAATGTCACATTAACAAAAAGTTTCAAAATTCAAAACATTAACATTTTACATCAAAGTCATTCATCATAATCAATATTATCGTCATTTTCACACAAATCATCTTCATTAAATTCGTCTTCTTCCTCTTGTTCTTCGATTCCTTCCTCTTCATCAAGATATGTTTCATTCTCTATGTCTTCAACAATAGCAGGAGCCGAGCTTGATGCTTTTGCACTCATTTTTCTCTTTGACATCTGTCTTGTATATGTTTGTAATTCTCCAGCACCTGAAGCTCTTGCCACATCTCCCCACGTCAATCTATCATCTTCAAATACAAGCTCGTCTTCAGCATCTTGCAAGTTAGCACCCATTTCTCCTATTAACCACTCATTTGAATCATCAATATCTTGCAATGAGATTGAATCAAATCTATTTTTCAAATCATGACGAGTCTTCAAAGCTTGATTATACTTTATGTAAACAAGATCGTGCAATCGTTGATGTTCTAACCGATTTCTTCTCTTCGAGTGAATCTGTCATGTCATATAATTTAAAAATATATTAATACATATATCTAAATAAATAAATTAATTAAAATAAAAATATTTAGTAATACTTACATGCTCAAAGACACTCCAGTTTCGCTCACAACCCGAAGCACTACATGTCAAACTAAGTACTTTGACAGCAAATTTCTGTAAGTTCGGGGTGGAATTTCCAAATAGACTCCACCATTCAGCTGCAAAATTTATGTTATTATTAGCAATAACATAGTAACATAATATATATGAAATTAATTATATCAAATTATTAATACCTGGAGAGGTAGTTGTCCTGGATCGAACGGCAATTGGAATTCCAAAAAGACCTTCAGCATTTTTATATAAAGATAATTCATGAATAATCTTATCTTGAACCTCAATGCTGGGAACTAATCTTGCAACACACTGATATAACCCACCCAAAACTTCTGCATCAAATCCAACAGATTTAATCTTATAAAAGAATTCAGGGTTCAAATAATATCCTGCTGCATGTAAGGGACGATGAAGTTGACAATTCCATCTTTCGTCAATGATTGTAAAAATTTTCTCATATTTTTCTTCATTTTCATTAAAAGATCTTTTAATCGTCTCCTTTGCTCTATCCATAGCCTCATAAATATATCCCATTGCAGGCTTATTTTCATTATCCACCAATCGAAGGACTCGAACAAGAGGGCCCATTACCTTTAATATATAAACTATATGATTCCAAAAGGATGGCATTAAGATGATATCAGCAGCCCTCTTGCCTTTTGCTTCTTTTGCCCATTTGCTTGTCACCCATTTCTCAGAGGTAAACATATTTCTCAGAGTATGTTTTTGACGATGCACGCTCTGTAATGTCAAGAATGAAGTAGCAAATCGGGTAACACCATGTCTCACTAATTCTTTATTCCCTGTAAATTCTTTCATCATATTCAAAGCCCCAATGTGATTATAAAGAAATCCAACAACAAAAATTGCCCTTTCTAAGGTTTTCTTGATTGCTAAGATCTTTCCAATATCTTCCAACATTAAATCAATACAATGTGCTGCACATGGAGTCCAATACAAGTGTTGTCTTTTTGATTCAAGCAATTTACCTGAGACAAAGGATAACAAAAATGATAAGACTTAAGAGTTTAACACACTTAATTGAAGATAAAATAATTAACAAAATCAAAAGATGAATATTACCAGCTAAAACATAGTTGCTTCCATTGTCGGTTATGATTTGAACGATATTTTGTTCTCCAATTTCTTCCACGAAGTTGTCAAGTAAATCATATATCTTGTCTCCAGATTTTACAAAAGATGAAGCATCTATTGACTTCACAAACATAGTCCCTAAAGAACAATTAACCATAAAATTAATTATACTCCTGCGCCTCCTATCAGTCCAAACATCTGACATAATAGAGCAACCATGTGTTGCCCATGATTCTTTATGACCCTTTAGTAAGTCATTTGTATAATTCAACTCTTTTTGCAGCAATGGAACTCGCATCTCATAATAACTTGGAGGTTTTAATCCTGCACCATATCTTCCAATAGCTTCAATCATATCCTTAAAACTGTCTAAACGAGTTGTACTAAGGGGAAGACCAGCCTGATAGAAGAAGCGAGCAATGTGCTGAATTGTTCTTCCTCTTATTTCTTTATCACAAGCATCACTTATATTTGTTTGTCTCAATTTTGAGCCTCCTGCTTGCCCTTGTTGTTTCTGGGATCCTTGAAGCATATATAGATCCATCGGTCCTTTTCTACCTTTTTTAGTACTCATAACTTCTTTTCCCTTTTTGTCGTATACTCTTTTTTCACTTGGGTTAATACTCGTAGAATAATCTTCTTCTTCATCTCTGATATGTTCAACATTGTCTTCTGGTAAATTCCCATAAGATTCATTCTTTTGTGTCTTCTTTTCATTCATATAATTCAGCAACTCTTCTTTTACCTCAGGTGGACATTTTTTGCAAGCTGCTGCATTCTTGAAATTTCCTACTAGATGTTGTTTTGCACGAAAAATACCACCTCTGGTAGTCTTATCGCAGAATATGCAAGTCACTGCATTAGGATCTTTCGGATCCTTCAAATAATTATACTTCCACGCAGGATCTTTTTTTGATACCATTGGAGACTCTATTGAGTTGCTTTCTGCACTTGCCATTTATGTTGAAACCTAACAATAATTTCAAATAAATAAAAATTAATAACATTAAAATCAAAATAATATATTATTAATCTATTAACAGAAAATTAATCATTTTAAAATTCAAATAAACTTAATATTAAGAGTATACTGAGCCTGATGAAGAAAGGAGGAAGCAGCGGCGAGCGGCAGCAGCAGCGGCGGCGGCAGTAGCGGTGAGCGGCGGCGGCAGCAGCAGCAGCGGCGAGCGGCGGCAGCAGCAGCGGCGAGCGGCGGCAGCAGCAGCGGCGAGCGGCGGCAGCAGCAGCGGCGAGCGGCGGCAGCAGCAGCGGCGAGCGGCGGCAGCAGCAGCGGCGAGCGGCGGCAGCAGCAGCGGCGAGCGGCGGCAGCAGCAGCGGCGAGCGGCGGCAGCAGCAGCGGCGAGCGACGGCAGCAGCAGCGGCGAGCGGCGGCAGCAGCGGCGAGCGGCGGCAGCAGCGGCGAGCGGCGAGCGGCGGCAGCGGCAGCGGGAAAGGGAAAGGGAGAGGAAGGCGCGAGCAGCGGGAAGGCTCGCGGGAGGGCTCACAGGAGGCGAGAGGGCTCGCGGGAGGCGCGAGCAGCGGAAGGGCTCGCAGGAGGCGCGAGGAGCGAGAGGGCTTGCGGGAGGCGCGAGCAGCGGGAAGGCTCGCGGGAGGCGCGAGCAGCGACACCGGCGAGCAGCGGCAGCGGGAGCAGCGGCAGCGAGCGACGAGATCGCGATCGGGATCGGGATCGAGAGCGGCAGCGGCAGCAGGTTAGTGTTGGGTTAGGGTTAGGGTTAGGGTTGGGGTTATATCGGTTTAGTTGGTTCGATTGAACCAACTAATAACCGAACCAGGACCGAACCAGACCTAAAATTCTGGTTCGGTCGCCTTGGTTTACCCAGGCGCTCGCCCGAAGCGCCCAGGCGAGCGCCCGAGCGCCTAGGCGAGCGCCCGAGCGCCTTTTGCAATCACTGATACTGATAAAGGATACACTGGTATGTACTGTGGTACCAGGACAGTTTTGTAATCCTTGGACGATACCTTATTCATTGCTTTTTTTTACTTTATTTTGGATATCATGTCTGTCTTGTTGATTGTATTTGTCTGTTTGTTTTGGGTGGCAGTTGGACTTGATCTAGGACCAACTTTGCGAGAAGTGTGTGCTGCAAATAGGTCAGATGAGAAGCAGGTAATTCACCTTGATGATGTTTGGACCCTCAGCCTTCTTCTTTTGTCTTTAAAGTTCTTTCATCTTGATGGATGACACTACTCCCTCCCTTTTTATTGTTTAAGGCATTCTTATTTTTGTTTGTGTGTGTACACTGTGCAGCAAGTTAAAGCACTCCTTCAAAATGCTGGCACCTCTATGTGCCCTGACTATGCTGATTGGTTTGGGATTGAGGAGTCTGGTGTCCATTCTCGTCAAGCTGATCGATCAGTCCTTTCAAAATTTTTACAAGCTCATCCTACTGACTATGCAACAACAAAGTTGCAGGTATGGTGCACCGACTTTCTTGATTATAATTCTACGCGGAGTGTTCAATTTAGTTTAGCCATGAGAGCATGACACATTCAAAACAATTTTGGTATCCTAGCTTATCATTGCTTCATAACAATGAAACTTTGCATAATTTGTATATTATGTATGTTTCTGTCTGTATGGAGAACACAATCTAATTCTTGTCTAGAAGCATAGAATTGACGTAGATAGTGCATGATGGTCCATCTCTAGGTCAGAAATTAAGATCTGATTTTTTTTATCTCTTAAAGTTCTTATACCATGGAAGAATCTGTAGGCTTTCATGTGTTTGGTCAAGATTGTAGTTCTTTAGAGAATTTGTTTTCGTATCTTTCCATTTGGTTTCACTAGAATTATCTTCACCTCTTCGTCTCTTCTCTTCTTTTCCTTTCCTTTGTAAAAATAATAGAGGATTGAAGAGACTCATTGTTATTGAAGCTTTTATGCCCTAAAAAATGATTTCTTGGACCTGGCATGGGTTTTAGAACGTGCTGGACTATACCTCCATATGGGGCGAAGTTGGTGCGAAACGTGACCGCAGTGAGAATGCCAGCCCTCTACATGGTTCTGTTTGCCTAAACCAAAAGTCACTGCTACTTATGGTAATCCAGAAACTGATTGGTGACGTATGGTCTGCTTATTACCCATTGGCTGGACTGGGAAAAACAAAAACCTGGTTGACCATACCTTTCCAACTGATATTTTAATCATTATTTCTCGATCCAGTCTGTCTATCTTAGTTTCTTTGTTTTAGGTTTCTTTGTAGGTTCCTTGACTAAGAAAGAATGAAGTATTAATTTAGATGGTTTTTAGTCAAATACCTGTTGTGAATCATTTTGAAACTTGGATTGGATTATAAATGATCAGTGTAGCTTTATGTTGATGCACACAGTTTTGATATTTAACTTACCAAGTGCCAGCTTGTTGCAAAATTTTTTATTTTACAAAGAGGACTTATGGCAACCATCTGACAAGAATTTTTGAACTTCAGATAGCATAAGTTGCACAAGTAATAGGGGGTGGAAGGAACCATGAAAGTAATAGGAAAGCATGATTGTATACTTCAAATTTTTATCCATTAAAAGATTAGAATCTTTAAGAACAGTCAACCTGCTTGTAGAGTCAACTTGTTACCATATTATTAAATATTATCATCCAAGATACAAGAGAGCATCAGTTTCACTTGTCAAGGCTTTCTCCAATTTAAGCACAAAAGGTCTTCTCAAATCCCCAAGAAGGTAAAAAAAAGGAGGAAATTAACCTAAAATTTGTATTACAAAAAGAAGATAACTAGAGTCATAATCGTAACTTAGTGTTTTATCGCCACTACAAGTTTTACTCTACTAGAGGCTGTCTAGAGATTTTTTTTATTTAATCTTGTCAGCCCCCAAAAACCCATTAAAAGAGACCTCTAGAGCTCTCCGTATATTACTCCTAGTTGCTAGACAACTTGTATAGTCTAGACTATTAGCATCAAGGTTTTCAATTTCGTCTACCGACTCGTCCTTGTCAATGGTCGGGTTGATAGTAGTCCGTTCTGATGTATTATAGGGGGAAAGAGGTATTGATGACGAAAAAGAAGACGATGAAATGGTGGCGGAGTACTGATTCGGTGTGGGGTTATTTTAGGGTTTTTAATGGGTAGAAACTAAAAAAAAGGAACTGAGTATACTGCCTGGTCTAGAGTAAACCATGTTTGGCAAGTGGACTGTCCATGGTCTTTGTTCTAGTACACGTACCCATATGTACCAAGCGGTATGTATCGGTTTGCCTGATTTATTGAAATATGGTCAGAGTGTTAGGACCAAGGTTCGCAATACCGTACCGTACCGGTATTTCGACCTGGGCTCGGTACCGATATGGTACGGTGTACCGAGCACTGTAGCACTATTACAGTGCGGACTGGTACCGGGCGGTCCGCGTACCGCTGGCCTGTCGGACCGGTATGATGCCAATTAGACTTTAAATCAGATTCTAGATATTTCCTTGAATATTACTGAAAAAATGTTGACAATTTCTTTCCCAAATTACATGGAAAATTGAAAATTTCAAACCAATTATAAAACATGGCTAGAAAGTTATATACCTCCTTTTCCCTAACTTAGAATGAGCTGATAATTGCTTCATATTACTTTCCCAGCCCTTGTATCTACCTCGTATGTGAAAACGATAGTTCAGGACCATGCCATTAGATTATATCCTTCGTCATTGTCTTTGCCTTTTTCTTATCGAGTGGTTGAGGGATAATATGGTTTCCATTTTAGTGAATAAATTGTCATGTCGATCTTCAGGATGTGGACAAGGTGTGAAATGAATCTTCAGAAGTTCTTGCACAGGATGAGATAGTGGATCTCTTGTTCAAATCGAGCTTTAATTGCATTGGAACTGGTAGCATGGGTGCCTCACTACTTGCATGTTCGGATAAATACGTGTTTGATAGTTGATTGGCCTCTTGGATGATGCTAACTGCTGTCAAAAGTGCTTGTAAAGAGAGGAGTGGACAGCAGCAGTGGGAGAAGTTGCATCAGCACGGAGGAGAGGTGGAGCCTAGAGGGAAGATTAAAGAGAGGGTGACAGGGAACCTGCATAGAAAGGGGAGAAAGAAGTGAGGGGAAAGAGGGAAGAGAAAACAGAAGGGAGAGAACAGAGGAGGATATTTACTAGACACAGAGGACATGCAGCTGATGGAAAGTTTGCTGTAAAGATCCCATGGTAACATGCAGGTATTCGCTGTGGATTTTTTTTTACTAATTGGCCTATGCTGTCGAACCAGGGAGCCACTTGTGTAGACAGCACCTAGTTGAAGGTACCTCCACCAGGGCCCATCGAGGCACTTAGGCTTCACTTAAATGCCTTTTGATATCAGCAGGATGGCCTAAAAATGGTAAATTGCTGCTGGTCCGAGGCTTCATAGTAAAGATTGAAATTTCGTTCCGTACCGGTGTATCGAGCTTTGCTCGGTACGGTGTTGAGTGGTACATGTATATATATATATATTTATATAAAAATATAAAAAAAATTAAAAAAGGAGGCGTACGTTGCCTGGATGACGTCACCTCCTCTTCTCGTCGCCTCAGATGAGGAGAAGAACGTGATCTCCTTCATCTCATCTGTGGTGTTTGGTGAAGAAGGCGGCGAAGACGTCGAAGGTCGCAGACGTCTCCGGCCTTTGGCGAAGAAGAAGCCACGAAATCGCAGACCAAGTGATGAAGGAGACCACCTCTTTTGCTGCTCTAGCCGTCGCCTGGTCGTTACCTCCTGGATCGGGTCGTCGAGGGAATTCAACGTCGGATTGGGACGCGTTGAGGTTCTCTCGATTCTCCCTCTTCTTCTCCTTCTTCTTTGAACGCTCTCTCTTTCTTCTTCCTTCTCCCTCGACGCTTCTTCTTCCCTCGCCGCAGCTAGGTTGATACTCCCCGATAGTGGCTGGGCGGTCACGATCGAAATCGACCTTTACTGCCCGAAACATTCCTGTATTGTCCGATATAGGGCTATATCAAGTGTTTCGCTTGGTAGCGAGTGGTCCACGTACCAGTTTGTTGGCGGACCAGTACGTATCGCTCGGTACGAGCGGTATCATTCGAAATTTAGAACCTTGCTTCATAGTGTGATTCCAGAGCAAGTTGTTGACTACTCCATGCCAATGTGGAGGGTTGTCGAGATTTCTAAAATTTCTTTCAAGGTCCAGAGGTGATGGTAGAATGTGTTGAAGATACCATACAATTGTTGACCCTTGAGAATGTATCTTGGAATCCTCACATTCTTACATTTTGTTCTTACCGCACATGACTTGCACTCCTTGCAGAATTAAGATTTGTCTCTGGTATGAAATAGTGGTGAATCTCCACCAGTGATTTTGCACAATTAAGATGCAATTTGTCACGGTAGTTGGTGATGTCAGAAGACATGGTAGATTGCCTTACTTTAATACCAGTTGATAGTATATGATCTATCTATCATGGCTTTCTCCATTTCAAGATCGGCCTGCCTTTGAGTGAGAAAAAACAAGAGATATGTAACTTACATGAATATTTAAGTGCGTCAATGAAAAACCTGTCTCAGAACCATTTATATATTATCCAGAGGGCTTGAGATTAAACTCTTTCCTTTTTTTGGTTATCTTATCATTCCTCCAATCATTTAAAGAGATTACTACTATTAATACATCCTCATAATCAAACAACTTGTTCTAACTATATTAAGGCTCCCAGACACAAATAGACTTAGAATTGCACTCTAGATTCCCTGAAATATCACAATAATAATAACGAAAGTACTTTCAGAAGTAACTGTAAAATAATAAAGTCCTATTACTCCTACGACTCTCTGAGGGAGCTTGATAACACTACTTTCTCACTCAATTAAGAATGACTTGAGAAGGCCACAATTGTTTCATTGATGGGTCAAAATCCTTTGAAAGTAATTTGTATGTTCTCCCTTTACTAAATTTTCTAGATTGGATTTGCATGCATGATTCTAGTGATCTTGTTGACGTTGAAAGCAACTTAGTGAATACTGATAGGCTTGTTCATTGTTCGTCTCTAGTTGCATCAGCTCTGATTGAATTAGATTCTGCCTATTTTTACTTATACAAGCATGCTAAGTAATAATCATGCAGGATCAATTTGAAGAAAATAAATTGAACCAAAAGAGGACTTTTGTCTTGCCTCAGGCATTGAGAGTGGGGTCTGGGTTGGGCCTTGTTTCTTTTTTCTTTATTTTTGGCATTTCATTGGCCATGATAGATTGTGAAGTTCCTACAGTTGGCTTTAGAAACAGTTCAATTTATGCAGTTCTGCTTATAATAGGCATTTTGTGGTGGATGGTCAGTTGTTTTAATAATTTTATTTTTTTAAAGGCCCTAGCAGCTTGTTGTCTTATACATGATTCTATATTAAATTTGCAACAGGAGATGATACGCTTAATTAGACAAAGGCATTTTCCTGCTGCTTTTAAGTGCTACTACAACTTCCACAAAGTCAACTCCTTATCAAGTGACAATATCCACTATAAGATGGTTATCCATATCCACAGTGATTCTGTTTTCCGAAGATATCAGCAAGAGATGAGGTACACATTGCTTATCTCCCAAGATTATTTAACCTTTTCTCTTCAAATGTGTACAACTTAGTTGTAAACATCCATGTATTTTGAACTATAAATGCTTCTTTAATCTTCCAGGAGAAACCGAGGATTGTGGCCATTATACAGGGGTATGAGACCTCTTTCCATAAGTTTCTTTTTCCTCTTTTTCTATGTTCAATTTCTTCATTATCTATTGAAATCTAACACTGTAGACCTAGTTTCCTGTCATGGTTCTTCTTATAAGAGCTGCTGTATTTCTTCTCTTGATGATAGGTTTCTTTGTCGATGTTAACTTGTTCAAAGTTAACAAAGAAAGAGCTACTGATTTTGCAAAAGACAGTAATTCTTTACTGAAGAATATTAATGGCAACCTCGAGGCCAGTTCATTAGTGGCAGATGGTCTTGCAGATGAGGATGCAAATCTGATGATCAAATTAAAATTTCTGACATACAAGGTATGATTTCTTTCTTTTGTGATATGAAGCACAGGAGCATTATGACACGGTTGTTACTGTTAGCAGAGACCTTTCTACAACATACAGTAGTTACAATAGGAATTTAGTATTTCTGTTTCTCTGGCTATCATGTAATCTGGAATCTGGAATTCTGGATATATTTTTATTATTAACAAAGTCTTTGCAATTCCAACCAATATCTGTTAACTTCTGGAAAAAGTTTCTCTGAGCAAGCTTGTTTTCTTTTGGGTACTATTTTTGTTTGTTATTATGTGCAGTTAAGGACGTTCTTGATCCGAAATGGTTTATCTATACTTTTCAAGGATGGTCCGTCGGCCTATAAAACTTACTATTTGAGGCAAGCATCCACTTCTTTATTCTAAACAAAATCGTGGAAATATGTAAATTATGTTTTTGTAATTACTAAGGTTCTTTTAAAATATCTTTGAATATTTAGGAGACAATGTCATTACAAATATCACATTCTAGTTGTGACATTATCATGCATTCCAGTATCATTCTTCTTTTTTTTGTTTGGTCATTTTGTCTATCTTATTTTTCTGCATTTTATCCAATAAAAAAACCAATACTTTTTAAATATTAGTTGTCTGCATCTTCATCTAGCTAAGATTAATTTCGTTGGTAAAACCCCCAAGATGGACGTCCAACATAAACTTAGTATCATTTATTTTCAGTAATGGTGCCCATACAAGTAAATGAAAAAACAATGGTCGCTGACTATTTTTGATGAAGCTACTGAAGCTTCGACACTCTACGGTAACTATATGTTGGACTTTTGTAGGAATATATAAGCAAATGACATCAGTGGATAAGTCAGCATTGTTTGGACTATCAATTTGGTAGTTACAAGACTTCATAGATTTGTAAGATATTGAAGCCAGGAACGAGTTTAGCAAATTGTTACTTGAAACGTTATCTTTTTTTTTCTTTAGTAACAGGTCATCTGAAAATCATTTAAATACAGAAAGTAGTGGAAGAAATTTACAGATTTGTATATGTTGAAGAAATTTACATGCATGGTCTGCTAAGGTGAACAAACCATGAACAAAATAACAAATCCTAAAATTTTTAATAGTTCCAAAAACCATTTTGGATTCACAGCTCTCATAATTGTTGAAGGCTTTATTTTCTGGTTACAATTCAAATGTCCTAAACGAACCAAGATAGGTACAATACTAGATGCGTTTGATAATTATGATAATCAGAGCTGTAAATTGCAAGCAATTTATTCAGTAATCTGGATAAAGTTCCGCTACATTTTTTTTCAGGAGGATTGACCTCCAGTTAGTAGGTCAAGTACATTGGTGGATGCAAATGTCGATCCAGTATCCAGTGCTGTGCATTAAACGAAAACTAAATGGTGCTGTTATCTGTATGTACTAGGTAAAACATAATTGAAAGAATAACTAAGATACCAAAAGTTAATTCTATTATCTTGAGCTTCTGTATTTGCCTGTGCTGACATTATAAGTGCTAGATGACCCAATGACTGATTTTCAGTCATTGTTCCCTGGACTTTGTATGCATCCTGAACATCCTGGACACATACTATATGTGCCGAGGATTCTGTGCTGCCACCGATGAAAAAGAATAAGATGAGATGAGAAGAAGAATAAGAGGAAGAGAGGAAGCAGGCCACTTTATTGCTGCTCTACTGCCCTGTGTCAGTCACTTGACAGACCTTAAAGCAAAGAGAGAGAGAGAGAGAGAGAGAGAGAGAGAGAGAGAGAGAGAGAGAGAGGCATCTCACCTAAAGATTTAAACCAAGGTTTTTAATTTCGTACCACATTGATTTTTCGAGATTTGCTCGATATAGTATGGTACAGGCATATTGAATGGTACATCAGGGTGTATCACTCAGTATATATATATATATATATATATATATATATATATATATATATATATATTATAATATAATATAAAAAATAAAAATCAATAGATAAAAATATAAAATAATATATATATAATAATATATATAAATATAAAAATACTCGTACGTTGCCTCCATTTTTTTCTCGTCGTGTCAGATGAGGAGGCGTATGTGGTCTTCTCCTCATCTGTGGCATTCTGTCACGGACAAAGTTCTAAACAAGATGTTTGATGTAATATTTGTGTATGTCCATGTCTTTCTGTTTATTCATGCTTTGCACAGCATGTAAAGGAACGGTCGAAAGCTTAACAATCTCATTTTAGTTGAGTTTGGTGGCCTTCTTAGGCTTGTAAATAAATGTTATGTCATGTGAACACTTGTGAGAGATATTCGGTTTGTAATGGACCATTTTGATCATTTGTTGTGCAACCGTTCAGAGCTTGTAAAGTCTGTTTGTATTTGCATTGTATATGAGGTGTTTTCGGAAATGTTTGCTTGTGGATCTCGAGTGAGGCGCTTTCTCTAACTCGTTTTCTCTTTTATAGGTCCTAAGGGACCATGTGAGGTTTCGGGGAGGCTGACCTTTGCGGACGGACATGCAAGGATACCGTACGACTTAGGCAAAACGAGCTAAGTTTGTGACAGTTCGGCGAAGATGTCGAAGGCCGCAGACCTCTCCGGCCTTCGACAAAGGTTGCAGGCGTCTTCGGCCTTCGGCAAAGAACGCGGCGAAGAAGCCGAGCCGTCGTCTCTCTGTTACCTCCTGGATCGGGAAGCGTTGAGGTTCTCTTGATTCTCCCTCTTCTTCGAGCGCCTTCTCCCTCGACGCTTCTTCTTCCCTCATCGTAGCCAGGCTGATACCGCCCGATTGCGGGCGGCGATGGTCGAAATCGATCATTATCGATATTTCGACTTTTACTGCTCGATACAGCTCCATATCGTCCGATACGGGGCTAGATCAACAGTACTGCCCAGTATTGAGCGGTTCGCCCAGTAGACCGATATGTATCGGGTGGTATCACTCGAAATTAAAATTCTTAGTTTAAACACTGGTTCATTAGCGGTTTCAGTAAGACGTCGGACCAACATGATATCAAAATTCCAAGCAGTATGTTGACCTATATCACTTGGTATCTCTGAATATAATTATTTGAATTTTGAACAATAAAATGAGTGTCATACTAAACAATACTGAGTTACTTTGTCCACTTCCAGTACTTGTTTGGACTATAAATACTGTTGGTTATGTATTTATTTGATCAGCATTTTAAACCATGATCTTATTCATGCTTCCATGCCCCATGCCCGATGCTGGAAGAGTGAAGGTCCTTCAACCCACTTAGTAAATGCTGTAAGCCTGTAACTCAATTAACCTTAGGTGTTGGTTCTTTATTTCTTTTGGTTTACTTAGTCAGTTAATGCTGTAATTCTCACGTTTGATCAATATTATTTATACATATTCTTCATGTTTTGGAGAAAGCATTTGCTTATATGTTAATCTCGCTGACAAGTTTTGTTCTTTTTTTTTTTTTTCCAAATAACATATCATTAACACATTTGGAGCATCTTCTGAATCTATGTTCACTATAAAAACAGTGTCCTTTTGTTTGATTTGATAGGCAGATGAAAATATGGGGAACATCAGCTGGCAAGCAGCGAGAGCTTAGCAAAATGTTGGACGAATGGTATTTGCATTTCCTTGATAGTCAGATTTTTGTTGCTTATATCTACCTGGATTTTATGATCTTGATATTCAAATTAGCGTTCCCCATATGTGCATTGATTGAACTGTTACCATTATCAGGGCTGTTTATATACGAAGGAAGTATGGAAACAAACAGTTGTCGACATCAACTTACCTTAGTGAGGCAGAGCCCTTCCTGGAGCAATATGCTACTCGAAGTCCACAAAACCAGGTATTGGTTGGAGCGGCAGGCAACTTGGTTAGGACTGAGAATTTATTGGCTATAATAGAGGCAGGTAGAGATGAAGAAGGTGACATTCATCATGATGTGGAAGCACCTTCAAGTCCCACTCATGCAGCCAAGGATACAGTTCTGAAAGATGAGGGTCTTATTGTATTCTTTCCAGGTATATCTTTTACATCTGGTTGTGCCAACCTCCTTTCTGTAGTAAAGCATTTCTGCAACTATTTCTGGAGGAATTTGACCATTCATATGCATTTTATTGGCAGACTATTTTAGTTCAACTGTTATCAACATAGTGGCTGAATAGTTACGAAACAAACTTAATGCATCTTGTAAAATAATTAGATAATGTTAGCTGAAGGAAAAAGAACAATTACTATGTCAGTGATATTACTTAAAGGCCTCTTTATTAAAATGCAAAATTCTTCTAAGTGGTTAGACTGGTCTAGGAAGTGATGTTCTAATTTTATGTAGAGAGTAGATTTAGGACATTACGGTTGGTTGAGATTACAAGGTAAGCGATTAAAGTCAAATGAGATATCAGACTTCTTCTGCTGCTTCTTCTCAGGCATGATGTTTCCTGTACCATACTGATAGCTTGCTTTCTTTTTGTGCCTTTTCAAGAATCTCTATCATTTCATTAATGATTCTGATAAGTTTATTCCACCTTATTATTTTTGTTTCTACCTTATCAGGTATACCAGGCTGTGCTAAGTCTGCTCTATGCAAAGAAATACTGAATGCTCCTGGTGGCCTTGGCGATAACCGCCCTGTGCACAGCTTGATGGGTGATCTTATAAAAGGTTTGTGAATATTCATAAGACTTAGATTTATGATGAATATTATGCAGTGATATATTACTGTTCATGATTTTAAATATATTTATTGAGCAGGAAAATACATGTCCTGGTTATTTCTCGGAATGGTATTGCTCTATCATGTTTTAAATAGTTGGCACACTGTTCTAATAAGATAGTTATCTAGGTTCTGGACAGCTGGTACATAAGATTGCACTGCCCATGATCTCTGTATACATGTGCACAATTTGTGATTGTTCTGTTCTGCATTTCCAAAAGCTTGATACAATGCAGTGATGCCTACTATGCCCTTCCAGCCAGTACAACAAATTTTGGTTATGGGATCAGCCAGACAAATATTTAAAATATGTAAATTTATACTTCTTGATGATTTCGTACGTGTTTGGCACATTTTAAAATTTTTTTTTCCTCAGTTGGGTACTCTTTGGCGTGGAGACTTTCGAATCATGGATTGAGAACTTAGTTGGCCCATTCAGTCAAATATTAAGATTTTAGTGGACTTATTTAACCAATGACTAAAATCTCAATCCAATGTTGGTGCAGTTACACTCATGGACTGGTACAGTATCATTATGCACCTATGTAGCACATCAAAACAGGTTGTTGACCGGTAAGAGCCTAACTGTCAGACCTATTTACTCCCTCTTGGTTTTAAATAAAAACAGTTTTTTTCTCCATAATGAATCAAAATTTGTTTTCCGGATTATAGATAAATCATATATCTAGAAAAAATGTGTAAGAAAGATTGTAAAGGGTGCTGGAATAAGTATATGCCAAGTAAAAGTCAAAATTATAAATGTCATACGAGTGGCTAGAGTACCAGAAATCTGAACTCTTTGGAACTTGTTGTGGGACATAGTCCCCAACATTAGATAGTTGTAGATTAAAATTATAGGTTCATGAAATTGATGACTGATAATGCTCCTTCGTCATCTAAAATTGTGCCACACATGAAGTAAATTAAGAAGAGCTGCATATAGGGAGTATGGTCAAGGTACTATTCACTATTGGGTTTATTGTTTTGAGCCCAAGAATGGGACTATTATGGTTATTTCCCCTGTGTGCGATGTCACACAACCAGAAATATTTCTGAGTTTTAGAAGGCAAAAAGAAAAACACACACTGCCAAGAAAGCAATATGGGGCTGACATTACTACTTTATGCACTGCACAAGCTGCCTATGAGATAGTCAACTGTAACACAACATTGAAAAGTGCAACAGTCAAGCATCATCATGTGTCAAAACAGCTTGGTTGTATCCGCATGATATTCTCCTACTTATTCCTTCGATGCCCTCAACAAAGCCTTTTTAAATGCCGCAACTTGATCATCTCATTTTGCAACGCGCTTCTTATTTTCTACTAATGAGTCAATTTTAATCCTCCCACTTTGTTCCAACTTGCCGCTGAACATTTTCAGTTGAGGAGTTGGCAGAGTTGGTTTGCTCCTTATTGAATCCCTTGGATTTGTTGGTCGATAAGTGAAGAACCTTCATGCTTGCAATCAATCCTTTTTGAGGTGTCACCCTACAAGAGATTGAATGCTGCTGGTTAGAGCTTTGCCAATACCATATCGTAGAACTTCAGTAGTCTATGGATTTCTCCCGCAAAATTCTCCCTGACAACTTTGAATCCTTCATCATCTCCTCCAAGTAGGTCTGCACTATTTCCCTTTCTTTAGGTAATGCAATAAGAGGGTATACTACCTTTAGTCAATCACCCAAAGGTGAGGAGTGGATGGTTGTTGGGTTCTAAGCACTTCGAAGGGACTTCCCATTGATGCTCCATTGTTTAGTTCAGGAGAATTTGGTTAGTTTGATCTGTTACACCCAAATTCCCATTCCTTTACTTTGATAGCTTATTCGATAGCTTTGGTCATGCCTTTGGGATCACATCCCATTTACGACAGAAACTGTGCTCTCCCCTCCTGAGCATAGTTTGGTTATTGCTCGGAAGACCCATTGATGTGGTACCATGCCCCATTCTTTGATGTTCATGGCCTTCTGTTCGACACTGGTACATCCAAGTTCTTCTTGGGTAGCCGAGTTCTGCCTTGACTTGAGGTCTCCGCAATGCCTTCCCTTTGCTAACCAATTGCAATAGCCAGATTCATGATATCATGACCTAAAGGTAAAGAATTCACAAGTTTACAAATTTCATTCAACAATGAATAATCAAAAGTTTTGAATTTAATATTCAAGTTTACCATGTTTCGGAGACAAAATTGTTTGATATTGATCCGAGATCTCAAATTAAGAACAATCAAGTTTGGAGAGTGTGAAAGCCTAAAGTTCAAAAATGGCAAATGGGCTGAGTTGGGCTTGAAGGAAAAGGTTGCCCAATCGAGGTACCAACAATATGCTTACTGCTAAGTACACTTGGGTCTAACTGTTGGGTAGAATGCCTAGTCTTAATGGTGGGCAAAACTGGTCAGTTCACATATTAATTCACTCAGTGTCTGTCCAGTAGATACCAATTTGTATTCTACTGATATGCTTGAAATTTTTGAAAATTTGTTTGGTTGAGGTATTTCAGGTATCACGTCATCTGGTTTGTATTGGCAATTGAAGTATCCAATTGTACCACTTGTTTAGCATATGTTTCTTAAATTTACAATACATTTGGAGAGAGAATTATTGTTTTTTATATCTTTGACTGGTGCTTAATAGTAACATCCAATGTGTTTGGGGAGAATATCTTCCTTTTTTCTTTCATCTGAAATTTTGATCCATCTAATTTGTTCTCCTGTTCATGGAAATAGTTATTTCTGGAATCTATTATTGGTGAATAAATTAAAGAACTAAATAACAGCATACACAATGTTTCTTTCTTATGGATAGATATTTTAAAATATTTTGTTGATTTGAGAGTTTATCTGATGACCAGGAGCATGACATTTTCAATAACAAGATTGATATGACCAAAAGGAATACATTCTCATAGATGTTCAGCAGATTAGGTATAGAAGAGGATTATAGACTTGTGATGGGCTACCTATTTATGAATGATGTTTTTGCAACTATCGGTAGATTATCTTGCTAGCAGTACTGCTTAATGGTGTGAGGGTGTGTTGACAACATTCCCGGCTAGCGTAATATAAAAACTGGCCTAGCCATATGTTTTTACGTATTCCATGGGTCAGTATAATGCATCTCAATACCTTTCTAGAATGATATATCTTGATTTGTGGTAATGGACCATGCCAATTTTTGGTACCTTGTATGCAAGTTGTGATGGCAGAGTTGCAGAAGTTGGCAATAGTACCATATGAAACCGTAAATAGGGAAAAAAAGGAGAAAACTGGTTGGTTGGCCCAGTGATTACAATAGGCGCTCGGGCGAGGCGAGGCGAGGCCCGAGTGCCTCGCTTCATTTCCAAGCGGCGCGCTTCAAAGAGGTGCCGCCTAGGCACTCGCCCGAGCCCAGGCGTCGGGTGCTTCGGGCGAGCGCCTGGGTCAGACCCGACGACCGAACTAGATTTTTAGGTCTGGTTGGTCTCCGGTGCTTTAGTTGGTTCAATTGAACCAACTAAATCACCAATATCAGGCTCCCTCTCGCGATTTCCCTGACTTCCCCAACCCTAACACTCGCAGATGTGTATTGTCTTGGGCTGGAACTCTGTATACCGGATCTCATATATGTGTATTAATCGTACATGCAGATGTATATTGTCTTGGGCTGGAACTCCGTGTACCGGATCTCATATAGTTCTGACATTATGACTTGTTTAACTAAAAAAAATTTCTTGGCTTGTGAACCAGATCTCCGACCAGTGTAAATGAAACCTTTGTTTGATCTGTGATGTACATGAGGTTTCCTTTTATGATGTGTTTGACAAACATGATCAAGCATATCGTTGCAGGAAGATATTGGCAAAAGGTTGCTGATGAGCGTAAGAAAAGACCCTATGCCATAACTCTTGCTGACAAAAATGCACCGAACGAGGAAGTGTGGAGGCAGGTACGCAAATCTCATAGTTACTGTTATATACTTCTTTATTGAAGGTTTTTCTTAGTTTGGAAGTAAACTTTAAAGGGTTTGTCCAAATTCCAGATTGAGGATATGTGCCGAAGTACAAAGGCCTCTGCTGTTCCTGTCATACCTGAATCCGAAGGTTTGCTTTGTTGGTTTTTGGCAAGTTAATCTTTTCCTATTTGTTTTTGCATTCTTGACTTTCTGCAACTTTTATGGCCCTTCTGGATGGATAGAAGTGGAGAGAAGAGAAGTAGGTTCTTATATTTGATAAGGAGAGAAATGGAGAGAGAGTAGCTTTCTCTTGTTTGGTTAAAGTCATGAAAGAGGTGTTAAAATTCTCTCAACACCCTTTTCATATCCTCCAATAGTTGGAGAGATTTGGAGAGAAGGAAGATATAAAAGTGATCCTTTCTCTTCCTTCTGTTGATCCAGACAAGGTAAGGGAAAGTGGTCTTCTCTTCTTTCTTCTCCTTGCCTATCTTCTTTTTCCTTGCCTCTTTTCTGTCTCTTTGTTATCTCATTAAATTATTATTTAAAGCATGGTTTCAAATGTTGGTTTGACTAATACGAGCCAACAGTAATAAAGGACCAATGTTGGATCATATGGCTCTATGCCAGCTGGATTCATTTTTAACATTTTTTAATGATACCAGACAGTATAGTTTGATATATTGCCCAATATACTAGTGCGTATCAGTTTGAAAATGTGTTGGAATTGGTATCAATTTGGTATTCAAAGTCAAAACCATGATCCAAATAGACCCATAATTAGTATAAGCAATGCCAACAATTTTCTGTTTACCTTTCTTTTATCCATAGCTAGTCCTAATATTAAATAAAATGTTGAAAGTTTTAAGGTTGCCTATAGATTTTGATGCTTCAAATAGTAAGCTTTAAGCTCCAATTAATGTGAATGATTATACTTATTTTTAAAGTGAAACTGTGTTCTTGTATTACATTTTTACTTTTAATGGAAACATTCTAGATCAGTAGGATTCATTTACATGTTGTTCAAGTTCCTTGATTACATCAGAGAATACCTTGCTTTTGGCTTCAATTTATTTTTGAGAATTTGGCTCAATAAGTTGAAATCTCAGGACAATTGGCCCATGTAACCTGCAAACTTGTGAAATGTGCTACATATTTCGCAAAAATTGTGAATATCTCACTTACCCATTTAAAGCTTGGAAGCTCTACAGGTAGCATTTTCCATCACCTCTATTCTGGGCTAAACTGGGTATATATATGGTTATTAGCACTAAGGTGCCAAAATACCATATTACCCTCAGGTGGACATGTCGACACAAACACATTAATTAGTTATAATGATGCTACTCAAAGAGAAAGCTATTGTTTTTGCTGCACAGCCATCCGTCTCAAAGGTTTAACTGAAAGGCATTTGCATTTATTTTGAAAGTTTGCAAGGAAATACTTGATATTTACACTTGATAGGTTATATGAATTATCAAACCCTTGGCTTTTGATGCACATGCCCCCTTTAACTTCTAGATACTTGAAATTGTGAATCTAGCATGTTGCTACTCGATTGTTATTGAATTAGATGATAAAATCCGACATTCTAATTGCCATGTTTACAAAGCCCTTGCTAGTATTTTTGTTTCCTTTCCTATCAATTGCCCATTTTTTTGAAGGAAGGATGGTTTCTTCCAAGAAAAGTTTGAGAAACAAAAGAGGTTGAGATAACAAAGAATGCTAAGGAACCATAGAGTAATAGTCTTGAGATTAGAAGGGTCTTCTAGTGGCATTAGAAGACCCCTTTAAGCAAAAGGGCCAATCGAGAATCAGTCAAGCCTTGACTCCAGCCTTGATTCAGGCCTTGATTTGAGTTTGGTTCAGTCTTAAGCCTTTTTTCATCGCACACAATCTTTACAAATAAGGAATGGAAATCTTTCTGTTACATGATCAAATGTTCCATTTCATATGGGAAATGCCATCCCTTTCTAGACACAGTCTTTTGTCATCCAATCCACTTGCTTTCCATTATGTTGAAATAGATTTGATAAATATTGACAATTCTTTAATATACTATTACAACAAACAGATCTGTTAGATAATGAAATATTGGCAATGAATCAGCAATTTGAAGGCTTTTTTTACATATTCTGGTAAACCAGCATTAATATTGTTGATGAACTAACATTAATATTACTGATGAACCTGCATATTCTTAACTGACAATTTTTGGTTTGATTGTCTGTTGCATATAAAAGACGAGATTTGACTATGGAAGGTATCAGCTAACTTAGCTGATAAAGATCTTGACAGTGTATCATAAGGTTTTGGACTTGAATCCCGCTTTCGTCACTTATCTTTACACCACAAAAAGAAAACTATGAACTGATACATAGTTATATCTAACAGGACCAATAGATTGGGGGCCGTTTTAAATAATTGGTGAAATTGGTATCCATGAATTGCAATGAATTTCACCTGTAGTTGGTATCAACCATGTACTGGTAACCCACTTCCCTTCAGTCTCCCTCCAGCATCCCCAGGTGGCTCCACCTGAGCCATGATGCACATGGTGGAGCTTTTAGAAGCCATCACATGCCTATGCATGCCTTACGAGTGGTTCAGCCTTAAGCCGCTATGTTTCTAAGTTGTTGGTCTGCATAATATTTTAAAGGTTAGTCAGCTGTACTAATGCTGGTCTATCCTACACTCCTAAGCCTGGCTGGGGCCTGAAGAAGGCAACCAACTGATTATAAAAATTGCATTATTTATCTAATCTATTTAGGCTAATTAAGAGTGGATATGGGCATTAAACTCCCTGTATCCAATCCATTTTTTATCAACAATGCTTTAAAATATCTGCAATTAGTTGTATATTTTGTTTTTTTCCACTAAATAGATTTTTTTATTAATAATGCAATGTTTTCTTTGTGAATCCTAGTGAAGTTTATAATGTGAAATTGTTTCTATATACAATGTAAACTTCTTGAGATTGTTCTGGTCAAAACTCATGGTTTGGAAAGTACATATCTTGATGATTGATATTAATTTGCAGGAACTGATTCTAATCCGTTTTCACTTGATGCTTTGGCTATCTTCATATTTCGTGTACTTCAACGAGTAAACCATCCGGTATTTGCTATGCGCTGATTTTCTGTTGTGATTTAGTAAAATGATGCTTTATTTATGATTTTTGTAATTTTTTTACTTATAATTATTTGTGCTTTACTTTTAAAGGGAAATCTGGACAAGGCATCTCCAAATGCTGGTTATGTTTTGCTGATGTTTTACCACCTCTATGATGGCAAGGCATGTAAATTTGATAGTCTTTGGTATGGTGTATTAAGATGAGGAATTTATATACTATTCACTTCATTTTGATAAATTGACATTGGGAATTTTATTCAGAACCGCAGAGAATTTGAAAGTGAACTATATGAACGTTTTGGCTCGTTGGTCAAGATGCCTTTGCTCAAACCAGATAGGTATGAACTATAAAAACTATTATAACATTGTTTTAATGAAAACATTGTGAACTAAGTTGTAACTTCATTACCCTGCAGCATTGGGATTTAGTTTATATTTCTTACTCAATTAGTCTACAGAACTTGCATGGTTTGGTGACTTTTGTCCTACATTATTTCCTTATGATGCAGAAGATATTTGTGCTGTTTTCCAGGAATCCATTACCTGATCCTGTTAAGGATATACTAAATGAAGGCATAAATCTTTACAGACTTCACACAAACAGGCATGGAAGGTAAAATACAATACGTATTAAGATATCTCTATATTAGTATTTCTGAAGAATTCATTAGTCTAATGGTGTTGATGCAGTAGTATTGCCATGTAAATTAGCCTACAGAAAATAGCCATTTCTGTTATATGATTGTCATTAGTAATATGCATATTTGCTGAAGTATATGAAAATATGAAATTAATTCAAAATTACTTAGACTATCAAATCCGGCTTAGCATCAAATCCATGAGAGATGAACAAGATTCGAGACCAGTCAGATGGTTTTGAAAGCCATCTCATTGGAATCTCATCCAGTTCCATCTTATCATGTACATGTCTTCATTTCATCATTGGACATGTCTTAGTGCATATGACAGACTCTTAAAGCACCCACTCTGACATTAGGATAAGTTTGGTGTTGCTTGTTCACTTCACTTGACTTTCCAACTTGGGAATTGCTAATTAATATGACAGGCTTTTCAGTACTGAATGGGGAAGAGAAGCGGGAACCATATTTAATGCAAAGTGGTTGGGAGGTTCGGCCTGAAATTCTTTAATCAGTTGGTGAGTCAGGTGGATTTTTATTGGACTTGACCAACAGATGGCCATTAGGAGTCCAAGTCATTTTGAGTGGAAAAGAAAATCTATCTGCAGGAAATTATGAGGAAAATTTTGGGGATACTTTTTTTTTTTCTTTTTTCTTAATAGGAGCCTCTCTGCATTCGAAAACATAGTTACCGTGAGTCTCATATGTTCAAATAGAACTAGAGAAATTTTATTGAATAAAAATATATCAACTGAATCTTAGTTTCATAGGCCAAATGACCCTTGTTTATCTTCTTCCCTTAACCTTTGTGTTAGTACACCTGATTCTTTTTTTCCCCTATTTACCCCTTCTACCTTTCTGTCCCTTTCGCCCCTTCAATTTTAAACAACTGTCTTATTTGTTGTTGTATGGAAACACTCTTGAGGTCTAGTGAGTACTGAACACTATGTTATGTATGTTATTGTGATGAATCTGATGATGACCTCTCTCTGTGACCTCTGATTAAGATTAGACATGTATTTAAAGCATGACTTTATCTTTGTTCTATATAGATTTGGATGAGACATTAACTACTAACAAACTTTCTTTATACATGAGGTTTTTAGAACTTCTTTGTTGCAAACTTTCATGTAGTTTTTGCGGATTCATTCACCTTACAAATCAAACACAAGTTTTCAATGATAAATCTTGGTCTGATACTAATACTGATTGGCGACCAAATCGATATGTATAAGCATAGTTATCAGATTCTTACTGAACCCAGTGTTGGACCAGAAAAATGAAGAATCAAACCACTAACTGGTCTAATTTACTTGTTGGATCAGTTATTGTTAAAAAATTGCAAAAAAACGGTTGACCTGACCTGTTTTTGGATAACCCATATGAATTGGCCAGATCAATAAAATCAATTCAGTTTTGTAAATATAGATAAGATTACTCAAATACCCATGACTTAAATGTTTTCATTAATTAAGAGGGTAATTGTATCAATTTTGAAATTAGGCTTAACATGAGAAAGAAAGTAATCCTCTCTTATTTAATCGCATCATTTTTTAAGATGCCCTCTCTTCCTCCGACCATCTCTCTCCCCTGCCTCAGCCCCTCCAATCATTATTCTCTCCCCACCTCTCTTCTCATATATTCTGTTCATATTGCAACACTGTTTTAGTGATATTTACTTGTTACTTGTTAGTTTTCTCTATTTTATTTGCTTTCCTGCTCTGCCCTTTTGTTGGTTTAATTTTTTTGCTTCACTTTGAAAACCTCTTATTTATTATTAGGTCTGACTTCCTACCTAAGGTTTTCTGTTTATCAATATGGAAATGTAGCAAAACATTAGTAACTGCAAGGTTCGCAATACCGTACCATACCGGTATTTCGATCTGGGCTCGGTGCCGATACGGTACGGTATACCGAGCGGTACACTCAGGTGTGATGAGTACTGTAGCACTGCTACGGTGCTACAGTATACTCGGACCGGTAACAGACGGTCCGCGTACCAACAACCGGTCGGACCAGTATGTACCGCCCATACCGGGCGGTACAGTTCGATACTACAGACCCTGAGTAACTGCTAGTTTTGAAAATGTAATAATCAGTAATTGTTGCTGTTGATGGTGCAGCCAATCACTTGTGATGTGGACAGTGTTGTTGTTCATCTTACACCTTTGAGCAATACCTAGTATTAATGTAATGCCATCCTGTTGTGTGCCCAGCCCTATTTTTGTTCTTTGAAAGAGAATAATCCATTCTTCTGAAGTTATTGCCCAATAATAATAGAATTTGGATGAAATCATCGAGTCATTTATTGACCTAAAGCTAGATTAACTGCAGATGATTGTATATATCGGAATACAAAAAATTAATCATGTCTCTAAATTTCTTTCCAGAAATTGGTTTTCCATTTTTTTTAATTTACTCTTCTATCTTAATAGCTAAATGGAAATGATTTCCTATTGCATGTTAACTAACAAAAAACATTGTCAACATAGAATGGAACCTGCCAAAGGCTCATATGCAAAAGAGTGGGCTCGTTGGGAGAAAAGGCTGCGAGAGATTTTGTTTGGAAATGCTGATCATCTTAACTCCATTCAGGTGCAAGACCATGTTAGGTTTTTATTTTGCACATTGTACAATTTCTTTTACTACAGTCAGCAAAGGTGATTCCTTTCTGTACATGGTTCCAGTTTAAATTCATGTAGTACATTATCATGGCTGTGACAGCATCTTTGTGCACCCTATATATATGCATATCATTTATCCTGACCATCTAGTATGCAATTGTTATTGAAGTTACAATTTGGAAAAACATTTGTTCAATGTAGAATCTACTTAAAAGCAATAATATCATTATCTGTATAAGTAAATGCTATTAAAGTTACAATCTACAGAAACCATTGTTTAAACTTTAATGCACCATGTACAGAAAAGAAGTCAAATAATACCAATTTCTGTTTGATGGCTGCCATTTTCCTACTTGGGAGGTAATTAATTGTTCAATGAAGGGCTGAATTTTCCACAAGGCATATAATCTTAATATCTATTATAACAACCTTTATCATGTGCATATCTCCTTAATTAGTTATTCTATCAACTATTGATCAGCAAAGGTGGATTTCATTCTTCTCTTGTTTGGTCTCCATCATGTAAGTTATTTCCATTATCAACTCATTTTGATTTGTCAAGTAGTAACATGATGAACAAGAGAAACACCAGTAGAGTTCTCATGATAACAATCATAATCAATTATTGATACTTCCTATATGTTTGTCATAGATTCTAGTAAGTTATGTCAGAGGGTCTACATGGCACTGTCAATGACTTCTTATCCTTTTCTTGATTGTCTAGAATGCAATTTATGGAATATTTTGATATTTGATCCTGTTGATTGAAGCATTTTCCTGTATGTCATCCATATTTTGTATTCCTTAATTTATCATTTTCTTGGACTTAAAAGTAAACAAGGTAAATGCATATATATATATATGTACATATATATATATATATATATGTACATATATATATATATATATGTACATATATATATATGGTTCGGTAAGTTGTTTATTTGCTCATATTCATCTGAGATATGTTGGCATCTACTTTCTAGGTTCCATTTGACTACGCTGTGAAACAAGTCCTAGAGCAGCTGAAGGATGTGGCAAAAGGCGAGTACAAGACCCCTGATACTGAGAAGAGGAAGTTTGGTAACATCGTTTTTGCTGCTGTCACACTGCCTGTCGGAGAAATTAAAAACCTCTTGGATAAGGTAATACCTGATCTATGCATTCTTGTATGCAGTATTTTGGACCTCACAATCCCTCAAATTCCATTGGTACCATTCCTGTTCTTACCTACTCGCACTGTAATGTTACAATGTTGTAACTGACATCTAGTGGTACTACAGTAACCTCAAACTTTTGTTTCTGAAACAGTTAGCGAATGAGGATCCAAAAGCCAAGAGTTTCCTTGAGGACAAAAGCTTGGTGAACAATCTGATGAAAGCGCATGTAACGCTTGCCCATAAAAGAAGTCATGGTGTCACTACTGTTGCTAGTTATGGTGTCTTTTTGAATCAGAATCTCCCTGTTGATTTTACGGCATTGCTATTCTCTGACAAGCTAGCTGCTTTAGAAGCACAACTTGGGTCGATCAATGGTGAAAAGATAAACTCCAAAAATGAGTGGCCTCATGCGACGCTTTGGACTGCACCAGGCACAGCACCGAAGGAGGCTAATACACTACCTCAATTGGTTTCTGAAGGTAAAGCAACAAGGATCGACATTGTACCACCGGTTACTGTAAGTGGTGAACTGGATTTCTATTAAGTGCTCTGACCAGGCTGCCCCCGCAACTTGGTGCAAGAATTGAACCACAAATTAATAAAAGGGAGATTTCCGGATGAGGCCTGTGGATTCTGTACAAAGCAGATAGATGTTCTATGCAAGTTGTTCGTTGCAGTTTTGTAGGGAAATAAGAAAGATGTTATAGCCACGTAGTCCAAGAGCATGTCCTCCTGGGTGTTGTGATGTTTTGCTTTTATTTATCCCATTATTTTTATGAGCTTGAATTTTTGTAACACCGAGCTTCAGTTTCGACACATAACTCATGTAAACAACTTACAAAGGCTGTGTCCATGTAATGTTGAGAATCATATCCTATGTGTCGACCACCTGCTTTCCCTGATTGTTTTGGTGTTACTGTTCATTTTCTCCCCTCTTTCATATTGATTTCTTCTCGTCCATTTATGTTCGACAAAGCCAGTCAAAAAAAAAAAAATCGTCCCTACATTACGCCTCGAGGGTACAACTCCAGCATTTAGAGAGCCAAAGTTGCTTTATCAGGAGGAACTCACATATCATGTACTCACTCCTTTATATAGGGAGAGAGAGAGGTACAAGAAAATGACACAAGGAAAAGGCCTGCAGGATGCGGGCACATGTTCGCACAAAACCAGTAGAAAGAGTAAAGCTCAATGAGCTCGGTATATGGAGGAGGGTCTTAAAGCTGAAAAAAAGGAAAGGAGAGCGAGCGAGAAGATACTTTGCTCAAAGGTTTGTTAGATCTCTCCTTTGACTACCCTTTCTCTCTCCTCGCGCATATAACCACTCCACATGTTGTGCAGATTGCAAACATAGAGATGGTTTCCAAGTAAAGAAAACTGGTGAGAATAATAAAATGAAGAATTCTATGCTTAAACGTAAAACAATGAGTTACAACAATCTCTCTCTCTCTCTCTCTCTCCATGTAATAAATATAATATGGATGGATGTACTTCGCTGGAAATTTGTCATGCTGATCCACTGAAGTTTGCACATACAACTCAATGGGCTGCTGTACCTCGCATGTGAATCTTGAATGATCTCCATCAAAAGACTTTGACAATGGACTCCAAATGCACATGTTCTTTCCAAAATTGTTAAACAACTAGTGGCATTTCGGGACTGAAGGTGCTGTCACACCCTAACAATCAATCAAGACAGTCAGTCTCTCTTAACAATCAAAAGAAGTGGAAATCAGTGAGTGCAGCTTTTTGAGTTCTTCTTGCAGCCGCTGGGACTTTCTACGATCAAAACTCATCATATAGAGTGCTTCACTTTCACAAGTCGCCTACACCTATCTATCTAATGAGAGAGAACCGGAAATTTAGGTACGCAACAGGGAACAGTAGCTCGCTGTTTTCTCAACGCAGCTGCTCTTCATCACAGAGGACGATCCCATGTTCCCAACTTGATCTTCTTAATATGTAATCTCTGTTACCGTCAGCTGTCGGCATGTGACTGACTCTCGGTGTGGCTGTAAGCACAGACTATTTTAGTATGGAAGAACCTTTAGATCTAATCCCTGTTGGTACTGCTTACCCATTGACTCTCTGTGTCTCCTCCTTTCTTTTTTATGCTAACAATTCGCACACCGAATTCAACTGCTTCACGAGCCGAATCCAATGGCGTTGAGCCACTCACTTAGTGCGATCATCATGTCTTCATTGAATCCAAGTCGTCTCTGTGATCTTAGTTAACCCCTCCCCCCTCCCAGTGAGTGGGGAATCCACAAGTGGAGCTCGAACGAGGGAAAAGGATCGGCATTCATCTCACGAGTGCACTAGTGATATCACTCGTGCACTTCCATCTCTCTCTCTCTTTCTTTTCTTCTTCCATCCACAACTTTCAGAGGGCACCTTCTCCTCCTCCTCCTCCTCGTCTTGTGCGTGCATGCAATGATGCGTGAATCACAGTAGTCCGATGCCCACTTGCAGATCATGAGATGCAATTTCCAGCCTTTCGATGCTCTCCAAACTCTCGTTAACCATAACTTGCGTAATCAAACCCTCCTTTCTCTCTCAGCCAAATCTAAGCATGCTAGGATCCTAGACCGGTGCAGTTCAGACCTCAAAACAGAGGCCATTTGAGGAGCTAAATCAAGCAATAGTGTCATCCAATTGCTTTGTGCATCCAAAGGCAGGACTAGGCCTCTCTACCTCCTCATCAAGCATTGAGCCAGCTCTACGGCGACCTCCAAGGGTAGGCATCGGCCAGCATCGAGTAGCCCAAAGTTCAAGGAAACACACTTGGATCTATCTCTCAGAAGCTAAACCCTACCTTTCTCCATGCAACAAAAAAGTGGGAATTCCTTTAAACATTCCCATTCCCTGTAGATCACATCCCTGTAACCGAAGGATGACAGTGGTCTCACTGTCTTGGAAGGGATGAAAGGACAAAATGGAACTCAAAGAGAGGAGAGACACACTACACTCACACCCCCCATTCTTCCAACACTTGTACTCATCTACACACACTAGCCTATCAATGAGATTTTTTTCTCCCAGTAGATGCGAGGATTTCATCTACAGAAGTGACAGTGAAGCAGTACAATGATCTCACTGCACCGGAAGAAATAAAGGGGTATATATATATATATATATATATATATATATGATGTTTTAATTTAGATTAGTAGTCTCTAAATTAATCATTATGATATTATAATATTTTTTTAATATAAGATAAATCATCCTAAAACTCTAGTGTTAGATGGGGCTCCCAAGCAGCAAAATGATATTGCACCGCGCATCGCTCGCTTGCATAGTTAAAAATCGGTGTTAGATAGTTTTCGAATTATTTTTGTGTGTTATGTCAACTACGATAAATAGTACGAAACGTTATGGTTCCTTATATAGTGTGGGATGGTGCTACACCGCGCTTCTGTCGTTGTTGACTATTTACTTATATGATCAAAAATTATTATTTTTGGATAGTTTAGATCACTTTTATATGTTACGAAGCGTCAATCATCTCAGTACCTTGAAACCTCGGTTGACATAAGGCTAGATGTGACTCCCAAATAAAACATAATTCTATCTTAAGATTTTTTATACTGATCAAAATCATTATCATATATGCTAATTAATATTTTCAAAATATCTATTGAGGTTTTCAAACCTTAATTTTTGATAGACGAATTCCATATCTCATCATTAAATTAAAATATTAGGTTAAAAAAATATTAAATTCTAAAATCTCAAGTATTTTATTTTTGTTTACTTTGTGATTTAAATTCATTAATATTAATAATAATTATAAGTGGTTAATCTGGTTCTGTAAAATGGATTTTCACGATAGTGGCATATAATTTCTTAGTATAATATAAATCAATAAAATGATATTTTTCAGGATATTTAAGTAAAAGAAATTTATTTCTTCCCTATTTATTCATCAGCTTTGCTCCGATTTTGGGTAACCAAAAAAAAAGCCTCAAAGAGGAGAGGGAGAGAGAGAGAGCGCTCAACGCTTGCGCTTTATTCTCTTCGCTACAAATTGGATACTTTGCTGTGCCCCGAGGACGAGGTTGAGGAGAAAGAAAGGGCGGTGTCTGTGAATGTGAGCGCTCCATTGCTTCCCCCATTCTCCCATTCTCTTTTTTTTCTTCCGTTCAGTGCCCATATCGGAGTTTCTGTATCCAAAATCTGATCTTTACCACCCCGCATTGCGTTAGACTTGTAGCCCGAAGCTTTAAATCGAAGTCCCATTTGCGAAAGGAGAGGTTTTTCGTTCCTTTTCCGCTTTGGACTGGAGAGGATCCTCAGGCTCCTGCTCAGTTCTCGTTGTTTTCCGCGATAGACCCTCGGGTGATGTACCTTTGTCGAGGGTGATAGCCGGCTTTCTCTTTTCCTGCGGCTTCCTAGTTCCCTGATCCATCTCCGTGGGAAAATCTTTCGAATCGGTCTTTTGTCATGTAGCACGCAGAAAAAGGGCGGCTTTTGCTGTTCTTCTCCATTGGGATCCAAACAAGGCCCAGATTTCTGAAGGCTTCTAGGTGGGGAGGGGAACCACCTCGCGGCGGCTGCATGAAGGAGTGCTGAAACAATGAGAGATGAGAACTCGAAGAAAAGCAAGGTTTTCCTGCCGAAATATTTGATTTTTATCGTTGTGCCTCTGTTTGGTCTGAAAGATTGCTGATTTGGTCCGGTTTTTCCCTCTCATTTTGTTGGAGAAGCTATCATGGTCCAAGACGCTTGTTAGGAAATGGTTCAACATCAAGAGCAAGCCTCAGGATTTCCATGCGGATGATGATTTAGCTGGAGAAGGTAGCTCTAATTGCTTCTATTCCTATGGCAGTTGTTCTCATGCTTACAGCTTCGAGTTGTTTTGTGTTGAGTTATCATGTAGTGTCTTGGGTTCGAAATTTCTACTACATGAATTTGGATAGGGGATATTATATTTCTTCTTGATTGCTTTGCCATATGCCCTGCTTGTTAGTAGGCTTTCGCCTACATCTGCAACTGAAATATCATCCTGTTGATGTGTTGTGCAGTACTAAATCTGTTCCTTTGGCTATGCATAAACTCGTAAAAGTCATTAGAATATAAGTACACCAGCCAGTAGCCACACCCTTTTTCTTGGTCTCTTCCTTTTCTTTATTCGTTATTCTCTGTGTTCATCAGGAGGTGATGGGGAATGGAGGACCAGCTTCACAGAAAGGGAGACATGCACAGTAAAGAAAAGCAGAACAGGTATAAAGTATCGGGCTTTCTCTGGTTAATAACTTTGGACCACAACTACATAGCTAGTTTCTTTTGTTTTGCCTGTTCCGGCTTTCACAATTTCTTTCTTGGTAATTTTCCTTCATGGTCCTCAGAGCGATTGTACAAGAAGAATTACGATCGAGTTTGGCAAGGAAAATTAGATGTTGACGCAGCTCAAAGTACAGATGTTCAGGACTACAAGTAATCTTCCTCTTTTTTTTGGCTCCTTTCAATCTTTTTATCGTTGAGTGGCCTCCAATTTGATATGTGATCCAAAAATGTTCTACTCTTTGGTTTCTAGAATTTTTCTCTCGACATGGAATGTAGGTGGGAAGTCTCCACCGAGAAATTTGAATCTTGAGGAGTGGATCCATGCTTCACCTCCCGCAGACATATATGTTTTGGGGTTAATTTTTCTGCTTTCCTCCTGTAAATTTTAAGATATTTGAAAGAAAATAGAAACACGCTATAGCAGTATAAAATTAGTGACACTGAAGTAGTTTATGTCAACTATATTCCTTTTTTCCTTTCAGATTTCAAGAGATCGTTCCTCTCAATGCTGGAAACGTCCTCGGCGCAGAAGACAACGTTCCAGCAAAGAAATGGCTGGCGCTTATTAGAAAAACACTGAGTACTCTTCCTGGCACATACAGTTGCGGCAGCTATAGTATATCATCCCCTGTTCCTGATCCACTTGTGGAACTAGATGCTGATTTTGAGGGGTCCTCAACAGGGAAGAAAAATTCATCATTCTTCCACCGGCGTTCATTCCATTCCATGAGCCGTAGTATGAGTATTGATGGTGATATCATGGTAATGCAACCGAGGTTGGAACGCCGGTTTAGTGTTTGTGATCCGGTGAGCATTGTGAGCAGACCAAGTAACTTTGATCCCAGTTTTAGATGTGGAGGCTTATTCGATGACAAGAAATTTGGGGGAGAATCACCTTCTACAGGTTTTTTCTCACCGTTGTCGTGTGCTTATGGTGATCCAGCATACGTGGAGGAACGGGATATTTCGTCATATCACTCTAGGTACTTCCTATCAACGATTTCATCAATTTGATTTGGTTCCGTTCTTACTGATAAGTTTTATATCTTTTAGAAATTCTGAATAATGCTATGTTACAGTTCTAGATATTGCTTGGTCGCAAGTAAACAGATGGTTGGCATATTTCTCACAGTTTGGGTACGAAGTGAAATCAGAGGTGACGTGAAGAACTTGAAGGTTTCTTGTGTTGGCAGGGGATTAATGGGTTATCTTGGAAATAAGGTAATCCAGGTCATGGACTGATGTTCTACTTCACTTAGTATCTCATGCCTTAAAGGACATGAATGCTGCAAAATCATCTCTTCTTGACTCCTGATTGATTTAATTTCTGAAGTCATGCAAAAACCATCCCTCTTCACCCCCACCCCTCCCTCAAATCCTTTTACTTTTGCATTTGTATTTGTTGCAACTTCTACAGTTCCTTTTGTGTGTGCTTGTCCTGAATAAAAAGAACTCTTCTTTTCTTTCCAGGGTTCAATATCAATCAGCATGTCTTTGCACCAAACTAGCTTCTGCTTCATCTGTAGTCATTTGACATCAGGACAGAAAGAGGGGGATGAACTACGGAGGAACTCAGATGTTATGGAAATTTTAAGAAAAACTAGATTCCCTCCGGTGCATAGAATATGTGATGAGAAGTCTCCCGAAACAATTCTCGATCACGAGTAAGCCTGTTATATTGCTATTCAATTCACTCATGTTTCTCTCAGACCACAAAGGGCCAGCACTCATGAGAAGCATGCTCTGATTCCTTTTCTTATGTCAGTCGTATCATATGGCTTGGAGATTTGAACTACCGCATTGCTCTTTCCTATCAGTCAGCAAAGGCTCTAGTTGAGATGCACAACTGGAGAGCACTGTTGGAAAAAGATCAGGTGGTTCACCATTCTTTTCGACTACATGTTTCTTAGTGTTGCTTTTTGGTTAGCATATTGTAAGATTATTCTGAAGTATGGAAATCTCTCAAGGTATTGAATCTATTTCCTTTTAGATTCTCTCTTAGGAGTGCATAAAGGTCTCGTGTGGCCCAGGAAAAGCCATTATTCTTCAATTCCTCTTTATGCATTCATAAACTGGTTGTATAAGTATCTAATCCCTTTTTGTCAGAACAGCTTCGGATAGAGCAAAGATGTGGACGTGTTTTTGAAGGGTGGAAAGAAGGAAGAATATTTTTTCCTCCAACTTATAAATATTCAAACAACTCAGACAGATATGCAGGGGATGACATACACCGAAAAGAGAAGCGGCGGACACCTGCATGGTAGAATCTTAAATAACCTCTTTGGCAAAAGCTTCTCATTATGTGTTCTTAGTTTCTAAAAGTTGCATCTTTGTCTTTTTTTATTATATCCTCAATCTTCTGAAGCTAATAAGGGCCCTTTTTTGTTCTGTTGAAGGTGTGACCGAATACTATGGTATGGTAGAGGTCTTACTCAATTGACTTACTTGCATGGAGAGTCTAGATTCTCCGATCATAGACCCGTATACAGCATTTTCAATGCAGAGGTTGAAATTATCAATCGCAACCGGTTTAGGAACATGGGCTGTTCTAGCTCTCGGGTAGAGGTGGAAGAACTCTTGCCTTACTCACATGGTTTCACAGAACCCGGTTTCTACTGTTGAGGCTGAAAATAACTGAATAAAAATAAAGGTCATAAATTTTGTCTTTTATTGAAGAGTCAGCCAGGCATGCCATCATTACAACTCCTTTTGGCCTTTTCTACGTGACATCGTGCATTGTTGATCACTTCCTGTCATTATTGATTTCTTTTCTCATCACTGCAGGTTGTTCTGCACTTATTCGGCCCAATAATTAGCTTCATAATCTTTCTGTACTCGGCATCTACCAAGGACAGCAGGTGCTTATTCCTCATTTAAACTAATTCAATAGTTCAAGTAACTGCCTTCTTTTATATCTATAAAATTTGTCTGTGAACAGTTCAACATCTTTCCATTCATAATATTTTTTATCAGATTTCTTACCCAAAGTAAATTTCAACTATGGCATGTTTGTATTTGAATTCTATAGACCTGCAATTTCAGCTAAATTTATCTTGTCACCTATGGTTTCCAGCAACCACCAGGGAACAGACACTTAGAGATTAACCCAAAGGTAATTGCTTTTCCTTTCCATTTGAACTCATCTCTGAAACTACTTTTGGATTTACAGCTTGCATTTTCTGCTTGTCTGACTGCCAGGAGAAACTATTTGGTTGCTGAACATCCAGTCAAAAGTCTTGTTCAAGGACCCCATTCCAAAATCATTTGGCTACTACTAACAACACAAATTAACCAGCTAATTCTTTTCTTTCATTCAAACAAGCAGTCGGACAGTTCATTAGGTTGATCAAGGAAGCTGCCCAGAGAACCTGGATCACTGTGGTACTGTTAAATAGGTGTCATCAGATCTCAAGTTTTGATCCATATTTGTTCTGACTGAGTGTAAGGAATTTTTGGTAGAGAGGATTAAGGCAACAAACAACTGTGTGTACAGTTCTTTCTGTTATACATGTTGGGAAAAGGGAAGGTGGAGATCTGAGTTCACTCATTGCCACAGTGATAAAGGAATGTGGCTATTATATGTTTAAAGGTCATGACAGATGGTGTTTTCACTGAAAAAGATGTGCCATTGATGATATATAGATGTTACTTTTTCTTTTTTTTTTGCTTCTTTTTTTACTGGGAAATTGTTCTAAAAGCATGAACATGACAGATCTGGTTGGCAGAACTGGAGACATGAACTTTATGAGGACCCAAGAAATTGTCAGAGTACAAGTGTGTGTATATATATATATATATATATATAAATATATTGGGTATACCTTTTTGGTTGTTGAAAGATCAAGTGGGGGTATTCATTACAAATTCATGGATCACAGTATAAAACTGCTGCTTGGGCTTCTCTTTTGGATGAACAGTGAGTTACATCTCATGGATATCATTTAAACTATTTGAGATGAGTTGACATATGCAATCTTTCACTCTTTTTATCATGCAAATCAGATGTTGAAGTTAATTTATTGATAGAAAAATCAGGGCAACCAATCCTATTGATGGAAACTTATTAGATTTGGGTTAAGAACTAAACCTAGTGAAAGTGTTTTCATCATCCTAATGTCAAATGAGTTGGGGCATTTGCTGAGCCCATAATGTAGAATTAGATTCAGATATCCAAAATTTGTGAGATTATGAACTTGTATGCGACTTGATACAAACATGCATACAAATTCATCAAAATATATCTTAATCCACCTTGAACATGAACTGCTATAAGTGCATCAGAGTTCTTCAGCAAGAAAGAACTCGGCTTACAACACCTGCATCTGAGCTTTGATGCCGACGAGTTGTTCTTGGCATGGTTTACGTTGGCACAGAGATCTGAGACTGCTCAGGTCACACCAATCTCCTCTTTCAACGCAGACCTGTCAATGTTGTCAGAAGTACTTGAAGCACTGCCTTGACAAATTGCATAGAAAATGATCTGACGAGACATCCAGCCACAAGTAAACATGAACTCAGCTTTTATCTCTGCGACCATGAAAACTGTCACTCCATGTACAAAGTTTCTGAGGGAAGCTGTGAGACTTGTTTTGATTAGAAGAAGACTGCTCGACTGAACAAAGAAAGAGAGAGAGATGGGAGAGATTTCTGCACTATCTTCCTTTGTGATGTTCTCTCTCTCTCTCTCTCTCTGAGCTTTTGGACAGTCCATCAAGCGAACTGTGTTGATCTTTTGCAACCAACACGTATTTTTGATGTCTCATTGCAGAAGGATCTCAAATATACTAAAAAAGAACCATCAGACCACGGTAGACATGCTGAAGAAGAAGAAGAAGAAGAATGCGTATCCACGTCTCTGCCAAACCTCGGACGTCGGCACGAGCGGCGAGACACGCGTGGGAGGGAAGCGGGAAACGACGCGACGGGGCACGTACGTCAGCGTTCGTACGTGCCTGCTCGTCAATCAAGCCCGACGCGCTTACGCCTTCCGAGGCTCGTCGCAAAGAAGTCTACGTGATGTGTGCATGGCTCTGTCTTGGCACGTACGTCATGAGGTGACTCTTTCCTTGGCTCACTCGCTGGTCGTATAAGAGGCTTGTGTCAGAGAGAGAGAGAGAGAGAGAGAGAGAGAGAGAGAGAGGAATGAGGTGATGGAAGTGGCTGAGATGGAGATCACTGTTTCGGGTCTTTGTGCACGTTACTGTGCTATTAATGTTGAGAGAAAGATAGGTAACATCTGCAGTTATAACATAAGAGAGGTATAGAGAAGGATTACCATATGATAGATACAATACTGATCATTTTACAGAATACTAATCAGATAAAGCTCACATTTTTTGTTGCACGGCTCAGTGGAGTTCTTCTGTAAGATGATTGAAACGACACCAAACATTTTACTTGAAAGATGATCCATCAACATGAAATGCCTCGACAGAATCTGCTACGTATCACACGCATCATTTATTGGATATGATCAAGTTAGATGGGTGATGAACTGAACTGGTGCTTGCAGGAGCATCATGTGGCGTGCGTATCAAGTTGTCAGGTGTGTGTGTCGGGCTCTCTTTTGTGTGCTTGAGTTGATGGTGCCATTTGAACAGTGCTTCTCATGGGACTGTGTGTTTTGGGCACGAAGCAATAGAGAGAGAGAGAGAGAGAGAGAGAGAGGTGATGTCACACGAGTTGGAGTGTGTGTCATGGTGTGTTCCCCCCGGCAGTTCCCAAGGAGGTATTGGGGTCACGCACCGATGCATGCTCGAAAGGAAGATGAGATACATCGCCGAAAGGGAAAGCCGAAAGATAAAGGGTCATGCCATATGTCGTCACCCTCGCGTGACACTTTTTATGGGGCTCGGCTTCAATGGTTTCTAATTTTATCCTTTCCTTTTACTGCCATTTGCATGTCCTCCAAAGGTTGCTGCGATAAATTATCGAAAAATATTTTTAAGTTTGAGAAGTTTTCAAGAATTTTTCGGAGAGTATTTAAACTTTTAAAAAAATTATAGAATAATCTCGATTACGTGTAAATATTATTTTCTTTTCGTCTTCGTCGAATCTATCATAGTTTCTCGGCATGCACCATCGCCTCCATCATCGTCCATTCACCAAAGGCATTGCGGGCATGGGTGTGGGTGCTTACGTCAATTCAAATTTTCCTAGCCAAATCCTAGGATCGTCATGGATGCGGAAGGGATGGTCAACAGAACTAGCTCACATTTGAATGTGTAAATAACCAAGAGAAGGGATGTAAATGACTGACGTTGAGGTGAAGACATAAACAACCATGAGAGGAGAGAGGGTGGCAAACCGGGCATATGGGATAATCAACGAGGCAAAGGACAATAGCTGACATGAGTATGATGGTTATTTTTGAAAAAAAAAAATATGATGTTTTGTAAGAATTTTTTAAAATTTGGATACTATCCGAGGAATTCTCAGAGTCAGAATTTCTTTAGGAATCTATCCTTATATAAATATAAAATATTTATATATTATTGCACCGAAAGTTTTTTTTTTTGACCTAACAAGAGATTTTAGAAGATATTTAGTAAAATCTCCGGACGATTTATGATATTTCACTATCATAATATGTCAAATGTTAGTGGATCTATAGAGGATGAGCGATTCTATAGTAGTATATATATATATATGGTATTTTTTAAAAAATTACACTTATTTTGATTTTTCTCAAATCATGCATTGTCCTTTGTTTTTCACCATCGTCGTTGGTTGCCTCTACTAGACCCATCATCATCTTTTATTTCCTATGCTGCCTCCCCTTCCTTTTGTCCTATTGGACCTACGATTCATAGCCCTCACGTGAGGAAAGAATGGATGCGAGGGTTATTGTTAGTCCTTTACTCTATCATCTCTCTTTGCCTCATTGGAGCTGTCATCAGCAACTATTGTGAGAGGAAGGAGAGCATATAAGGGCTATTATTGGCTAATACTTTCCTATCGTCATTTGTCTTGCTACCCGTAGCTCTTGCATACGAAATGAGGTAGCCCTCTCACACCCTCTTTTCTCGTACAAGGGTTATAGGCGACGACTCTAGTAGGATAATGGGTGACGATTGAGCATAGGACTAACGAAAGCCCTCATGTCTCCTCTTTCCTAATGCGAGGGCTGCAGGTAGCAACACCAATGAGATAGAAGAGGGGGACACAATATAGGAGGAGGCAACAACGAAAGAGAGTTATTAAAGAGTATTGGAGGGGGGCAATTTAGATTGTTTTCGAATTAGAGATAAGTTTAAGAAAATTTAAAATATGAATAACTATATGAAAATACTCAAAATATTTTTTTTTAAATCACCATATATATATATATATAATATAATATAAAGTATTTCGAGTGATAATGTGCTATCTAACTTAACAATTGCATAAAATCTCGTCTACATTATTTATTTTTTAATATATATAAAATATATTTATATTTAATTGATTTACATCAATTATTTTGATTTGATTCACACATCAACTTTAATATGATTTACATATGAGGTAATCTAATAGTTCCGTTCACTAATCAAATTATTTTGAGTATGAAAATATTGAATTACCCTTAAAATTACTTTAAATTATCTTTATTCTATAAAGCAAATCGATTCTCCTACTGCATCCCACATGACTAAATATAGGCCAAAATCAAATTATACCTCATATTGGTGCTATTTCTCATACATAATATACTATGAATTACTAGCACATTTAAATGTTTGGATCTAAAATAAGTGATAGGCCCAACATAGTCGTATGAGGCAACTCAACCCCTGTGTGCGTGAAGTATGATTTAGGTAAGAACACATTTGAAATTAATCCAATGAATTTTGGATTATTAGAAATATATCATCGTAAACGATTTCATATCCGGGATGAGAAACATGGAGTAAGCTCGAATCATTTAACATGTTTCTATCTTGCATTGTGCTCGAGTCAATTAACAAGCGTAAACCTTATATTACAAGAGTATCGACAATAATTATTCTTGATCCAACATAATTATATATTTGGATTCCAAAATCAGGTCGGATTAGATCCATGACTTAAACATCAAGCGAAAAAAAAAAGAAAAGGAACTCTAAGTAGATATCAAATTATTTTTTTTTAACAAACCTATCTTTAGTATTTTCTTTTAATTTATCATATAGTTATTCTTTCCAATGATTCATTTCTTTTTAATGTTAAACATGAAATTAAAATGTCTCCGTTGAGACATCCGATTGGTGAGTATATTGTTAAATAAGTGAAAAAAATTCAGGTTTGAATTAATATATGAGTATTTTGTATATCATTTAGTTTAATATTTTTAAAAACATGAAACTAAAATTATTTCTTAATACTAAATTAGAATGGATACCATATCTGACACACAATCATTAGCCCAAAACGATGTGGGCCACCAATTCCAATCCGGCCCAAATATTACTCCGTGGGCTCCTAAGCTATATATATATATATATATATATATATCGTGATCAATTAATTAATAATATTATTATTACAGGCAGCAGGCGCGCGGCTAAACACGCAGCTCAAAGACGGCGCCGAGCCAACCGCCCCAAAGACTCAAAACCCTTGAAAACCCTCGGCGTCTTCACCTATCTCTGTTCCGCCCTCGACACAGCGGGAGAGAAGCAGCGCTGCGGCCCTTGCCGTCCTTCTACAATGGCGACCTCGCAGTCGCACGCCGTCAAGTCACTCAACACCTCCTCCGGCCGTCGGCGCTTCGTCGTAAGCTTCCTCGCAAACCCTAATTTCACTCCTCTTTTCTCGCTCGAGATTCGGTGCTGGAATCTCTATAATTCTGCCCTTCCTTGTAGTTCAAAAGCTTCTCCCAGCGGGTGGAGGAGATCGATATCAACGTGTACCGTAGTCTGGACCCCGTGAAGGCTCAGCCCTCTGCTGGTTCCTCCTTCCTACGAGAGAGTCTCGTTTACTGGAGGGTATGTGTGCCTCTCTACCCCCTCCATTCTCGCTGTCGTTTCTGTATAATTCGTGCTTCTACGATTAGTCGTGGATGGAAGCTGGCCGCACAAGATTGCTCCTTTACGTGACGGGAATCGAACGATTCCGATTTTTATTTGTTTTTATTTTTTTCTATTACAGGAATTGAATACGGCGGAGGACTTCATCTCGTTTTATGAAAAGATGATGCCGTTGGTTCAGACGCTCCCGCAGGTCATACTGCACAAGGAAATTATAATGTCAGAGCTTCTTGATAGATTGCATGTGAAAGCAAGATTGTCACTCGAACCAATCCTAATGTATGTGGTGTTCACTATTTGCTACCTTTTTTTCTTTATACTTATGTTTCGTGCTTTATCCTTGAATTGATTCTTTGTATGTTTTATATTTCAGAACATGAAACCTCTGGGATTATTTACTTTGTTGTGTTGACATTAGAAGCTAATTCTTATACTATGTAGATGCTCTTTGGTGTGACTCGTCCTCAGTTCTTGTTATGAAAACACAAATATTAACAAGAGTTGGTTAAACTGCAATTCTAGTGGTTGACAAATGACATTCACCTGCCGAACATTGTTTCCTCTCCAACTTGTTAATAGTCATTATTGTATTTGAACTTCCTCTGAGAAAATTGAGATATTTTAAGCGACTGCTAGTCACTGTTGGAGAACTACTGAAAAGAGTCAAGTAAACCATATAGATTTGTGTTGCGATATTATAGGTTTGCCCATCAGCACTTGTAGTCGTGTAGAATCTTGGTGTGGATTTGAAAGGTGAAAAAAATAAGAGAGAATTTCTAGAAGATACTATGAAACTGAAGAGAATTAAACATGGTGGTGTCATTCTGCTAGAATATCTCAACTCGGCGCTGTTGAAGGAGTAAGGCCTTTGAACAAGAGGTTGTATCATAAAATGTTTGTAAAATAAAGAAAAACAACTTATGATTTTTATTTAGAAGATTCTTATTGTGATACCAGATAGCTTGGCTGGTAGCTGTCACCATCTTTCTCCTTTCCTAATTATTTTCTCCTTGTGAAGTCTCTTCATGAAGTTGGTAATATGTTCTCCACTATCATGCACCTTACTGATATTACCTTACATGGATTCTTATGTCTTCATCCAAAAAACATTCGGATAAGCATCCATAATTCCATGAGTCAGATTCTTGTTAGACTCTTTAGTTATGCCTTTTTCGATTCCAAGTTTTGTAACGATATTAGTAGTGGATTTTTTTTATTCCAGGCTTCTTATGTAATTAATTTTGGGTTTCACATTTTACAATGTAAGTATTATATTGCGTTTTTTTTTATTCTTCTCACTGGAGTCCTTGTATCATCAGTTTGTCCATCTATTTGTTGATTTGGACATGTGGATGCATGTCTGTGGTAGATTTTCTTGTCTGCTTTCATGAAATGCAGATTGGTATGTTTTTACTGTATTTGTAGTTATTGTCATGCTAAAATGTGCAATTCGGTAAGGACTACTTATATATTGTGCTGCATATGAGACATGTATTAATCTATGTGCGCTTTCCTTTCATGATCTGTCTGCATCATGATATCTTATAGCTGTGTGGACTGAAATATCAACCCTTTATGAGATGAAAGCTGGGTCCAATATTAGCAGTTCCATGATAACATCTTTTGTACTGGTTGCTTTAAGAATAGCATTCAACAAGGAAATAATAGAACTTCTTCTACTCTGCAGGGTTGAAGGCTGTTATAAGAGATCTGTTGATTATCTACTTGTTTGATGTTCATTCAATTAGACAACATTCTATCTATTTTCTTATAAGCTATTTTTGACATGCAGGTTAATCTCAGCATTGTCCAGAGATTTACTAGATGAGTTTCTACCGTAAGTCCTCTTTGTTGGTTCCTGATATTACAAAATGTTTTATCTGGTTTTTCTCTTCTTGTGCTTTCGTTCCTTCTATGATTTTAATCTTGACTTTTTTATGTAAAAATCTGCGGTCATTTACATATTTCTTCTTTTCTTATATGTGATAATGTCATCAAGCAAAATAAACTAAAAGATGAGTTTTATGAATAAAATTGGTTGTGCTTCTACTTATGTTTTCTGTCCACTGCTTACAAATGTTAAATTTTCTGCAGTTTTTTGCAAAGGCTTACAAATGCTTTAGTAGATCTTCTTAGAAATGGCGGTGATCATGATCCTGAAATCTTAGAACAGGTCATTATGTAATATTCAGACTTTTAACTTCTTTGCTATTATTGCTCGAAATTATAGCTGAATTTGTAAGGTTACTTTGGTTTCAGGTCTTTACATCTTGGTCATATATCATGATGTATATGCAGAAGTATCTTGTGAAGGATGTTGTTTATGTTCTCAAGTAAGTATCTCAGAATAATTTATCCCATACTTCAATATAATTTTATAGAAATTGTCCACACTCTCCTTGCAATGTCATGCTACTCATGTTGTACTATGCTGATGCGGAATTGGCGTGATGTACATGTTCATGTGTCGATGTTCCATATAAAGGAAGGACTGCGTCCTTGTGGCTTGTGCTGCTTGAGACATTTATATGATCAAGAGCTTTGAACATGACATTGGAATCCATGCCGGTGTCTGTGTGTGTTTCCTTCTTGTTGTCACACAAATAATGATTCATTACGAAGGCACCTCATATTGCAGTTCTGTTTTACATGGGATTTAAAGAGTGCACAGTTAATGTGTGGAGGCATCTTTGATGAAGTTAGTCTTTATCCATATTTTATGGATTACAAGTTACTAAATATTGTTGTTTGGTTTTGTTGATAAAAGGATGACAATCCACTTAAGATATTTCCCAAAAGATTATATCCAAGAATTTATGGCTGAGGCTGTTTCATTCTTGCTGAGGAATGCATGCAAAGTCCAGCTGTGGAAAGGTACAATATTTTGCCATACTTCTTTGTTAGGGTGATAGATGATTTGATTGTTCATCTGTTCAACACACAAATGTCTGAAGATTTGAACAGGCTGTTGTATCTTGGCCTTAGAGTTATTTTGCTGTGTTGCTCATAATTGCACTGAGTACCAGAATTATTTTAGCACAGAGAACAATGCCGAATTCTGATCTGTTGTTAGTAAAAATAGTTAAACAAGGATAATAGATTTTTCGTTATTGGTTAATTGCTTCTGTTTGCATTATCATATTATCAATGGTTTGAAAAATTACTTATTCACAAAGTTGCTTTAAGAGAATCATGCAAATATTATACTGCTTGCCTTGCTCATCATGATTGATTTATGTATCTGTTTGGAGCAGACTAACTCAAACTGTTGCATAATAGATTCTGCTAGCTTTGTGATGGACTTTTGTGATGTAAAAAATTCCATGGCATACATAGACTTCAATATGGTTTCGGGACTTGTATCAGAATCTGTTCATAATTAACCACTACATATCAGATATGACAGATACTTCCTGAATTATCTTTTTTTGTAACTATTAAAATAATTGAGTACTTGAGATACTTTACAAATACTTATTAGGTGTACTTTATTTATCATATTTGGTGATGGATTAGTTATACACGATTTTGGAAATTTTTGAAGTTATCTTTATTGAGAATCAAATGCAAATCAAGCTAAGAGTTTTATCTTACTTATTTCTAAATAGTTCTAGCTGCCTTCTACATGTTATGTTTTCAGTAACATCTTTGATAGCATGTAGAGATGCTTCTTTGTTTTACTTGATATTCTTTTCATAAACTTTATTACATGTTTGATTGTGAAATGAACAAAATTTTGTGATGTACTACATTTAAATTATTATGGTCATATCCACGCTTAATGAGTTTGATTTGTTCATGTCAAGTAATATTCGAGCACTGGTATATGCTTCTTAGATGAAAATTTACTAACAAAGCTTGCCTGATGCTACAAACTGTACTAGATCTTTTTTGCCCCTTGACCTGTTGCCACTGGGTGTGTGCTTGTGTGGGTGATGAAAATTCTAATATGTGATTGTTTAGTCAGCCTGTCATTTTTGTGTGATTGTTCCTTAAGAAGTAATAGTTTGTCTTGGCTTGTGGACATTCAGATTTGTATATCTCTGTTGATTTTTTCAAATGGAAACAAAAGGAATGATCACTGATGCTACAGGTGTTAGCAAGGTTATAATGGAAGTCGCAAAAAGTTCATCTATGAGGAAAACAGGAGTTACCGCTTTGCTGTGGCATGTGATGCGGGGGGCTCCATCAATGCTTCACTCAAAAGCTGAAACAGTCTGGCACCTCTTGATGGACAAGTTCATTTTTAGTCTTGGTGAAAAATATCCTGAAGGCAAGTTTCTTTTGTATATGTTATTAACTCTCTTTTTTTATTTCTTCTCCACATGTTGCTGAAATGTTTTCATAATTGTTTATCTGATAGAAGAGCTAATATTTGATTATGGTAACAGATTAAGTGATATAATGACTTAATAGTACATGCAGTTTATGTTGAGCATCATGATTTAGCATAATTAAGTTAATAGTATAATATAAATTCATATTTTCATTTTTTTTCTCTTATATGCCATCTTGATCTCTGCCATTCAAATCCTTGATGTCTTAGTCAGGATTTGTTGGACTAGCATGATCTTTTTTAGTGTAGTGGGTACCAGGTGCTTCATGCGCCCAATGTGCTAATGTCATGAATGCTGGGAACCCAGTCCCCAATTGAGCTGGTGTTCACTTAGATGTATCTTAGGTTTCTCTAGCAGTCTTACACATCATAAATGACGTCCTAATTGGACTTGCCAATTAAGGATGGCCATAGTTTTTACTCATGGGTTCAATACAGAATAGAGAAGATGTCACTAACACAATAAATGGCTGGTAGGATTGCTTCTGATTAGTTTCCATTTCATGATCTGTTGGTACTTGTATGAAAATGATCTAGCCAATTGGCTCAAACTTCTTAACCTCAAGCTGTTAGTGCTTCTAATGTCCATATCCACCAATCATTTTACCTTTTCTAGCTGAAATTCTAGACCTCCTCATTAGGCACCATAAATGTCCTCCCTCGAATTACTGACATCTTAAAAAGCGCTAGGCGCCAAGGTCCAAAAACGCCCGAGACGCTAGGCGCTCGCCCGAGCGAAGTGAGGCGCTAAAATATAAAAATATATAATATAATTAATAAATATAATTATTTAAAATTTTAAATAAAAATATGCTATTAAATTAATATAATAAATACAAATACTATTACTAGTATACAGTTAACAGTATACTATCGAAAGAGAAGGGTTAGGGTTAGGGAAGTCACGCTGATATCAATGCTTTAGTTAGTTCGATTGAACCAATTAAAGCACCGAAGACTGAACCAGACCTCAAACGTTGATTCGGTCGCCTGGTTTAACCCAGGCGCTCGCCCGAACCGCCCGGCGCCTGGGCTCAGGCGAGCGCCCAAGCGGCGCCTCTTTGAAGCACGCCGCTTGGAAATGAGGCACTCAGGCCTCCCCTCGTCTCGCCTGAGCGCCTTTTTAAATCACTGCTGACATCCTAGATAGGTCGCCACTAAATCTATGTATATCTTTATATCTTCTTTGGTGTTCTAGTGTGATAATAACTGGATGAAACCTCCATGTTGGTAGACATGAGAAACCTCCCATGTGCCCCACATGAAGGGCTCAAATTATTATGACATGTTAACCTACTATGTTGTGAGTAGTATCAAAGGGGCTTGGTCATGGGTCCACCACAAATTAAGCCTGTCATTAGTAGGTTGCCCATATTTTCAGTTGCTTTACTCTCTCATGATGCTGAAGATATCACCTTGTACGCCAACATCCCCACAGCTTAGCACATATTTCGCAGCCTACAAAGTCATTTGGGCATCATACAGTATGACTGATTTAACCTACCTACTTAATAAGTTATATGGAACAGTTCGAGAGGTGTATCGAATGTGTAAAGTTATTGATGGCAAATGTTATATCTACATCAATAATTGTTACACACTTTTTATTTTATGTAGTAATACTGGCTTACTACACAATTGCCTCGGAAATCCATCTTGAAGGACAAAAAGGCGAGGCAAGGGAGATTGGACTAGAGTTCACTGTGGCTGTGGCTAGACGGTGGTAGCCAAAGTCAGAGGAGGGAATACTTGATGTGTTTCTGCCCCAGGATCATCCATATTTTAAAAAAATGAAGTGCTTGATATTGAAGTTCAAAGTTTCGAATACTAGACATCTACTAGGCGGTGGGGCAATAGATGGGCAAGCAATGAGCTAAGGCTAGGAGAGATGCAATTAGGGTCTCACGACTTCCATCCAGGGGTAGATCAAAAAATGGAGGGGGAGAAGAGAGTTGGTGTTTTGGGGCGGATGTGGCTTGGGAGGGAGAGGGGGATCAGGACTGCCCGAAAGGGGTGGTCTAGATCCTGATTCACATCCCGACCGTCAAATTCTGGCTGGTATTTATCAGATGGAGCGAACCAAATCCCTGGTTGAAATAACTTTCTAGTGATTGATGGCCCAATTTTTATTTTCAACATTTTCCTCATTTGGGGAGTATTGGGATACCAATTTGTAGTTATGTACATCAAAAGAGGACAATAAATGGAAAATTGAGTTTTCCATAGTTCATCATCATCATTATGGTTGTTGCTATCACTATTAGTTACCTGATAGAAACACTAAAAAGGCTTTTCTGCAGGTCAGGATGCTCTTCTTCAGGTTACAATAGGCATTATCCGTCGGTTATGCAATGAGATCAACCCTGAAGAACTGAAAGTGATATTCCACTCTTTGATCAAAGAAATATCGAACTGCATCAGTGATGGTGACTTGGAACACCTGAATCATTTATTGTCTCTTCTTACATTTGCTGTCTGCAATATTGATGGGAGCAAAGTGTATGGTGAGATGCGGCCTTCTTATAATTATGACTCCTTACTAGGCATTTGATCATTTTTCACTAGTTATTTTCTGTTGCTTTTCTTATTTTGTGTGAATCTGCTACCATAACTGTATTCTTTATTTTGTGCAGATAGACAAAAGATACTTGATCTTGTTAGCTCACTCATACAATCATTTGTTGTGCCTTCCATTAGTGTAGAAATGGAAGACCTACCATCTAAAGTTCTTAGTAGAGTACTGGAATTGATGCTCTGCCTTCTAGATGTTCCGCTTATTTCTGTTGATATGTCTAGCATCTTGCTGCTGTATGCTCCTGTATTCAAGTTGAAAAGTTCAAGGTAATTGTTGCAGACTATTATCATTGCTTGGAATATGTTTTTTGGTTTATTATTTTGTATACTATTGCATGTTCGATTATTATTTCTTGATAGACCAATTTTTTGGTTTTCAGGCTACTGGAATTTTTAAGGGGGTTTATCCTGAAAGATCCTGAGATAGTGCATGTATTTAGAAGCCATATATTAAGGTACTATATTACTTTTTTTCTCTCTATTTCCAAATACCAATCTACTGGAGAAGTACATGAGGAATGATGTTTTTATTTGTCATTGCAGTGTCATGGGTGATTTAGTTGAAGTTTCTCCTGAAGAAGCTCTTTTTTTTATGATGGCATTCTTTGAAAAACAAAGGAAACAACAAATTTGTGATGTTGTAGGAGTATCTGAAGACAAGGTTCTTAAGTTGTGCAAATTTTCAAATGAGTTCATCATATACTGGATCAAGTTATTACATGATAACACAGGAAACAGTGATCAATTAAATGAGCAAGTTTCTGAAATGGAGATGGCTATCTTATGGGGAGTTGTTAGTTGCTATTCTTATTTACCATATTCACAGGATAGTTTGGTGCTCATAAAAGATCTCATTGTTACTATTGATCAACTTCTGGAAACTGAGATAGGTAAGGATTAGTTGCTTCATCTAATGCTTGACAATTATTAAGATGAAAACTCTTTGGAGATGATTCCCTACTATGGTTGTCTGCAGAAAAATATGCAAGTTTTCCAAAGTCCACTTGGCAGAGTATTATTGGTGCTGCATTGAGTTCTTTTCATAAACTACTACTAGTCAAGAAGCTTGGACCTTCAGAAACAAGCATATTTTTGCATCTTGCAAAGAGACACAAATCATCTCTCCAAGTATTGTCTGCAGTTGCTGAATATTCGGATTCTGTCTTTAGGTATTTTTTTCTCTTTCTCCATATTTTTAGCTTAGTTTCTTCTGACTATTGCATGTCATTATTCTAAAACTCACAATTCTAAGTATAGGTCCAAGGCTGAGGGAGCTTCCAGTTGGAATGTATTTCAAGAGTTTGATGTTCAGGATGTTATAGACTCAGTGACTTCATTTGCAGATAATTTGAGTCTTCCGAATAAGGCAGTTCGGGTATCCACTTTGAGAATATTGTCCCATTATGCACCATTAGATCAAACTCTGCTCACGAGTGATGTGCGTCCTCATAAGAAATTAAAAACTGAAGAATCTGAAGCAAGCGTTGTAGCCTCCCAGTGCATTGATGTATGTTCCTTTATTTAAGTAAAATTTTCCAGTCTTTTGTATGTTCTGCTGACTTTTGTTATTGTCCTAAACCAGGTTATTGAGCTTCTCCTTTCTGTTGAGATGACTCCTCTTTCTATCTCCACAAGCCGGAAAATAGTTATACTTCTTTCCAAGTTACAAATGAGTCTATCTTCAGGAAGGATTAATGATATTTATATTCCTCTTCTCTTAAATGGAATTATTGGAATCTTACATAATCGGTTTAGCCATATATGGGAGCCAGCATTAGATTGCCTCACTATTTTGATAGGCAGACATAAGGAGCTTGCTTGGAATAGCTTTGTTCATTACCTTGATAGCTGTCAGTCCAAATTTTTATGCTCTAGCAATCACTTGGTGAAACTTAATTCTGGAAGTTCTCAACCAAAAGGTATGACATATATCCTGTATGTGTATGTTAGATATCTTATTGGGAATCATTGGATTTTATATTATATTATATTATTTGAATTGTGAAGTGAATAATTTAAGCTTAGAAACCTTGTTAGATCTTTTAATTCTGGATAGTTTTTGCTTGAGTTTTTTTATATCTTAAATTGATGGAGTCCTGAACCAGGTTGTGAGATCTCAGAGTTGCACTTTTGGCTTGCATGGGTGGAATTTCATGTTCTTAAATTACTAAAGGAAATTTAGAAGAAAGTGGCTTTACAGAAATTTCATTCATTCTTTTTCTTTTTTGTTTCACTGCATAAATTTTGTTCTTGGTTTATGAGCCACTGCCTGACAAATATCTGGAAATGTTTCTTTCTGTTGCATTAACTGTGGCTATGGATATCAGATAGTTCCTCATGGTGCAATTTGGTTTGGGATAGAAGTTAAGAACCCCTCGAATATCCCATACTGAACAATATCTAAATTTGCATTCTTTTTGTCAGATCTGATTGACTGCTTCAAATTATTTCTTGTTCCTGAATTTGATTGCACGCCTTCCATGATGGTAACAACACTGTTACTTCAATCACTTCAAAAGATCCCTGAGATTGCTGAATCTCGCTCTCGACAACTTATACCATTGTTCTTCAAATTTCTGGGTTATAGTGGTGATGATTGTTTCAGGTATCTTTTTAATAAAACAATGTTTATGATAGTTTGACTGTACTGATCAACCTGTCATTGTTAATACTTAATAGTTATTTGCTGTATTTTCTGTTTATCACAGTGTTGAATCATATACTGATCATGCTTGCAAAGGAATGGATTGGAAGATGATACTCAAAGAGTGGCTGAACTTACTGGTACAAATGCATAATGCTCGATCTTTATATCGCAGTCCAGTTCTCAAGGAAGTTCTAGTGAAAAGGTCGGTCATAACCAACATGTACAATTAGTACTGTATGCCATTTCCTATAGTTTCTACTTTCTACAACATATGTTAACATATTAAAAAAATTTGTGTTACTGGTTATCTTAGGCTTCTTGACGAAGTCGATCCCAACATACAGTTAAAAGTTCTGGATTGCTTGTTGAATTGGAAGAATGACTTTATGGTCTCATACTATGAACATCTTAAGAATTTGATCTTGTCAAAGAACATCCGCAACGAACTTACTACATGGGCTGTTTCAGAAGAGTCAGAGTGCATTCAAGAAGGACACAGGCATCACCTTATTCCTATAATAATAAGATTGTTAACACCAAAAGTTAGGAAGCTAAAGACACTTGGTTCACGGAAGGTTAAATTTCTTAACATACTAATTATGATTAATTTTTCTTAACATGCTGATTGTTTAGTTGGTCTGTTCTCTGTGATTCATGTTTGCAGCATACAGGTGTAAGTCACAGAAGGGCAGTTCTTTGTTTCTTGGCACAGCTTGAAGTTGAGGAGCTTCAGCTTTTTTTTTCTTTACTTCTAAAGCCATTAATTCCCAGGCATCTTACAAATGAACTCTTTGATTCTTTGAATGATGAGCCATCTGGAGGGTTGATAGGTGGATCTCAGTCATCCATCCTTATCAAATGTTCAGCCTCAATTGAGGTAGCTAATGTTTCATGGAAAAAAAAAAATGGTTTCGTGCATGTCGTTGAAGAAATTCTAAGAACTTTTGATGAGTCACGCATCAAGCCATATCTCAATCCACTAATGATGATTGTTGTTTGGATACTGGAGAACTGCATGTTGAATCTTGCAAGTGAAAACAGAAATAGAGCTGTTAATATTGCAGAGAGTTTATCTGGTAACTTCCCAGACCATGAGATGAGGACTGCAGCAACAGATTCTCTTTTGGTATGAACTTTCTTATATTTGTTCTTTTGGTAGATAATCTGTACTTCTTACTGAATTATGAAACTTTTGAATCTTTTGTCTCATTGATAAGGATGTTTTGGTCAATCACTTGAGTAATTAATATTAAACTCTTATCTATGGAAAATAAATACTGGAGAATAGTTGGATGTTGTAGGGCAATTGTCTTTTTCTAGTGAGGAAATTTTTTACCTTGCTTCTTAGAGTTATATGATGCTTAGTTTTTGTTTTCTTTTTGGGTTAAATTTTCATATTTTAGTATGTTTTTGTAGATCTTTGTGCTGCATCTCCATACCTCTTCTTTTCCTCCTTGTTGGCAGCATCTTGTTAATGTCGTGAAATATCTGCCTTTTGATATTCTGATATTTGACTCGTTTCCAATTAGCATGCTTTTGGTTAGTAGTGTCTGCATTTATTCACTGATGCAACTGTCCACTACTCTTGTATGCCTACATGCTAACTTAAAATGTTTACCTTGTTATGGAACTTGATGTTTTTTATACAGATCACTGCCAAGCAATTCAAGGATTTGCGGTCCTTATGCTTAAAGGTCATTTCTTTTGTTCTTAACAAGTATGGGAGTCATGATTTTGGATCAGATTTCTGGAACATCTTCTTTAGTTCTGTAAAGCCATTAATAGACAGCTTTAAACATGAGGGTTCCAGCAGTGAAAAGCCAAGCTCACTTCTTTCGTGCTTTGTTGCAATGAGCAGAAGCCATGTGCTTGTTCCATTATTAGATAAGGAGGCAAATCTTGTCCCTACAATTTTTTCAATGTTAACCGTGAGGACTGCATCGGATGCCATCATATCTTCTGTACTCAGTTTTATTGAAAATTTGTTGAATTTGGATAACAGTGAGGATCATCAAGAGAATGATTCTCCGAAAGGAATTTTGGTGCCTCATCTAGATGTACTCATTCAGAGTTTCCATTTGCTTTTGCAGTCACGAAAAGTTCACCGGTAATTACTACTATTAATTTTTATTCAACTAGTTTATAACATAATTTGTTCAGAAACAACTTTTTCTTTCCAGCAGTTACACTTCTTCACTTTCACATTTATTAGGTTTTGTTCATTTCAGTTGAGTTTCTGACTTATGGGTGTTCTTCCTAGTTACGCCATAAATCTGAACAAGGATATTCAAAATGTTACTATGAAGAAATTAGATGGAGATTCATCCCACTTATGTTGTAAACCCAATATTAAAAAAATATTTACAATTTATGATGTCAAGCTTATACTGCCTTCTGTTTAGATGGGATATTACTAGGTGAATGCAGTACCTCGGAAGATTTCCACTTTTGATTTTGTGGTATGCTTGCATTATTAGCTTCTCTTGAAAATTTTGCTTCTATTTTTGTGCCTTTTTTGTTTTGTTTTATTTTATAATTTATTTTTGAAGAATTGACCCATAATTCAGATGTTGCTGGTGTAGTTACTTTCACGGAGTGTTTGATTATCCTTGTTTCTGGTTTTATGTCTGTTGTCTGCAAGGTTCTTTGTCCTACTTTCTTTTTAAAGGTAAAAGTAACATTCACATTTTGTTCCTTCTGCAAAATGAAGGTAGACATTTAGGAAGAGGAGAGGTCACACAACACAGGCTGATTGGTATCTTGGATAATGGAGATCATGATATCTGGGCATACTGAAATACGGATGATTCTTGACATTTTGACCTGTGTGACACGAGATAGTGTCTTCAGTGAGGGAGGACACAGTTGTTCACAGATTTAGAGATGGGGAAGTGGTACTTATGCTGAAGATATTAAGATGATAGATAGACATTTATCACACACTATTTGTCATCATTTGACAAATTTAGACTAGAGCCAAACTGGGCAACATCTTGTTTTGTGCTGATTCTGCCATGCTTGTTCACTTGGTTGTGGGTTGGCTGGGTGGTAGAGGCATAATCCATTCATGCAGATAATTATTTAGGTAGTTAGACATTTGGCTATCTTAAGAGATACATAATTGTTTTTATCGATAGTCTAAACCTAGCTCCTGTCCTTATTGGCAGGTGAACAACATAGCACTTGGTGAATTTTGTTTTATAATGCTAGGAGCCTAAATCCAATGATCAAAAAGCAATATTGTTTTTGATGTTTGGATGCTATCAGCTAGATAACTCTATGGTGACTTTCATTGTATCTATTCTGAAATTCAAATTTCAAATGAGTTTTTATGGTTTTACCTAAGGTTTTTAATTTCGTATCATACCGGTGTACTAAGCTTTGCTTGGTATGGTACGGTACGGCATACCGAGCGGTACACCCTTCTTTTAAGAAGAAACCATCTCGCATGCGGGCGAGGATGGTTTCTTCTTAAAAGAAAAAGAAACCATCACCCCCTTTCCATCTCGAGAGATGGAAAGGGGGTGATGGCGAAGCGAGTGAGGATGCGACGAGACGCCTTCGTCCCTAGCTTAAACTCATCTCTTGTGAGGCACTCTGCAATGCTCCCATGACAGTCGATTCGGTGGGGATCCAGCCTAGGGTGAGCTCATCTCCCGCTCCCCCGTTGTCGTCGCCCTCAGCGACTGTGAGGAAGAAGACCAAGATGATGGCAAGAGCGAGAAGGGGGAAGCAGTAGTCCAACATGGACCAGGATCCCTTCTTTCGCCGTCGACTGTGACCTCCTCGACCACAGCGGCCACGATCCCTCCGCTCCCTACTGCGTTTCGCCCGACGGAGTGAGGACTCGCCCCCTACAGTGTTCCACCCGACAAAGCGAGGACCCTCCCCCTACCGCGTTCCGCCCAAACGGAGCGCTTCTTCATGTCCCGCCACGTTGAACTCTCTTCTCCGTCATGCCTTCTCTGTCCTACGAGTGTCGCAGCCTCGTCTTCCTCGCCGTCGTGCTCCTCGTCCTGTCCGCCTAGTAGCGAGATTCGAATGCTTGGTTTTACCTTTACGCTGAGTTCTTAGAATACCTGCATTAAGTTCTGGTATTTGTCCAAAAAACTATTGATTTGAATTGAATCTTTTTTAAAGACTCTTTAATTAGGTTGAACCAACTTATAAATGAAATCAATCATTAAACTGTAACAAAAACTAATGAATTTTCAATTGTGGTGATTAAAAGATTATTTCTCATGATCTTCCACCATGGTCTTTGGCTTGTTACAAGTTTTGTGTTATTCTTGCTGGCATTGTATTGGAGTTCATGCTGGTGGCCACAAACCCCATGCCAAGTTGTCAGAAATGCGAGCCACGTTAGCAGCATGTCCCTGTTCTGGGAAGTTTAAAATCTTGCTACTACCACAAGGAGTCAAGTTGGCTGTCTTGAACTAGACACATGCATTAAAATGATTGAGTAGGATCCTTTAAAAGATCAGTTTGTCCTAACTAAAGGAGTCAAGTTTGGCCATCTTGAACTAGACCCATGCGTTAAAATGATTGAATAGGATCCATTAAAATATCAGTTTGGCCTAACTGAACGTTAAGGAAACCAGTCCTAACACAGCGCAAATCAACATTTAGGATTACCTAACTTGGACTTGGTTTGTGGACCCATTAGGCTAGGTTAGACTGGTGTGGTGCTTGTTTAAGTTGATCCAAAGGATAGCGTATGTTTTGGCCTCTAATATTTCTTGGTTTGTAGTCTTCCATGTTTATTGTCCATTTTGCACGTGACTACTTTTGGATCTAATAATACAGAAATATGGCACTTTTGCCATAATACAGAAATATGGTACCTTGTCAGCTCACCTTTTGAGATAACAAATGTCACTGCTGATGAAGAGATCAGAGTATAGTAAATTGTTTCATATTTTTTCTCAAGTTGAAAGCTTATGTTGCTATATGTTCAACTGTTAGTTGTTGTTTGTATTCTTTTTCACATAGACTCCATTTTCTATGTTGCCTTTTCATTCGAGCTTATGATTAGATCAAGGTAATACCACCATACTTCATTAATGGGATGTCATCTACTGGCAAAAGAGGTTTGCTAATGAGTTCCTTTTATTTAAGGACTAACCTCTTATGCAAGAACATGCTTTCTGTTCCTTTATGGAGGTATGTTTGAGCCTTGAGGTTTTGACAAGGCTCATACATTTTCAGAAGAATTTGCTCAGGCAGAAATCTATTTGATGGAATTTTATTTGAATTTTTACGCTCTTAATGTTGGAAATTTACTTTTGGATTCTCTATTTACTTGTGTTACCTTGTGACAATGATAGGAAATGTACCACATGGCCCGGAACTTCAGAATTGAGAATATTTAAACTCTTGGTGAGATATATCACTGACCCTACCATAGCTGAGCAATTCGTGGACATACTTATGCCTTTATTTAAAAAGAAAGACAGCAGTCCTGGTGCGTTATATATATGCAGCTTCCGTGTTCTATATGATTATCCTTAGACTAGATTGAAAAATATATAATTCGAATGTGTAAATAATTGCCCTTGTGGTATGTAATGTTGCTTGGTGGTGGAATCCAACTATACTTTTTACATATCTTTTAAAAAACCATCAGTTATGGTCTTGATTAAAATTGTCTGTATTTGCTTGTTCAATTAGATGAGGCCTTGGAAGGTTTACATGTTCTCAAAGGGATCCTGCCGGTTGTGGGGTCTGAATCATCTGGCAAAATTCTAGAGGCCATCCACCCCTTGCTAGTTTCTGCTGGATTGGAATTGCGGTTATGCATCTGCGATATTCTGAATAGACTTGTGTTAATTGATCCTTCATTAGCCTTTGTGGTAATGATCACTGCTCACATGTCTTATTTTTATACTTGGTCTTTTGTTCATGAATGAGCTAAAGCTCTTATAACATTCATGTGGCTCATTGCTTTGATGCCTTTTTCTTGGTCTTGATTCCAGGCCAGGCTTTTGCATGGGTTGAATGCAGTTTCTTTGTCAGAAATTGGTGAGCTTGATTATGACACAAGAGTCAATGCTTATGAGACAGTAAGGCCAGAGTTGTTTGCTAAGCTGAAAGTGGAGCATGCGTTGTTGATATTATCACATTGTGTATATGACATGGCATCTGATGAACTGATCTTTCGACAAAGTGCATCTAGGGCATTGCTTTCATTCATTCATTTTTCTGCATCGGTTTTGAACAACAGTGAGAGCAATTCTGCAGAGATGTTGTTCAATGATGGATCACATGAAGACACTACAAATCTAATTGTGAAAAAAGAAGATACTGTAATTACTTGGACAAAATCCTGCATCAAGCAGATAGTGAATAAAACATTTCTGAAGAATATAGGGGATGCTATGACCAAAGACATTTCCGTCCAGAAAGTGTGTATACTGTAAACTTGTATTTGTCTTTTCTCTGTTCACGTTGGTGTCTAACTAATTTGTTTCTGTGCTCTTAGGAATGGATTGCTGTGCTACGTGATATGGTTTATCATTTTCAGGGATTGCCATCTCTGAATTCATTTAGACCTCTGTGCAGTGAGGATCCTGAAGTAGATTTTTTTAATAATATTCTTCACTTGCAGGTAACCTTCTTGATGGCCTGATGCTAATATGTGATAAGATAACTTATTAGTTTCTGATTTTCATTTGCACTCTCTTATGCAGATCCATAGGAGAAGAAGGGCACTGTCACGTTTTAGAAATGTCCTTGGTGCAGGGAACCTAACGGAGGTGATGATCAGAAAAAGTTTTAGAATATATTATTTTTATTTTTACTGCATAGCAAAAACTACAAGTTGCAAATAATAATTTCTATTGTATTGTACTATTAGTATATCTAAACATTGATTTTTCTAGTCTTCTTTTAAGGTGTCTTTTTCCTAGTGTGATTCTGAAGTAGTTGCCTTAATACCTCATCTGTCATGTAGACCATCAGCAACTCTTGTCAGTTTTGTTTAAATTTCTTGACTCTCTTTGAATTGCAGGATGTTATCCTCAAAGTCTTTCTTCCACTGTTTTTCAATATGTTGATTGATGTTCAAGATGGAAAGGGAGAGGATATCAGAAATGCATGTATGGAAACACTTGCTTCTATTTCAGGTCATATGCATTGGGAACCCTACCATCGCTTTTTAATGAGATGCTTCAGAGAGATGATCCGTAGGCCTGACAAACAAAAAATCCTGTTGCGTTTGATATGTGCCATCCTAGATATGTTCCATTTCTCGCACATGAATCTCAGTGAAGTCATGGAAGGCGGGACTGAACTAACTACTGAAGTGAAGTCCACAAATGCATTGCCTTCAATTGAGTCCCACTCAGATGTCTCTGAAGTGCAAAAGTTTTTGCAAAATATACTCCTTATGCAGATTCAAAAGCTACTGACTTCAGACACCGAGAAGGTCAATGTTAACATCAGTCTTGCTGCCATCAAAGTACTAAAGCTGCTCCCAGTGGAAATCATGGAATCACAGCTTTCAAGCATAGTTCATCATATTTGCACCTTTTTGAAGAATCGTCTTGAAAGCATACGGGATGAAGCAAGATCTGCCTTAGCTGCCTGTGTGAAGGAGCTTGGACTGGAATACCTGCAGTTTGTAGTTAAGATTTTGCAAGCAATACTAAAAAGAGGATATGAGTTGCATGTTTTAGGTTATACCCTCAACTTTATATTATTGAAGACTCTTTCTAATCCAGCCGTTGGCAAACTTGATTATTGTTTGGATGAACTACTCTTTGTGGCTGAGAATGATATTCTTGGAGATGTTGCTGAGGAAAAAGACGTTGATAAGATTGCCTCAAAAATGAAAGAGACAAGAAAGAGGAAGTCATTTGAGACTCTGAAATTGATTTCTCAGAGCATTACATTCAGAACACATGCTATGAAGTTGCTTTTACCTATCAAGGCACAGCTCCAGAAATACACCACACCAAAGATGAAGGTGAGGCTTGAGATGATGCTGCAACATATTGCTCTAGGTATTGAATGCAATTCTTCTGTTGAATTGTCTGAGCTTTTTATTTTCGTCTATGGGCTCATTGAGGATGGCATCAGTCCAGAAGGATCTCATGGCAACGAGATATCCACTAATGGGATAAATAAGAAACCTGTTCATGATGGGTCTCAAAACAGGGATACTTCAAGTCACTGCAAACTGGGGCCACATAATTCTCATCTGATTGTTGTATTTGCCCTTGGATTATTGCATAATCGTTTGAAGAATATGAAGTTGGAGGAAGATGAACAACTATTGTCAATGTTAGATCCCTTCATAAAGCTGCTGGGAGACTGCTTGAGTTCTAAATATGAAGGTGTTTTGGCAGCTTCTTTCAGATGTCTTGCCCCATTGGTGAGACTTCCTTTGCCGTCCCTTCAAGGTCATGCTGATAAAATCAAGATTTTGCTTTTGGAAATTGCTCAAAAATCAGGAAATGTTGGCAGTCCGTTGGTGCAGTCCTGTCTAAAGCTGCTAACAGTGCTACTACGAAGTACTAGAATTTCACTGTCAAAAGATCAGCTGCACATGCTAATTCAGTTTCCAGTTTTTATAGATCTTCAAACTAAACCTTCCCCTGTTGCTCTCTCTCTTTTAAAGTCAATAGTTGATCGAAAGCTGGTTGCCCATGAAATATATGACATTGTTATGCAAGTTGCTGAACTGATGGTAACAAGTCATTCAGAACCAATACGCAAGAAGAGCAGCCAAGTTCTGTTGCAATTTCTACTTGATTATCGTCTTTCTGATAAGCGTCTGCAACAACATATGGATTTCTTACTATCAAATTTAAGGCAAGTACATTACTGGCTCTCTTTTACCCTTATAATATTCTCAGTTTTCCTTGTTCATTCTTAATTGTTTGGCAGCTATGAACATTCATCCGGAAGAGAAGCTGTGCTTGAGATGTTGCATGCCATCTTGATCAAGTTTCCCAAAAGTGTTGTTGATAATCAGGCACAATCCTTTTTCCTCCATTTGGTGGTGGCTCTAGCAAACGAATCTGATAGTAAAATGCGAGCCATGGTTGCTACAGTGATAAAGGTACTGTTAAGTTGCACGAGCCAACATGCAGCACGTCCTATTTTGGGGTACAGTTTGTCATGGTATATGGGTGAAAAGCAGCACTTATGGAGTGCTTCTGCGGAGGTATGTAATTCGATACCCTTCTTATGGTTGCATGTGCATGGCATATATTTGTTTGTTAGTTGCTTTCGAGTTGTCATTACACACACTGCTTGTTATGTACATAAATTCATTCATGGTATTCATATATGGTACTACAGATTCTTCTGGTAATCATTATGTGTGACTTTCTTTTTGGTACTAATAATTTAAATATTTGATTTCTTGTTTGCCATACATGGCATTATGACAACTACAAATTCAATTTTTCCTCTCAAAGCCTGAGATTTAAACACTCCATATTCTGATGGTTCAGTTGGTCATGGAAACGCCTTTTTGAACGATTTGGTCTGTGCAAGTTTAGCACACTGTAAAAAGATGAAGTTGCCCTTATTGTGGTGTCAGTTCTGATCACAGCTCAGCCAAGCCTTTTCGTTTTTGGAATCAGATTATGTTGCTTACTCCCGAAATCAAAAGAACACTTTGAAATCAGTATTTCCTTTTTAGTTGTAAAGAACCTACATGCACAATCATAATAACTTCAATGTTTTCTATATTTCTGAAATTGCATCTTTAACACTGTTTATCCGATGTGCATGCCAATCCTTTGTTCATAAGTAAATGCAAATGTTCTTATTTCAACTACAAAACAGATTCTGGAATTAAAAACTTTAAGATTTTATGAAGATAGCATGTTAAATAATAATCTATTTTCATATATATGTAGTTGCATGTTATAGCTGACAGCAATAATGAATGACCTGTCACTTAACCATGAATTCAAAAGTGCAAGGCTGATCTGAGGTTCTTATAGTTGAGTTATAAGGCATCTGGACCGAAATTGAGATGTTGGATGGCAAGTGTATGCATGCCTTCTTGCGGCAGGAGAAAATGCTCCAATGTTTTATATCCTCCTTTAATATATTATTTAAAAAGATAATGCCTAGGACCATCTTTTATCTCGATCCAGGTAGTTGTAAATTCGCTGACAATCTAGTTATTAAATGTTTGGAAACAAAGTTTAAGAATCTCGTCTGCCTGTGCAAAGCAAATGCAGGGTTCTATTATGTATAATTATCTACATCGTCATAAAGTAGAGTGGATAGGCATAGCCTAAGCTTCTCCTTAAGCAGTGAAGCAACAACTAGTAACAGTAATGGAATAGGTAAACAGTTATGCAGCTTAAGCGACTGGAGGAGTATTAGGAGTTGGTGAATGAACAGAAGATGAGTCGGTGGACAAAAACACTACCTGGCCTTTCTCTGACTTCAATACAATATTGGTTTAACCCTGCCTGGTAATATCTTGACGAAACAGTTGTGCAGCTTAAGCAACTGGAAGGATACTACTAGGTATTGCTGTAGATAAACACTATGTAGCCGTTCTTTCACTTTAAACCAAGACCTGTTTAACACTGTCTGATAATATCTTGATCAAACATATTTACTTTTATTAGGTTTTCTTAGGTTGTAAGAGAAAATAATAAGAGTTCTATGTAATGATCGAACTAGTTCATCGTTTATTTTAATTTGCAAGACCTTCTAGGACTCCAGCAATCAGGAAAGGAATGATGCGGATTAGATTTATGAAAGGACAGCTTATCTACACTAATTTGTCCATATCAACACATATCGAGTTGTCCATATTAAGTTGTCCATATTAAGGTTCTCCACTGGCCTCAGAATTTGTCCTGCTGCTACTTGTAATATTCCTCAGGTGGTGATTACCTGCTTTAACAAGTCATTATCTTCTGAAAGATAGCTTCAAGGTGAAAAGATCCTGCAATTTACTCCTCTCTGTATTCTTTCAGTTCCTCGACATTATCCATTTTGGAACTATTCGAGAGGTTTTCTTATTGGAAACTTGAGGGCCATAGATTGACTTATTTCACTGTCATACCAAATTTTATATTAGTACACTTATCTGGTGGTTTTGCTTGTTCATACTTGAGGTAACCTTATTTAGATATCAATAATCTATAGCAAGGTTTGACTTACCGGTCCGAGTCATACTGGTGTACTGACACATGGTACACCGGTGTGTACCGATGTTTCGACGAGGAGGAAAAAGAGGTTTAAGTGGAAGGTTCAGTGGAGGAACAAAGGAGGAAGGAGAAAGGAAGAAGAAGAAGAAGAAAGAAAAGGAGGAGAAGAAGTGCAGCGATACCTGGGAAGCAGCGACAGTGTCGAAGGGAAGCAGTAGCATCACAGTGGCGAAGAGGCGGTGATGCTACAGCATCACAACAGGAAAGTGGCAACGCCGCTGCAGCATCGCAGCGGCGAAGAGGTAGTGCCATAGCTTCGTACGTGACAAGAACCCTAATATGTTTTTTTTAACCGTTGAAATGGTCTGGGGTCCACCACTTTTTGATTTTTTAATTATTTTAATGCAGACAGCCCAAAATGGGGTAGTCCGTGTATCGGTCCATGCCTGTACCGGTACATACCGTCCAAATCATACCATTTCGGGCGGTACAGCAATCCCTGATCTATGGTCCTATTATAGCTTTTAGTGCAAAGCATGCTTGCAAGTCAACATTAATAATATGAAGATGATAACTAGAGCTGAATAAGTGATAGAGAATAAAGGATAAATTGTTTGAGAAAAAGAAGATATAATATGATAGCAAGCATGCGTACCTTTTGTCACTTGGAATCAGACATTTGATCGCACAAAGTTCAACTCTCTTCTCCTTATACGAAGTTTTAAGTCTTTCTAAGCAATCTCGACTCAACTGTGAGCTTCCATTTCACTTAATAAACAAGAAAGTAAAGAATTGAATAAAGTTTATACCTGCTGACAACAGCGGGACCCTGGTGCTGAAGCTAATATTAAAAAAGGCAAACTAACAATTTATGCTACTGTTTGAGCTACATGAAATTGTATTCCTAAATTAAAAAAAAATCTTACATACCTAGATTTAATTAACCAAGAACTGGCCAACTGAATCACTCTAACAGATATATAGCTGCACCCCAAATCAAACATGCCTCTTACACACAAGCCTGAACATCCCAAGGCCAACTTGATTAAACTTAAACCTAAAATATAATAAAGGATTGCAGCAGAAAGTGACCACAAGAATAGGCCACTGTGATAGAAAACTGATCAGATCTGATTTCATCAGATGTGTGTGTGGCTTTTTGGAGCAGGTAAGAAGATTTTCAATAATGTTATTTCGTAGTGGTGAATTTGAATTTGGTTCTGTCATTCTGATGGAACAAACCAAATAATTGTCTTCCTTGTCAAGATTATGAATTTCTATTTTTCCGCTTCAATTTGAAAATAATTATAGGTGGAATCTTTTCTTTTTTGTGTATACTACCAGAATGAGGGAAGGAATTTTCTTTTTTTCCTGTGAGCTATATTACTGATCCTATAATTCTTACGGTATATGGTTATCAGGTTCTTGGTTTGCTGGTTGAAGTTATGACAAAAGATATTCGGGAACATATAACTAGTATATTGCATGTTGCAAAAGGTATCCTGGAAGCTTCTATTCATGCTGCTAGCAATAAGGGTCTTGACATTCTGAATGAACCTGCAATTCCACTATGGAAGGAGGCTTACTATTCTCTTATTATGCTGGAAAAGATGCTGCAGTACTTCCCAGAGTTATATTTTGAGAGGAACCTTGAGGTATGAGAACTTTGCCCTCTAAAACATTTTTACTTATTTAAATGGCTGAGATAGACACATGCAGGAATGCTCTGTTGGTTCTATTTTTCTCTCATCACAAAATCATGTCACCACTTGCTGGTCTCTCGCCAACGAGACCAGGCATCAGTTTGAGCAGTTTGAAGTCGTATAGCAAGGCAGATAGAAGTTGAGAGGGTTTAGTTAGAGGGAAACTAAGACATAAAATTGGATATTTTGCTAGAGTTATGGTGGAGGATTGATGGCAATAAATAGATAGAGGGAAGGAATGAGAAATGGTCTGGAACAAATGACTATAATGTATCATGAGTTGTCATGGAGTGATATTGTTCAATACATTTTGTAGGAGGCTTATGGCTGGTAAATTGGTTAGCTTTCCTTTTCTAAATGCTTCTCTCATGTTTCCTGTAAGAGGTAATCTTAGTGGCTCAATAATATGGAAGCATTTGTATTACTCCAAATTATTTTTTTTAATCTGTAAGATTGAAGATGTTAATTAACTAAATATATTTTCCCTGTGAAGTCTTCCTTTATGGTCAGCCAACATGGTATGCCTGTGTCGTTCACTTTTTAATATCTCACCCTCTCACTCTTTGATTTCCCTTCAACAAGGTAGCCAACATTGTGCATAATATTTAATGGGTGCAAATGAGGTTTTGATAAACTGACATGTAAAAGTACCTATTTATTGAAGCATAGAAATAAAGAAGCCTTCAGTGAGGGTCTGAGGAATATTCATGGATTCCTGAAAGAAAAAACAACAAAAATGCAGTTTGATGTGAAATAAACTGATGTTCTTTTCCTCTTATTTTGTCACTGTTGCAGTCTATTTATTGTTCTTTTAATCATACATCAATTTTTAAAAATCTCAGGAAATATGGGTGATTATATGCAAGTTTCTGCTGCATCCACACATCTGGGTCCGGAATATTTCCAGCCGCCTTGTGGCCTCTTATTTCATTGCTGTGACAGAAGCCAGTAAAACCGATAACCAACAGCTGAAATCTGGAGGCTATTTTCTTGTAAATCCAAGCAGACTTTTTGCTGTAGCTGTTTCATGCTTGAATCAGCTGAAAACTTCTCTAATTGATGACACAATGAGCAATCTCATAACCCAGAATCTTGTATTTTCAGTCTGTGGTTTGCACTCCAGACTAATAAATTCACTTGTGCCCCATGACTATTGGTCGCCTCTTGATTCTAGTGAGAAGGGTGTCTACCTCGAGGCTTTTGAATTTCTTGGTTCAAAAAAAGCGAAGAGTTCATTCTTATTATCTACCACCGTCAGAAGTAATTTTTCTGGGACAAGTGATGAAGCTGATGAGGACAATGGTGAAGATTTCAGGTCATTGCTTGTTGTACCTCTGATCAAGAGGATGGGAAAAATTGCAATGCACATGGAAGATGTACAGGTGGGTACATACTTGTCTGACTGCCAATGGGCTCTGTGACTTGTTGGTGCTCGTAGTGTATTGTTTGGATTTAGAGTAGCAAGCCTATTTACTCTATTATTGATCTGTACCTTTTTTATGATATCTTGTATGCAGATGCGGATTGCCTTCAATTCTTTCAAGATGATTTCATTACAGACTGGTTCTGAAGGTTCCCGTTCTTACGCTATCCACATGTTGGTTCCGCTCTATAAAGTATGTGAAGGATTTGCGGGGAAGGTCATCAGTGGTGAGTTTATATTTTACTCAATTGAATGCCGTTGTGCAGGTGGTTAATAATATTATCCATAATGGAAAATATTTGGAGTTCGTTTGTCTTTACTATATTGCCAATTTTGCTGTAACTTAGCAAATCTCAACTTCTAGAATGTTTAGCGTATATGTTTCTGAGACAGTAGACCTATAATTCATTCATTATAGGTCATTTTAAACATTTTTCCTTGTTTTTCTCAAAAATCATGCTAACATGCTGAAGGAATAAGTTTTGGGAACTAAAACAATAGATAACATGATATGGAGGGAAATTGTCTTAATGGAGCTAATTGCAGATCAATGTTTTTCCATCTGTGCTTGGCAAACTTATACTTCTCAGGAGTCATATTTCAGTGCATTGTAGCATTTTGTACCACAGAGACTATGGTATAATACCGATTATGACTCTGAGGCAACAACATTGAGTAAAAAAGGAACAATTGTTCACTAGAAAATCAGCAACCACTACATAGGTTGTTTTCTAAACAATAGACTTTCACTTAAATCTTCTGCTTATTAATGGCTTGAAGAAACTGGCTGAACTCGGTTGCTTAAGATATAGTTTGCAAGAATCTTGCTTTCAAAGATTCTTTTGAATCTTTGTTTTGTCACTTCTGTTGCTTACGCTGCATACTATTCTGCATCGGCGCGGTAGCTGCATAATCAAAATTTGCATGAACTTTGAGATTGGCTCTTCTACATTTCTACGGTGATATGAACTCCAAAATGATAGGGTTAAAAAATGATCTTCTTGGGCCAAACTCTTGTGTATGCTTCATGTGATGTCTGTAATCGTATCTCTGTAACCAAAACGATGTAGTTTTGGACCCAACTGATGAATAGTACACTAGTTTTGTGGGATTAATAGGAACTTGATTGTTTCTCTTGGCTTTCTTTTGTGAAGGCATCTGAACTATTTTGTGCTTCATATTGTCACAGGTGAAATCAAACAGTTAGCCGAAGAGGTCCGTGACAGCCTCAGGGATGTGCTGGGGGTTGATAGCTTTGTGCAGGTTTACAATCGGGTTAGGAAGAACGTCAAGCAGAAGAGGGACAAGAGAAGACAGGAGCAGAAGCTCCTTGCTGTCATCAACCCCATGCGCCATGCCAAGAGGAAGCTGCGAATCAGTGCCAAACACAGAGCCCACAAGAAGAGGAAGATCATGTCAATGAAGATGGGAAGAGGATTAAGGTAGGTAGTGATGGCCCATCTTCGTGTTGGAGCTTTCGTCCTGGTGAGCTGAAGAAGTGTGTACTATGTCGTCAGTTTTCTTCTCCATTCATTTGCAGCTTCCGGCAAAATGCTGGAGGTTCTCAATTGATTCAGAGTGACAATTTTGTAGGGCCATATATATGTTGAGTTAAATATGATTATTTTTCTTCGTTGTCTTGTTTTTGTCGGTTGCCGACTATCGATCACTGAAAACTATAGTTTCAGTGATGGATAGAAAGCCACAGGTTTGGTCATGTATAAATTCTGGACAGGTATCATCAAGTCCCAATATCGGAGTTGGTTGATCCACCAAGCAACACAAAATCCACCCGATGGAATGAACAACAAATAGTATGGTCGCATTATGAACTCTTGCAACGATTACATAGAAGAATTAATGTATCAAAGAACATCAAATTTCCACCGTCTGCAGCGAAACAAAACAAAAACAAAGGGGCCTACTCGAGCAACATGGTTCCAAGCAGAGGCAGAGTGAATACAGCTATCGAAAAGGCGCGATGAGTAAGCTTGATAGCTGAACTCGGCAGCAGCAGTGGACGTTGGCCCTCGTTTAACCCTTGGTCTGCCGGAGTGCCGGTGGAGACCGGTGAAGCTGCTGGTGGAAGAGCTACTTGTGGTGGCGGCGGCGGTGGTGCCGGTAAAAATGGAGCTGCATCATAAATAAGTTTTTAGGTCTGGAGGGATTTGAAGAATGAATATAAAGAAAAGAACCAAATGCGATGGTAGAGAGAGAGAGTCTCACGTAGCGGTGGAAGCGAAGGCTCGTTAGCAACAGGAGAACCTGTCAAACAACGTTAGTTAGCAAACACATTAAAGTAGACTCTTACATAAATAAATAGTAGCAGGAAGTAATCTTGACACAAATGGCAACTCAACCTGGAGTTGGAAGTGTCGCAGATGTGCCTGCAGACAGCATAGATGATCGTCAGCCGTTAATAGAGCACATGAAGAATGCAAAACACTTGTTTGCTTGCGTCTTCCGGCAGCCCAAGTGCCAGTGGTGCCTCGAGAAGAACGAAAGACTACATACCTGTGCATTCGAGGGGCACCGACATGGAATCGCACATCTTGGGTAGCGAGATGGACAGCGTCCGGTTGATGGGGAGGCTGAAGGGCACGTTCCCGGTGAGTATGAGGCAGGCGCAGTCTTTGCTGCTGCCGACCACGGCGCCCAGCGCCTTGCAACAGTCCTCCGTCGGCGACCCCCCGCCGTTGGTGCTGCCCGTTATGTAGTTGAGGCACGGGGTGAAGCTGCTGATCAGCGCCGCCGTGCACGCCGTCGTGATCTGGCCCGAAACCACCCGCACCGCCACAACCGCCGCCAGCAACAAGACGAAGCGCTTGGCCTTCTCCATGCTCTTCTTCCTCTTCTTCTTCTCAGCAGTCGAAGCAGAGTGTGCGTGAGAGCCTTGAGAACTGACGGTGTGGAGGAAGGAAGATAGAAACCACGGCTTTCTTATAGTTTCTGTGATGCGGTTAGATTCGAAGGTGGGCGATAGTGTTTGCCAACCTCAGCTAACATCCATCGCCAGGAGTAGATTCTGTGATGTTGATTCCGCGAACAGCAAATCCAGCATGCACGTCACCATCCTGCGGTCGCCACCTGCTCGCACCTATTGCAGAGACGGATTAGGTAGGTGGTGGTGAAGCTGTGTATTTGCTGCAACTGAGGTTTGGATTAGGTGAGGTTGGCATGCGACCTTGGCAATGCCGTTTAACCACTGCTTGCCTTTTCCTCTGTTGTGTACTTTTGTATACTCCTTGAGGCTCTCTCTCTCTCTCTCTCTCTCTCTCCATATATATATATATATATATACTCTCTCTCCATATATATATATATATATGGAGAGAGAGAGAGAGAGAGAGAGAGAGAGAGAGAGAGAGGACGCCCTCTTTTCTATTCTCATGGATGCAACCTCAGCCTCTATTCTCAATGAAGGGGCCCAACGATTAGGCTGAGGCCCATATGCTGAAAATATGAAAATATATCTAATGTGGTCCATTTTACTGATGAAAATATGAAAATAATAAATAAATAAATAAATTTAATATTTCAATTGATGATGGTGGATGTTGTCGGTTAGAGATGAGAGCTCCTCTACATCTATGTCGATGCCAACACAATTATTTAGTGATCCTTTCTTCACTCTATATATGCATCAATGCATCAATGTCGACGTAGTTATCGAACGATAAAAGGGTGATTAATATATATCCCAAACAACCTTTTTTCACTAGACAATTACATAACACAAGGTTGCTCAACAACTATAGCAACACCGATGCAATACAGAACGACCCTTAATATAGATATAAAATGACAAAAGAGTTGTTTGACAATTGCATCGATGTCGATGCAGACGCAAAAGCAGTCTCCATCTCTTGTCGTCACTCTTATCATCCACAGTAGATACCTGTGGTCCCCGGTGGCACCGTCGTCCGCCACCACCGACATCATCCATCATAATCAACTAGAATATTGAAATCAGATTTTTGTCCATTATTTTCATATTTTCGTCAATAAAATCGACGATGTTATAGTAAATGAATCTAAATATTTATAATTATAAAAAAATTAAATATAAATTTCTTTAAGTCTAAATATTTGAATATTAACGAGGTCTAATAACCGTAATAGCCCTAAAAAGAATAGCCTAGATGGGATGGGCCAGGCTGCAGCTCACAGAGGCCGTGGGAACCTTCGGTTCGCAGGATGCGAGACGGGTCCCACGGCCCAACCATGGATCTGATGGATCTGACCAGAGAAGTTGGCTCACCCTAAAAAGTGAACCATGCATTCATTACCTACTTCCGTGATGCTATGACTATTAGTTCACTGTTAGTCTTAAGATATCAAATCGTCTAAAGCCAATATCAAAAACCTAAATCAGATCAATGCAAGGCAGCTAATCGAATCTGAGCTCTTGGGAATCACATAGCACCTGTGACTGACGCAGGACTTCTCTGAGTTCTAATGCAACACCTGTTTCAGTGTTGAGCCCACAGCGTGATCAGTGGTAACAAGTGTCGCCACCTATTCATGCATGGGATGTACTATTTAAGCCCTTCCGGCACCGTTTGCACGCACACCCGCTCGGCTTCGGCGAAGAAGCCATGACCCAGCAACAGCCGCCAAGAGCTGGACTCCAGCGCGTGGGACCCGGCGATGTGTACCCGGTGCACGGGGACCCGGCCGCCCGAGTCCAGCGTGAGGAGGCCCTCTCCGGTAACCGTGACCCCGGCGAACCTGGCCTCGCCGTCACCGAGACTGACCTCCCCGGTCAACGCCTCATCACCACCGTCTCCGGCGGCCAGGTGAAGAGCCCGGATCTCCTTTTTGTTTGATGTTGGCTGGAACTGCGGGGGGCGTCACTCGCCGCTGTCTGTGGCTTTCAGGTGGTGTCGCAGTTCGCGGTGCCGGCGCCGTCGGAGGCGAAGGGGGCGGGCGACGAGGTGACGATCGGCCAGGCGCTGAAGGCAGCGGGAATGACGGCCGGTGACAGACCCGTGGGCCGCGCCAACAAGGCCGCGGTGCAGGTGGCGGAGGTGAGGGCCACGGGGCTCGGCGGTCCTCTCGCAGGTGGACTGGGGTCGGCGGCTGCCGAGGCGAACGCCCGGGTGGGGAACGCGGCCCAGAGGGCGACAATCGGGGACGTGCTCGCGGACGCGGCGGCGCGGCTCCCGGCGGACAAGGCGGTGACGAGGGAGGACGCAGAACGGGTGAGGGCGGCGGAGGAGACGAACTACGAAGGCGGGGAGGATAGGGAGCAGGAGGAGGGCGGGGTGGCGGCGGCGGTGATGGCGGCCTCCGGTATCAATGCGGCGAGGATCAAGTAGAGCGCGCGCTGTAGGGAAAACGGATATGGCAAAAGAAACGAAGGGGGTGTTTTTGTAAATGAAGGATGAGGAAGAATAAAGAAAACGTAGGCAAGCATTAAAAACGTTAATGCACCAAGTGATGAGGCACGCCTGTACCTTATAATATTTCATGTTTGCTAGCAACTCATACATAATCTAAAGGTCTATCAGCCATAGATGATGGAAGAATCTACAATTACGCTGTATGGTAAGACGTCAGACTAAACACTGTCAGGCAAGTAGTGGCCCTGCTGCCACTACGGGTGGTTCCCGTGAAGTGCAGAGGTAAAAGGATCAACATCGTAAGAAGCACAGAGAGGGCAGGACAAGACTACAAAGTATGAAGGAGAGAGGTAAAAGGATCAAGATAGCCATCGTAAACTTGTGTCAAAGACGTGATAGCCATTGTCGAGAGAGTGACATCTAACTCTTTCGATCGTAGATGTCAACACAATTACTACGACCCCTAACGATGTCGATAAAAAAATATAATTAAAATATTAATATTATTATTTTTATTTATACATCATGATTAGAGTATTAACATTACCTTTTTATCTATATAAAACTGATAATATTAGAATAAACAAAATTAATATATTTTTTATAATTACAAAAAAATTAATATAAAAATTTTAAAAGAGATTCAATAACCCTTACTATGTGTAAGGAAAGAACTGAACGCCGTCAATAATAAGTGGGGTAAATTGCCGGGAGAACATAGTACCAAAAACGTTACGATATAACCCAGCATATGCAAAGACAAACGGATAGACACATCTAACCACATTGGGAAAGCAGGCAATCTATAACTAAAATGCGACAAGACAACTTCAGGCCCATTATTTCCAATTCAGGGGATATTAAACAGCAAGCGGGACTTAAACTAGGACAGACTTGACGGCGTAGTAAATGAAGCAGCAAGAGTAATGTGAAACTTATGGGAGAACAAGGAGAATGTACATGTTATCAGAAATTATTTACTGAATATGTTCTACGCGGACCCAAATGTGTTCTCCCCACTGTAACTCATGTACAGAAAACCATCCTCATCCTTGTTTTCCTCGTAGATCGCAGACATCAGGGAAGCTGCATAAAAATGACCGTCAAACTACATAGTCAAAATAACAAAATCAACACCAACGCTTTCACTCTATCTCACCAGTCGGTGGTAGTGAATTCTTCACAAAGACGAAGATGGCCTTTTCAGCACCGAGCTTAATCCTTTTGCGCACCACATAAACAAATTGTCCCACTGTGAGATCGGCAGGAACCAGGTACCTGCATCAGAGTTGTATGTCAACATCATTGTACAAAACAGCATTGTATCAATAAATCTCCAATAAGGTTGATAGCAATCGAAAATAATCCAGATTCGTGCTGCATTGAACTATTATGCACAAACAAGCAAATGGTCCACATGGATTTTTCTCCTATCTGTTATCAAACAACACATCCACACCACTGGGAACAAAGGTTACAAGTGTAATAACTTCTATATCCCTCTGAATGATCATCATTCAGAGACCAACTGGAAATTCTCCGCTTAAAGATATCTAATAAAAATTAGGCTTTTGATATATTCAGATTTGCAACAAACACAGACTATAGAGTTGCAGGGAAAACATTAAAACAAAAACATCTCACATAGAGAAAATAACTGACATTCAAGCAGAAAAAACACTGAACCTCATTGCCTAAAAATGTATTGTATGTATCTTCCTCATTGCCTAAAAATGTATCGTAAGCATCTTCCTCTTTTTATCATTTCTTCCACTACATAAGTAGTGTAGCATTCCATATTTAATAAAAGGACCTATTGATGACGCCCATAATCTTTGAGCAATAAGTGTTTATATGGATGCTGAGATTGATTACGGCAATGAAACAGGGTGACATGATATTGAAATGTGGACATCCAAGTCATACTGAAGGATTTCTCTGCATGCACAATTCCATCAAGGTTAAACAAATGGACATCCAAAATACAACTCCTAAAGAAGCCCAAAAAATAAAAAAATGAAAAAGGAAAACTTGAAAATATTCCAACTATCCATGATATTGACATTCAAAGTGGATGCTAGCAAAAGCTCAATAAAAGATAGGATCCCAAACACTTTCCCCAGCATGAATTATATCTTAAATATACTTGTTAGTTGGATCCTAACTGATAAGCCTTCAATAGGTCAGTGGAGTCCTTATAACTGCTATATGCCAAAAAAACACCGCAATGACCGAACTCAATCCTATTCATCTATGGTTATTTGGTTGGTCATTAGTCAAATACTGAGAAAAGAAATAACAAAATACCTTGATTAAATATGAACAAACATTAAATCATATATAAATAGATTGAACTGTTGAGAGTTCATTACAGTGAGAACCGATCTGAGAGTTCTGACCTTTACCACATAGATATAACATAGATATTTGGTTGGTCATTAGTCATATACTGAGAAAAGATATAACAAAATACCTTGATTAAATATGAACAAACATTAAACCATATATAAATAGATTGAACTGTTGAGAGTTCATTACAGTGAGAACCGATCTGAGAGTTCTGACCTTTACCACATAGATAAGAAAGATTTGAGAACAGCTAAGGGTTAAATCCTCATGGAGCTTTTACTGTCATGTAGGATATAGTTCCATTATTCATGTCATACCAAAATCAAATCATAATGAAGACGGTCTTGGCATCTAGATTTCAAATCATATGGAGATGGTCAACACAATAATATTACTATGAATAACTAAGATAAATAAATTAAATGTACCCATGCAGATAGAATCATATAAGGCACCAATGCAATGGTACATAGTGAAGAAAGAAATGGCACCAGAAATAGGAAATATAACATAATAGATGATGAATAACTAGAAGAGACAAATTATACGTATCCACATGGACAGGATCCCAACAAGGTACTGCTATGATGACTACATGGTGCACACAAGGCAAAAGAAAGAAAAAGTAGAAATAGGAAATATTATAATTAGGACCCCCTCTCCTTGTACCCACATGAGATCACATATATTTCACAAATCAGCCACATTAGCACAATGCAAGTAGATGACAATCATCAACACATAAGCATAGAAAAATAGTAAAAAGAGAGTAAGTATACATGACATGTCATTAACACATCAGCATCAATTGCTACACATCATAAAATAAAATGTCAAACTTCAAAAGTCATAGATGATAAGTGTTAGTAAGTGAATGACATTAAACAAAATGTGGGTGTTCTAGAATAAATACATTGAGAAAAACATGACCAGTGCAATTAAAAAGGGAAAAAAAAAAAAACACTGCATAATTGTATATAACCTTCAGAATGAAGGAGAACCTTGTCACAGTCTTAATTTAGTTTAAAATAATACATCCCTTCAATATAGAACAAACAATAACAACAATTGATAATAAAAGATTCTATATATTCAATAAGATTTAATGGGTAACAAAAAGAATGTGTTAAAACACTAACTTCTTCTTGTCAATATCTGGTATATCACTTCTTTCAGCCTTCTCTACAATCACCTACATCAAATGAAAACTTAGACAACACAGAACAGAACAGAGACTGGTTACCTCGTGCATAGTCAAAATGACATCAATTACTCACAGGAATCCTATCAGGATATTTCTCCCGGATACGAGCAGCCTCAGCTTGCCTCCTTTCTGTAGATTAGAATTTACATGGATAATGAAATAAAACAAACTTGATTCATCACGATCAAATTGAAAACATTAGAATGCAACCATACTAGATGCTAAAAGATATATGTGGCTTTAGAGAAAATAAATAGTAAGCTAAAACCCCATCAATTTGCATTTCCTTCCTGCTTCTCTAGAGAGCAAGCATATCTAGACCAGTTAGAAGTCTAAGGTCTACCATCACTTGTAATACCAAACACATCGATGAACAAAGTTTTAGTATTAAAAAAAGTAACAAGCCATCAATTAAAGATGGGGAAATGTGGTGCAAACGTTCTGTGTCAAATTACTAATATAATAAAAAGTGTTGCCTAAGTGCAGAGAACTGTCTTCTCAAGCTTTCTTCAAGTAAGAAAGAACAAGGACAACAAATTAAAAAAAAAAGATAAAAATATTGCAAAATGGGGAGAACATGAAATTTCCGAGTTAAAAAGGATCAAGGAATCGCCGGTTGGAAAATAAACATTAGAATCTAGTAAGATAAAAAAACAATGCAAACAAGAGAAAACCTAATATTGGAGTTAATAAAGATTATGAGTTCACAGGATGGATACCAACTATCACAATTTAAAAAATTCATTAATAGAATATAGGTGAGAATCAGAGAAAACCATTTGAATATATAAGTCCAAAACCATTATACACAGATGGATCCACTAAACGTCTCCAATTTCATCGTGCAGCATCATATTCATGTTCTGAAAAAGAAAATAACAATCTCCATTCACCAGTTACTACCATTACCTACAAGATGTTGAACAACAAGACTTGTACACCGACATCAATATAATTCCCAAAACATGCACTATCCAATCCATGATCCCAATTTTTCAGGTCAACTTCAAATAGATCAAATGAAACCTAGAAGAACCACCAAGAAACGATAAAACGAAGAGAAAATCATATTCAATCGAAAACAATCTAATTCCAAATATCTCACGAAACAAGAAAGAAAGAACGGCTTCCAACCAACGTTAAGTAGGATTTCGGCTGCACAAACCCTAATCGACTCATGTACTTTTTTCTCAATCAAACAAAGAAAGAAAAAGAAAGAGAACACAGACCAAGGGGATTATCCAACTTGAAGGAATTCTTCGCCATGGAACCCTCTTAGTCCTGCAATTCCACAAACAACCCGGCATTGCCATGTCATGATCACGAAGTAAAGAAGAAACACAAAAAAAAAATCGAATGCTCGTCGAGCAAGATCGCGAATCAGACACGATTATCGAAGAAAGACGAGAGACCGTATCGATCGATCGGCCGGCCGACGGAAAGAAGAACCGAGAGTGGAATTGGGGGAAACGGAGAACAATTCTTGGGCTCGGCGGTGGGTTGAGGGTCAATTATAGGCGGAAGAAACCCATAAAGTGCCCTTTCCTCACCTGCTGTTTCATACCCAACAACTACCCTATCCTTTATTGCCAAAGCTGGTGGTCCCTAACTATTTCTGCAAAGGACAGCAGGTGCATCGATCTGTAATTATAAGTGGAAGTCCGTTATTGCCAGCGAATCCTTGGCGTGTTCCTTCTATACGTAGCCAATCACCGCCCGCAAAATTAGCGAGGCTACGGGGCCCATTATGTGGGGCCCGCGATCGACCCCGTCCGTCGGAAGCGGGTAATTCGTCGAGCCGGTAAACTAGAAATCCTTTTCTTTCTCGGAGTGTAAGTTCCAAGAAGAAACGGACGGGTTGTCGTCCACACCAACTCAACTACCTCCGCATGGTTGATCCTCACAGGTGGGTCCGGCATTTTCCTCCAATGATAATACAGGTACAATTCACGCAATGAACGCAAGACGTGAAGTTTATTTCTATAATGAATATTTGGTTCGTGACATCTCTTCATTACTCGATCGTTCATTAAAACAAATATAATGGATGTCAAATAATTGCTAACTTATGCAAAACAAAACCTCAGGATAATAAAATGATGCATTCATGAATTGTTCCTTTCGTGTATGTTAACCCAAGGCATAAATAATGCAAGAAAAATATCATTCATATGATTAAATCAAATTAGTACAAACATCAGTATACGTATTCATAAAAATCAAGACACAAAAAATAATATTATGGCTTTTTACTTTTCTACGTGTACGGTCTGTGTTCGTGGGTTGTTTTGGGCCGGCTCGAGCTTTAACCAATTGGCCCGAGCAGCGAACAGACCAACCAAACCAAATCTTGTCCCTTGTTCCCGTTCCCTTAACGGTTTGTACCCTAATTTATTACCCGGCCGTTCACCTACCTGGTTGTCCACACACTCGTGGGGTCTTACAGAATTACCAATCAAAAGGGAGGTAGCACGTACAGGTATAAAAAAGTAAGAAATAAATGTCCTGGCCGTGAAATTTTCCGTGGCCAAAGTCTCGCTTTTGTCCTACTCGAAACCGTACCCGCGTTTAGTGGGACCCACCGTTTGCTCACGGACATTCAATGTGGTAGAATCTGACCGTGAAATATCTAGGTCGAAATCCTTCCATCCGTATACCGAGGAGTTGGAGGGAAATTGGAAACAGAGATGGCTAATAATATTTATTTCATTTTTATACGAGCCCGAAAAACAAAAATAAAAAAAGGAAAAAAAATATAAAACTTGTTTTAGAGCTCCAAAGACACACCCAAACTCCCCCATCGCCTCTTCGAGAGCTCGCTCTCCCTCGTCTCCGCTTCGATCCAGGTACCCCAAACCCCAATCGATCCCCTCGGCTCCGTTCGCCTCCATCGATTCCTCTCGCAACCTTCTCCAATTCTTCAAAATCTCCATCTCTCGTAGGAGGTATGCCGGATTCGCTCTCCTTGGTCCCCTAAGTTTCAATTTTGTGTTGCTGTTCTGGGATCAGAGGCGCGCTGGTCTTTTACTAGATCCATACGGGATGGATGGTGACTGGGGATCTTTTTTTCTTACCGTGGATTCCGTGGCGCGATCGGTTTGGGTTCGTGCTTTGGATTAGGAGTGACTTCTCTTGGTGAAGGGATATTGGTGTTTCGTTGCTATGTCTTCGGTGGAGGAGGAGACGGTTGCTATGAAGAGGGGGGTCGCGAACGGGGTTTCTGCGTCGAAGGAGGTCCGTGAACCGAATCGGCAGAAGAAGAGGCGGTTGGTTTTGAGCGATTCGGATTCAGACGATTGTTTGTTTTCTCTAAGCAAGGTGGATCACAGGACCGATCAGAACGGAGACAGCTCGAGCATCGGTGAAGACAATGGCGTGGAGCGGATGGAAGAGAAAGGCAAGGTTGAGGTAGAGAATAAGAAGAGGGTTTTAAGGCCAGATTTCATGAAGCGAAATGAAGAGCTCATAGTTTCTGACAAGAAAGAAGTTACCAAGCCAGAGTTGGAAAGAAGGAGTAGAGAGCCAGCTGATGCCAAAGTTCCTGCAAAGAAACTGGAAATGGATTTTTCAGAACGAGGAGGAGGCAACAATTCTGAAATATCAAAAAGAAAACTGTTGCATGGTCGAGATGACACAAATGATATGGAGGCAGAAAAAGATGTAGGTTCCAAACCTCTAGATCCCACGAGCATCAAGAGGGATGGGTTGATGGAGAATGACACGGAGACAAACTCTCCCAGGACTAGCAGGAGAGAAGCTGAAAAAGACAAGCCAATACAGTCATCAGGTAATCAAACACTTCGTATGAGACATAATAGCAGCAGTTCTGCTAATGAAAAGAGAGCAGATACTGCCATGTCACAATCCAAAGCTGGTGTTCTGACGTTGCAAGGGAAAAATGGTGTCTTGAGGGTCTCACCAAGTAACAAAAGGGCAGATGGGCTGAAGAACCATTCTAAAAGGAAAGATGAGGAAAAATTAAAGGCTGTAGGCTCTCCTAAGGATTCCGCCCGAGGTATACCAAAGAGACCATCTCTTTCTCCAGATCAAAGAGTACATGGAAAATCAAGTACAGGAGCTACATTCAGTAAGTATCAATCAAGAAAGGCAAAAATTGACAAAACTGAGGAAATTAGATCCAGTAGACGAAAAACAAAGCCAGTAATTGTTTCTCCGAAAAGAGAAAAAAAAAGAACGGATAAGCTGAAGAGCAGGACTGGTTTGAAAATAAAGAGCAGATCCAGCTCAAAAGCTGCTTTTATTGCAAAACAAAAATTAAATAAAGCAAGTGTAGCACGCAGCACTGAAAAACAGAACCTCAGGGATCAGATAAAAAACATACTTCTTAATGCTGGTTGGACAATAGATCTGAGGCCAAGGAAAGGCAGAAACTATGAAGATTCTGTTTATATTCCTCCTGAAGGAAAAAGTGGTTATTGGTCAATTACAAAGGCTTATGCTGCATATCAGGAACAACTGAACAGGGCATGCAATGAGAGGGGCAAGAATTCTTCAGGAAGATCCTCTAAAACATCTTCTGGCAGTGACTCTGTCGTACCGATGGAATCCTTAGATATACTAAAGAGAATTGTTAACAAGAGAGGGAGGAGGGAAGAGCTCAAGGAAACTCAAAGGGGCAAAAAGAAAGTAAAGAGAACTTCTGACATGAGGCATGCTAGACATCAAGACACTCAGGATAAGCTTGATGATAATAGAGGCAGAAAGAAGTCAAACAGTGCCTTGCCCTCAAACATGAAGATTGCTGTTGGTTCCACTGTTCTTAAGCATGTTCAAAAAGGAAGAAACAAACAGAGAGGATGCACTCTGTTGGCTCGTGGCAGCAACCAGGAGGCAGAAGCTGAAGATAATGATTATGTTCCATACATGTGGAAAAGGACAGTTCTCTCATGGATGATAGATATGGGTGTCTTGACCATAAACGGAAAAGTGAAATACATGAACCAGAGAAAAACAAAGACAAAGCTGGAAGGCCGGATAACAAGAGATGGTATTAATTGCAGTTGCTGCAGTAAAATTATTCCTGTGCCAAAGTTTGAGCTTCATGCTGGAAGCAAACTTCTCCAGCCATCACAATATATATTTCTGGAAGATGGAGGAGTTTCCCTGTTGCAGTGTCAGCTTGATGCATGGAAAAAGCAGGATGAGTCAGAACGCCAAGGATTCTACTGTGTTGATGTAAGCGGTGATGACCCAAATGATGATACTTGTGGCATCTGCGGTGATGGTGGTGACTTGATCTGTTGTGATGGTTGTCCTTCAACATTCCATTTGAGTTGTTTGGGCATTGAGGTGCGTCAAATAGAATAACAGTAGTCACTTACAGTTTTGGAACTTCTATTCATATGTCATTGCATTTTGAAATTTAAAAGGGTCAGTCATGACTTCTTCTCTTTTGATCCTTTATTTATGGTACCTTTTCTTGATTTTCACTGACTTGGTGGAGGTTGGAGATAAATGAATTTAGTGGCCGTGGTACCTTCTGCAAAGCTAAGGAAAAAAAAAATACTTTGCAGTAGTATAGTGTCTAAGTCATGCTACATTATTACTGTTACATTTTTTATGCTTCACATTTTTGCATTGGCAGCCCGGTCCTCATACTGGGAGCCTGGTCTTCTGGTATATGCTTGCCTGGCTCAAGTAATTTATGTCTCTTTTGCAGAAGCTTCCTCCTGGAGATTGGCACTGTACAAACTGTTGCTGCAGATATTGTGGGGGTATCTCTACTGATGCCACCCGAGAAACGGATGGAACAGTTTCTTCGTTACTCTCGTGCCACCAGTGTGAGGCAAAATGTACAGATCTTGCAATTGCTCTTTGGATATTATTATTTTTATATTTTTTTAAATTTCAACCTTGATAAGGTTTACATAGTGATGAAACTTCTTGTTTTGCATTTTGGGTTTTCTAGACCACCAAGGCTGTGTTCCTGATGCAGAATCTGTTTCTGCCATTACCAAGAATTTGGGCATGTCTTTTTGTGCCCAAAGTTGCAGAAAGGTATAATTGGTAGCTTTTTAAAATTTTCAACCAGTAGCATTATTTGAGATTTGGTAACTCTATCTTGTTTTTATATTTAAATTTATTTCTAGATGATTCAGAAGGCATCAACAAGATCTTTTTTGTGTAAAGTTACTAACCTGCACATGCTTAATTTATACACATAATTTAATTAGATCAAATATCTATTTTACATGCCTGGTTCTCTGTCAATTAGGTATATTCTTGTTGGCTATCAAGTTCTAGTTTCTTTTCAAGTAGATATTGTTATGTGCTTTCAGATCAGCAAGCATATCAACAGTATGCTCTACAGATATGAGGAGCTTTTTTTTAACCTATAATCTCCTACATATCTCCATTTTGGATGAGCAATGACCGTTCTTGCACTTAGGGCATGCTCATGACGTTGTTCAATTGAGACTCGATGTCAGTTGTTTGAGTAACATAAGTAGCTTCCCTGGGAAGAGTTAGGACAGCATTGATCTCTCTGTCCAAAGCCCGATCTCATGCACAATGTGAATTACATCTTTTCGTCTCCACAAATCTGATGATAACTAGATTTTTTAGCATCAAATTGATGCTTGTTCCAACTCAAAAGATCCACACACTTACAGGTTTTACAGTGTATGTGTCACATTGAATACAAACTATTGGATGTTTGGTATTTAAAATGGGTTGTGTCTTTATTAATGATAATATTAAGAAATATAAGAACTATGAGAGAGATAGAAAAGCCTTGAAGACTTAGTAGTTTAAGAGCTTTGATAAGAAGTAATACATTGAAAATAAACTTGTCATAAGTCATAAAATTGTAACTCTTAAGAGTTAATTCACCTTTGTATGACAAGATGTTATTTCCTCTTTCATCAATTTTATAGATTTTGCAAGCAATTTCTTTTCCTTCCTCCTGAAGCAAACAAATAATAAGTTTTGTATTTCATTATTTTAACTTAGGACCACTTAAGCCAACTTTGCTATTAGCCATGATATTTCCATAAAGAGTTGTCATGATATGAACTAAGAATGTTGTTTACAGGTTGGATGAAATGTGTGCATCTGTTCTTTTATGCTGTCTTTTCCTGGAAAATTACCAATTATATTTGAGAAGTGGCTAACATAAAATGTAGGAACCAAGAAAATTATAAGCTTGATGCTTGCTTTAGATAACTTGTATATAGACCAACGTGTGGGCATTAATTGACTTTGTTGTAATGTTCTGAAGCAGCCATGTTTGTTCAGTGGTGATATGATCTTGATTGATATTTCTAAGTTCATGTTAGAGACGGTGACATTAAGTTCGTGTAAACTTCTGTTGGAACAAATGACTCTTATGAAGCTTTGTTTTTCTAAAAATCTTCTAGAAGTTAATCACTTAATTGTAAATATCTAGCTTGTGCATCTATTAGCCTTTTAAGATGAACCTATACTACTTTTCATTGCTGCAGGTTTTCAAACGATTGCAGAAGATTCTTGGGATCAAGAATGACTTGGAAGCAGGATTCTCATGGAGTGTTATTAGGCGTTTTGATGAGGATGCTCCCAAAACACCACTGAAGTCTCATTTAATTGCTGAATGCAACTCGAAGGTTGCTGTTGCCCTTGCAGTTATGAACGAGTGCTTTCTTCCGATTATTGACCAGAGAAGTGGTGTTAACCTGATTCATAATGTTGTGTATAACTGTGGGTAAGCATCTATCAGATTTCCTTACTTTAGAACTTTGAAGCCATACCTGTTCACCAACAATGATCTAGTATGCTTCTAACTTCTACGATCAAATGACAGATTTAAAGCATATTTATAGAAATGTGTTGGCTTTTAATTTGGAACTTGTAGAAGATTACTGGAAGTTATTCCTATTAAAGTTCTTAATCTTGGTCCGATACCAGTTATGGTAATTACTGGCCTGATCACCAATTAATGAGTAAAGAAGAAAGGAGGAATAAAGGCATGGCCTTTTTGTTTTCTTGAAACTAACATACATTTTTCGCCTATGAAAGGCAATGCACTTCCCCATAGAAAACTATTTAAGGTCAGCCATTGGTACTTACAGCCTTACTAGATCTTCATTCATCGGAATGCCTCGGAGGGCCAATTTATACTTATGCTAAAGTTAATTTCTTTATTTTTTGACTCTTCTAGTAACTAAATATGGTTTACTGATGTTTTTGTTTTACAATGCAAACCTATTAGCTAAATTTATCCTTTTATTTTTTCAAATTTGTAGATCAAATTTCAATCGGCTGAACTATAGGGGTTTCTACTCTTTTATTTTGGAGCAAGGTGATGAAATTATTTCTGTGGCATCTATCAGGTACATGTCTTGTTGTCTGTGTTAAATTGAAGATATCTTGATGGATGATTACTTAACTTTGTTGGCATCTGGTTTCATGAAAAGTCATTGGGTCAGATTTAGTACCTTAGGTTCATTCATTCTGTTGTGTAGGTGGGTTGTTAAATTAATCAGCAATTCTTCATCCTTCCTGCATTTGTTATGAGAAATGAAGATCTTCCTTCTTAAATAAGAGTTATTAGTGGAGGTGACTGTGATTCATCTGCACCTGCAAACTGATGTCCCAAGGCTGTCATAGATATAGTCAAAAGCTCCACTTATCTTAAAATGTAAGCAGGACATGTTATGTTTCAGTTGAAACTTGAAAGACTGCAACTAATCATGCTCTATGTATTCCGTTCCACTATGTCAAAACACCTAAGACGACTTCCATACTTATATTTAATATCTAAAATCAAGATTCAAGAAAGGCATTCAGCCCAGTTCGAAACCTTTTTTTCTTTTTTCCCTTTTTTAAATTTGGACAGAACTGATTTCAGCTGTCAACAGCTGCTGGCTATCAATAAGAGGTGTTTAGATGGCAAAAAAACATTAAGGATTTTCAGGGAAGCTGCTATCAAAAGTTTTCCCTTCTCTCTCTATTGCTGCCTCATTCACTTTCTCTCATCATTGCTACTACCTTCTCCTCGTGGCAACATTTCCCTCCTACAGTATGTGTAGCCATCTCTTCCTCCTTTTCCTTTATCTCCTCATCCTTCCCTCCTCCCCGCTTTCTCGTTGGTCTGTGTCAGGGGTGTATCTTGTGTCAACACACATGGTATCCCAGGAATCCATATCGGTCCAGCCAGGGATCGGTTCAAGTCTTAGACTGGAATTTGGGACCTTGGTCTAGATGTCTATATTTCTTCACCTAATATTCTTTTCCTTTCTTCTATCTTCTCTTCCATTCTCTTCCTTTTTCTGCTTTCTTTCGCCCTTCCTGATTAACTTCTCTTTAGGCTACTCTATGCCAAACCATTCAGTTCCTTATCCTGAACACCCACTACCTGTGAGTGTCGTGGCTGGCCATTTGCCTTCTGGCTTCCCATTATCAAGTGTCAATCACGTTTGGACATCCATCACCTCCATAAATGGCATTAATCAAGTACTGCCGTTGGCTAAGAAATCAGGTTCATAGTTAACCTTCATCTTCCTCCTCTTCCCTCTAGATTTTACTGCCATCACTTCTGTTCTTTCCTATGCATGATGGCAGGTTGTAATGGGTTAGTTTTGGGTACATTGGACCTTTTTATAGAGTGTTGACTTAGAAGCCAAACATTCTTACCCAACTACGGCTAATTGTTATACCTTGTTTATATTCTAATAAGACTTAGCTAATGTTTTCTAAAAAGTAATTAAGTAGAAAGTTTGATCTAAACCATAAGTTTTCTTTAGATACTCAAATCTTTAATCAGGATGTTATTTCCTTTTAATGTCTTCATCTATAGATCTTTTTTCTTTCATCTTTGTTTTTGAAGGTCTAGTGATTTTATTGTGTCAAACAGAATTCATGGAACTAAGCTGGCTGAAATGCCTTTCATCGGGACGAGAAACATGTATAGACGCCAAGGGATGTGCCGTCGGCTTCTAGATGGAATTGAATCAGTATGTTAGCTTGATTTTTTTATTTTCTAGCTTTTTAATATTGTTTTGAAGATACAAAATTGTGATTGTCTTGTTCTGTCTTTTTGTCAACACATTCAGATTCCAAATATATTTTGACAATACTAAATACAAATCATTATTGGCAAGCAGTACTTGTTTCGTTTTGTGGCATCTTATGTGCTACTTAGCTATTTAATTTAGTTTGTTTGCTCAAAAGGATAAAAAGAAGGATGGCTAAATGCACAAAGCTCCTTTCAATGTGAGATATGGGAAGAGATATGACCTGTCTGTATTCAGCTCCATGATTTCTGATTTACCAATGAATTTATTCTCATTACTTAAACAAAGTTTAGACATGCTGCAAGCTAGAGGCCAACTTAGGCCATGTAGGCTATTGTCCACTGTGATCCAGTATATAGCATCTGCCTGCAAGGAAGCGGAGATTTCTGTTTCACTTTTCAACTATCTTACAAGTATCAAGGTCTTTACAACTGCCTTTATATGCATGTGTAAAGTTATAAACCAATTTGTCACTTGACAGTAGTCATTTATAACCTCAATTGAAGATCTACAGTTATAACAAGTGGTTTAAGCCTTCATTGAGAACTCATGAAAGTGTTTTTCATAAAACATTTTAGTTTTTTTGGTTTATATTGTTTTGGTCATAATATTAGTCTAGTGTTCATACAATTTTGATGGCTTTATTGCTTTAAATTTAGGTGAAGATTGGTGATTTTATTTTCTTTGAGCCACTATTTAAAATGCATGTGCATATGCGTGGATACTGTTTGATACATGTAAGATGCATATTATAATGAAGAAAAACACAGCATTTTATATAAAGCATTCAGGTCTGTATCCTGCAGTAACATCATTTTTTTTCTATATATCTTATACGAACTTCACAAAGCTCGCGAAGTCTATCTACAATCTTATCAAAGCTTGGGTAAGTCTTAGGAAATTTAATACTGTTTTTTTGCACTTAGGGTATGTACCGGCCTGATAGGGGACTGGTATGAGTGGTCTATACTGATCTATCGGTACATCCTATCGTATCATGTGTCGGTACATCAGTTTGTACCATACTGATGGCTGATCGGTATGTTGGTATGGATCGATAAGACGAACCGTGATATGTACTATTGGGTAAGCATGTTATTTGCATTTGCACTTTGGTGAGTCATGAAAAGAAATTTTTGATACAGCATAAGAAGTTTGAGCAAACATATAAGGGCATTCTGGGAAGGAAAAATTCATATGGCAGAATTTTGCCTCTTCTATATCAAAGTTGATTGTACTTTAAGATAATGTGCTGGCATTTCAGAAAAATAAATTGGAATAAAATATATTGCTATTTTATGTGGTACTGTTGACAATGAAATTTCTTTATCCTTGTGCTAAATCTTTATTAGCCTAACCATTTATGATGTGCAGAAAATTATTACTGAAGAATTTTGAACTAACAACCTATTTTGTTTGATGCAAATTCTTGCATGGGCTTTCTGTAGCAGCATGTAATAGTTATTATGGTACCAATTCAAAGATTAGTTCATTTTCATTAATTAGGGTAAGTCTAGTTGCTTGTCAATTTCTTAGACTTCCTCTGTGGTTGATGACTTTATAATCATCTATGTTGTTTGATGTGACAGATTGATGTTATTTGTCTATAGAAAATCATTTTTGAGTCATTAAGGATGCTAAATATCATTTACCAAGATTAAAATTCTCATCCAATTGATATTTCTGTACTGAACTGACACAAAATATTTATGTTCTTAAGAAATGACATTGCAACAGTACATATGGACCATCTGAAATTGGGGTGACGTCTGTTGTGCACATGTATTTTGACCAGTGACTTATTTGAGCTTGTTTTCTGCTTGGGCATTTTTAGCAATGCATGTACAGTTAGCTTATTCATAATTATTGCTGTAATTTAATTGTTTTCGTAATTTATTTCTCAACATTTCAATTGTTATTTCTTTCTTCTTGCTTCTTTTGCAATAATTTGTTCTCATTTTCAGGCCCTCTTCTCTCTTGATATCGAAAAGCTAGTTATACCTGCTATTTCTGAACTGAAGGACACATGGTCTAATGTATTTGGCTTTAAACCTCTTGAGGTTTCACAAGAATTAGAAGTTAGATCCATAAAAATATTGGTTTTTCCTGGTACTGGTTTATTACAGAAGCCACTCCTGAAAATGCATTCTTCTGTACAATATTCAGCTGTCGATGGAGGTGCGTGATGAATGCTATTAATAATTTATAACTATTATTTTTATAACTCCCTTTCATATTTCTTGTTTGTGGTTTATACAGTTGATAATGACATCAAACATCAGCATCAGACAATATCAACTCATATATCATCTGAGTTCTCATCTATTGAGCCCAACCTCCATATTCCTGGTCAGGATGTTGTCCATTGCATAAATCCAAATCAAGATGCAGAACCTAGCTTGTCATCTTCTAGAGTTTCACCTGATTCTTCTGATTCTCCTCGACCCAATTGTAAATTTCAAGAAAACAAGATTTCGGAGACTGCTGGTGATTTATGCATGCACAATTTTCCTGGGGGAGGTTTATCAGGTTCTCATGATGAAGATAAATGTCAAGTTGATTTTTCAACTAATCAACAAGCTGAGTTGATTAGTGAGCTAACTTTTTTTGATAGTCAAGAAGGGGAAAATGTAGAAGCTAATCCATCCGCCGATCTGCAAGAATGTGATTCTGTTTCTAAGCAGAGTTATCCGGATGGTTTTGCCTCTGATACTAAAAAATCAGGATCTGCTTCTCTTAGCATGCATTCCACAGAATTTAACTTGTTGCAACATAAATTGGAGGATCATTGCACTCCTCTAGGTATTGATACTTTCACATTGAAACAGAATGTTAGGATGAATGTAGAACTTCCACTAGGCTCCTTGGAGTCTACATCAACTCCTAGTTTTCAATGTCATGTGACAACCAAAGCTCATTCTCCAAATTCATCAGAGAGCAATGACCAGGTATCTTCTGAATCTGCCCATGATGCAAATCATTTTGAAAAATCTCTTATGGTGCATTTAGAGCCATGCTTTCTGTTAAGCAGCATTTGTAAGGTGAAAGCTAAAGATTCCATCCTTGATCCAAACTCCTCTGTAAATGATGGGAACTCAGAACCTTATGCTTTTGAAATTGTTAAAAGATGTCTGAATGTTGCTGCTACAGAAGAAAATGGGGCTTTTTGCTCAAGTGCTGCAGTTCCTGATTCTGATGAAAATGCTAGGTTTTCTATACAGCAAAGTATTTTAGACACAGTTTACGTAACAAATGGTACTGTTTGTGAATCAAACTTATCTTGTGTTGTTAAGAGCTGCAGGATACCAAGTGAGACTAACCATTCTCACATGGCTTGTTCTGGGATGCTAGATGCAGATATCCATGATGTTCAGCCTAATTTAACACCTATCAATTTCGTTGCTGCTGATATTTTGGACAAGTCTCATCATATTTGCAATGAGTTCACAAATGGAACTGAAAGTAAAAAATGATGAGGTATCCTTTGTCCAATGTATTGATGATTGTAGTCTTCATGATGATTCTGTGGACATAAAGAAGTTTGATTTAGGTTCAGAACCTTCTTAATGGCTACTGATAAACCCTCTGTGGCTTAATCCCAGCAGAACATCTGTTTACTGGTGTTGCTGGGTTTCCTGTTGGGGATGATATTCATATGATACACAAGGTTTTTCTGAGGCAAGATGCACAAGGTTGTTAGTGGACCCCGCAGGTTGCCAGTTGTGTACTGGAGAATTATTTTGTTGATTCATCTTGTAAATAGTAAAGGCCTTTAAAATCATCCAAGCCCCTCTATTGTGAGTTAGAAAGATTATCTTAAAGGAATCTTATCATCTGAGCATGGTGAGAATGGTGTGTTATTTTTCACATGAAGTATATGGTGATCTATTGCATAATCATCCTCAGTTTCAATCAACATTTCGCTGAGTTACCATTGAGTTTCTAACAGAAGTGCAAAATGAAGTAAAGTAACCTAGTTTTGGTATGTATGCTGTCTTCACTTCTATCTTTCTCCAATTTATTTTGAACTCTGATGATCTGCTCTTAGTTACAAATCTAATGATGGAATTGACATTGAAGTTTTGCAACTTATACTCACTGCAAAATCAATTTTGGCTGTTAACTCTTGCTGCTAGTTGATGAGATGTTCATAATTTCACTATTCATGATGTATGTTCTTGTTGCTACATCTATATGCTGTAGATTAGTACTTGCCGCGAACACCTTGCATCATATAATCATAATCTCAATTATTGCATGTGGCTAGATGTCCTTTGCCCCAGTGATTGCAAAAGGCGCTCGGGCGCTCGCCTAGGCGCTCGGGCGAGGCGAGGCGAGGCCCGAGCCCAGGCGCTGGGCGCTTCGGGCGAGCGCCTGGGTAAACCAAGGCGACCGAACCAGAATTTTAGGTCTGGTTCGGTCCTGGTTCGGTTGTTAGTTGGTTCAATCGAACCAACTAAACCGATATAACCCCAACCCTAACCCTAACCCTAACCCAACACTAACCTGCTGCCGCTGCCGCTCTCGATCCCGATCGCGATCTCGTCGCTCGCTGCCACTGCTCCCGCTGCCGCTGCTCGCGCCTCCCGCGAGCCCTCTCGCTGCTCGCGTCTCCTGCGAGCCCTCCCGCGAGCCTTCCCGCTGCTCGCGCCTCCCTCGAGCCATCCCGCTGCTCACGCCTCCCGTTGCTCGCGTCTCCTGCGAGCCCTTCCGCTCCCTTTCCCTTTCCCGCTGCCGCTGCCGCCGCTCGCCGCTGCTGTTGCTGCTACCGCTGCTGCCGCTCGTCGCTGCTTCCTCGTTTCTCCGTCAGCAGGTTTATACTGTTAATGTTATTATATTTATTAATTATATTATATATTTTTATATTTTTATTTAAAATTTTAAATAATTATATTTATTAATTATATTTTATATTTTTATATTTTAGTACCTCGCTTCGCTCGGGCGAGCGCCTAGCGCCTCGGGCGTTTTTGGACCTTGGCGCCTTTTGGCGCCTAGCGTTTTTTAAATCACTGCTTTGCCCTCATCACCATAAATTGATTGCCCCATCAATTATAGTTGATCTGGTCGCTGCAGGTCATACTTGTCACTCGCTGTAGCAAGTTCGCAGACCTAGCCTCCAGGATTGCAACTGTCATCATCTGGTCATTTCTGTTCTATTCATCCACAGCTTTGAACAGTCTCTCCGACACCTTTCAATCCTTTTGTGTTTTCTTGTAGCCAATTTATCCACTAGATTAATTCTGGTATTTCCAGAAACTTGGTTTTGAGCCTAAGATTGATGTTATTATACTTGCTGATGGATGTAGATGAATTGGAGTGCATGAATTTAAGGGATTCTAAAACTTAAAGGAAGGTTCAAATAACAATCTCGTAGTTGTGTAAGATTTGAGTAATGTATCTAACTCAAGGGTATGTTTGTTATAACTTCTGTGAGGTTTTGGTTGGGAAATTGAGGGCCGCAATATGTTATTTCTAATAACATGAAGTTCCATTTTAATATTAGAAAGTGTTCTTTGAACAAAATGTACTTGATAGTTCTGATTATTCGAACGTTGAAAGTTCAATACAGTGTATCTTCTTGTTGGGCATTTCTTTCTAGTTATTTTGTTATCTTATGCAGATATTAGTTAAATTTGTCTTTTTTTGTTGAGATCACCCAAGCTTTGACCTTTTTTTGTCCAACTATGAAGCTGCATCATTCAGTCAAATCTGCCCCTTCCTGGGTTGGTTGTGGTTGGTCATCAACTTAATGCTGTTACTAGTACATTCCAACTTTAATAAAAAACAACTGGATCTAGTTGAAAAAGGGAATAAGTTTTTTCTACAGCTCTAGTTGGTTCAGAATTTTCTAGACTGCTGTGTGGTGGTTTATATTTTTTTTAACTAGTTTTTCCCCTGTCAAAATTGATTAACAATGGTTTGTGAAGATCAACATACAAAATCTGGGTCCTGTCATAGGACTGGTAAGGTTCCATCATGGATCAATATGCTAGCACTCAGTACGGATTAGTACTGTTCAGAATGAAGAGAAACAGTAATAAGAGGGGATGATAAAGAGAAGAGATGGAGGAAGACGACTGGTAGAGAGAGGAGGAAGAAATATACCAGTAGGAGGATGAGGAGAAAGGAGCGGCATGGTAAGGCAAAGGCAGTGGTGGCCAAGGAGGGGGGAAAGAGTGTGTGAGAGAGTGCATGAGAAAGGCAAGAGAGAAATGGAGAAAACAAATGGCAATTTAAAGGTACAAGGCAGTAAGTTAAATGCCCAACACAATTCTGTACCAGTTTGTTTACCATTTGGTAAGCAAGGTACGTGAGCTTGCCAGGTGTAATAGTCCAAACTGGACCAAACTATACTGATGGAGAACTATTGAGTCTTACAAAGGATTACAGAAAAATTTATTCTAGGCAAATATATCAATAAAAAATCATCAATTAGTTGACCTAGAAATTCTAACAGTTAGGTTGAAAATTGAAAAGTCTTTTGGTCTTTCTAGGGACTCCCTTTGTATTAAGTGCACTCTTGTATTAATTGTGTTGATATACTATTTAGGTATCCTAGAAGTTACATTTTGGATTTTTAAAAGACATACTAATTCCGTAGGAGATTACTCTTGGAAATCATTGGCTTATTAATTGTTTCAAGGCTTCTAAACCCCTATATATAGTGGAACTTGTTAATGGATCAAATATTTTCAGATTTGAATGAAAAGAATTGCATCTTCTCTAGTCTTTTATTCTCTTTTGTTATCTCACACTTCTCTCTCTACTTCCCTATTCTGTTCTACATCAGTTCGGTACCAGAGGATATCAACAAACTTGCCTTATACCCCATTAGGTTCCAACTAGCATCAAAAGGTTCTTGCCTTATACCCCATTAGGTTCCAACTAGCATCAAAAGGTTCGATCAACACTCAAGGATCCTTGCACCTCCAATGTCAACCCCTTGCGTGTGGAGTTGGTCCTTAGGGTGACTGTCCCATGTGGAATTGGACCATATAACTCTTATTATCGAGTAAAATTTTGAAAACTTTACTAATATTTTTTATTGGATTGAAAAATTGTATATTTCATCGGATCATAATTTTCATCACTTCTCCCCTTGTTTTCTTCTTCTTCTTTTTTTCTTAAATTTATCATCTTCCCTCACCCCTTTAGTTGCAACTACAATACTACTAAAATTTGAACCCTTGAAAGTTATAAAAAAAAAGACAAAAAGTGAAAAAAAAATGAAAACCATTTGAAACTTTACATTTCTATCTTGTGCATTACAACAATTAATAATCTCATTATCAAAAAGTAATTTGTCGATAGCATTAGAATCATGACTTGACGAGGTGAAAAGCCAATCAATCATGATGAGTCCCTAAACCAACAGAGTGAGGTAGACACCCTTAAAGACCAAGCTAGCAGATCATGACACAATATTGAATTAGTTATGTGACCAAATAACTCAAGTCGTAAGAGCTTTCTAACATTTTGAAAAACGACCCAAGAATGAGGAGATTGATGAGCCGATTAGTTAACATGTCTATTCTCCCCAATTCGTAGCTTCAAATTAAGGAATTTTACCTACTTCCCAAGCCCTAGTTCAAACAAATCCTAGGTCCACCTATAGGGCACCTATTCACAATCATGCTCCAATAATTCCTGATGGTCAAGCTTTTGACCTTAATGATGAATTCCTAAAACCTATAGAAATCCATAAACCTGAGTAATGGGCCAACAAGTTCGACTTGCTGACAATATGTGAGAAATGGCTAGAAGAGTTAAAGTGGATGTGTTGGACTTTGACAGTAGGTTTGACCCTGTGTTTGTTGACCGGTTATATAGCATGGAAGACTACTTTGAGTGGTATGGAATGATTAATATTGAATGTGTACGATTTGCAAAAATAAAACTAATAGGCTCCGTTTGGAAATATTGACAACATGTCCAACGTAGTCTCGAACACCGTCGAGAGCCTCTCATCACTCAATGGGAAGTCATGAAATAAAAACTTTTAAGGAAAAATATTTAATAACCTACTTTCGAAGCTAATTAGTTGAAAATTTGTTAAACCTTAAATAGTTGAATTCTAGTGCGGTAGAGTATTTGCCCCAATTTAAGAAACTTTTACTTAGGTGTGAAATAGAAAAGGACCAAATTATCATTGTTCGGAGATTTGTTTATGGGTTGAGGTTTGACATCCAACTGGAAGTCTCCCTTAGTTTCCTTAACACCATGGAGGAAACTTCCCAATGAGCCCTTGAGATTAAGGACATCAAATCTTATCCAATTCGTCAAGCATCGTCGCAGTTTCTTGACAATAGAACTATTACCCAATCTACCCCAAATAGTGGCTCTATCAAGTAAAAAATCCCATGAATTGTCAAACTCATTCAACTACTGATTCTCAAACTAGTTCGTTTTCAATCTAGTGTTATTATTACCATAATAGAGGTCACTTGGCCTCTCGTCCTCAATGTACCCTTACCTTAAAACAATAACCAAAGGATCAAATCGAGGGAGTAAACCAAGTAGTTGAATCGGAAGCCTACTTAGGTGACGAAAACGAACTAGTAATTGAAGGTGCTCATGTTAATGTTGTTTGCATAATTCTCTCTACTGCTAGTGATTCCAATGAATGGAAGAAGATAAGTATCTTCCATACTTTTATTCGAAGCATGAAAAAACTTACAAATTGGTTATTGATGGGGGTATCACACTATCACTATGAACGTAGTCTAAAATTTGCTATCAAGAGATTAAACATTAAGGTAGAGTCACACCCGATTCCATTCAAACTAGCTTGGGTTGAAAAAACCACACTTCCCGTGACTGAGAGATGCCTAGTACCTATTAAAATGGGTAAGATGAGATTTACTGTGACGTTCTACCATTAGATGTTGCCTACAGTCTTTTAGGTCGGCCTTGGTTGTATGACCTTGATGTTACCAACCATGGAAGAGAAAACACCTGTCTTTCCATACAAAGGTAAAAACATTATTCTGCGACAAACAAAACTGTCAGAAAAGGTCAAATCAAGAACATTCAAATCTCATCCACAAGCCCCAACAACCAAGGGACTTCACTTATTGGATCCTAAATCTTTTGTAATTAAGCTTTGTTCTGGTACTCAAAATAAAGCTGTTGATGTCTAGACTTTAGTCACATATATCGAGAAGTCTAAGATGGAAACCGTCATGAACATACGAACTTCATTCCTAAGGGTGGTAACCTTTTTCGATCCACTAGATTGTGTATTCCTCGATCCTCCCTTCGAGACATTTGTTTGGGAAATGCACGTGGGTGGATTAACATATCACCTAGGTCAAGACAGGACCATTGCATTAATCGAGGATAGATTTTATCGGCCTTCCTTAAAGCAAGATGTTGCTCGAGTGTGTCGGAGTGGCACTTGTCAAATTGCCAAAACTCGCAAACACAATACTAGCATATACACTCCATTACCCATTCTATAATTATCATTGCAAGATGTGAGTTTAGATTTTGTTCTTAGGCTTCCCAAAATATCCTGTGGAGATGACTTTGTTCTTGTTGTTATTGATCAATTTTACAAAATGACTCACTTTATCTCATGTGACAAGACCAACGTCGTCTCACATATTGCTAAATTGTTATTTTGAGAAGTGGTTAAATTACATGGTTTGCCTTAACCATGGTATCTGATAGGGATGTGAAATTTATCAACTTCTTTTGAAAAACTGTGGAAACTGTTTGACACAACATTGAAGTTCTCTTAAGCCTTTTACCCTCAAATTGATGGTTAAACTGAGGTTGTTAACCATTCCTTGAGAATCTCCTTAGATGTTTAGTTGGGGAGAAACTCGAAAAACTGAGACTTAACCTTACTCGATGCAAAATTTGCATACAATAACCCAATCAATCTCTCCACCAGAAAAAGCTTATTTCAAACTGTCATCGATTATACTTCTCGCACCCCCATTGGCTTGCACCCCTTCCACTTTATTATCATGCCTCAGAACCATCCAACTCCTTAGCTTAACATATTCATGATTTGCATGTTGAGATTCGATGTAAAATTATCGTAAGTAATGAAAGTTACAAACTTGCTGCTAATGCATATCGTAGAAGTCCAAAGTTCCAAATTGGTGATTGTCTTGGTTCGCGTTCATCCCAAAAGATTCTCAAAAAACTCATTCAAAAAGTTGTATGCCCAAGCCATTGGTCCTTTCTTCATTATCCAAAAATTGGGATTTGATGCATATATGCTTGAATTGTCTTCCGATTTAAATATTAGTCCAGTTTTCAGTGTGGAGGATTTAACTCCATATCATGGTACCTTTGAGCCTCCTTTGTCTATCGGTGTTCCTGCATGTGATAATCCTTCTAAAGCATTGATTCTCCCACAACACTAGGATGACATAGAGGTCATTCTTGATGATTGTCTTGTTACGTCTGCTACTAGCATTGCTCAACACTTTCTTGTCAAGTGGTGTGATCGTCTAGCTTTCGATGCCATGTGGATTATTACTTTAGAGGAACTTCATGATTTTGCACTAGATTTATTGGATCAGTACCTTGCAGATCACTCTTCAGGATCGAGTTTTTTTTCATCGGGAGAGAATGATGGAGAACTATCGAGTTTTACAAAGGATGTAAGAAAGGTTTATTCTAGACAAAGATATTAACAAAAAGTCATCAATTAGTTAGTCTAAAAATTCTAAGTCACATTTTAGATTTCTAAAAGATATACTAATTCGTTAGGAGATTACTCTTGGGAATCATTTTCTTCATTAATTATACCAAGGCTCCTAAACCCATATAATAGTGAAGTTCGTCAATGGATCAACCATTTTCAGACTTGAATGAAAATATTTGCATCTCCTCTAATCACTTACTCTCCTCCCTTATCTCATACTATTTCTTTTTCTTCCCCTCTCTTTCTCTCAACTTCCCTACTTTGTTCTACATCACATACATATACCACAAGGGTTCATGCTCCGTTTGGTTGTCGGACTAGTAATTATTGACGTGAACCCCTTGGTCAATATATATATGGTTTCACCATTTTAAAGTTGATTTTTTGTGTAAGTACTTGTTGAGTCCCATTGCCCTTTTATTAGCACTCTTTTGGCAACATTTTGTTAGTATACACATTTCATTTGAAGGTTCTACCTTGCTAAAACTGTAAGCGAGGTAGTTTCACTAAAGTCATTTCTGATATTTATACAAATGGGCTTTCTACTGCATTGTTCATTTTTCAGTAGATGATTCATTTTTTAGCATTACTGTAGTCAAAATAACTTTTGCAAATTCCTGGTAATTTTAGAAAAGTTGTTGGGAGCTCATGCCACCTATTTCCGTTTCTTCACTTTGAGATGCATGAACATTAGATTTACTTGTTGCAACTTTTTAGAACCCAGATTTATCATTATTCATATTGTTGAATAGGCGGTTAAAAAGACTGACAAGCCAATGTTCATCAAGGACTTACGATAGTTCCTACTCATGTACAGAGCAGATTCAGTTGGAATAATCAATCACCACATCCGGCAGGTTTTTCTCTGCCATGTATAGAAATCGTAAGCTTGTTTTGTTTGCTCATGTTTCATCACTTAGACCGACACGGTTAAACCTATTATTGAATCTTCGGAAATTTTTGGAGGCTTTGGATGGAAGTTTTAGATGCACCATGAATGTACAGAATCATGAAAATTTTTATGGAAGTAGCTAGCCTTCTTAATCTCCAGGCATGACCAAGTGCTGTGAACAGGAAAGTTTTGTTGACCATGTAAAATGGTTATTCTCTTTTTTGTATATGTATACATGGCAACTTATCTTTGTTTTCCATCTTCTGTTAGTATGACTAGTGATAGCTTTTTGGTCATCGTTTTATTTAATTTACAAATTGGTTTCCTTGCATCTTTTATTTATTCTATTATTAATTTTGGATAAATGTTTCTGTAAGATGGATGGAGTTGTTTCCAGGTTATCGAACTTATTATCGACCAAAGTTGGTTTCCTTGTATCTTTTATTCAGAGATGTTTAGGGGGGCGTCTTTTAAAATGTTTATCTGCATAGATAGAAAAACATAAAGGAAAATTGTTTGGCTAAATGGGTTTCATGAGATTTTTTTATTTCTAACGTTGAATTGTCGTGTAAAGGTGGCAGCTAAAGAAGCAGAAGCCGTGTGTTCAGATGCTGCCCTGCTGGTTTGCCTTAATCCTTGTACCGATGCCAGCGCCAATCACTCAATTTTTTGCTGACAATTACTCATAAATTATAATATATTCGTATTCTTTTCCTCAGACTTTGTCATGTGGGTTGATGTCTGCCTTCCTAACTGACTCTGTTGGTGGTTTTAGAACAGATGGGTGTAGGAACAACTACATTTCCTATTAATGGTTAAAAGGGATAAATTTGTTGTCGTTATATTGAAATATAATAAATTTGAATTTAAATATTCAATAATTTATTAAAAAGAAAAAGAAAAATAAATTTACTATTCTATGTTGTTGCCATTCTCAGAGGGAAATGTATAATGTTTATGTCGTTACATTTATAAATGAATATGGTTATGCTTTGTTTACAAAATTATGCTATGCAAAAGGAATTAAAAAATATTTATCATATTGTTGATTTTTTCTTTGATGCAGAGTGAGTGGTTATCTGCTACTTATGCAATGGGGGAATTACTTCATCAAGGACCTGATTTGGCGAATCAAAGGAATGGTCTCCACAATGAATCTAAGCGGATTAGGAATACTGCTATAGCGCTGACTAGGGTGAAGGCTAGAGGGTTTGGTATTCTTGTCAAGTTAGTTTAGGTCGATTAGGAAACAGGTAGCATATGGTGCTATACCCTGTTCTGCTTTAACGGCCTAAACGAGGAGTAGACGGTGCAACCCAAAGGGATGATCAGATCTATTAAAGACTTGGCACGAACGGAGTGAGAATGGGTGAAGATCTCAAGGTACGTCCAAAGTCTCCTCTAAGTGTCTTTAGAAGAAATAATAACTATCAATTCGTCACTAAAAGTGATTGTGTTTTGTCTTCTTCGTCTTCTAGTAGAGCATTGGAGGTGTTGCTAACAATTGATGGGCAAATTTTGAAGGTTCTTTTTTTTAATTCCAAGGCACTAATGGGTAACAATGAAGGTCATTTTCAGGTCATTTTCCTTAATGGGATTTATAGGTATCAGCGAAGATCAATACTCAACTACCCCATATTTTTCCTTGCCAATACTTTTTGCTCCATCTCTCACCCAATTACCCAATACAGGGTACTTTTCTCTAATTTACTACATATTTTGGGGTCCTAAGAATTCTTGAGTTTTTAAGTGTGACATATTTTAATAAATCTTTTTTTATCTTGTAAGAGATATTATATATATATATATATATATATATATATATATATATATAGAGAGAGAGAGAGAGAGAGAGAGAGAGAGAGAGAGAGGATTTTCTTAAGCATAATGTTTACTCTTAACGAGGATGTGGTAAGAGGTAGTTGATTTTTAATTATTGAAAATACAATCATTCCAACAATCAACAGTAAAAGCTAATGAACTCGAGGGAAAATGAATTGGGAGATTTAAATCAATTTATCTCTTTTTCTTGGTTTGGTTAGATTTAAATAATTTTAGTTTTATCAATCAAAATTCAAAGTTTGTTGAAGTCTCACAAGCACTATTCATCCTCTCTTAATGTTGATCCTAATAGATTAGATTAATCGTATAAAACATGGAAGTTGTATTACTATAGTTGAAATTTGTATTCGTAAAATATGCAAGTTTTATTCCTATATAATCCTATTTCTAATTAGAATTTAACTATATATATATTCCAATATAGTTAGTTATATTCTGAAATAAATGTGTTCCTAAAAAGTCCAAAAATATTTTTTGAGTAAATAGCCCCATATATATTAAAGATCTCCTTGGTTTTAGGATCTCGTTTCGATTTCAACATGGAAGCGGAACTGTCGGAGGGTGAAAGCGAAGAGAGGGCTCAAAGCAAGAAACAAGAGATAGAGGAGAGGGCTGATTGGTCGAACCTCAAAGCTGATGCGTTGAAACTCATCGCCGATCGACTGATCATCAATATCACCGACTACATCTGTTTTCGTTGTGTTTGCAAGGCATGGCGTGCCACCAACCCTCGGAGCCGCTCGCACCCTCCCCAGCTCCCGTGGCTTGTTCTGGGATGCGAAGATGACTTCGACCGTCTCGTCTTCTACTCCTTCTCGGACTCGAGAGTCCACAAGATCAAGCTTCCAACGATCGGTGATATGGTCGTCATCAATGGCTCGTCCGATGGATGGCTCGTCCTCGAAGATAGACCTTCCTCGAGCATCTCTCTTCTCAATCCTCTCACAGGTGTTCAAATCCATCTCCCATCGGCCCCAGGTCAACTGAGGAGCACTCATGACAATGCCGATACGAGCATCACAAAGGAATTCATGCAAGCACTGATTTGGAAGATTTCGATGTCTTCAAACCCACTGGCGACCGATCAAGATTGCACCATGATTGTTATCGCCTCTTGGAACCGTGCTCTCCTATCCATTCGTTTCGGGCACGACGATGACTGGAGCTTGCTAGATGACACGACCGTGTACCTCGATGTCATCTACTTCAAAGGAAGCTTTTATGCTATAGATTACACCGCACAAGTCTTCGTGTTCGACTCCCAACTCAAGAAGGTGGCCATCACCGAGCCTCGACAAGAATCGACCGACACGTTATGGCAGTTCGCAGAGTTATCAGGTGAGCTCGTAGTCCTTGGAAACATGGTGTCCGAGAACCCTATCGTCGATGAGTGGGAAGGTACTATGACGTTCACGACGGAGAGGATCGATATCTTAAAGTTGAACATGGAAGGTTTGTCATCATCGTCACTAGAGGAGACAAAGAGCTTAGACGACCACATACTTTTCTTAGGCGTTACTTCTCGATCAATCTCACGCCCAGCCGCCCAATACCCACATGGAAAACACAACACTATCTACGTTCATGAGGTTTATTCTTGGCACGATGACGAACTTGCTTGTTGTAGGTCAGGAGTATATGACTTAGAGACTGCCTCTTTGAGGCCTCTACCATACGACCATGATAATAGTGAAGTAATATTGGATTGCATCATAAACATTTGGCACGAGCCATGCCTATTTTAGTATACCACATCTTCGTTGATGGATTACTATGTTGTATTTCTCTATGGGTTTCGTAATTTTCTTATTTATAATATTGGTAGGATCTTCCATATAATCAAAATGTTTGTTATACAAGTGTTTTTTCTCTCTTTTTATTTCTTACTCTCATTTTAGCAATAATCGCATTGCATGATCATAAGTTTCGGCCTACTCGATCATTCGACTATCATTTTTCATCTTAGGAGGTTGCATCACTTTCATGATTTTCATCCATTGATTTTCTTTTTTGGGTTCAAATTTATTATATGATTCCTCTATTTACGATTTACAAGTGTGTGTGTGTCTCAAATTTTCAAATAAGGAAGTATGTAAAGATTAACAACACAAGAAGGAGAAGAGATGCAAACTTTTTTTTTTGTGTAATAGTACATCACATCCTCCTTTTGAAGGCTTGGGAGATATTTTTTACACTTAGAGATACATTTCTCTTTAGAAGACTGAAGAAGAGAAACTTTACCAATCAAGAGTGAGATCAAATGTAAATGAATTCTCAACGAATGCTTCGATTCACTTGCCTCAAGCACTTGGATTCACTTTTTTTTTTGTGTAACAGTACTACCACTGTTTAATCGAAACGATGTGGCCACCATTGCTCTTTTTTATGATAAAATTAATTAATTAATTTAAAAAGCTAATCCTATGTTAAGCTAAGCGATACAGAAGATGCTTCGATTAAGCGTGTAGACTATCGGAGAATCAGATATTGGGTCAAAAACATGTGTCGAAGGTTGATGTGCCTAAGGATTGATCGACGAGCTGAAGGTTTGGATGACGTGAAGATAAAAGTTCTATCGATGCGCGAAAGGATTTGTGGCACAAATCATGTCATTAGTTCCAAATGACATGATGGTAAAATCCTCATTCGTTCGGGAGTCCACACGCCGAAATCCTCGGATCAAACCATGCAGGTTATACCTTGAAAAATATGGTAAAAATCCTGTGAAATTGCCTAAAGAATTTACCTCGTGTAACTTAAACATGAACATAATTTATTTGGTTCGCTAAATTTTTGATCGGCGGAATCTTAAACACCAAACACATGACTTCTTTTTATATGAATGAGTTACTATGAACACTGCATTAGCTTAAACACACGACCTCTTTCATGATAATGACAAGTTCATGATATCTGACCCGCCATGGAACCACCTAATGAGAAGGAACTAAGATTATCCACCACCCAAAGTCGAGTTGTTTATTGGGGCAAATTGTAAGTGGAGCAATCAATTAGCAAATTCGAATGAAAGAAATAAGTGGATATATTTCCGTGACCACGACTACATGCGTATATCATACATATATCATAAATATGGGAGTAGGATCAAATGAAACTGTTGATGTCCCACTATGATTATTGCTATCACCATAGAGATATATAGTGCTAAAAATTATTTATGAATATAAATATCCATTAAATGCATCATAATATAGAGATTGTTATCCCGATATATGAAAATAAAACCATTGGAGATATAAGAAGCAAACAAAAATAAGTAAAAAACTAAGTTATTGAGAATTATGAGATAAATCAAAAACCTCATAGTCCACCATTTATTTATAGTACGAGGATAATAAGACTTATCTTTCGAGTAGTCTACTAAAATAAAGATGTTGCATACAATATAGGTAAAAAGCCATTGTACATTCCTTCCTTCGATGTTCCTGTGTGATATCGGATGAAAATATACATTTTCTAAATTATATATTTCGGGCTTACAATACAAATGTTGTTCGTATTATTTGATTATTTCCCTTGAACCATGACCAGTAAAGCAAAGGCATCATAAGTTTTCTTCTGGCTATCAACAAGCAATTAGAGATGAGGTAGATAAATTGTTAAGAGTAAAGTTTATTACCGAGGTATAGTACCCCTTAAGTGGTGTGTTGACTATACGTCAATAAGGCCTGCATGGTAGAGAAATCTAGGGCGTTAACAAATGCACAGCGGAAGAACAGAAAACAAAAATCTCAGATTTCTCAAAAAAGATGTTTATCATCGTACGAAAATTAGTGCGTAAAAACTCACGAAGCTAGAAACCACTTGAGAGATAGTTATGTTACCTAAGGAGATCGTAAATCCATGAAATCCTATGGATCTATGGGAGAGGATGAAGGAGGTCAATTGTCCTCCTCTCTAACGGTGATTCACACGGTAGGAACTATGAAGACACTCCTCGAATCACTACCCAAATCTCCACATGCCCTTGCTAGTTGAGAAGGAGAAGAGGGAGATGAGAATAGGAGGTGGCAGTTAAAAAAGGCCTAGCTTATAGTTCTTTGGTTCTCTCCTATTTATAAAGGTCCCCTATCAACTTAACCCTAATGGATCGTGCTCTATTGGGTATTAAATCTCCATCTAATTACTCAAGCATCTTAGATTAGTGGGTTTCTATACAATAATCTCTTATTAACACTTATTGGATCTCATCTATGGGATCCAATAATTTAGTGGCTTAATGGATATCCAATAAGATAAGGGCTCCAACGAATATCTTATATCTGAACCTTTACTCGTCGCAACACCTATCATATGTGTGTGATCCTCTAAGTTCAATATCGAGCTGGTCGTAAGTCATACCTGTTAGAACTTCTTCTGGCTTAGTGAATTATTATCTCTATAATAATTTAGTCATCTCATCGACTACAAGTGTACTAGGCCACTATGTCACAGTCCCCACATGATATAAGAGAATCCAATCATTTTGATATATATATCCTCAATTACTATATACCTATAGTCTCTCATATATCTAATGTCCCTGAGATCATATACCGAGCATAGTGCTGTCAGGCCCATATGGTTTTTCCTTGAGTCTTGCTCTAATCGGATTCTCCCAAAGAACTCTTTCTCTTTCAATCTGAATAACCATGGCCAAAGATTTGTCTAAGCAAAAACATATAAAATATTTATCTCATGATATCAAGAGTGGATGATCCTCTATCAACACTTAATAGTCCTCAGAAAGTTAGCTACCACTCTCGATGACCGATTGTACTAGATCTAGAAATTCCAAACCTATAAATCTGGTATCAAAGAGTAGAGTACTAATGCAGGACAACCTTAGTGTCTCAAGTCTAAGAACTAGGTATACCTATCGGGACGATAAAATCATTGTTTGATAATGAGGTATTATTAACCATTCAGCATTCCGTGAGTGGATCAATCAGTAAACTCATTCTCCAATGAGCACTTACACTGTAGCCCTAGTGTCCCCACACCAGCAGCTATAAGACCAGTTGCCTCCATCACATGGATGAGTATATGACATACCAGTCTATTTGGTTATCTCAATGTCCCTCTCGAGTATCCTATGACTAGGATTTTTTAGGCTTTGTGATTAAAAGTGAATCGATCTCATTATCGTGATATCATCACGATTTGATTCTCATTGCATAGATCCATGGACATAATAATATATTTATGCATCAAGCAATATAAAGTAAGGAAATATCATAATAATAATAAGTAAAAAGAGTGCATGTCATGTCATACATGCTATCACTCACGTGATTGACTTGCAAAGCACCTATGACTAGCATGCACGAAGGACAACTACCCCGTCCCTAGAATTGATTAGTTGTTCATGCTATCCTAGTTCATGAGCCCCTCACTTTTATGTAGTTTTTGGTTTCATATCTAATTATCATATGTGATTTGATATAAATATGTTTTTGGGAAATCGATTTCTATTTTGTTTTGTTGAGGAAGATTGAGGCTAAGAAGAGAAAGTTCCTAAAGATATCACATATCACACAGAGGCTAAAATGAGATAATAAACCTCACCCCCCATGGCTAAGAGGGATTTATAAGGTAAGGATTGACCTCTCCTCTCATGTATTAAAAATTAAAGATAAGTGTCTCATTGGGTATCGTTTCCAATAACTCTTCAAGTTGGATTTGAAGAGACACTAATTAATGAAGGTGATACCCTAACTTCCTAATTAATTGCAACATGGTGGTATATTAGGAAGGGTAGGAAGCACACCTCCCTTGAAACTGAAGGCAATCCCAACCCATCAAGGGATACCTTGGAAAGCATGAAGATCTCCAATTTGTCCCCACTAAGGTGAACATCTTAAAGTACACCTAAGATCATGAAAATGTGTCCAAAGCATGAATGTTAAAAAAACCCAACCCGTATAAGAAGAAACTTATCATAACAGAAGGCAAAAGGGAAAATTTGCCCGATATGCATTGGTCGAGAGAACCCGACCCCATGAGAAGAAACTCACTACAATAGTGGAAGGCACAAGAAAAAATATATTCGAGATGTATGTGTTGGAAAAGCTTGATCGTATAAGTATAAATGTATCACGATAAAATATACAAATGAAAATATGCCTAAGATATATGGGTCGACAAAACCCAATCTTCGGAGGACCCCGTTGGAAATGCCCCCAAGGTGCTCAAGGTGTTGAGGTTGGGAACCTTCGGCCCTCGCATGTGCCCTAGGTGTGAAGGTCAAGCACAACATGCTTTGGGAATGCCCAAATGGAGTCAGGGTACTACCCGACCTCCCCATCTCACATAATGAGGTGGGGAGGTTGGGCACCCTAACCCTCTCGTTGCCCAAGGTGAGGCAGTCAGGTACCTTGACACTCATTTGGGCACTCCAAAGCATGTTGGTCAAGCACCCCTACTCCCCTTGAGAGAAGGAATCAAAGGAGTGTAAAATCAATATGTCAGATGAGTTAGACGTCAAAACCCTCGCTAAAGAGCTCCCAAGCATACCTTTGGGGTTAACAAATAATAGAGAAGGTATCGATAACCAATCACCGGATATAGAAGAAAAAAACAAAAGTTGCCTCTCACTGGTTTGCCCATGTAGATAGGTCCAATGTAAAAAGTTGTAGGCTGACTCCACCCTTATCACCTATGTAGACAAATGGTTAAATTAAAATTGTTAGAGGTGGTTAAACTCTTCTAGAATATTTTATGGAATATATCACTCATTTATTACCAAGTATAATAGCTTACTTTTTAATAGGACTATGAGGATCATTTTATACCATTTATTATTATATTCATCTATCTCGAATTACTAACATAGGCGTCGGAAAAATCAAGTTAGGAAACTCCTGTCAATCTCGATCACAATCTTCGTATAGGTAACACTTTGAGAACTCGATATTTTCACCTTGAATGCATCTCAGCCACACATCAGAGATCCCTATGCACATGGGTCAGAATTGCATCGAGCTGACCAGGATATTGACAATATTTTTTCATAATAATATCTATCTTGGTGCTAAGATCATGATTGGATGTAGCCTCTTAAGTTGGAAGATCAAACAAAATTATTAATGTCCCATAATGATTATTACTAAATTGAAAGAAGAACAAATAACTTGTTGCCATCACCGTAGAGATATAGATTATGCTAAAAATTGTTTACAAATATAAATATCCATGAAATATATCATGATACAGAGAATGTTATCCCAATGTATTAAAACAAAACAATTCAAGATATAAGAAGCAAACAAAACTAAATAGAAAAATAAGTTATTGAGATTCATAAAATATATCAAAAAAAGTTATAATCCACAATGACGATAGTAAGATTTAGTTATTGTCTAAGGTGGTAAAAAAGGATATACTAAAATAAGGATGGTGTAAACCACATGGGTAACATTCCAGTGCATATCCTTTCAAATCCATTATGTGGTGTTGGCATGAAAGAGGCATTCTCTAAATCATATATTCCATGCCTACAATATATATCTTGTTCTTCATCATCATCCATGATATAAACATGATGTATATAGATAGTATCATGTTTTCCACGAGGATATTGGGATATTGGGCATGAGATGGAGCGAGAATTAACACCTAGGAAAAGTATGTGATTGCCTATGCTCTTTGCCTCCTCCAGCGACGGCACTAGACCTTTCATATTCAACTTTAGGATATCTATCCTCTCTGTCGTGAGAATCGTAAGATTCTCCATTGCATGGTCAACGGAGTTCTCGATCAATATGTTTCGAAGGACTATAAGTTCACCTGATAACTCTGCAAATTGCCATAACAAGTTGTTTGTTTACCATTGAGGACCGACGATAGCCACTTTCTCAAAGAATGAATTGAAGATGAACACCTGTGCAATTTCGTCTACAGCATATAAGTTTCCTTTGAAGTAAGTGACATCATGATACTTGCTCCTATCATCCAACAAAGCCCATAAATCATCCTCCCATAAACGGATAGAGAAGAGCGCATCATTCAAGGTGGAGATAATGACGATGATGCAATCATGATCATACATTGATGGGTTTGAAGATATTGCAATCTTCAATATGGATGGGTAATAATCTTCAATGTTTATTAAATAACTCGGGAGCGCCGGGAGATGGATACGAGCACCTGTGAGAGGATTTAGGAGAGAGAGGAATCGAGAAGTTTTATGATCAAGGACCAGCCATCCATCACATGAGCCAACGATGTGTTCATCATTTGTTGGAGGTCGAATTGAGTGAAATCTTTCATCTGAGAAGGAGTAGAAGATGAGACGATTGATATCGTAGTCACATCTCATGAGCAACCATGGGAGTTGAGGAGGATGCGTGCGACCATGGTGGTTGACAGCGTGCCATGTCTTGCAGACGCCATGAAAATGAATATAATCAGCAATGTCGACGGTGAGTTGATCGGCAATGAGTTGCAGTATATTCATATCGAGATTTGACCAATCAACTCTTTCCTCTTCTTTCCCTTCTTCTTCTGTGCATTTAGCTCTCTTTTCTCCTTCACCCTTAAAAGGTCTTCCAACCATGTTGAAGGATGAAACACTATCCTAAACCCTAATTCAAGGAGATATATATAGATTCATTTACCCCCCAAAAAAAAATCTCATGTTTTGAGCTTCTACATGAGAGCAGCCCAATGTCAAGAATTTAATATTTGTAAATATTAAATATTTATAAATATCATTTTTTTTTTTGTATATGTATGGGAGTTGTCTTTCTAAAATATGAAAATTATATTAGTAGAATATGAAAGTTACAATCTTCCTATATAGTTATATTCTTAAGTAGCTATATTTCTAATTTAAATAGGATGGTTGTTTAGGATTTACATGGATAGTTGTAATCCTAATATATTAGGAGACTTGCAACAATATTACTAATGTGAGGATATTTGTATTTTACATTTTGGGATTTAAATCCTTTCTATAAGTTTTAAAGCTCATTTATGATAAAGGTAGGAGACTATTCATTCTACAAGAAATATCTTCCGATCACTCATTTGTGCTCCTCGATCCATCATAAAGTTTCATTTGTGCAGATAGATACTTGATCTCTTTGAGAAGATCGACCTCCTAAGATATATCAAAAGACTGAATAATATTTCATTGCTCGATGAAAATATATATATAAATCCATATTTATAGAGTTAGTCCACGATGACTTGAACTCTTAATAATAAATAAATATTAAATAAATCCTTATCTAATTTTTACTGAACTAAATAAACTCAATAAATATTATTCAAATAAAGATATCCTAATACTATATCATTTGCTACAAATCCCTCGACAATAATCGCCAGCCACCTTTTTCTTATTTTTTTTCTTTAGAACAATAGCTTCATGGCACCACCTAATAAAGAATCAACTATCCATCACCAAAAGTTTACTTGTTTATTGTATAGTATAAGCTTGCAATCCTTTTTGTATTGCCACTCGATCATAGGAAATTGGTTGATGTATATCCATCCTGGTGCTGAGATCATCACTGCATGCATGTATCATACAAGTGATGCAGCTTCCTAAATTGGAATATGGCAGCAGAACATGATTATTACTAAATTCAAAGAAAAAAAAAACTTGCTGCCATCACCATTGAGATGTATATTATGCTAAAAATAATTTACGAATATAAATACCTATGAAATCCATCATAATATCGAGTTTGTTAGCACAAACCATTTGAGATATAAGAAGCTAACAAAGTAACTAAAAACATAAGTTATTGAGACTCAAAAATAAAAAAGGTTATATAATTCACCCAATAAGGCTTAGTTATTGTTTAAGGGAGTAAAACAAAATTAGAGCACTAAAATAAGCATGGTGTATACCACATTGGTAAATAGCCATTGCATATCCTTTCATTTTTACCGTGTGATATTGGCTTGAAAGAAACATTCTCCAAATCATATATTCCAGATCTACAATATATATCTCTTTTGTCATCACTCATAGCATAAACGTGATGCATATAGATAGTATTAGATTTTCCATGTGAGTATTGGGCAATGGGGTACGAGATAGAGCGAGAATTGATGCCTAAGAAAAGTATATGGTTGTCTATGTTGTTTGCCTCCTCCAATGATGGCAGTGGACCTTTTAGGTTCAACTTTAAGATCTCTATCCTCTCCGTTATGAAAATTATAGCATTCTCCACCATATTGTAAACGGGATCCTCGATTATTATGTTTCGAAGAACAACAAGCTCATCTGATAACTCTGCAAACTGCCATAACATATAGCTTAATCCTCGTTGTGCACCGATGATAGCCACTTTCTCCAAGAGGGAATTGAACACGAAGACCTGTGCAGTTTCATCCACAGCATAAAAACTTTCTTTAAAGTAGATAACATCATGGAATTTACTCGTGTCATCCACCAAGGTCCATTCATCGTCCTCGCCTAAATGGGTAGAGAGGAGAGCATGGTTTAAGGTGGTGATAATGACGATGATGCAATCTTGATCATACATTAAAGGGTTCGAAGATATTGCAATCTTCAATATCGACGGGTAAGAATATTTAGTATTCCTTAAATGACTTGGGAGTGCTGGGAGATAGATATGAGTATCCGTGAGAGGATTTAGGATAGAGAGGATCCAAGAAGTATTATGATCGAGAACTAACCATCCATCACATGAGCCAATGATGTGTCTATCATCTGTCGGAACTTGAATTGAGTGGATTCTCTCATCTGCGAAGGAGTAGAAGATGAGACGATTGATACTGTAATCCCATCTCAAGAGCAACCATGGGAGTTGAGGAGGGTGAGTGAGATCATAGGAGTCGCTAGCACGCCATGTCTTACAAACACCATGAAAGCATATATAATCAGCAATGTTGATGGTGAGCTGATCAACAATGAGATCTAGTATATTAGCATCAAGAGTCGACCAATCAACTCTCCCCTCTTCTTTCTCTTTTCCTTTGCTTCTAAAGCTCTTTTTGCATTCATCATCAAAAAGTTCTCCACCCATGTTGAAGTTGAAAGATGAAAAACAGTCCTAAAATTTAATTTAAGGAGACAAATATAAATAAATAAATATATATATATATAAATATATATATATATATATTCATTTATCCAAGAAAAAATATATCATCCTTTGGGCTTCTACCTAAGAGGGACCCCAATACTGAGAATTTGCATAAGAGGGCCCCTTCTTCTTTAATTACCATTTATTTTATATTTTTATGAAAGTTGTATTTCTAAAATATGATAATTAAAATAGGATAATTGTTTAGCATTTACCTGTATAGTTGCAATCCTAGTATATTAGGACACTTGCAATATTATTGCTTGTATTTTACATTTTGGGATTTAGATCCTTCCTTTAAATTCCAAAGCTCATTTATGATGAAGTAATCAAAGAAAATATTTATTCTACAAGAAATATCTTCCAATCACACAACTGTTTGCGTTAAAATAAAAAACTTAGCAAACAAATGTGATAGAAATTCCATAATTCAGTTTTTCAGCATGATATTCAACATATGTTATTGAAATTCTCTACTTGTAGTAGTGACAACGATGTCTTTGTCGACCGGTTTCGAGATTTTCTTATACAACATGAGTTGTCTTTCGATTTGGAGCTCAATAATTAGTGCACCTCTATTCTTATAGCTTACGGAGTTCCAGTTTTTGTTTTTGTTTTTCACTTGAAGTTCGAAGGAAGGTCGCGGGAAAAAATTGTGAGAGTTCACTCAATATAGCATCTATTCATTATTCAAGCATCTGACGTCGGAGTAGTCGAAGCATTATTGGCTCTAATGATGGATGGATAATGCTCCAAAACCAATATTCCTTGAGCATCTCCTGCTTAAAAGACTCTCACAAGTGTCTATGTTCATCTCCCAAGTCATTCGAGGAGTGCTAATGAACGTATGTGCTATCACCATGACAAGCAACAGTAAGAAAATGATATACAAGCAACCACTGATCATGAACAATGCAATGTCTTTGAATCCTTCGATATCATTGCCATCTTAATCTCCATTTGGAATTGTGCAATCTGGCTTCATGATTGGCCGAGCTATTGGGTGAGCTTGTAGTCCTTCAATAGTGTTTTTGATAACCCCGTTATTAATGGGTTATAATCCTGAAGCTAAACCTTCTATAGTTGTCATTTGGAAGTGGTAATAGCTTATGTGACCACATACTTTCGTTCTCGATCCAACTCACTCCCTGCTGTCCAATCCCCTCGTGGAAAACGCAATACTATCTTTGTTCATGCTGCATAGTTTGGGATCCATAAACTTATATGACTTAGAAGAGAAAGACTATTCGAAGCCATTACCATGCAACAATGAGAGTGATAGGATGTTGTATGGTTACAAATGCCAATTTTAATATGTCTTTTTTTCTTTCTTTACTATCTTTAATTTTAATTTATAAATCATCTTGTCAAAGTTCTTAGAATCGGTGGATTACTATGTTTTATTCTTGAGTCTTAGTAAACATCTTAGATTGTCACTACATAAATTTATTGATAGAATTATTGAAAACCTCTTATTACCCACAAAAGTTTTTGTTATAAATACTTCAATTAATCACTAAAATATGATTTATTGATAGAATTGTCACTAGATAATTTTAATCACAAAACATAATTGGGCAATTTGTCCAAAAAATGCTTCCAATAATGGGGTTTTATCATATGGCACCCCCACGTTTGCTTTTTATCGATGGTGTCTTTTTTTTTTAATTAAGACTAAAATAACTTCTATAAAATTTTAAAAATACACTCGATATCCATTAACCTTGGTTGACTCTGGCTTATTTGTATTGAACGGGTTTGTTAGACTTGAATCACGTTTTATTTATTATTAGGGTTTAGATTCCTCTTTTTTTCCCCAAAATTATGTATTTACCCATTCTACCAATGCAACAACAATGTATAAGAAGGTCACTATTGCCGACCTTCTTACCCGTGGAGGTCACCACCATTATGGTCTTCGTCGTTATCATCGTCTTACTCTAACAAGAAGCAAGGATAGAGTGAGCCCTAGCTTCTTTTATAGTGCCATTAGGAGGCTATCATCAGAGGGGAGAGGAATTGGTGGTGGCGCCATTAACGGCAGTTTCATTTAAGTATAGGGTACTTTATTACGAGGATGATCCTATTTCAAATTAATTATTTAATTTTCTAGATAATATGGATAAAACACGATCTACAATGACCTATCCAAAAGTTTTTTTTGGATATTAGGTGCATGTTTGCATAGTTTTATTCATTACATTCATCTAGTTAGCGGCACAGATGCAACACATTTATCTAAAATAATCCTTGTATATTAACGATGGCAACTAGTGTTGATGGATCTAATAAGTTATTTACTATTGCATTTCGAGTAGCAAAGATTGAGACGAGAGTCATGGGAATGATTTCTTTTCGAATTAAAAACTATTTTAATATACATTATGATTCTTTAAGTACCATCAATAATAAAAAAAATCTAAAAATTCTTATCGTAGTGAAAGAAATATTTCTAGTGAATCAAGTAACGCATGCAATAAAGAAATGCATCGTAATATCAAATTGCGATGTACCGACACAAAATCATTCGAAATAGAAGAATCAAACAAACAAAGTAAAGAAATAAGTTATTGAGACTCAGGAAATAAATGATAATTGTTATAATCCACCTATCGGTACAATAAGACTTAGTTATTCTTTAACATATAAAAAGAAAAGCCTAAAATAAGCATGGTGTATACCACATAGGTAAAAAGTCATTGCACATCCTTTCAATATCATCATGTGTTACCGGCGCGAAGGAGGCATTCTTCAAATCATATATTCCGGATCTACAATATACATATTGTCCATCACCGTTCACGATGTAATAGTGATGTATATAGACAGTATCCTGTTTTCCACGAGGGTATTGGGCAACCGGGCATGAGATGGAGCGAGAATTAATGCCCAAGAAAACTATGTTGTTGCCTAAACTTGTTGCCTCCTCCAATGATGACGGTAGTAAACCTTTCATATTCAACTTCAGGATTTCTATCCTCTCAGTCGTGGAAATTATAATGTCGCCGAGCCTATGATTAATAGGGTCCTCGATCGATATGTTTCGAAGGACTACGAGCTCACCTGATAACACTACAAACTGCCATAACGTGTTGCTTAATTCCCGTCGAAGACCGATGATAGTCATTTTCTCGAAGGAGGAATCGAACATAGAGACTTGTGCAGTTCCATCTACAGCATAAAAGCTTCCTTCGTAATAAATGACATCATGGTACATAGTTTTGTCATCCACCAACGTCCATTCATCGTCCTCACCTAAACGAATAGAGAGGAGAGAATTATTCGAGGTAGAGATAATGACAATGATGCAATCTCGATCATGCGTCGAGGGGTTTGACGACATTGCGATATTCTTTAACAATGGGTAAGAATCTTCGATGTTAAGTAGGTAACTCGGGAGTGCTGGGAGATTGATATGAGCACCCGTCAGAGGATTTAGGATAGAGAGAACTTGAGAAGTTATTTGATTAAGAACTAACCATCCATCGCATGAGCCAATGATACGTTTATCGTTTGCCGGAGTCTGGATCGAGTGAAATCTATTATCCGAGAAGGAGAAGAAGATAAGATGTTGGATGTTATAATCACATCTCAAGAGCAGCCATGGGAGTTGGGGAGGGTGCGTGCCACTATGGGGTTTGGTAGCATGCCATGTCTTGCAAATGTTGCGAAAGCGGATGTAATCAGCAATGTCGATGGTGAGTCGATCGGCGATGAGTTCCAATATATTACCATGGAGATTCGACCAATCAACTATTCTTTCTTCTTTCTCTTCTTTTTTGCTTTTAGCCCTTCTTTTGCCTTCACCCTCGAAGAGTTCTCCACCCATGCTGAAAGATGAAACACGATTCTAAAATTTAATTCAAGGAGATATATAGAGTTTCATTTACCCAAAAGAATTTACCTAAGAGTGCCTTTTTTATCTTTGTAAATATCATTTTTTTCTATATGCATGGGAGTTATATTTCTAAAATATGAAATTGTATTTGTAGAATACAAAAGTTACAATCCTATATAGTTATATTTCTAATTTGAATAGGATAATTGTTTATGATTTACATGTATGGTTATAATAATCCTAATATATTAGGACACTTGCAATATTATTGCTAATGTTAGGATATTTTTGTTTTGCATTTTGGGATTTAGACCCTTCCTATAAATTTGAAACCTCATCTATAATGAAGTAATGAAGGAAACTATTCATTCTACAAAAAAAATCTTCCAATCACACACTTATATACATTAAAAAAAACCTTGTAGTGATAACTTTGCCAGCTTCATGATTTTCTAAAACAGTATTAGTGAGTAATAATTCGGTTTGAAGTTTAATAATTAAAGCAATTGAACTAAGGCTACTTTGATAATGATTTTGATCTCAAACAAATGTATTTGGACAACAATATTGACGAAAAATGATTGATCTAAATTATAATCTATGCAGACAAAATAAATAGTAGATCCACATCAACTTGGAAGCTTCCAATAGCAGGTTTTGGTCCAGTGCAAGTTCCTCCTTGATTTTGCCTTTGCCAATCTTCTTCTGATCAGTCTTTGCATATTATCTAGCAATCTCATATGATCACTAGTTATATGATCACTAGTTACACTTCCTGCTAAGCATTGTTGCCTTCCTGATAAGAAAGAACAAAAAGAACATCTTGTTCCAAATGGTTTTGATATGTCAATGATTCACCATGTTAATTTTCATCTCACTAAATTAGTCACTGGGCACTACTAAGACTGGGAACTTGGTGGCCATGCTGTAAACTTCCTTTGGCACAAGTGCATGGTGATGCTTCTTCCATGCAGCATACGATGAGGCCAACAGGGCCCACCTCAGGCCACTGTTGCAGCATCAATGTGGGGTGTGCTCCCATGACCCTCTTGTTCTGGTGGTGGTGGTGGTGGTGGTGGAGTTGGGGAAAAGAAAGTGAAGTAGAGAGTGCAACTCTTCCAAAGCATTGGGGTGTGGAATACAATTCTTCCAACTCCCCACATCAAAGTTGTCAGCAAAAGCTCACAGTATCTTCTCAGTGGAGTTTGATTCTTCCCTCATCCATGTCATGGCAATTTGTTGATTCATTTTAAGCATGAACATGATTGAATGAGGTAGCAGTAGTGTTCTTCATATTTATCTCTTTAAATCTAAATTCAGCATATCTTTCTTATGAAACTTAGTAATTTGTAGGCATACATACCAATATAGTTTATCTTTAGTAATAATATCCTCTAGATAAAAAAATAAGATCAAGTGATTCCACTATGAACTTCAAAGTAAGAAAATATTTTCTTTTGGAAAAACTAAAATGAATAGTTTGTTTTAATGATAAAAGAGAAATAAAAAAGAAAAGAAAAAAAAATCAATAATATGTAAAACCTCTAATTAAAAAATATATATTTTTTGCTTTGTGCTTTGTTTTCTTCTTCTGGTTACTGCTCTCCACTGTTTCTATTTTCCTATGGTCATGGAGATGAGTCTGCTTGCTTTATTTTCTGTTCTGCTGCAAATGCCTCAATATTATATATCTAATTCTGATGCAGACACCACTTGTAAGATAAAAGAAACAACTTGGTGGGATTCTGATGATGAATTGAGTGCTTAGTTGCACTGGTGACTCACTGCTACTGTTAGTGGCTTCTCCTGATACATTGCAAGACAGTGAAGTCTTTATTTTTCTGGATATAAAGATGATGTGGTCCATGCATGCAATAATTGCAAGTAGCATGATGCATGATCAGATTCTTGTTTATTGAAGCCAAGGCATGAAACATGTGTGTTGATGTTGATTCTTCTCCCCCTGCTGATGTGTTGTTTATGTTTCTTGTGGGATTAGCTGATGATTTGTTTTCTTATTTTTTTTCCTTGCATAAATTTCAGAAACACAGACCAAATTCTTTGGTGAAGAAAAAACCTCCTCTTTTTAACTCCCAAAAAGAAGCTAACCTTTACTAATCATAATGAAAAGATGAAAGCCCATTAGCATCTCACAGAGAACCTCTCCTTGCAGACTACTTTAAAATAGTGAAGATGGATCCTTATTTTTCACTTTCTTTTCTTTTTGAGTAGATCCATCTTTTTCTTTTTGAGTTCTTTTTAAGAATATCAAGAAATCCATTGCCATTTTTTTTTTGTTCTCTCTTTCTAGATTTTGTTTGGACATGCCACATGACTCAAAAGAATTATTGATAACAACAACAACATTTAATTAAATCATGAAAAAAATTAATAGGGATTTGAGCTTAATTTCATCAAAATTTTACCTCTTAAATATCACCAACCAAATATTATTCTTCAATCCTAAGACAAGAAGTTTTCAAAATCCAAATTACTCCCTTTTTTTCATTTGAAATTACTCCCATTTTTTTAAAAGAAATCCTAAGATTTCAACCCTCTCCACCAAAAGAAGCTGTACATTATTATATTGATGTCAACATCAACTTAAAACATGCATTCCTATAAATATAATGACTCTTATATATATATATATATATATATATATATATATATATCATATGAATGGTATATTTTAATATATATATATATATAACTTAATATTTTAATAAAACTTAAAATATTATAAATATAAACTTAAAACATTCATTCACATGATATATATATATATATATATATATATATATATATATATTATGTGAATGAATATTATATTTTTAATAAAAGTTTGTAATTTAATATTAGAAGAATTTATTCTCAGGTTTTTTTGGATTTTTTGCAGTTCAAATAAGTTTTAGGGTTTGGTGCAAACCCTAATCAAACACAATCTCATGCAGGTATTATTTATCCGCTCAATCATGTCTATTTCCTTTATTGGGAAGACAAAGTGTCTTAACCTTAACTTTCCCACCTAACATCTTCCTCTAAACAAGTCGGCAGTTCCGGATGTGGGAAGAGGAGGTGGATTCCACCGGATTCAACACGCTTCATCTCACGTCACTCGCCGCCCCGGATTCCGACCTCGAAAGAAGGACCACCGATAGCAGCTGATGCCACCCTCAGTAGGGCCCGTTCCAGCCGCGGCAGGATTCGGATTCGGATGATGATGGCCTCGCCTTTCCCCGCGGCCTCTTATACCCCCGGCCCCTCGCAGAACGTCTGAGCCAGCCCGCTTCTTCCTCGATCTCTTCCATCCTTCACCACCGGTTGTTGCCCTAATAAAAAGTTCGATCTTTGTTCGGATTTTGGCATCTGTATCGGCGTGGGGGTGGGGGTAACCGCGCTCTCCGTCTTCCTCTCTTGATTCCTCCGGAGGTACGTTGGTGTTTTCTTTTTCTCTGGTTTCACACGTGGCATTATTCTGTTGGCGCAAGCGTGGGGCCCGGCAGAAAAACCGGAGCTTTGGGACAAAACCTCATCCACTTCTGAAGAAGTCGGTGGGGGCAAAACAAGTAGAAGGGATTGGTGGTGGTGAGAATCTCGTGGGGTTGTGCTTGTGACGAGGCTTGATGGTCAAAGAAGCGGCACAAACAAACAATTTCATCTCTTTCAACCTTTGCATGATTTGGTGCATTAAATCTCTTCATCTCCTTCTTGGTTGGTTTAACTAACCATCACCTATGAATTCTAATGCTGTTAAAGATCAAAGAATTAGTGATAATTGTGATTTTGTAATTCTTTGAAGTCCTTTCTTACCAAATCATAGAACCATTTGACACTATTCGTGGGGATGAGTGCAAAATGTGACATTTAAATGACTAATATCTTTTCCAATGCAAATGGAGCCGAAGAATGAAAAAGGAGGAGCTAAGGATGGTCAATGCCATGAAATTATTTATATGGCATCTAAAGTTTTCTTGTTTTTGCATTCTAACTTGATGATTCATTTACCATGTTTGCATCAGCCAAAGCTTATGAGGCTTTCTGAAAGAAAGAGCAGCAGACTGCAAACTAAATGGCAGAAAGTTCTGTTGCAGACTCATGGTTTTAGTTAAAAAAATGGTTCCCATATAAATAATCTCTACTCGAGTCACTGGTGAGATCAATCACATGCCTACCATGAGCAACTTGTCGGTGTGTTCTCCTTTTATCTGATAGGTACATGTGATCTGACGTGAGACCACTAGAAACCTTTGTCTGTAAAATGTATGGCTCCTATAATTCAATAGAGGAAGTTTCCTGGTGGATAGTGTCCTTGTTTGTCCTTTTCTTACCATACGAGGTTTAAGTATCATTTCTTCTCATATGGGGTGAGGGTAACCAATTTCCTGGACAAGTTTTCCTGAACCGATGTTTGCCTAGTTTTAGGTCAGCTATAGGTGGCGTCAATATCTTATCCATGTATTTCAGCGATAAGCACTATAGCACATGGGCCATCAGCATTTATTTGTATGATTCCAACTCACTTATTGCTATAGACTTCTGTGCTAATTCATCTCTGTTTTTCTCATATATGCCCTGGGTGAGTAACCATTTTTCTCAAGTAGCCAATCACAGACTTATTTGCAGGTCTACATTTGGTTCTGCAAAATTGGCATTGAGAGTGGGGATATTCCATCAGCAGTTGGTTTTGCAGGGTGTCTGGTGAGAACCCATGCCATGGTTTTAGATAATAGAGATGACTCATGGGCTTTTCTGCCCTTAGATTACTGTCTTTAGCTTCAATTTTGTGTTTTTGGAGCAGATTTTTGGGCAAAATGAATGCACTGGTTGCAACAAGTAGAAATTTTAAGCAGGCTGCTAAGCTGCTGGGTTTGGACTCTAAACTGGAGAAAAGTTTGCTCATTCCCTTTAGAGAGATCAAGGTGAGGAACCTGGCACAGACATTTTTACTCCCTCAATCAAATTTTCTTTCTGGTCCTTTTCCCTCTCTTTACTTCTTAGTTCTCCCGACGGTACTGCTTATGCTTTTTGATCTGCATGTTTAATCATCCTACTCTCTAGTCTGTCACTTTTAGGTTTTTGATTAGCTTGCCATGTATTGGATCACACTTCAATTTCACTGAAAGAGGTGCAGTAATCAAGTTGTAACAATTCCAGCAATGTCTGCATTTGTTTCTATTCCTTTTAATCCTTTTGTCATACTCGAAATATCTATCACTGGAAAGATTTTCTCACTTCAACACATTTCACATACTTGTGAATACTAGATTTAGGTAGAGCCTCGTAAGAAATATACATTTTGGTGTGTCTGTGATAAATATATGTCCTTCACATGCCTTCAATGATGATGCAAAATGTTCCAATCTCATCATGATGCATTTCTCTCTGGCTTTAAAATGATAATTAAATGAGTTGTGCAACTAATCGAAGTGAATAAGAAAACTAATGTGAAGCAATTTATTCATCTTGGTTAGATCAAGATTGAAGCCGACCCCCAATAGTTGGTACTTGGTACATTACAGCTTGTTATTGTTGTAGTTAAACTGAGATTGAATCGAGTCTCCCAAAGTTGTTGATCAGTAAATTTGTTCTACTTGTTGTTACCAATCAACTATTTGATAGTGAATCATCGTCTTAGATGATTGTTGTATAATACAGCAATATTTCTTCCTTAGGAAAAAGATAAAGAGTAATGTAAGAACTATGTAAAATTTTTTACAGCATCAATATTTTACTGCAGGTTGAGTGCACAATTCCAAAAGATGATGGTACTTTAGCATCTTTTGTGGGATTCAGGGTGCAGCATGATAATGCTAGGGGTCCTATGAAGGGAGGAATCAGATACCATCATGAGGTGGGTGTGCATGTCAAGTTTCCATTCTTATTCCTGTTGGATCTTTTGTCATGTATCTTGGCATTTGCATAATTTTGTTCTATCGTCGCTTTCTCTTAGTATTTGTCAGAAGCATAATTGGCACTGTATTCATATTTGTGAAGGCAATGCGACTATAACATATAATATCTGGAGTTCTAAATGACACCGGGTGTATTTTATTAAATTCATTCTCTCATTAAATTTTATGTGAATACTGCAGGTTGATCCAGATGAAGTTAATGCCTTGGCACAATTAATGACTTGGAAAACAGCTGTAGCTAATATTCCATATGGGGGAGCTAAAGGTGGAATAGGATGCAGTCCAGGTGAACTTAGCCGTTCGGAACTTGAGAGACTTACTAGAGTTTTCACGCAGAAGATACATGATTTAATTGGCATACATACTGATGTTCCAGCACCTGATATGGGAACTAACCCACAGGTTATTTGTTTTAGTTTCATTTTTTCTTCATGATATTTCATGAGCATATATTTTCTATCTGGAAAATACTTATCTAATTTTTGTTTTCTGAGAATCACAACAGACAATGGCTTGGATACTCGATGAGTACTCAAAGTTTCATGGCTACTCACCAGCTGTTGTGACTGGAAAACCTGTTGTGAGTACACTGATATGAAACCACAACTTCTAATATATTGTGTAACTTTAAAGTTGTATCGCATTCCACTTTCGCTGTCGTTCATAATTCAAATATAGAATTATTGTTGGTTATGTACCTAAGAATATCTAGTTATACACAAAATGTGTTAAATTCTGTGCAGTAGGATGAAGAATGTTAATTGAGGTTTCTGTAGATTTGGCACTGCTGAGTTGCAGACCCCATTCGAACCCAAGGATGTGACAATGGCCCTTTTTGAATGAGAAATAGATCACATAAAAGGATGGGAAATAGTATAAAGTTCACTCAGTGATTGAAAAAGATGCTCGGGCGCTCGCCTAGGCGCCCGGCGAGGCGAGGCCCGAGCGCCTCGCTAATGTCCCAGGCGGTGCGCTTCAAACAGGCGCCGCCTGGGAGCTCGCCCGAGCCCAGGCGCTGGGCGCTTCGGGCGAGCGCCTAGGTAAACCAAGTGACCGAACCAGGATTTTTGGTCTAGTTCGGTTGTTAGTTGGTTCAATCGAACCAACTAAACCGATATAACCCTTACCCAACCCTAACCCGCTGCCGCTCCCGATCCCGATCTCGCTGCTCGTCGCTCCTGCTCCCGCTCCCGCTGCCGTTGTCGTTGCTCGCGCCTCCCGCGAGCCCGCCCGCTCCCTTTCCCTTTCCCGCTGCCGCTGCCACTGCTCGTCGCTGCTTCCTCGTTTCTCCGTCAGGCTCAGTATATAGTATACTCTTAATATTAAGTTTATTTGAATTTTGAAATGATTAATTTTCAATACTGTTAATAGATTAATAATATATTATTTTGATTTTAATGTTGTTAATTTTTATTTATTTGAAATTATTGTTAGGTTTCAACATAAATGACTTTGATGTAAAATTTTATTGTTTTGAATTTTGAAATTTTTTGTTAATGTGACATTGTGATTTTGTATCTTAGATTTTCTTAATTTAATAGCATATTTTTATTTAAAATTTTAAATAATTATATTTATTAATTATATTATATATTTTTATATTTTAGCGTCTCGTTTCGCTCGGGCGAGCACCTAGCGCCTAGCGCTTTTTAAATCACTGAGTTCATTTAAATGTTTCTGAAAATAACTTTCTTAACTGAGAAGCCTTTTGTCACGCAAGATAATTTCATATATGTGGATATGATATGAGAATCTATTGAATTTGACCTTAGAGAACAATGTTATGACTTGAGAATGCCCTCACAAACAACTAACAAAGAACAGTTTTAGCAACTGACAGTTGGGGAACTCATGCCACTGATAGAAGTTTCTGTTTATGTAAGGTTTTTCCCATTTTATAAAGGTTATCTGTGAGCTTGCTTTTTAAGTTTTTCGGCAATCATGGAAATTTATTCTGTTGAAAAATCAACTTAGATCTCTCTAATGTAAACTTAACAGAAGTTAAGCAGGAACCATACAAATATTAAAAAACAATTAATGATTCAAGATTTCTTTTTTGTTACTAATAGTTCTCGAAGTGTGATAATGATCTATCCTACAATCTTGGTTATTCTTTTCCTTTTACTTATTTCTATTTATTAATGGCAACTTTTTCTCTAGAAAACAAGATTAATGGCTTTGTCGACCAAGATAAGATGGTTGATATGATGTCCTTTCTGTTGAAAGGACTGCAATATTAAAGCAATCCTTTGAGAAGAAAATATATTATACTTGTTATGTTTTTGATTCATCTAGTTATTGCTTCATAAAATGTGTTCCCCATCACTTTTGAGGAAAAATTACTCTCTGTTCTTAAACCAGCAAATTACTCAAGGTGATTTCTTTACTGAGAGAGTAATTCTTTCAAAGTTTTTTTATTATTCTAGAGTTTATTGTTCCTTTTCCATGTTTATTGGTGATCTTTTCTTTTCTTTTTCTAGGATCTTGGTGGATCACTAGGGAGAGAAGCAGCTACTGGAAGGGGGGTGCTGTTTGCAACAGAGGCCCTGCTTGCAGAGTATGGAAAGAGCATTAAAGATCAACGCTTTGTAATACAGGTAAATATATATAACATGTTATTCATATGTGGAAACTAACCGTTTGCAAACATGAAAGAAGAGTCTGTCCAAATAGTGTGAACCATCAACCTTGGAAGATCAAAGGAGGTCAAGTTTAGTATCCTATTTAATATGATGAACACATAAATTTTATGAAATGAAAGCTTTCTGATAGGAATCTACTTTGCTAGCATTGAGTATCAATAGCTTTATGAAATCAATTATTTAACTCAAAAGTGTTATTTGATTTCAAGTGAACAAATAGTTGAAGGACTTGTCTCTTAAGTTGTTTAATACATATGAATCATATTCTTTGGTTATGAATGATTACATTATTGATACCAGTGTATAAAACTGTTCTATGTGGTCTTGTATGGGAAAAATGCAAGTTAACTGAAAATTACTGGCTAGCAGTCTGAGCCTCTTACTGCCTAGTACCTGAACATACTTTTTTATCCTCCAAGTACAGAGACACTTCTTAACTTCTTCTTTTAATAGTTTAGTTGATCAATCTTCTGTTTACGACACTGATGCACAACAATTATTGCTGATGGATTAATCTTGTAAATTGAAGTGGATTATAAAGGTTAAAAGATGTGAGGGTTGGTCAAGGAAAACGATTTAAATAAGATTATGAGATCATGTATAGATCTTCTTCTGTATCTGATTAAGTGGTAATGATCTTAATAGCTCATTTTGTTCAAAATTTAGGGCTTTGGTAACGTTGGTTCTTGGGCGGCCCAACTTATCAGTGCAGCTGGTGGCAAGGTGATTGCTGTTAGTGATGTTACAGGGGCAATCAAGAACAATGAAGGTCTGGACATTGAAAAACTACTAAAACACTCTGTGGAGAATCTAGGAATCAGAGGCTTCAGTGGTGGAGAATCAATTGATCCGAGTTCCTTGCTAACTGAAGATTGTGATGTTCTTATTCCAGCAGCGCTTGGGGGTGTGATAAACAGGTTATTTCGTTTATGATTTTTGGTCCTTCCTAGGGATGACTAGCCTACTTGTAATTCTTGAAAAATAAACTGGCCTCTTCGGCTAGCAGAAACGAAATTATGCTTCTCCTTTCTTGATAATCTTCTAATTTTACTTGTTAATCTGACATCATTTTTTTTATTATTCTTTTGACTCTTATGCCTCTCCAAAGGGAAAATGCTAATGATATAATGGCCAAATTCATCATCGAGGCAGCAAATCATCCAACTGATCCAGAGGCTGATGAGGTGATAACCAAGTTACAAGATATTGTTTAGATCAAGAATAACTGCTGATGGATTTGCTAGTATTTTGGTAATTTTTTGCCCTTCTGTTTTAGATCTTATCAAAGAAAGGTGTGGTTATTCTTCCGGACATATATGCAAATTCTGGTGGTGTTACTGTGAGTTACTTTGAGTGGGTTCAGGTTAGTGGTTAATTTTAGTCCTGTTTATACATTTTTTTTCAAAAAATTGACCTGTAAAGATACTAAACTGAGTCAAATGAGTTTGGTTTCAGATTTTAGATGTGAGACATCGGTAAATAAATATGGATTAAGTAGATAATGGAAATCGCTAAAGCACTCCATGAACTTGATTTAGCATTTTGTGACATTGTCACTCATGATGCATCAATAAAACTATCACTTGGCTACTGCAGCTATAAACTCATATTTAATGGATCTGCATTAGATTACCATACTTTGTCAAGTGCATTACTTCCCATGTTCTCTTGTTTCCTTGTTATTGTAATTTTGATTCTGTGTTAAGAATATCTGATGATAACTCTGTAAGAAATAGGAGTGTTTCTGGATACCAACATATTAATATAAAATGTCTTCAAGCAATGACTCTTAACAGCTTGTTCTTATGGGATTTGTGAACTACCAAAGAGCAGTCAAGATTCCTTCTGTTTGGTAAATGTGACAACTGCTGTTTTTTTCAATTAAACATTAGTCTCTGTTAGAAGAAAAGCATGGGACTTTCAGCTTGTGGAGTTGCCATTAATGAAAATCGCAGCTTTTATGCAGTGCCAATTCATTACCTTAACATAGATCATATTCAGATGATGTATAATAGCCTGAGTCTTAATGTGTCCGCAAAAGAGACATATAATAGCTTCTTGCATGCTGGAGTTCTATTATGCAGCACATAGTATAAAAGAGTTGTCTTTACTTAGCCTATAGGTTATCATCTTAACTCTTGCATTTCATCAACTCCTTTAGTTTGGCCTATATGGCCCTCATATTTAGATCCTTAGACTTTGGGCTCATCAAACAGACAAGAACAGCATAATCCTATTTTGTGAACTGACGAATACTCTTATATGGGACTACTAGAGGGAGGTGAATGCTTTAATGTTTATCGTATACTCCTATTCTTGTACCACGGGCAGTTAACAATATTCTGAAGCATTGTTTTCCCTTTGCATTCAGAATATCCAAGGATTCATGTGGGATGAAGAGAAGGTTAATGCTGAGCTCAAAACATACATGACCAGAGGCTTCAAAGACATGAAGGAGATGTGCAGAGCACACAACTGCGATCTCCGCATGGGAGCATTTACCCTTGGAGTCAATCGAGTTGCACGAGCAACCGTTCTTCGAGGATGGGAAGCTTGATGGCAAGGTTTTCCTTTTCTCCTCGTCACAGCAAAATAATAAACCCACAGTTGCCATTTAGAGAATAAGTTTGTGCCTGCTTCTGATTCAATGTAGTACGAGGCTGGGTCTGTTTAGTGGTCATCAATTAGCGATCTTGATGATCTTTCTTCTTTCCTGAAAATAAACTGTGAGCATCAAGCTGGTTTTGTGCAGGGCCTTTATGATAAAAGGACCTGTGTGAAGCTTGCTTTAGTTGTTTGTGTTGTTGAACAAACTCAGTGATGAAAGAAATGAGTGGAAAGAAGAAATTGGCAAAAGTTGCAAACAATCTGAACAGTTGTCAGGTTTATGACATACAAGTGAATTGTCCCACCAATCTGGCGTTTTTTTAGGACTATAGTTTGGGTATGTACAAGAATACCATCATCCATACATGGCACTTTTGATGAACTCAGGATTGGTGCTTGGGAACATAATTGATTGATTTCGTGCATGCTATTTTACAAGTTAGACAAACCACATGCCTAACAGCTCTCCATTGGAAGCCTCCAATTTTAAATGCAAATTTAAGAAATGCATGAGATGCTCAAATTTTAAATGCAAGGAACAGAAGGTCTTGACAACCAGCAAAGCTATGAACATGCAGCATCATAGTACAGATCAGATGAGCTTGTAATAAATAGTTCATTCCCCATAGAATCAGGGATAAATTTTCCAAGGTTTTTGGTTGCCTGCATTTTAGATTCCTCAAGTTGTCAACAACTTACAGAGATCATGCACAATTGTGCATATGTTTTCCCTTATTGCTTCCTTAGTTAAACTCTTATTTGTCATCCTCATTAATTGCTTGCTACCCTGTTAGGAGCCACACAGGTTCATTTGGGATCAGCTGCCACTGCTAATTCACACCCAAAAACTCTTACATATGACATAATGAATTAGCAGTGGCTACAGTTTTAGTTATTATTACATCCATCTACAATCTTACTTTAGATGATTTGACAATGACACCACTTAACAAGATCATGCAAATCTTGAAATCTCCTGCAGGAACTTTTCATTGTCTGAACTGTTCTTCCCTTGTACTGCAATTGACTTTTGTTGCCAAATTGCTTTCAGCTACTTTCACCCTCCTCTGTCTTGATATAAATATTCTCATGGACCATTAATTAGAGTCAAATTAATTATATTTTGTTCTATCTGACCACAACCAGGAATATAAACCAAGCCATGTGGAGCTGGCACCCACCCAATTTTCTACCTAAGAAGAGGGTGATGTGCCAACCACTGGATTCCACCTACCATTGTTTTCTCACTGGTTCACCTGTTCTGACTCATCTTGTCTCTAATGCTACACATAAGATCATGATGCAGCATGCTTCTGATTTGTCTTGGTTACAGATGCTTTAATTATATTGTAATTATCTTGACACAATGATGTGTGACTTGATCACTTCAAAGTCTTTGGACTCTTCTCTTAGTCTCCATGGGTGGATTTTGGTTTCGGTCCCTCCTTTCTCTGATGCTTCAGATAATTAACAAGAAGAATAGATTTTGATTCGTGGAGTAAAAGAAGTTCAAATGAAAAAGAACAGTTTCCTAAGGAGATTGGACATGTTCTTGGCAGGTAAAATGGAAGTTACAAGCAGCAATAATAGCAAAAAGAGAATGAATGGCCTAATTCCGAGCCGACCGACATGAATGCTACCCACGCTTGCGAGGAAGAAAAAGAAAGCGGCTTCACTGTTATGGCTACCGAATCGGACACTCACCGATGGGAAGTAAAGGGGGTAATGGACTTTGTCGGGTTCCTGTAAGTGTTCTCTTTGTTACTTCCGGCGGTGGTTAAAAGAGCTTCCCGGCGTGGTTCATCGCCCTCGCTTTGACTCTGGTTTTATGCTTCACGTTCGCCCACGTTCCTGATTTCTCGAGGAGTTACCATCTCTTCTCCTTGGTCCAGTTATTTCCCTCTTCTCTTGGTTGTAGCTCCGCCTATGTATCTTTGTTCTTCGTTTCCTGGGAGTTTTCCTCTTTGTGCGGGTTAAAGCGATCGGAAAACTGCAGCAAAATCCAATCTTGATTCCGGAACTTGGCTTTTAAGAATCCGGGATTTCATTTCCTGGAGGAAAGGTTGCTCCTTTTTGGCGCTTGCATTGGGTTCCAAGGTTCTCCGATCTTTTTTTCCTGGTTTTGGGTCTTGTTGGGTGATTTCTGTCGAAGAAAATTAGTCTTGGCTTTGATTAAACATATGGATCTTTGAGGGCATTTATTTTTGAGAATTCTCTTCTTCAAGTCATGAAATGGGTCTTTGTACTCGCTTCTGATTGAAGGTTTGGGTTTTGAGGGCATTTCTTCCGAAGATTTCCTCTTCTGGATCGTGAAATGGGCTTTCAATTGCTGAGATCTGACACGAAGGTTTCATCCTGCAATTGCCACTATCCTCTCGTCTGGTGCTCGAAGTCGTCGGTCTGCTATTACCCGCCTTGCCTTCCAAAGTCACAGTGGGAATATGCCCAAAATGTTACTACCAGATCAGCTCCAGTTCCCATTGCTTTGGAGGAGAAGCACTCTGATGACAAGGTTGCGATCGAGCAGAATAGTTCAGAGGATGGAAAGGTTGAGATCTTTCTGAAGAGCAGCCTAAAGAAACCAAGGGAAACGGATTCAGAACAGGTCCGAAAGGGCAATGTCAAATGGATGGACTTGTTGGGGAAGGAACTTGCTGAGATCAAAGAATTCGAGACAGAGTAAGTTTCCTTTTATCATTCTATACTATGATGCCTCGTAGAATGGTTCTTGTTGCTTCAATCTTTGAGTTTGATAGATTTTGGATTCAATTGTTCCAAGTACAATTCTGGTTAGTTGAATTTTAGCATTCCTTAATTCTTAGCTAAATTTGAAGTTATTGTATTTCTTTCTATGGTCAAGAAAAGTTGCCATCATGAACATGGTTTGAATATTTAAAGAAACATGCCTTCATTAGGATTGATTGAAGTGTAATTTTGTTTCTTTGTGTATATTGCTTTCAACACTGTCATAATCACACTCCCAAAAAAAGACTTATTTGTTATTCATATGTGTTATTCTCGGAAGCCGTTTTCTGTGTTAGTGGTTTATTATTTCAAGAAACTTGGCAGAAGACATATTGTGCCTTTGCTTTGCGACTATCTGTCATGTTTCATAGACTTATGATGAATGTTCTATTTTTAACAACTTGCTAGTTGTTCCAGAAGTTTCTCGATGTCACTTTGGATGTTGTTCTGCGCTCGAGTGTCGTCAATGCAAGGTTACATTTCCTAGTTGAAGACTTTCACTTTGTTGCTACGGTTTCGGCTTGGCCCTTGGCATTTTGGTTTAGCTAGTTTTAGTGCATTGTAGGTCTCTCTTGAACCTGCCTGTAAATGGTTTTAACCTCATTTTAGACTCGGTCAGAAATATCGATAATTGTTTGCAAATGCAAATGTTTTTTGTATGCATATATTTTGCGAATGCCTATCAATTGTTTGCAAATGCATATATTTTAGTTGCACCTTTAGCCTCTGCCAAAATTGTGTCTTATTATCGGAGTATTACAAGAATTTTTTTGGCAGAGGTTATATGGAGTAGAGGTACAAAGATTGGTTTATTGTGATTCTATTTTTTTTATGTTGAGTGGAAATAAGAACAGGTTTAGATATATCAATTAACTTATCCTTGTGCTCTAAATACTTCAGTATTAGAAATTGCTGTATCAGCCATCATTTACGGTGGTTACTAAACTTCGAGGAGCTTCTTTTAAGGATTGCAAAAAAAGAATGAAAGTTAGTTAACCTGGATGACATTGCTATTTACTTGCTAAACTAACATAACACTGAGGTTAACACACAATCACAAACCATACGGAAATAGTTCAGATCTGATACTGTCTCTGAGAGTATACAGAGTTGACCTAATAAGGTCAAGACTGATGTAGTCTCACAGCTAGCATACAGCTGGATTCATGTGGCCCTTATTTGTTCTGCAACACATTTACCTTCATTCTTATTGAGATCCTTGACATGCTGTTGTGTCACAGCTATGTTACACTTGTTTGGATTTACCTGATGGAAAGCTGGTATAGAGAAATTATGCTGACTTATAATTTGAGTTACCGACACATTTACACAGACAAACTTTGACACAAGGTCTATGCAGCTAATTATGAACATGTAACGACACTTCCTTCATGACTAACCTTATGTAATATGGAAAACATGGTGAACTTGATTCCATGTTCATCTTACCTCAAGGCTCCATTAACTTGGTACAACAGTTATCAGGAACAGTGGCTTCAGATTCCATTACAATCTTATTCTGTTGAGAAATTTGCGAATTACTTATATAGAGAAAACGGGAAACATGATGTTGGTTAAATTTGGAACATCCTTATGCTGGAAAGAAGGCAGAAGGTTAGTGGGTGATTTTTTTCGTCGTTCCATAGAATTTGATTTTATCTGGTGAATTGCTCGCTTGTTATCTGCTTTGGTTTTTGTTTTATGAGGTGATTATAAATATTGGTCGGTTATCCTTACCAAACTTCTGCATTTTCATTAGACATTCTGTCTGTGATGAGGTTCTTCATAAATTACACTTCAGAGACTTCATCTAATCATTCTATATAAATATGACTACTAATTTTCATGATGATCCGATGACTGATTGAAGTTATTGTCTGCTGAATTTATATTCTGTGATCTGAATACAGTCTTTTCTTGCTTATAGTGAGTCTGAAGAGCCAGAGGATTACACTGATGGCGACACGGCATGCATTTGTGTCATTCAATGAAAACGATTTACTTCTCTGAAGTCTTCATGGAGAACACCAAGCTGAGTAAACATCATCCAGCTGCTACAAAAATCCACTCGATGATCTGATTCTGCATGAAACTCACCATCGAGAACTGACCATGAGCCATCAAGCACCCAGCTATCCTGCTCCTTTCGGTTCCCATTCGCATCAAAAAGTCGAAGTTAAATGCCAAGGAGATGCATCCAGCTCCAGAGTGGCCGTGAGTTGGAAGTGAATGTGAAAGCTAACAGGAGGATCTATCAGTGCCCAGGTTATCCAGCTTGATGGCAGATGCATTGGAAGTTATCCTATGTTGGATTTAATTGGAACTGATTTTTTTTTCTTTTTCTTTCCTTTCTTTTTTTTTGGGGGGCATGAAATCGTGGTTGTTGTGTTGGTTGTTCTCTCATTATGGAGCCTTCTGAACTCTAAATGCACTCTGTTGAGACTTCCAGCTGATGGCAGAAACTTGACATTAGAAAGGCTTCTAATCATTGAAATCTGATGCTGTGACCTTTATGTGTCGACTGCAAGGTTTGGTTACAGTCCACTGTGCTTCGCACACAGCGCCTCCATCTCTCTCGCCACCTCTCCTTCATCTCGTCCGCCGGCGGCGAAGCGGGTTTGACGCAAATATGGTTGCGTCGAGGGGTATATGTGCGAAATGCACAAGCATTAAAGATTTTCCACCAAATTGCCACCTGCCTCGTGATTCGGAATGAGGTTTGGGACCCACATGGAGCCTCCAAGAACGTGGCGAGCCATCGGAAGGATACTGCACCCATTTTTCACGTGCGTACCACGTGCCGACCGCGTCCATTTTAAGCCCACGACTTGGAACAAAACCCATGCCCGGCGTTCCGTTTCTAACGGCGGTGATGTCATCGACGGAGCAGTCGCCGTCTCCTCCTCTTCCCAATCGAAGCGCCGAGGTCCGGCGGGACGCCATCTTCGACCGTTGGGTCCTCATGTCCCCCGCACGCGCTCGCCGCCCTTCCGACTTCAAGTCCCACTCGCCCGCCTCCTCCTCCGCCTCCGGAAACCCTAACCCTAAGCCCTCCTGCGCCTTCTGCGCCGGCCGGGAAGGCGAGTGCGCGCCGGAGATCTTCCGCGTCCCTCCCTTCTCCTCCGCCGACTGGAAGATCCGGGTCATCGAGAATCTCTACCCCGCGCTCCGCCGTGACGCCGAGCCTCCGGACCCGAGCGATGGCCTCGCCGCCGCCGGCACGGGGAGGTGCGCCGTGACCGGGTTCGGATTCCACGACGTGGTCATCGAGACCCCGGACCACTCCGTCCACCTGCCGGACCTCTCCCCCGAGGAGGTAGGGGAGGTGCTCCTCGCGTACAAGCAGCGGATCTTTCAGCTCGCGCGCCTGGGATCGATTAAGTACGTGCAGGTATATAATTGAAAGCTGGAAATTTACAGAATTGATTCATTTGTTGTGCAATTAGATGGCATCCTTCTGAATCATCGGGAAAAATGGCCTTTTTGTTCCCCTTTATTTGTATAACTTGAGACGCTACCCAATTTGAATCTGACGCTTGAAACAAGAAGTCATTTGCATCTCGCTAGTGATAAGAATATCCTTGGTTTGTGATACATCTTCTGAGCAAGTGGGCTGTTAATCGATAACTTTTTCTTATTTGCTTTATATCAGGTTTGTTGGTTTTATGAAGCAAATGTTTATGTTATTCGTATAATCTCTTGAACTGATATTTTTTTTTTGTCAATGGTGGGAAAATAAAAGGTATTTAAGAACTATGGTGCATCTGCTGGAGCATCGATGGCTCATTCGCATAGTCAGATCATGGGCCTTCCCTTGGTTCCTCCATTGGTTTCTTCTCGTCTTGATAGCATGAAAAAGTTCTATGATATGACAGGAAAGTGTAGCCTGTGCGAGGTTCAATCTGAGGATATTTTGGTCTGTGACACGGTCCATTTTTTTGCAATTGTTCCCTTTGCAGCTTCGTATCCCTTCGAGGTGTGGATTGTACCTCGTGATCACACTGCACATTTCCATGAAATAGATCATGAGAAGGTAAGTTTTCCTGATCTATTCCTTCTGCATATGTTGGGTTTGTTAATGTCTCCTACTAACTTGTTAAGTAAAATCTATGGTGAATGGTTTCTTCAACACATAAATATACAAGTGTAATCAATAGGGAACTGAATCCCGTTAGAAATTTGCAAATATTTGTCATATTTCTAATTTATGCAAAAGAAGTTTCAGCATGGTTGAATATTCCCACTCTTCCTTTGTTTTCTAGATATGTGGGCTTTATTCACCTGTTCATTAACATTTACTGCAATCCATAATGAGTGGCTTTTATATGAGTTGTGTAGACCTAAGTTTCCACATGCTATTACATGTATTTGCATGCCTGATTAGGAAGTTGAAAAATCTACAAAATCTGGTGGATGATGCATGGTTGTTTACAAAGACATGGACTTTAGACAAAGATAGGTAGGACCGATTGTCAATGTGAGAGAGCTTATCTCAGATAAAAGTTAGGCAGGTCAAGAGACATGATATGCTATTTCAGAACCTTCATGTTTCAATATTAATAATAAATGAACCTCGTAAATATATACAAAAACCTCTTTCTTGAGTCTGTTACCGTCTTTTTATGGTTATTTCTTGCTAATTTAATTTAATGTTGTTCCTCAGGAGAGTTGGATTTTTCTCCATCTCTTACAAGTGTTGTTGCCTTTTGGTTTTCCTTGGATATGCTCTAGTTTTAAAAGTTTATTGCTTATGATGACATGAAGTCTACCGAGCCTCTAAATTCATATATCAATGTTTCTGCTGGTTACAATTAAAATGAAATTTATTTCAATGCACAAACAACTATTTACTCCTCAATCTGGTCTTAAAGTTGGAAAAAGAAGTCCAAACTGATAAAAGCACGAGGACAGAGGATGAAACAAAATTGTCAAATAAATGAATAGTTTGTCCCTACCTCTAATCCATTGTGACTGTCTTTTAAGTACAGCATAGGATAACACCATAAATATGCTGGTGGAAGGAAGACGCGGAGACTCTGCATCCGATTATTGTTATATGTTATTTTTGGCAGTGGTAAAATGAAGTGAAATTCCACATAGGTTAATTATACTATTCATATGCATCATACATATTGAAGAATCCTATTTCTTGGGACCTAGCCCATCAGGAAAGACCTCGTGTCCGTGAGGAATAACCCTGATTCAGATGCACATTAATGTTCACTGGAGGTTCATCTTTTTCCCAATGTTGTTGCAATAGATGGATGGGCCTTAATGACTGGACATGTAATCTTACTTGCCATTATGAATCTGTGGTCAGAGGCTTGGCTCTAAAAGCAGTAAACAAATATTTGAAATCAAATGCCATAACCTGGTATTCTGTTACACTATGGTAACTTTTTGCTGTTGTGGACAGGCTGTGGACCTCGGTGGCCTGCTGAAACTTATACTCCAGAAGTTGTCCAAGCAGCTCAATGATCCACCATACAACTTGATGATTCAGACAGCACCATTTGACTTGTCAACCTCCTGTACGCCTTACACACACTGGTTTTTGCAGATTCTTCCTCACTTGAATGTTATAGGGGGTTTCGAGATCGGGACTGGATGCTTCATCAATCCTGTTTTCCCAGAGGATGCAGCGAAGATCTTGAGAGAAGTTGACTGCTCAAAATAAGTTCATCTCTTGCCTGATCACTAATTGTATGAATAATTCATTCAGAAAAAGAAGCTCTTCCAAAGGTTGTTTTCATGGCTGTTAACAGTGAGAGAAATAGTTTCCTTATATGAATTGAGTTGCCCAGAAGGGGAACGATGCAGGAATTATCTTTGCATCATTCAATTATCACACTTGTAATGTATCTTTGGAAGCTGACCTTGTTGCTGAGTGCATTGAACCCTAATATTAATAACTTGTATACTTGCTTGAAAGAACTGATTCGAGTTTCCAGCTTCCGTGTATTGGGCTAAACAAATTGATTGATCATTCATGGTCCAAATATGAGCTAGCAGTTTATTCATGTGTTGAATCCTCATTTTAGTCTGTTGCAAGGTGAAAATTCATTTTGCTAGATTTTGTCGCTACTGATTGTTGAACAATAATATACACTATGGAATTCTTACAATGTGGTTGGATTCATGATTTTTATTGGTCTATGCATCACCCAATGAATTAGTGTTTGTTGTCTTCGAGGTTTTAAATGTGGTAAATAACAAATAAAATTTATATTTTAAATATTAAGTATTGTTTTGGTAAAAAAATTGTATTTCAAAAGCTCATTCAATACTTTGTTACAAATTTATCCTTCCAAAATTTTGATTTTTATTTAAAGATAAATATATATATATTATTTAAATTAATAAGTAAATAAATAAAAAGTTTACATGGTTTAAATATATAATAAATAAAAGATATATTCTTATAAATTAATATAAATTATTTTTTATAAATAAAATTTTATTTTGTAGAAAATAGAAATCATATTAATTTCTCATTAAATTATTTTAACAATCTTATAATTTTACATAAAGTCATAGGATATTTTTAAATTTGAAAAAATTATATTAACATCCTAGCAAATGCTGAAATACTAATGTTATGTTGGTGTACATCAGCATAGCATTTGAGCATTTCCAGATCCAAATTAGATATGATTTTAAAATAATTTATCGAGCATTAATTCACATTTGAATCGTGTTTTTTATTTTCAATGCTCATTTCAAATATATTTCCAAACGCAGTCGTACACCCCTACATATATACACTGAGAAGAAAAAATTCGACATCTCATAATCTAAGTAGTTGCATAGCAAATGGAGCTTACTGCTCATACATTGGGCTAACATCAATTAATTCTCTATTTCCACATTTCTCGATACACATACACGAAAAAAAAGGTTAAAGTCGACGTTTGGGCAACTTCAACATGGTGGCTTTCGTATGATCCAAATAAATCCAAGAACAATGTTGAAGGATCAGGTCAGATCTAACACCCCAAGTCAGTGAGATGACCAAAAATCTCATCAAATGTCATTCATATACTTTGTAAACAATCTCACATTAGGAAGACAAGGATGCATCAAACTGACAAAATTAGGGGAGATCTTCCAATCTCCCCAAAGATAATGGACACCAATGACTGCACATATTATGAAGATAAAGAAGGTTCTCCTTTTAACCCAAATAAAACTAAGGATGATTTCGATCATATATCTGAAAAATTAACATTACAATGGAAGGACAAGTAAGCTATACAATAATCATTCCATATATCATAGGAAAAAAAGAAAAAAAGCAGCTGGTATTGTAATTTTTTAATCCAATTCCCAAGATCTTGAGAGCATTTCAAGGCTCCAAATAATCAGGAATTGAGTGACACAATTGCTGGTCTTGTGGAGAACAAAAGATGCTTAGTCTTTGTTGAATATTCCAAAAAGAGATTTGATAGCATTGATGGCATTCTCATTGATGAAGGACTCATCAAACTTCTTCATGAGGGGTTCAAATTCCTCTGTAGCACGTACGTTGGCAAGATCAGGATCATTGCGGATGGTCTGCAGCATTAAACACATGCATATGACCGTCAAACACGACACTGGCAACAAATGAAGTAGTTGCAGTCTTTTCGTTTTTCCCCACTATCAAAGAAGGTGAAAACCACAAAAGAAAAGAAGAAAGAAAATAAAATTTGGCTTAAGTTGTTACAGTCTTTGCAAACTCCAAATTTTTATTTTTTAGATGTTCTATAACCACTCTTGTTTAAGGATGAAAGAGTGTCTCCATTAGAACGAACCCTTTGAAAACACTCCTTGAACTGACATTTAGGCTCTATAAACAAAGTCATAATTAGATACTCAAAATCTTCTCTTCTTCTTGCTGTTTTATTAGTGTTGTTTTACTGCTTGATTTGCTGAAAAAGTTCTACATAACTCAATTCATGATTCTACTCACACGAAAGATAATACTTATTGAATATAAGGGTAAAAAATGGATAATTCTCATATGCAACGATGAGATTTCGCCTTTCTTTATCTTTTAATTTATTTATTTAACTTTTGATTATGCATTTTTTTTTACTATTGTTCTAACAGATGTATCAAAACAAAGACATGAAGTCAATGGCTTATATCATAAGATCCATGTAAACAGAGTAAGCACTGGAACTACGAGTTTGATTACCTTGAAATCATCGTATCCTGCTACCAGTGCATCTTCTAGTGCTGAAATACCAGCTTGAATCTGCAAGGAGAGTCGTCAGCTCCTGCTTCTCTTTCTGCTGTTCTAGTTATTTGACTAAACTATTAGAGTTTGACTTACCTGATTAAGCTTGGAATAACAGCACGCCACATTGTAGCTTGCTACTGAAGATTCATCTGCCTCAGGTTTCGAGCCTAGCACAGACTCAAACTTTTCCAAAGCTTCTTCATACTTCCCATTCCTTGTACACATGAGGTACTTTGGTCAGACTTTAGAGATGTCGAAGGCAAAATGTCAAACTCATTTGTCAAGCACAGATCTTCATTAACAAGTAATTAAACGATTAAACATTATCAAATAATGAAGAGATGGTAAATGCCTTGTTGAGCTGAAAAATTATTCGTAAAACTGTTCTAGTTGCATTCAATTGTCCTTGTCAAATAATTATGTCAATGTTGTGCTACCAAGATCTGGAACCTGATCATTAGCAGAAATCCTTCTTACACAAGGAACATACATTGAGCTGCTTAGCAGCAACCTACGTCTGAGACGAACCGGCTTCACCTCAAAGGCATATTGGATTAATAGAAGATCCTTGTCTTGTCATTTTAACCTTCTCACATCACTGAAGGATATCGTGAATTGAGACTGAAAGGATCGGATTAGATCCATGGCTGACTATTGGTTGGTCAGTTTGTGCTACTCTAGCATGAGTATTCTTACTTGCATTATCAAGTGAAAACTTTCTATTTGACAAGATTGACTTAGCAATTTGAACAAGAAAAATTGAGGATTTAGTTTCCAGTTAAATCTATTTGGTGATTTGAACCAACCACATCATATATAGGAGCTACAAGCATATTAAGAACAAATGTATCACCGATGAAATAGCATATTGTGGAAAATGTTACTAATATGAAGATGAGATTACTGAACAGCTGAGCTGAGTATAGTCGGGAACTAGGCATACTTACTGATATGTCTTTATGAATAAGATTAAGAACATATAGCCAGTTAACAGTATCTTTCTTCATTGTTTGATTGATATGGATACCATAAAAGGACACATGTTAACTAGTAACAAGAAGATACAGAAAACAAAAAAACAAAATAGAATCTGAATTCCCATATTCTTGGTGCATTCTTCCAATTTGACGATAGTGACTTTTCGGTTTTTGATCTTTCTTGGCTTCTGACTTCTCATATATGTTTTTCTCATTCCTGCATTTCTATGCAAAATCATTAATTAGAAAGGTATCATCAGAACTTACTTGTAAAGCTTTAATCCATCTCGAAGATCATTCTGCCTGCGTTCTTTTTGTTCCTTCTTCCGCAAGTAATTTTGCATCTGAAACAAAAATTTCAAAATAATGCATGCATCAAAATCAGACTGCCGATATATAGAACTATACTTTATTAATACATTTATCCTTAACTAATTAGGAGATTTACACTTGAACATGTAGTATTTCTGATGTACGAGGGACTCATGCCATCCTGGGCATTGTTTCTGTTGCTCAAGTCACAAAGCTACTTGTTATATGAAATGAAAGTCCATAAGATTGAGCAGTTTGTAGCTTAGACTCTGAGAGTTACAATGTGCCCGATATTGAGATCTTAAAGCTGTACTTCATCTTGAAATCAATATAACATTTCATCTACTTCTGTGTAGTAGTTTCGAAACAGTGTGGGGTTCTTAACCTGCAATTCCTTTTCCAGAAGTACATTTTAGAACTAACTGACCACTAATCAAGTGTTGTAATCCTGATATGATGAGTAGACCGAAAATATGAGCTGATGTGAAGATGAAGTACGACGTGGTAGTGAAAGGATATTTATCAAGTTGTAGGGATTCTTATAAATGGTACTTACTTGAATTTGCCTCACTCTGTTGCTAATAAACCCAGCATTCCTCTCAGCTCTTATAATTTCTTTCTCCGTCAGTTCACCAGCATCAGGCAACTTTCCTGAGGCATTTCAACATAGCAGGATTTGCGTGCTAGATTACAAGTGCTTACAATTTTTTATTCGTCAGACAAGAAATCAAATGCTTGAACAAAAGAAAGAACAATTCTACAACTGTTTCACATGATAAGATAGAATCAGAAAAAGGATAAAGGATGCAATGACTACCGGAAGACATTGTCAGCTGATGTTGCTAGCAAATTAGTGCAAACCATTTTGAACAATTGAAAGCTTGGCGAATTGATTTTAAGAATTGGCATCCAGCTGAGATTTTACCTATTATCCTTTTTGGTGCCTATTCTGTGCATCATGATTTGTTCTATCAACATGTCAGAGGCATTGCAAAATCTAAGATATTGTCATTGTATTGGAAGAAATATGATTTGTTGGATTTGTATGTTAAAAGCATGGTGATACTTGCATCGGTCCATAAGAGCTGATAAGGTCGGGAAACTCACCATCTCTCTTCTGCATTTTCATGAGCAAGGGACCTATTCGCTGTCGGATGGTGTACATCGTTCTCCCGTACTCAGCAGCCGGCCATATTTCGGTGCCAAACACAGCACTGCATGCCATTTAAGCATTTAGCTCATGTGTGTGTCTGCTGATAATGAACTTGACGCAAACATTGCAGAGATGCGCGCAGATTGAACACAAATCTTAGAGAGGGAGGAGAGTTTATGAAAACCAAAAGGACCAATCACTGGCATGCCTGACCAACAAAGAAGAGAGAAAGAACGAACACAGGCAGACGGAGCAAAGGCAACAACACCTTGTGGCAATTACTCTGTCTCCCACAGTGAACATCCCCGACCTATCGGCGGCGCTACCGGGTGCTATCGCATCGATGTAGGTGCCTCCATCACGTCCCTTCACGAACTTTAGCCCATATGGCTTCTCCAATTCAATCTCGTACTCCTCACCTTCTCCTGCTCCGTCCCCCCCACCGTCCGACTTCGAAGGCTGAGACTCAATAGCTGAAGAAGAAGAAGAAGAAGAAGAAGAATCCGCTCTAGCAACAAGGCCTCTATGCTTATAGGATTTGGTGCAGGAGAAGTGGGGGAGGAGAAAGGAGGGTGGACTTCTCCTGGTAGGCTGTGCTCTCAAAAGGGAAGGGGATGAACAGAGAGATGGATTGGTGACTGTAGCGATTGACATGACTTGTTGTGCTGCTCTCGCTGGTGCACCTCTTCACCTGTGCTTGCGAAGCGGAGAGGAAGCACCGGAACAAGTGGAGGGGAGGAAGAAGGGGGGGGAGAGGAGTCATTGGGAAGATCACAAAGGAGTGGCACTCGTGGCTCATGTTTGCAGTTGAGTTGAACACACCATAAACGGCGGCCACACAATCCAGCAGAGGTGAGAGAACGTCCTAAATCTAAGAGATCAACGTTTCAACAGTCAGCGCAAGGAAATGGTTCCGGATCTAGAATTCATCCACTTCACGATTACAGGTCTGCATCGAATAAATACGAGCCACGTGTTAGAATTTAATATTAATTATAATCCTTTTGTTACTATTTATAATTTTATTTTAATATTTCTAGAATATTCATTTGACATAAATACCCTCTTTTTCTTCCTACTCGAAGAATCATATCGAAGACACAACTAGCCGAGAGGTGCTCGAGGATTTACGAGATCATTAATTCATCAATTTGATGAGCCTAAAGCATATCGTCTAAAATATTTAAATCTAAATTAATGGTTAAACTTGTTCTTGTAACTCAACTTCTTGTTTGTGAGAATAAGGACTTCCATAGATATAGCAGAAGATTGGCAGAGAATTTGGCTCACAACCATCTCCCAGAGAATGGTTTTGATCATTCGATGGAAGTCTCAAACGCACCTTTGATATGATGGCCTATTCTCATCATCTCTGTTTTTGGTCAACTGTTCACTGAATAGGCATTTGATCTTACACAACATACATGTCATTTTAGAATCAGCTACACATTTATCGTTCTTTGAGATGTTACTGCTTGCACAGCAAAGGGATTCTCTGGAATTGTGATGAGTCTTCACTGCAAGTCAAAACTTTGGAAGACCTCACACTCATAATTGAGGTTGGGTTCAATGGTGATGCTCAGCAGCCTCCCTAACATGTGCTTGCAGAAGCAATTCTCATGGACTTGAAAATGAAGGTCTTTGCTGATAAGCTCCAACATTATTATTCATGGCATGCACAATTAGTTGATCAAAAGCTATAATCAGAGCATGGAGATCATGAAGGATGCTACATCTGCTTGTCAGGATATAATAACCCACTTCCATACTGAGCTTTTCCTACTGGCTTCAACTGTTTCTCTCTACTTCATGAATCAACTCTTATTTCAGGCATCATACACAGTCTGGTGAGCTTGACATGCAACAGGACTTTATTTTTTTCTTGAGAATTTGCATAAATATGGATTTAGTTAAACTGACAAAATTTTATAGTCCAACTCCCTATCCATATGTTATATCTCCAACTGGCAGCACTAGATTTCTTGGCAACCTTGAGTGGAAAATTCAAAGCCATGAGTAGCAATGCAACCATGTAGATCTATATTTTTCCATAGACTGGATAGAAACCTTGCAAAACTTTCCTCTCAACTTCTGCATCTGGAGAACGATATGATGGCAACTTTCTTAGTTTGTTTGGTCAGGAAACTTAGATGTGAACAATGTTCTTATCATTCTTTTCACTAGAATGAATGGTCTGAGCTACCTTCTCATTCTAATCCATCTTGGATTTCTATTCAATTCCCTTGAATGTGTTAAGCTCAGTATAGGGAGAACTCATTCAGAAATAAAAAACCACTTGCAATTGAGATGAGGATTGCTGTGTTGTAAGCTATGATAAATAACACTAGAGCTGACTTGTAAATGCTGTTGCCATGGATATGCCAAAGTAGAATTCACTATATCAAAAAGACAAATTATAAATTTGGAGATTGCTATCTCTTCAGAGCTTCATGAGTCAAGCCTTTAAAGCAATGCTACAAAAAATAAGTGCTGAAATTTGCCGATAACAGGAAGCAATAGCTTTGAAACATGCACTGAATAATTGATAGAAAAGAAAAGATGAATGAACTTGGTGTGCCGAAGACTGATAAGTTTGGAAAGAAAAGGTCATGAGCTTTTATATCTTATGAACATGATGTATCTGAAAGCAGCACTGACATAACACATCTGAAAAGTCAATCTGATTTTTGAATATGGATGACTGAATGAATTCCAAACTACTTATTTAACAGTCTCTGTGGCTAAAATCATTCTCAAACATCTCAAACAAAACGAAGAAACTGTAGGAAGCAACTTTCACCAGAGAAACTCATCTCAAGAGAGATGAAACTGAAATGAAACAACAGAAGTCAAACAAGGAAAAAATAAAATTGAAAAACAAGAAAAAAATTATATATAAGAAAATAAACTTAGAAAGAAAAAGGAATATACAGAGAAGAGTCAGTGCGGAAACCATTATTATAATTAGGCATCATCTTTTGAGGGTGGGACTTGGTGTAATAGCAAGGTTACCGAAAATTGTCTTAAAGCATATTGATATACAATAGTTATAACATATTCTTAGGCTTGCTAAATAGCATAGGGCACTTTGGAGTTCATGAACTGTCTTTTTGCACCATTTGCCTGTCACCAGCCGCTCTTAGTAATCTTTCACAATGATGTTTCTATGCAAGGATGCTACATCCAACAAGTTACAATGTCAACAAAGCATTCTTTGTTCCAGTTATACTCCATCTGCTTGTACTCTGAAATATTCATGTATATATATATATATATGTATACATATGCATATATATATTCAAGTGATCAACCTCATTAGTTGATCATCATCTGACTAATACTCAAAAGTCAATTTGGCATTGATACTCTTTAAGGACTCAATATTTGACTATTATGATAATAAGAATATTAAGATTATTTTTTATTTTTCAAGCTCAATTTAGTTTATAGTAACTATGATTGGAAGCAATTAACTTGAGTTCTCTGAATGGATATTAATAGGAGATGTATGTGTGTTGCAATGGAGTTTGAGAGAGTTTCTCATCAACAAGGTCCAAAAAGAGTTTCTTATAGATGACTAGAACAAAAACAGCTTAAAGGAAGTCCAGTTTCCTGGCACTAATTTGGAGTAGTGACCATATATTCACAGAGGATTCTTATTGCAGTTGAACCAAAAGAATAAATAAATCTCTTGATAAATATATAAGTATGTAGAGATACAACTATATATATACTGAAAGCAAATGCATGTTCTAGGAATTCATTGATATGCATACCAACTACATGCTGATCCAAAATAGTAAGTGCCTTGTGCATGTTTTACATAAACCAAAATGCTTGCTTGTTTCTTTTGGTACTGACTCAAAATAGATGACTTACTTGATTTAGAAAAGGATACCACACATATATTCTTCCAAAGTTTGAAAAATAACATAATTATTATTATAAATTTTAATATAATATATATGTCCTTTTATATAATAAGATCCTCCATTATATAAGTATCATTAATATTCATCCAGAAAATCCAGGATAATGGCTTCCGAATATGATTAGTTTTAGTTTACTTGAGTCAAAGAAGTATACGGATATTTTTATTCTACCTAAAACATTTTAGCATCATTATAAGAAAAAGTAGAGAAATTGAGCAGATTCCGAATATCTTAGGAAAAAATATTTAAGTTAGAAAAATACCACTCCTCTGATAAAATAAGTATTTATCTTTTGCCTAACTTATTCAGCCTAAAACTTTTTTTTGGAAAAAATACAAACAAAACTTATTGATTATTTTATGTTTTGGATAAAAAACATGCTTCCCAGAACTATTTGTTACAAACTTGATATTAGTGTTGTTCTATTTAGGTAAACAAGAAACTTTCATATTTGGTTTAAAAAGTCTTAGTGTGAGATCCAAATTTGTAGAATTATTGCCATTCATCATCAAGAAAAAGATTTTATTATCAAAGATGATGAAATAATTTTGAAAAAAAAAAAAAGAAATATACTTGGTCCCCCTAAAAAAAAAGGCACCAATGAGAAGAACCTTCCACTTAACAGTCAATTGTTTACATCAATGCATCACTAAAAAAAATAAGATGGAAAAATAGAAGAACCACTTGTGTCTTAAAAAAAGTACTTATGGGTTGATGATATGTCATTATATCTCCAAATCCAAAATTGTGAGTGCTTGATAATTGACAGAATACAAGAACCAATAAAATGAAGCAAAGCAATTAATTAGAGAATTTTTTTATTTAGCATTATGAAGTTCCTACTAAACTAATTATTTTTCTTAGTAAAGTTGAATCTCTATTTTTAAAGGCATGGAACTTCTCATAGGAAAGAAAAAAGAAAGGTACATTTACATTTCTTACGAACACCGAAGTCCAACCTGTCTCATTATTGGACTCAAGAAGGATATTTTTGTGGGTCCCTTCTTCTACACAATAACTAGTCAGGAAGATGAACGGGTAATAAATGGAGTAAGTCTTGGGGTTAGAGTGAGGCACGAGCGGAGCGTCGCGGGCGCTTGCGGTGCTTCTTTATCACCTTCACATCGAGACCGAAACCCTCTCTCTCTCTCGCTCTCTCTCTCTTCGGTAGCGCCTCTTCTCTCTCTCTCGTAGGGTTTCTCCTTCGACTCCCGTTCTCCCTCTAGGGTTTGGGCCATCAGATCCTCGCGGAATCGCGTGCTGCTCGCGCCCCCTCGCCACCTCCAGTTCCGACCATGGCGGCCGTATCCCCCGCTCCTCCTGCTGACCGTATCCTTCCCTCGCCTGGCGAAACGACTCGTAGTTCCTCAATCTGTTCCTGCTTCGACTTCAGCCGTTTCTGATGCTATCCGTTTCTCGGTTTCGTTTAGCCGTATAAAGACTGGATTTTGCTCCGCTGATTTTGATTTTTAGGCGGTTCGGTCGGGTTTTTTGCTTATGTCGGACGCCTCAAGCGTGACGAACGCTCGTTCTGTCGGTCTTTACTTCGAATAGAGGGTTTAAGGTCGTCAAAACGAGATTTTGAACTTTCATATTGATGCTTGGCGGCAGGATTTTACCGTTCTTGATATGTTTATTAGTTGTTTAACACTGTGGACTTCTCCTTCTCGAGAGATTTTGTGCTTGGATTTTATTAGCTGAAGCTCATGAAGCGATGAGCTTGAGCAATCGATTCCTAATTTTTCTTTGGTCTTGAACCATATATTTCATTCACGATCTGAAGACTTATTATATGGTTTCCGACGTTTTTGCTGGTCTTCTGCTTTTGTCTAGTTTTAAGTATCAGTGCATTGTGAAGGTTTACAGTGAATATGTTAACATATTCCTTAACCAATCCGTCACAGAAACCACGGATCTGATGCAGAAGCTATCATTAGACCCTAAGAACGAGGGTAACGATGCTTCGGATGTTGCAAAGCAGGTAACTTTAGCAAATTTGCCAACTAGTCGTTGTAGATCATAGTTGTGCTTTTATGGCACAAAATATGTAAGCTCTGAGTTGGAGCAGGGTTAGTATTAATACACTTTTGGATGCATGTACCAGCCTTCTGGAGTTCAGTATGGTTCAGCCAATGGTGGGGAAGTACCAATTGCACCGATCCCAACCTATGAGAGATCTCTGAGTCCTCTACTTCAGGAGCATATGGATGCGAGCATGTGCTACTTACCTAATGGATACACTTCATCTTTCTACTATGGAGGTTAAATTGATTTCAGCTCCATGAATTTGTGTGATCTTAATAACCCATCAGATGTGTCAGATTCTATATTATCTTTTTGATTAAAAGCTTTGTTGATCGCAATTAATGTTCTGTTAACATATATGATTGGTGAAAAATATGTTTCTTCATGACACTTGATGCTTCTTATGCTTCTGGGTAGAGGAATCACCTAGGTATATCTTACTTCAGGTTATAATGGATTGATGACAGAGTGGGAGGATTATCCTAGATATGCTAACCCTGATGGAGCAGAGGTGCCTCCACCTGTAAGTTGTCTTGAACTTTCTATTTTCAAGTGTCAGTTGTGACTTGTATTGTTAATTTTCAGGCTCGGTAGGTTATTTTGCATGTCTCATCATCATTCTGTTCTGTTATCTATATGTTCTTAAGAGCAAGTTTCTGATAGTATTTCCTGATTATTTTAAGGGAGTTTATGGGGACGTGTACCATCATGGGTATGGTTATGCTTCATATGGTCCATATCCTTCTCCTGGTTCCCCAATTCCGACTTTGGGGCAAAATGGTCAGTTATATGGATCCCAAAACTACCATTTTCCAGCTACATACTACCAGCCTCCAACACCCACCAGTGCACCATACACGACAGCCCAAACTTCTGGTTCCATTGGGGAGGTTTCCACATCTGCTGCGGCTGACATCCCTCCTAGTCTAGCTGATACAGCAAAAGCTATTTCAGATGGAACAACTAAAGCAAGCTCGAATAGCAACAATGGATCAGCAAAAACAAAGCCATTTAGTCCATGTTGTTCATTTGATAAAGGTGCTTTGCCTGGTGGGCATCCTCCTGCAGGCTTCCAGGATCCAAGGTTTGGTGTTGATGGTATGTGGTCACCTGTTCCATTCTCTGATGGTTCAATATTTCCGGATGGGCAAAAGAGACCACCTCTAAGTACTGCCTCTCCTATGATTTCACATACTGGCAGCACTACATCTACTATAAACCAGAACCTCCGTCCTCTTCCTCATCTCATGGTATGTAAGGTTTAATGCTATCTTGTCTGTTAATAGAATATATCTACATTTTGCTGAAGCGTAACCATATCTGTGAGGAGTTATGCTAACCAATATAGTTTGTGCCTTCAGTAAGTGCCAAAACATTGAAACTAAAGACTTGCTTGCTGCAAGCCAAAAGTTACTTCTTAACCTTCACATGCTTTGTGTATATGCGCTTGGAAAAATTATTAGAGGCAGACCAATTGTTTAGTTTGCTTTCATGTAGGACATTGCTTTAGTCTTTCACTAAGGCATTCTAATTTTTCTGGCAGGGAATACATGGTTCAAGACCAGCAACTCCTGGAATGGTGAACAAGATGTATCCTAACCACCGAATATATGATCATCATGCTAATGGATACAGAAGTGGTCAGGGTTTTCGTTCAGGTATGCATGACTCCAGAACGAATGGAAGATGGGAGATGTCCATGGATAGCAAGTATAAGCCGAGGGGCCGGAGCAGTAACTTCTATGGTTATGGTAATGAGAACTTGGATGGGATGAATGAGCTCAATAAAGGACCAAGGTCTGGTCATTTCAGAGAGCAGAAGGGGCTTGGACCTACAATTACTCTTGCAATTAGGGGGCAGAGCCTTCCTGCAAATGTAAATTCTCATGATACTGACGGAGTTCCCGAAAAAGATCAATACAACAAGGCAGACTTCCCTGAAACATATTCAGATGCCAAATTTTTCATCATTAAGTCATACAGTGAGGATGATATCCACAAGAGCATTAAGTACAGTATCTGGGCTAGCACACCCCATGGGAACAAGAAGCTTGATGCTGCTTATCAGGAATCTAAGCAGAAGACAAGTGGATGCCCTGTCTTCTTGTTTTTCTCTGTAAGCATTAGTTTTGAATGTTAAAATTCTCTCATACTTTGATGTTCTTTCTTGGGATGCTGATTCTTTTGCTATTGATTTATAGGTCAACACAAGTGGACAGTTTGTTGGTGTCGCGGAGATGGTAGGTCCAGTCAATTTCAACAAAACATTGGATTACTGGCAGCAGGACAAGTGGGTTGGTTGTTTTCCTGTGAAGTGGCACATTGTAAAGGATGTACCAAATAGCGTTCTGAAGCATATCACATTGGAGAACAATGACAATAAACCAGTCACAAACAGTAGAGACACTCAGGAGGTGAGGAAGCCTTTTCTTTTTATTTTTTTCCTGTTGACCATCTGGAATCGTAATTTTGATTATTTCTGCCCGCATACACTTCAGGTGAAGCTCGACCAAGGTCTTCAATTACTTAAGCTTTTCAAGGAGCTTGTGAGCAAGACATCCATTCTGGACGATTTCAATTTCTATGAAACCCGCCAGAAGATGATGCAAGAAAAGAGAAAGAAGCATCAGCAGCTCAAAAAACAGGCATGACCAGATTCTATATCTTTGAGCCTATCATATGCTGGGACCTTATTTGTTGATTTCAACTTATAATAATGCAGCAACCCAAGGGTCATCTGTTGTAATCATCTATGCCTGATTTTCTGGCTGCAGTTTATATACACGAACTTCCTCTCCTAAACAGCTTGAAAATTCTATGTTCTGTTGTGTGATTAAGTTACAATTTTCCTGTTCTCATACATCATTTTAATCTCAGGTCATGGATGGAAAACCAGTGGATTTTGAGGAGAAAGATGATGAGGAAGCATATAGGAACGCAGGGCTTCAGAAGCCCTCGGAAGTGGTTACAATTTTGAAGAAGGAATCTGGCCAGGGTGGGCTTCCACCTGTGGAACATGTGCTATCAGAAAAAAATGGCGTAGCGGCAGCAGCTGGTGTTGCACCCAAGGATGTCAAACCAGCCACAGAGAAGCAGCTCGCGGCTAATGGTGTTGTCAACAGCTGGTGCTAGGTTTTTCCACCCAACCACAAGCAGCTGCAGCTATTGGATGCAACTGTACATGAGTTGCTGCTTTCAGGCGTCTTGACATGTATGCTTCTTGTAGTCTTCCCTAAATCCAGTTCAACATTGATTTTATTTAGGGTTTCCCGGTTGGTGATTGGGCTCTTGGTTTATACTGTATTTTGATGCCTTTTCTTTTCTATTGCAAAAATCTCTAAGGTTATTTGTGGCTTGGGATCTTGTTTCTTTGTCATTAAAATATATATATATATATATATATAATATTACAATAAATAATATTATATATCACAATAAATAATATTACGATTACATTTAAATGATATTATGCTTGCAAATGGATTCAAAAACATCAATCGAATCAGATGTCTCGACAATGAGATTTTAAATCAGCATCATAGAGAAGAAAAATATTACGATTTTACATCAAGTAGGATTTTCATTGATAGTGGTAGAACATAAATTTGTGTTTCATACATGTCAATGATATTATAATTATATAAAAATTAAAACACATATCTGAAAGAGTCTTAAAGCATGTTTGGAATTCGGACTTGAATATAAACGATGAACTGTAATAAGATAGTAATGTAATAAAAAAACTAAAAAAAGTTCATTTTGGGGATTAGTGCGGCGGCTCTTAAGCTAATTTGTCAACATATAAAATATATGAAACATCACAAACTAAGATAGCAGCAACCAAAAATATGTTCAGATACTGATTCAACTCCATAAATTTACAGTCACGAGGAACTGATACAAACAACATCGATAAATCTTTGAAAAAGCAAATTAGCATAATTATTTTGAACAACATATCCGATAAATTACACTTTGGGTGAACAACTGCAAAGCAATCCCTCAGGTATACCAGTCTCTTGGTAGTTTCCAAGAGTGGCCACAGTTGGCTGGTTTAAAGTTGATGAGGAATTATTCAATTATGTAGCTCCATCTCCACTTGTAATCTCTGGATATCATCTGCATAAAAATTACACTTGGGAATAAGAAGAAAACTTCACAAGGAGTTGTTCAATCGCCAGTCGAATCTCTGAAAATTATATAGAGTACGATAAAAAAAACAGTGGCCGAGCAAGAATTTTATTTCACCATAATGTATTTGCTATCATTGCAGAGAGAATAAAAAGTGCATCTTGAATGAAAATCTTAACTTAAACACAAAACAAAGATAACCAATAAATTGAATTGATAATATCACATAACTGGTGGAACATGTAAAGCTAATCACAAATCATCCTCAGACCTCATTTGCAACTCGATCCCTAGACTTAAATCTTATATTAAAATTTTTATAATTATGAAAATAAAATATCTATCTTCATTTATCCTATCATCGTCGATTTTACCAATGAAAACACAAAAACAAAAGATGATAAAAATAATTTTAATATTCTAATTGATGGTACAACATCAATGGTAGCAAACGACAACACTACTAAAAGCCAATGGTGACTGTTATGGATCAGAAGAGCGACAATGAGAGATAAGGACCGCTTTACATCTGCATCAATATCAATGCAATTATCGAGCGACCCTTTCGTCGCTCTGCATCTACGTCGAAGTTGACATGATTGTCGAGCGACAAAAGAGTTGCTCAACATCTAAGTCAACGCCAACACAGATGTAGAGCAACATCGCTCTGCATCTGCATCGATAGCCCTTTCGTCGCTCTGCATCTGCATCAACAATCCTTTCACCACTCGACAACTACATTAATGTCGACACAGATGCAAAGCAATAAAAAGGTCACTCGAGTGTCAATTATAGATGACTACGACAAGAGATGAGAACCGCTCTGCATCTATGTTAACACCAACGCAATTGCTTAGCGATATTTTCACTGATATGCATCTACATCAACATTGACACATATGTAGAGCGACCCACACCTCTTGTCGTTGGTCTCCTCATCCACAACCACTCGAGCGATCCTTTCAACGCTCTACATCTTCAACATTAACAGAATTGTCAAGCGACGAAAGAGCCACCGTATAGATGGCAACCCTTTCATTGCTCGACAACTACATTGATGTCGACACGAAACGATGAAAGAGCCACTCGACAACTACGTCGACATCAACGAAGATGCAAAACGACTCTCACCTCTCATCGTCATTCTCCTCATCTACAACAATCACTTATAACACTAACAACACCGCCATCCACCACGATCGATGTTGTCCACCACTACCAACTAAAATATTAAAATTAACTTTTTATCTTTTATTTTAATATTTTTATCGATTAAATCAACGACATTAAGATAAATGAAACTATATATTTCACTTTCATAAATATAAAAATTTTAATATAATTTTTTTAAATCTAAGGAACAAGATGTTAAGAAGGTCTAACTATAGCATAAAATCTATAATTAGCCCGAACATACATGAAAATTTTAGTTTAATGTTAAGATACAATTAGACAAAACAATATACCATAATAAAGCAAACTTATAGACATAAAAATCAACAAAAATAGTTACATCACAATTGACAAGACAACAAACAAGAACATCTGCATAAAATAAAGAAAAGTTAAAAAGCTCATTTACTATACTAAAATGCCAGCATTCATGAGACAACTAGCCATGCAAGTAGCTCGTATCATCTTTTCCTTTTTTTGTAAATGTATCACATGCTAACAAGCTTATTTGTTTCATATTGATATCTTGTTATACCTGTTAAAAGTTAAGTAACCAAAACAATAACAAAACTTGTCATTGGAGAGAATCTAGGAGTCATCAGTGAGGGAGATAACAAGTCTGAATGTTACAAACTAATCAAGGGATCTAATTTTAGGGTCCTGAAAATAAAAATTACAAACATGGAAATGTAATAAACCCTACACAACTTAAAAATAATCCTTTTAATTGAATGATTTCAGATTGTCGAAGTCCAATGATAACTTAGTATCAAAGCATTCTCAATGGAAAAAAAACACAACTGCAGAACCAAAGAGAAGAAAGGGTCAAAGTTCTTATAAGAGCCTCAGAGATCTTGGTGGATAAAGATCATCAGATGGTTATCACCATCAAGAGTAGCAAATATCATCTCACATCACAGGCACTTAGAGATGGAAACAAAAAAATTTCCATGTTAAAGAACAATCTTAAAGCAGGGTCATACACATAAATTAAAACGCCATTAGAGAAAACATAGAAGGAAACACAAATCAAAACTGTTACAGAAAACAGATATTTGAAACAACATAGATCCGAAGATACAAACCCATAAATGCACTAGAACACATCGGACGGTGTCTAACAAAAGAAAAAAGAAAACAAAAATCCACAGAAAGAACAGTATATTTGGAGCTTCTGATCTGGTAGTAAGAGATTGGAAACGGCGTGATGTGTCAGAAGTAGCTGGTTACTAATATCATTTTTGGACATCATCGGGAATCCGTCTGTTTCTTTCGTCATCCAACATCACGGTTATAACAGATCATAAAAATTGGATCTTGAAGGAAGATCTGTCGAATACATTGCTTCCAGAGGCATGAAGCAACATAGAATCGATTGGAGAGGAGAAAGATGTATCAACCTTGTCACCGAAAGATCCTACAGAGAGACCATGTAAAGGGAAAAAGGATCGTCGGAGCTAAAGGAAGAAGTGAATCTGGCCTAACGATAGATTCCTTGCCGCACCAAAAAACAAACAGCAAGCAATTGCAATATTAGGCCTCGAAAGCCGACTCGAGAAACCCATGAATCGATTAAAAAACCCCACAAACATCAGCAAATAAGAGATCACGAATTGCCGAATCAAAATCCAACGCATTAGAAATCGGCTCCACGAAGAAGAACGCAGACCTAATGGAGAGAAAGGGTGGCGAGAGGCCGACGGCGCAGCAGGAGGCCTGCCAAAACCCTAATAGAGTTCTATTAGAATCGCCTCCCTCGCCCATTTAAGGACGCCGAGCGGAGTGATTTGAGATACTTCGGGTTTAAAGTGTCGCGGCTACTTCAAAACCCAAACATTATCGGGCCGGATCCGAATAGGTCGAATACCGTTATCCGATAAACCTATATATGCAAACATTAGAATTTATACCGTGATCGGATATTATCGAGTATTTGACCCGAACGAATTATGTGTAGAACTTTGGCTCATACTGAATCCGATAAAGATAATGGATCCAAAATGATTTAGGATTAAGAAATTAAGAGATGAACCGTTTTGTATATCTATAAAAAAAATAAAAAACCACGAGCTAGATTTTTTTTTCGTTAAAGTTAAAAAATGGATAAAACCTAGGCTTACATTTGATGTAACATAAGAGTTGATGCCGATGAATAAAATTTTGTAAATGGTAATAGATAAAGTAAGTGCATTTTTTATTCTTCGATACTATTCTAGTTTAATTATACTATGAGAATACATTCATAAACATGATGAGCTTATGATCGGAGATAATATCGATCAACTGATTAATCTAAGGAAAGAGATAACTATCATTCGAGCATATTTTGTTAAGATCGTTATAGTCAAACATATATATTTTAATTTTTATTAAATTTTTTAATGAGTATAATATTTGACTACATCTCGATAATAAACTTTGCTCGTATCAATTTGTCTACCTCATGTTAATAATGAAAAGCAAACTTGCGAAGCCTTTGCTTCACTAGTCATGTCTCAAGAAAAATGTTTAAGTAATATTGAGCTATGTTAAGGTTAATTCTCAATATATCTCTCGACGACCATATAAAATACTTTAATATTCTCTTGAAGAATTGTACACGTCTCTTTGAGAAGTGCTCGACCTTAATAACTCAATCGGGTTAAGCATTTGTCAATGGTTGTTTCAATTAGCAACTTTATTAACTCAGGATGTGAGAAACTTCATGAAATATTGAGAGTCTCATAAGTGGCACCTCGGGTCGAGCATTCTTTAATAAGAATATCACTCTCATATAAGTACTGGTGTGACTCACTTAAATTGTTTCTCAGCTTTCCAGTATCGATTCTTGTCAGGAATTTATTATCATATGGTAGATCGACACCACTATCTTAGTATATTCAGTGTGCATTGACTTATGATTATATTGTATGTCGAGGGAATATCCATCATTATGAATTTAACTAGTATCATTTTAAAGCAACATTTACATTCGAATATGACATGTAGGATTATGGTCCCGAGAGACAAAATAAAGTTGCTAGTGAAGAGCTCATAGGGATAAGGTCGTTAGTTGAGAGTCTAAATTTTTGAAAAGCGTAAAAGTAGTTGATATCGATAAAACTATTTGTGTCAATCATAACCCTCTTCACCCGAACATTGATCATCCTTATTGAAACTACCCAAGGCATCATCATGGTTCGAGTTAAGGTATTATGTATTTTCCTCATTACATGTTATCTTTAGATCGCCCTCCATCCTCATGTACTTTTCAATGATAACTTGAGCATAAGTTTTATGACTCAATGTGTTATCTCTCTTGAGTCCACCAATAATGACATCAATTTCCAAAGTCGAGGTGAGGGTTCTTGATGTTTTTGGATAAATCACATGAGATGTCCCTAGTATACGAGTTCTTCAATTTGTAATTTTAAATCGTTAGAAAAATAAGAAAAACTATAGGTTCATTATCTCTATGTTATTGCCCTAGTGAAATAGACATTATTTATATCTCGAGTAAAAATAATTAAAATAGTTACACTTGTTTTAGAAACATATTGAAAATATGCAAATTAGAATTTGAATGTTCTAAAATTCACATAAAATATAAAATAATTATTGTTTCATTATATGGATGGCGTTATCATGCTATGTTGAACATGCGAGATAAATTTTATATCATTATACTCCTCTTTAGAATAATGTCAAAAATATGGTAACTTTTAATCTAAAGATCTCAAAATTTACATAAAATAAAAAACTATTGATTCACTATCTAAATCTTGTTGTCCTTCTAAGTCTAAGATAAATGAACTATACTTTATGTCATGAAACTTGTTTTTTGAATCATGCCAAAAAACATGAACTAGGGAATTTCTTCCATCACATTTGTGGTTTATTTGCTATTTTTATGAATATAAATGTGTGATCGAATGATACTTGTTGTAGAATGAATCATTTCCTTCGTTGTTCCATCGTAAATGAGCTTTCATATTGCTAAAGAAGGATGCAGATCCCATAATCTGGAGTAATGACACAAGCAAGTATCATGATGTCATCTACTTCAAACAAAGCTAAACTGCGTAGGTTTTCATGTTCAGCTCCGACCTCAAGAAAGTAGCCGTCACCGGTGCTCAACGGGGCCTGAGCAATTGGTTGTGACAGTTCACAGAGTTATCAGGTGACCTTCTACTACTTCGGAATGTGTTGATCGAGAACCTTATTTACAGAGGGTCAGAGTATGTTAGAATTTACAAGACGGAACGAATCGAAATCATGAGATTGAACTTGAACTCAAAGAGGATGGAATGGATCGAAATCTTGAAGCTAAACGGGTTGAAAGCTCTCCGGAGAAGGTAGAGAGCATAGGCGACCACGTAATCTTTTTCTTGGCATTACTTCTCGCTCATTCTCACGATTGGCTGCCCTACTCCATTACGTTATTACCATCTTCTACTTCTTCTACATCACTTTTGTGATAATTCCTTTCATTCAGTGTTGCTACTTGATTGCTCCCATCACAATTTGCAATGATCTGAGCCGTAATACAAAGATGGATTGTGATAGTGATCCTTCATGGCAGAGCGAGCTGGTACAGTTTGGTTCCGTCACATATGTGCAAGATCATCCACCTTTGGCGGGTCTGGTTTTGGGCTCTGGCTTTCGAGTCGAGTGCTCCTCGGGCTTCGGTCCTTGTACATAGGTCGGGGTCGGGAAGGGGTTCCCGACTTCAACCTCTCCGAAGATCTTATTGGTGTTGAACTGTTGGAGAAAAAACCTCCTCTTGTCTGACCCTCGAGGGGTTTTTATCTTCCCCTCAAGGGGACTGATCATACTTGGATTGTTTTATTATCGTCAGCATTGTACTCGGTCGGTGCCGTCCTAGTTTTCATAGGACGACGCTATGCGAGGTCATCCCGGCCTTTGCGGGTCGGGGGTACTCTGCGGGCATCGTCCCAATATTTCGGAATGACACTGTGCTCGGTCGGTGAATCCTGACTTTTGCGTGACGATATTGTGGGAAGCCGTCCCGCCCTTTGCAGGATGACATCGTACTTGGTGGGTGCTGTGCTGGGTTGGCATCATCTTGGCCTTTGGGGGATGACGCTATGCCGAATCAATCTTTACGGGTCGGTGCGATATACACTCAGTGCCGTCCCGTCCTCTCCGAGACGATGCTATGATTCGTCAGCGCTGTCGGACCTTTACGGGATTTGTGTTAGTTTAGGTATGCCGACCTAGATGCTGATGTGGTAGGTTCCAAGTTGTGTCCTATCAGAGTGGCAAAGTTGTCTGAAAATAATTACTAAGCTACCACTGATTTCCAACTTTGATGGGTCATACATATATCATGAACATAAAAAAGGTGTGTTTTCTTTCCCTTGTGTTCATAATAACTCATTTATATAAAAGAAACAATGTATACTTTTTCCCTCCATGCATCCACTAAAGCTTCTTTCACAAAATTCACTCAAACCAAATAAATCATTCATCTCAGATACACAACAACATATATATATATATATATATATATATATATATATATATATATAATAGTATATTATACAACGAACATAAAATAGAAGGCAATATATGCATATATAAATACGAAAACAAGTATAAAATATATAAATTAGAAAATTAGAAAATTATGTTAGATATATAATAAATAGATTAAATATATAAAATATAATAATTATCAAATTATTTTTTAGTACTTTATATTATATTTTGAAATAATTATAGTATCAATTTGTGAGTAAGACTGCATAAGCTTATCGTCTCGAGTGATCACCGACAAAATAACACCCGACGTAGGTTCATTTTATTGTCGAGGCTGTGAGGTGCCATCCGATTTGCCGATTCCACCATATTGTTCGTTTCCGAAACCTAGAAAGGGGTAAACCCTAAATCCGCCGAGCCCTTTGGATGCGAGAACTCTGCGAGTCGCCGCTCTCTGTCGGGGTTTCACCATGGGCGCCAGTCGGAAGCTGCAGGGTGAGATTGATCGAGTGCTGAAGAAGGTCCAGGAAGGCGTCGACGTCTTCGATAGCATATGGAACAAGGTACTGCCGCGTGGGGATAGGGGAGATCCGCACGATTCTTAGCTTCCCTTTGTGGTTTTGATGGTCTTCGGGTGCTTTTGGTAGGTTTACGACACGGAGAACGCGAACCAGAAGGAGAAATTCGAGGCGGATCTCAAGAAGGAGATTAAGAAGTTGCAGCGGTATCGCGATCAAATCAAGACATGGATACAGTCTAGCGACATCAAGGATAAGAAGGTTAGGGTTTCGTCCTTCCTGTGGACATCTTTGATCTGGCGTACACTGTGACCTCCTTCTGATGTCATGTCTCTGATGTAGCTAGGATTGTTGGTGTCTTTGTTCTTGCCGTTTGTGGGATCTTAATGGTACTGGAAGCTTGACAACTTGATTTCGTGACATGTACTGAGCAGATATTCTTGAAATGATTCTACTCGAAGCAAAAGGGGGAACTTTCTGCTATGTAATTTGGGATCAAAATTCACATTTTCCTAGTGTAAAAAATTTACCTATCTTCTTGTCTCCGTTGGACTTGCCAAGTAATAACATGCTAAATACAAATCGGATACGGTGTTTTAAGATAAATACATCACATTTACTTTCTTAACACTAAAGTTTGTAGCTCTCTGTCATTTTTGCTGGATCTTTCAGCGAGTTTTTCTTATAGTTCTCAATATTGATCGGCTAAACAAACTTGTGGTTTGAAAACCATTCTTTTATTTTGTTTATTTATTTATTTTTGACCAACAAGGTGATATTGTGGTGGCTTACGCTGATGGGCTTATCAGCCATTTTTTATAATGGCTGACCTTTTAGAGATTCTTGATTCTTGTTCTCTGTAAATGGTTTTTTTATTTTGTTTCTGCTTCTGGTTGTCAATGGTCCAATATTTTTATGTCAATCGAACGTACATACTGACTTGTTGGTTTCACTGGTTTATGTTCCTCTATTTTCTGTGGTGCTTGTATAATGTTATGTTGGTACATGCTGAAATCCCATATCTGCTTATTAAATTCATATTTTGTCTTGTTGAGACATTTTTTAATTTAATTCTATAACAGGATCTTTTTGTATCATTAGATTAAAATATACTAGTTAAATTCAAAAACTGTATGGTGTTTTCGTTGTCAACAATGAGAGAAAAGAGTTGATTGAAGATGATTTTGTTAAAAAGTTAAAGACATAATAAAAGTGAAGTTGTCCATTTTGCTTGCTGTGTGATCGTTTAGAATAAAATACAAAGTTCACCACATGACTGCAAGGCAACCTATGACTTTGTGATAAAAAAGCCGAGCATAAGGAACAATGTATCCAATTGCATTCAGACTTGAGGTGAAGATGTTGGGTTATATGACTTATGTAAGGAATGGGGAAAAACACTTACTGGTTGGCAACTGAAGAAGTTTCCCTTGGAAATAAAGAAAAACATGTGACTTGGTTCAAATCTGTCCTGAGGTCAAATATGTTTGCAAAGCACATGCCTCAAATCAGGTTAGAGGTTTCTGGAGATGCAAGGAGCTAACAAAATAGCAAGTTACATGTTTGAAGTCACTGTCCTTGACAAAGCTAAACAGTGGGAATTGATGCATGTGGCAATAATCTATGTTGAATTTAGACAGACAAAACTAGGAGTCATGTTGTAAGCATTCAGTTTTTAGTATTGCAACACATCCATAGAGTCCTTGAAACGTGACTCAATGGTCAAACCCTGACAAGACCTGGCCACTACCACATGTGATGCAAAGCCTCAGACAGCAATAATTGGCTCTGATCTTGACCGAGACAGACAGGGCATTGATTTTGAAAGCATAAATTGTGATTTACCAGGACGGGGAAAACATCTAACGTTGATAGGATAAGAGGACAATACTTTCTCTTTTCTGGATATGGTCTTCTAAAGCAAGTCTTAAGGCAATTCGGAGGAGACTAGATATTTCTATGTGGTCATAGATGTTTCAGGAATTGGACTGTCTGCTGGACAGCAACAGGCTCTGATACTCGTGTAATGAAAAATAAGTTGATCCCAACATTCGGTATGGCTGGCTAGCCCCATTCCATTGGGTAACAACCTCCAAAGGCTCCAGTGCCTGGCTTCGCTAAAGAATGACAACTAGATAGTGATTGGCAGAGATCTAATCCTAGTAATTTAGGAATTTAGTATTAGTTTTCACTTTTCAATAATAATGATGACTATTACCCTAGAGGCAGGATCAGGCAGTTATTTCCTGAATTCTGAGTTATACTAATTTGGTTCTCTATTTTGGTCCTTTGAAGGTCCTTTCCCTTGAAGAACAGGGACCCTAGTTGGGAGGGGGTTGTTCCTAACAGCATTTTTTTTTTGTAGCATAATTTGGTTTAAATTCTCACAAAAATTTCTAGTTTACATTGTCAAGAAAATTGTATAAGCAGAGAATCCCTTGATTTGTCTTGTTGGATTAGTTGCTTATGATTGAATTTAGTAGTGTTTGTCCATAAGACTATGTGGTGTGTATCTAGTTTACCCTGTCAAATGAAGATGGTATAGTGGAGTATCATGATTAGTCAATCTGGTTGGACTAGTTGCATATGATTAATTTAGATGTGTGTCCATAATGCATTGTGCTGTGCCACATTACTGTTCACAAGTTTTTCTGAGCTCAGATGTTTTGTGATGTGGTACTTTAGTTTAGCAACTTATAAATTACAGAGGAGGTTATATTCTTGACAACGAGTGTCATTGAAAGTTTTTCGAAAATGTTATTAGCTTATATTTATTGAAACAAAATATTACGATGCATAGATTGATGTTGTATGCTCTTTAGTCATTGCACTCATCTTTATATAAGATTCTTCTGCATTTTCCAATCACTTTTAGAAGGTATATTCAACCATTTTTTTATTTTCTTCTGCTGAATTTATTATAGTTGAACTGTGCTATTAAAATGCTGCACTTTAAATTTGAGGTTTATGGTTCTGGGGTTGACAGTCAATTTTGTGATATACCTTGACATAGGTTAGTGCCTCTTATGAGCAGGCTCTTATGGATGCTCGCAAGCTCATTGAACGTGAAATGGAAAGATTTAAGGTTTGTGAGAAGGAGACAAAAACAAAAGCCTTCTCCAAGGAAGGATTAGGTCAGCAACCTAAGACAGTAAGTTGCATGTTGTCCTTTACCTACTATTAATGCAATTTACAAGAAGTCACTTATTTTTTGATCATCATGGTCTATATGGCTTGCTTTTTTGACTCTGACATCTATGAAGAAGTGCTTTTTCATTGGCTGACAATCCGATTGTAGCTTCAGAATATGTTGATAAATGAAATTGTCTTTGTTAGGCCTAGTCTGATGCTTATTTGATGGTTTTAAAGAAACATTTGCTTGAGGATCATGCCCATCATGTTTATTTCCTAGGAGGTAGTGTATTTTTTTAATAATGAAACATCTAGTAAATCCCTCTCTTCCATATTCTTAGTATACGTGCACAGAGACCAAAGTCAACATGCATATAAGGTAGATTGAAATAGTGATCTTACTTTTCTGGAAATTAAGCTTAATTTAGCATGGAACAAACCTTTATATGTGATGATTCATTCAACTAATTTGAATACGAATACCAACCATCTAGTAGTTGCTTCGTCTAGCATTCTAGATTGGGCAGATAGAATAATTACAGTTTTCCAAATTAAGAGTAAGATGCAGTTGGGAAGGTGATATTACTAAGAGTTTCCAAACCTGATGATATGAATGGCATGTTGTTGATTTGCATCTATTCGGCATATGTACTAGAATTAGTAAATAAAGATAACATGATATAGAATACCTGGCCTCGGTCTATGTTAACCTGAACATCAATCCTCAAATTATGTTCCAATTTAACTCAGTTTTTATCAGTTGCAAGAATGCTTTAAACTATTTTACTTTATATGTCCCCTTTTTTGTGTCTATTATCTAAGAAGCTAAATCACTCTAGTATCTTTCTGATTGAGTCGATTGTTGTAACTGTTTTTCATTCTATATATGAACCATTATTGGATATAGTTGGTGTGTTCTGACTATTTCAAATCTATCTTTCTTGCCCAATAAGTACTTGACCTCTATTTTGCATGTTTGCAACCTTGCTTTTACTGCCAGGATCCAAAAGAGAAGGCCAAATCGGAAACAAGGGACTGGTTGAACAATGTGGTAAGATGCAATTTTTTAACCACATTATGATTTTGTCCTTCAATTATTGCTTCAGAAGTTTTATAACTTGTTAGTGTTTATTCATTTGTTTGTTTAGGTTCATGAAACTTCATGAATCTTCTGTCTATAGCATTTGACTCCTTTTTGTTCTTTGTGTTGGGTTATACTTGATTCAATTAAAGTCACCAAGTGTTTATGAGAAATTCTTTTAGGTTGGGGATTTGGAGAGTCAGATTGACAATTTTGAAGCTGAGGTTGAAGGGCTTTCTGTAAAGAAAGGGAAAACAAGACCACCTCGGCTGGTAGTTAATTGAACAAATTGTTTTGCCCAATTAACTGTACCACATCGTTCGCTTATACTGAAGATCTTCTTTCAGACGCATTTGGAAACATCTATTGCGAGGCACAAAGCTCACATTTTGAAATTGGAGTTGATTTTAAGATTATTGGATAATGATGAATTGAGTCCTGAACAGGTTAATGATGTTAAAGATTTTCTAGAAGATTATGTTGAACGGAATCAGGTACGTCTTTGTTTTCAATTCTATTTGGAGTCTTTTTTTCCACTATTGTTTCTGACATTCTATGAAAATCTCTTAAATACGTTTAGCTGGCTTTAGTTTGATTCATTCTCAATTATTTTTGAAGGACGATTTTGATGAATTTGGTGATGTTGATGAGCTTTACAGCTCTCTGCCACTAGAAAAGGTGGAAGCCCTAGAAGATCTTGTTTCACTTGGTCCTTCCAGTCTTGCTAAGGTAACTTGTCTTTCCAACAAGTATTGTTTATTTTATATTTTCTTCTTTTTGAGCATGAATATGTTCACCGCTTAAAATTGGTGTAAAAACGAATTCTGTTTAGACGTCTTGATGGGGTTTGTTCTGCTTTTAGTTGTGGAAGAACATGTAGTTTATTGGCTTGTTTCTTGTCATATTTTTTTCTTATTTGAAGACATAAGAAGGGCTTCATCCCAGACGCATTTTTCATGATTGAACTCGTTGGTTGTATTTTGGAAGGTTTTGCCTCTAATTAGATCATCTTGGAGCTTTACATGATTCTGGATTTTGCATCATTTGCGAGATCAAAGAATTTTTTTTTTTTACTTCTAATAAGGATTGTTATGGTATCTTATTTGAAATTGTCAACTTATTATCCATGGCATTCAGCTATTAATGACCAATATCTCTATTGATTGAAGTACGATTTCTCTAGCAATTCTAGTGTACCAAGACATACCAAGTGTATCATATTAGTCCATCTGGATTCTGGTAGGAACTGTAGTGCATAGTCTCTGATCAGTTTACCCTTCTTGTAAATGTGTTCTGGGCCTTGGGTTGTGATTCTCTATAAGTTTTGTGTCATGAATAATTGCAGCAGGTAATTTGAAATCTCAATGTTAGGAAATGAGCTTATAAAATGTCCAACTATTTTTACCTGTACTAGAATCCTATAAGATCTGTGTGATATGATACAACTTGGTAAAGTGCTGTTGGCAATGATGGGTACATCCATGTACTATTAATACTGTTGGACTGCCATGGTTGTTGTGGACTGGTAATTAAATCCAAATGTGTTCAATGAACACAATAATAACGACATTTAATGGTCCCAATTATTTCAGCTTCATGGATCTGTTGCTTCCGAGCTTTTATGAGGATAATATCACTGGCTAAACTAGTGGTCATCGAATCTCTTCTTATTATTAATAGGAATGTCAAATATGGCTTTTGTTTGTCTGATGAATGTCTAATATGGCCTTTGTTTCTCTGATCAATTCATTCATTATAATATTAAATAACATTTATAAGAACCAGAACTGAAATGTGGCATGCATGGATGCCACATCACCATGTCAAACTGATACAGGCTCATGGAACTATACATACAACATGATACAGTATCATATGGATTGTGAACCTAACATGCCGGTGGTCTACCAAGTGACATGATATATAATGTTAAGTCCTAAATCCTAATAAACTCGTTGGTTCCATGTTTGTTATTACTTCTTTTAGTTGCAAAGTCAGGTTCAATATATATTTTGGCAACTCCTATCGTATTTCTATACTCTGATGTTTATGTACTCATAGTATCCAACCAAAACAATATATTGCATGCACAAGTGAAAAATTTTGTAATTCGTTTTTGTACTTATCGAAGCCTATGAAGCTTTAAATTTACTTTTGTATGGAATTGTGGGTGTTGAGTTTGTCATTAAAATCCATATTTCTGCTATCAACTTGAGTGGTTCAATATCTTCCTGTTTGTTTACTACATATTTAGCATTATAGTTTCATAACCCTTTTTTGGTTCTTCCCCATATTTTAATAATTTTTGTATATATTGATGATTGTCATATTATATTTTTTCTGAAAGATTACTAACTTTTTAAATTATTTTTTGAATCTTTTCTTGTTCAGCAGGGCGTTGCTTCTGTTTCAACTGCTAGTGCACTTTTAGGCTTGAAGAATGCTGTAGCCAGTTCGGCTGCTCAGTTATCTGTATGTCTTATTTAATGAGCAATAATGGACACAACATGAATGAATTTTAATTGTTAGACTATGTCACAAATATTTGCTTTTTAATAGTGCTAGTCAGTAAATGGTCGAGCCCAATATATAGTGGACCTTTCCTGCTTGTAGGTTTTGTAACAGCATAGTTCACCCTTTTACTTGATCCTTAGAGTGGCTCAAATATATTACATTTATTTATTTTTTTGATAGTACTAGTTAATAAATGATCAAAATCAATATTTAGAAGCAAGGATTGAAATTTTGTATTGCATCGGAGTTTTGACATTTGCTCGGTATGGTATGATATTGTATACCGAGCGGTATATATATATATATATATATATATATATATATATATAAAGTAAAAAATTCTTTTTCGGCGATCTCGCCTCTCTTCTACCCACGCGGGGTGCCTCTCTCTCTCTCTCTCTATATATATATATATATATATATATAAGTAAAAAAAAATTCTGCAACGTTGCCTCTCTTCTCCCCACATGGGGTGACGTTGCCTCTTCTCCCAGCGACGCCGAGATTCTTCTCCCCACGCAGATGAGAGGTCATCGACAGACGAGGAGGGAGAGCGGCGTAGGTACTCCTCTTCTCCCTTTTCTTTCTTCCCCTTCTCCCTCTTCTTTCTTCTTCCTCGATCACCCCTCTTCTTTCTTCTTCCTTGGTCATCGACGGTACCGCTCGGTACGGGCAGTATTATTCGAAATTAAAGACCTTATTTAGAAGGAGGTCCCTGCTTGTGAATTCACCCTTCTATTTGTCCATAAATAGGACCTTGCTTGTACCATAGACATTTTTAGTTAGATGATTTTCACTTGCAGCTGATACTTACCTACCAAATGTAAGTAAGTATACCTCCCAAGGTAGTGCGTATAACTACCAGAATCGTGTCTAAATCTGTTTCTTTACTTGTTATACTTGTTTGGATAGAGCATTGTTATGTTCATTGTAATTCCTTTTTGTGTGTTGTATGTGTTTATATAGTCCGCGTGGACTGATATCTGAATAGAAAGTTCTTAGTGTTTATAATTTATAGAACATAGATGTCTTGGTGGAAGGCTTGTGCAGTAAAACATCCATTTTAAAATAATTTTTATAATATCTATGCTTTTTCTGGTTATTATATTTGTTAAACTTGTTCTAAATGTTTATATTTTTTTAGATTTTTCTTCTTCATGGCCTACTATTAGACCTTTGAAAAATGCATAGACTTTTGGTGATGGTTCTGCATAATGGGTCTTATATTTTATCAGTTAACACAGATCATATCTCAGGACCAAGGTGATGATGCAGCTTCTCCGGAAAGTAACGCTGATGTTGCACCAAAAACCCCACCTTCAAAAAGTGGAGCTATGGTGACTGTGGTATCAACAGCTCCTCCTGGTATAAGTTCTGGGATATCAGTGGGGACCAGTTCATCTGCAACTGCTAATGTTCCTGTGCGTCCATCAGTTGCTGGACCAACAGTTGCAGCTATACTTTCTGTGCCACCAAATGTTCGAGGCGTTATAGAGAACTCATCTGCTGCTGTTTCTTCTCCTCCTAATTCATCCAGCTCACTTAAGGAGGATGATAATATGACCTTCCCTGTGCGTAGATCTTCACCAGCCATCCCTGAAATTGGAATAGCGAAAGGCATTAGCCGAGGGATCTCTAATCAACCATCAATTAGTACTTCGATGACTTTCAGTTCAGCTGGTGGAATCACTGGAAATGTTTCTCTTGGTTCTGTTCCTCCATTATCTGATTTGTCTAAGCGAAATGTGTTAAATGTTGATGAGAGAATTGGGAGTAGTGGGCTTGCACAGCCTCTGTTGTCGTTTCCTCTGGATAACAGAATTCTCTTGCAGTCGTTGCCAAGGACCAATGATGGAGCTGGTTCAAATGATTCTAGTAATGTTGGAGAGGGTTCTACTGCTGGAGGAAGAGTCTTTTCACCTTCAGTTGTCTCTGGGATTCAATGGAGACCTCAAAGTGCAACTTCTTTTCAGAATGCAAGTGAGAATGTATGTTTTTTGGTTAATATCCCATAAAACAGTTATTTAGTATGGTTTTTTATAATTTTTATTAGGTCAATGTTATTTCTCTTGGTCACCATACTAGATCTAATATTTGATGGTTTGTGGGAACTCTTGTGCACTACGCTCCCTTTTAGAAATTTCTTTACATGCTACCACCTGTAAAGCATTATTTGGAATTGTGTTGGACTTCCATTTGTCATGGTTTTGTTTTGCTTGCTTGGGAGCCTGAGGTCCCAGCTTGATGAATTCTCTCTTCAGGGCCAATTTCGTGGGCGTCCTGAGATAGCTCCTGACCAGAGGGAGAAATTTCTGCAACGGCTCCAACAAGTGCAGCAACAAGGGCATAGTAATCTTCTTAGCGGGCCACATCTCTCTGGTGCTAGTCACAAGCAGTTTACCACACAACAGCAGAATTCACTTTTACAACAGGTAATTCTTTCTTTTTCAAATGTTAAAAAATGTAATGCAGTTTTTCCTTCTCATGAAAAGGTCTTTGGTTCCACCATTTGCAAACTTTTCTCCATGCTGTTATTGTTATTATATGCTTTTGTTTTACTAATGAAAGATTATTTTTGAAGTTAAACAAATGTGTAGCAGATTGATGTTTTTTCCCTTTCACTCTAATGTTTTTCAACCATAATGTGGAACTACTTTTGTGGTGCCTGTGCATCTTCAATGTAAATTGTTGCTCATATGGCGCAAGTAAATGGTTGGTTGCACTTCCTAAAAGAATCAATCTTGTCTCTTGTTCGTATTACTATTAGTTAAAGAGTGTGGTTTTTCGTATCGATCGACTATCATTGTAGTTCATTAAAATACTCTTATCACCTTTGTGTTAGTAAATAATAGTGTTCCAAAAAGGTGCTCGGGCGAGGCGAGGCCAAGCACCTCATACAGTTGTCGAGCGATGCACCTTAATGAACACTGCGTAGGCTCTCGCCTGAACCTAGGTGCCCTAGGCACCCGGTTTAAAGTGAGCAATTAAACTAGATGGTCAACTTTGGATCGATTGAATAGTAACTCGGTTGGTTCAATTAAATCAACCACGCATAGTAAATAGTAATATTAACCACCTCGGACCCATAAACCTTAGGTACTTCACCGCCTTGACTCACCTATGGTCCCGTTGCTAACTTCGTGTGAGCCTCTGCTTCTGCAGCGGATGCATAGGTCCAACACTTCCTCTATCGTCAACGAAACCATCCAAATCTCTTGTTGTTGTAGCTTTTGTGTGTAGTTCCCTACGACGCTGTTGCTTTTGTGTGCAACTCCTTCCTCTGCCGAGGGATAGGACTGCAACTTCCTCTGTCATTGATGGACACATTAGAAGCTTCCTTTGCCCCTGTCGTGGTCGTTCGTAGCTTCCTTCGTTGCCACTACTATTGTTGCCATCGTCCGAAGGTTCCTCTATCACTGTTGCTCTCTCCTTTCCCATGGTCTATTGTCGATGATTCTTTTCCCCCTCTTTAATGTTATGACTATTGTTAATTGCGGATTAAATATTGTTAACAGTGGATTGTTAATCCTTAACTGATATTAAAACCAAGGTTTGCAATTTCGAATGGTACCCCCCGTATTGAGCGGTACATACCGGTCCGTTAGTTGACCGACACGTGGATCGCTTGCTATTGGGCGGTATCAACTTGGTTGTGGTGAGGCAAGGCGAGGAAGAGGCATTTGAAGAAGAGGGAGAAACTTTGAGAAATAGTTCCCGGCGTTGCCTCCTCCTCCTTCGTTGTCTTCTTCTTCGCTGTGGCGCCCGTTGCCATCGCTCCCTTGACGCCGTAGCTCTTTGGCGCTCACTGCTATCGTTCCCTTGACACCGAAGAAGATTCTTCTTCTTCCGCTCCTTCGCTGCGGTGCCCACTGCCATCCCTAGATGCCACTGCTCTTCGGCGCCCGCTGCCATTGTTCCCTCGGACATCGAAGAAGATTCTTCTTCTTCTGCTCCTTCGCTGCAGCGCTCGTTGCCATCCCTCGACGTTGCAATTATTTGCCTGGGGTTCGAGTGGGCACTGCTAAGTTATATATATTTATATATATTTAATATCTTTTAAATATAATATATTTAATATCTTTTAAATATAATATATTTAATATCGTTTTAAGCGTACCATCGTTAACTATTTTAATTTTATGTGATTATATATATATATTTATTTAATATTAAAATTAATTTTAATATTTTTAAACATACCGTTCAGAATGCCCATACCTTTCTTTGTTGCTGTTGTTGCTATCGCTATCGTTGTTCTCAATCAACAACCTCCGTTTCCTTAGTCCTCACATTGGTCTCTACTCTTCTCACATCGACTCAGTATATTGTTAACAGTATATTAACAATATACTATTAATAGTATTTTTTTATTTATTAAATTAATAATATATTATTTCAATTTTAATACTGTTAATATTTATTTATTTGAAATTATTGTTAGGGTTTCAAGATAAATGACTTTGATGTAAAGTTTTATTGTTTTGAATTTTGAGACTTTTGTTAATATGACATTGTGACTTTGTACTTTAGATTTTCTTAATTTAATGTCATATTTTATTTAAATAATTATATTTATTAATTATATTATAATTTTTATATTATAATATTTTAGAGCCCCTTACTTCGCTTGGGCGAGTGCCTAGCATCTCAGGCATTTTGGGGCTTTGGCGTCTTTTGGTGCCTAGCATTTTTTAAATCATTGCTGGGGTGGGCACCTAGGCGAGCATTTAGCGTATTGGGTGTTTTGGAGCCTTGACGCCTAGCACTTTTAAAAACACTGGTTTGAAGCTTTGTAGGAGCTATACCACACTCTCTTGGGCCTACTCCATTAATGGCGGGAAGCTTGGAAGGTTAATTTTAGTCAAGAACCAACCAATAGAGATCCAAGGTTTGATTCAGTCTAGGTTGAATGAGTTGCATCATAAGACATTATTACACTTGCATCCCCCCCTGTATACGTAGAGACTGCATTTCCAGATAACTTTCATCCACACTTAACAGAATTAACAAAATGTCATAGACCTGTTTGATTATATTCCTTCAGATATGTGATCCTATTGTTAGCTTTGTCCTTCCAAATTGTCATTAAAAGTGATAGGTATAGTTCTAGCATGGATGTACATATGTGGACTCATTCTTCTATGTTCATGTACCCATCAGACATATATTCAGAGAAATGCATATGTGCATAAGTAGACCTCATTGTGTCGACTAATTTGCTTTGTATCACCATCCTAGCATTAGTATCCAGCATGCATGTCATTATCACTTCAGTTTTTTTGGTATGTCTGTAGCTCTTTTGATCAAGTCCATGTGGGAAGTACTTATGCACAAAATTTGCATATTGTCACTGGTTTTTATTCGGAAATCTATATACACTAGCTTCTACTGAAGAATGCATAGTTGTAACTTGTGATGCATACGAGTACACAAGCATCACTAATGCAATTGAGAAAATCGGATGCTTTTGCTATGGATCTTGCTTTTTATTCACAATGAAGCATTAGGTACATTGAAAAAGCATCAAGAACAATTTGTCAGGCATGTGGAATGTCAAACTTCTTTAATTAAACGCGCTTCAATTAAGTATTTGCCATTTATCAAGAATTTTTGCATGTGTATGTAGTCATTGTTTGTCTAAATGGCATTTGGGTGCATAATATTCTTGTCATCCTACTTTCTTTCGGACTGTTTTATATCAATCTTGCTGCCTTCAAAGTTTGATGTGTATATTTTTCTAATAAAATGCATCCACGGCACAGTTACCAGTTCTCTTGGCATATATCACCTTGGATTTATGACTTCAAAACTCTTTTTGCTAGAAATTATTTATTTCTGAGCATGTACAAGTTGCTTCTGTATCCTAGACATGTACCTTCAGGATAAATAGTGCTTTTGAAAGAAAGGTTTATGTGGGAAAGAAAGGTTTTTGTGGCAATGCTTTTTAATCTTGTTCTTTCTGTAACTTCACTAATGTTTCATGACCTTTATATGTATGCAGTTTAGTCCTCAAAGCACTTCTGTTTCACCCCATGTTGGCCTAGGGCTTGGAGTTCAGGGAGCAGGGCTTGTGTCTGTTAGTTCGGCTGCACAACAGCAACCAACTCCTGTTCTTCAACCGTCCTCCCAACATCCCTTGGTTTCAACTGTAACAAAAGATGGAGGTACCTTAAATTTTTTTTTTCACATTCTGTTTCAAGAAAAATCTTTCTTACCCTATCATCATATAAAAAAACAGATTCTGTACATGACAATCCGGAAGACCAGCAGCAACATAATATATCTGAAGATCTGATTGCAGATCCTGCCTCAAGTCCTAGTGTCAACAAGATGATGAGTGATGATGATTTGAAGACATCATATGTGGTAGGGATTTGTGAGCTCAATTCAAAGTAGTCTTACTTTTGATTTGAGACACTTCTTTGTCTTATCTATGCTTACATGTGTTTCCACACATAGGCGAGACATAAGCTTCTAACCTTTAAATCGAGATTTGTGATTTTGCCTGTTATGGTATGGTATGAGTGGTATGCCTGGTACATATTCTATACTGATGAACAGTTTCTATTTTTTTTTTTTAAATTTTCAACCTTTTTCGGATTTTTTTGGGACAACCTAACCTAGATGCCTGGAGTACACACGATTTGGATGTGCCATGACAAGCATCGAAAGGTGCCTGATTGTCCTTGGACCCACTGACTGCATGTGAAAAGGAAGAAGAGAGTATATTCCTTGCCTCCATTGTCATTGCTGACGACAAGACAAATAGATAGACGTATTGTGGGTGGGGGGAACAACAAAACATACTGCTTATTTTTGATATTTAATTAATGTGTTTTGGAAAATTAATTAGTGATTTATATGTAGTATAAATGTTATGGATTAATATTTTACTGTATTTGCATAATTTTTTATATAAACAATATACAGACAGCATAATTTTTTGATTTCATGTAATTAATTTTTGGAGAAGTTTTGTGTCAGAGGATTAATCTGTAAATACTGATTTTAAGAGATTGATAGAAATACTCCAACACTTCATCTTTGTCATACTCCATCTATCACATTCCATGTTATTTTCAGATAGATCATTTTAGTTTATTATTAGGAGAGTTAGCGAATTAACAAACTCCATCTTGATAAATATATGTGATTGATAGGATAGGAATGGCTATATTACTTGGAGCTAAATCTGAGCTAATAAAACCACAGATTTTGAAAAAAGTGGGAAAAACCAATAATTCATGAGAGCATTATTTGTAAAATGACACTAGTCCATAAAGCATTGGATTCGGTAGCATCAACTGCAATAAAGTCCTGCTGAAAATAATTTAGTTATCTTTCAAATAAATGCCTGATAAATGTTTGATCACTAAATTTTAGTCTGTCATACCTTCCAACTTAATTATTGCCAGCCATCTGTCAATTGTTCAAATTTTGAACGCCACCTATCATCTATATCACCATTCACTGTTTCTGACCAATCATCATCACCATCCATTACCATTTATTGTCAAACTTTGCCTTATTGTTTGCCCATCCTAAATAGCTGAAAGCAGATGCTTAACAGTTAGGGTTGTAATGGAGCCAATATTGAATAGTCTGTCTGGCTCTAGCAAACAAGGGCCCATTTTTGCTTTGGTGCATGCTTAGGCTAAGCTTGACTTCCTGGATTTGAACTTAAGCTTGAATTGAGTTAGGATATCTGAGCCAAACTCTAGCAAACAAGGGTCCATTTGTGCTTTGGTGCATGCTTAGGCTGAGCTTGACTTCCTGGATTTGAACTTAAGCTTGAATTGAGTTAGGATATCTGAGCCAAACTCAGCACTAGAGCTTAAGTTCAGCTTGTGTTTAGGTTAAGTTGCACCATGTTAACCTTTATGTTGCCTGTTTTGGTTGTCCTGCTATGTAAAATCCAGGAGCCGACAGTGTCTTCTTTCTCCATGCCAAAGGGCATCTTGGAGGAGTCCCCTGATACCGTGGTCGGTACTTGGGAAGAAGGCGCAGAGGTAGAGGTATCAGCATCCTAAAGGGTATCAGAGTGAGGATGATGAAGAATGAAAGAGAAAGTAGATCTTCCCTACTTTAGGGCTCCCCTCTTATTAGGGCTCTTGTAATCAACTTGGAGATATAGGCAGAGAATCATACTGCAGAAGGTAAAATAAAATGTTTAATCTTAACAACATCACTTCTATTGTTGATTTCTTTAGTTCAAAATTTTCTTTGAAGAAAAACTCAAGTAACAATTGAAAATTATTGATTGAATAAAATTCCTAATTTTTGGAATATCGTTTGGTGGCCATCAGGGAACAAGCACTGTGGCAGTGTCAGAAGTGAATCAATTATCTAGGGATACTGATCTTCCACCTGGTCAGCCATTGCAACCCGGTCAATCTTCTGCTAGCCTTGGTGTGATTGGTAGAAGAAGTGGGTCAGAACTTGGTGCCATTGGTGACAACATTAGTGGTGTAGCTGGGAATTCTGGTGGAATGCACGATCAGATCTACAATCTACAGATGCTTGAAGCTGCATACTACAAACTTCCACAGCCCAGGGACTCAGAACGTGCAAAGAACTATGTTCCGGTGGGGAACTTATTTCCTTTATCATTCTTTAAGCATTCTGTTAGATCTTTTGCAAAATTTTGTCAGATGTTTCAATTTCATTTAATGGTATTTTCTTAATTTTTCAGAGGCATCCTGCAGTGACTCCATCTAGTTATCCTCAAACTCAGGCACCCATAGTTGATAATCCTGCCTTTTGGGAACGACTTGGTCTGGATCCATTGGGCACTGATGCCTTGTTTTTTGCGTTTTACTACCAACAGGTATCAAGTCATTTTTTGTGGTCTTATGATTTAATTTCTGAAGGAATTTCTAGGATTTGTGCTTGTACTAGACACTACGTATGCTACAGAAGTTGCTAGACATTTTGGACTACTGGTCATTCATATATTTCTGCAGAACACTTATCAGCAGTACTTAGCTGCCAGAGAATTGAAAAGGCAGTCATGGAGATTTCACAAGAAATTTAATACATGGTTTCAACGGCATGAGGAGCCAAAAGTCACTAATGATAACTTTGAGAGAGGAAATTATGTATACTTTGATTTTCATATTGCAAACGATGGTTCTCAGCATGGATGGTATGTTACACTGCATCTATTATTCTTTCTGAGATTATCATATTTTAATGAAATGCATATTTTACTTTTTTTGTGTTTCTTTTAGTGTTTTCATTTGATTCTTCATCCAGACTAATTTATTTTTCCTGTAGTCAATCTAAACTTAGTGTATAAATTCTCTGAATATTTATTCTTCAGTCTTACTCTTTTTTTTTTCCTTTCATGAATACAATTCAAAAACATTGGAACATTGTTATGAGACTTATTTTGCTGGCCTTCTGTTTTAGTAATCATATCTTTGCCACCAACCATATCTTGTTGCAATAACTGAAAACTTGTTTGGTTGCAGGTGCCAGAGGATTAAAACCGATTTCACCTTTGAATATGATTTCCTCGAGGATGAACTTGTGGTATAAAATCGCTGAATCACATCTTATTGATCAACAAATTTCAAGTTTTGGTATGTTATAATATGTGCCTGTTCTGTGTTAAAGTAAAGAACATATTTGTGAATCCCAATGGAATGATTGTATCTTTTCAGTTTATTTTAGAATTAAATCTACAACTTTAATTTCATTCGAGATTCCTTTGCTACTTGTCAGTCACCTTTAGAAAAGATCGAGACTGCTTGGTCGTCTGTGATACAATGATGTGATTATATAAAGCATTGATTTATTTTAGGGACAATAGTTTGGTTTTTATCTTGTTCAGTTGTAAGGAAATCTACATTCTTTTATCTCAAATATTTATACAATTAGTTAAATATTCTTCTTTTTTTTCTGATTACAGTAGGGAATGCCGGAGGAGGAGCCTAATGTTCCGTGGCATTTCATTCTATTCAATTAGAAAATATATATTTTCTTGAAGTGTTTTTAGATATCATTTGTCCGATTTAATTTAAACCCAAGCAAAATAATTGATTATGGTACTTAAGGCTTGCTGTCATAGAACACACATATGTATATAGTTTTGTTTGAATAATGGAAGCAAAGGAGAGGAGAGGTGAGGTGATTGGTGGAATCTTCAGGCTGATGTGCGTGAACTCACTGACATCGCTGATTACATCCGCTTTCGTGGTGTTTGCAAGACATGGCGTGCTGCTATTATGGCTGATCTTGGAACATGACTATACAATCAATAGGATCTTCTTCTACTTATTGGATGACACTGCCACAGTGATGGATGCATTAGTTCTTGTCTAATGTGATGGATGGCTGCATTAGTTCTTGTCTAATGTGATGGATGGCTACTTCTTTACCACGAAACTTCATGGTTCATCCTTATCTTGAATCCTCTCACAGGTGCTTCTCTCTCTCTCTCTCTCTCTCTCTCTCTCTCTCCCCGAGTGATCTAGAGTTATTCAAGGAACATTGAACATTTTTACCCATTGATATTGAAGATTGCAATATCTTCAAACCCGTCAGCATATGTTCAAGATTGTGTTATCGTTATCTTATGCGATTGCATACCATGATATCATCTATTTCAAATTAAGTTTTTATGGTGTAGAAGAAATTGCACAGGTTTTCATGTTTAATTCCTTCCTCAACGGGATTTAGCAACCTGTTATTGTGGTTTGTAGAATTATCATGTGAGCTTGTAGTCCTTAAAAAAAAAAACAAATTGATTGAAGATCTTGCTGACCATGGGCTAGAGAATATTAGCATTTTCATAACCGAGAGGATAGAAATCCTAAAGTTGAACTCTGAAAGGCTTATCGCCGCCATCTTTTGAATGAGGCAAAGAGCTTAGGCAACCACATACCTTTTTTAGGTCATAATTCTCAGCTCCATCTCCTGTCTAACTATCCCGTGGAAAATATGCTATTATTTATATAGATAACTTTTATACCATGAATAGCTACAATCAACATGTATAATATTGTAGGTCAGGAATATATGATTTAGAAGAATTCTATCACATTTGTTGAGAATTCTATCACATTTGTAAAATTGTGTGATTGGAAGATATTTCTTGCAGAACTAATAGTTTCCTTCATTACCACATCATGAATGAGATTTCAAATTTATAGAAAGTATCTAAATCCCATAATGTAAAACACAGCATCCTAACATTAACAGTAATATCGCAAGTGTCCTAATATATTAGGATTACAACTATACATGAAAATCCTAATCAACTATCCTGTTTAAATTATAAATGTAGCTATTTAAGAAAATAACAATATATGGGAATACAACTATATACGATTGAAACTTCCATATTCTACAAATACAATTTTCAGATTTTAAAAATATAACCTTCATATATATACAAAAAATGATATTTACTAAACAAATGGTAGAAGCCAAAATTATTGGACTTCTTTTTCTGGGTGGTAAATGATCCTATATATCTCCTAGAATTAGGTTCTAGGATATAGAGTTTCAACTTTCATTATCATGGATGAAGAACTTTTAAAGGGCAAAGGCAAAAGAAAAGCTGAAATCAAAGAAAAGGAGAAAGAAGAGGAGAGAGCTGATTGGTCGAATTTTGCTGCTAATATATTGGAACTCATCGTCGGTCAACTCACTATCGATATTTTTGATTATATTCGTTTTCGTGGCGTATGCAAGACATGGCATTCTAACAACCTTTGCAAGCATCCTCCCCAACTCCCTTGGTTGCTCTCGAGATATGACGACGACATTAGTCGTCTCACCTTCTGCTCCTTATCAGATAACAAATCACACTCGATTCAACTTCCAATAAATGATAGAGTTATCATTGGCTCATATGATGGATGGCTAATTCTCCATCACAAAACTTCTTTCCTTGTTACTATCCTAAATCCTCTCACAAGTGTGCATATCGATCTGCCAATGCTCCCAAGTGATTTTAGATATCTTGGCCCGCCATCGTTAAAGTTCGCAATGTCTTCAAACCCCTCAGTAAAAGATCAGCAATGCATCATCTGCATTATCTATTCCCCAGGCTATACTCTTTTATCTACTCATGTAGGCGAGGATGATGAATGGACCTTGGTGGAACGCACAAGTTTATATTACGATGTCATTTATTTCAAAGGAAGCTTTTATACTGTAAATGATAAAGGACAAATCTCCATGTTCAATTCCTTATTTGAGGAAGTGGCTTTCATCGATCATCGATTGGAAATAATTGGCCCATTTTGGGAATTTGTGGAGTTATCGGGAGAGCTTTTAATCCTTCAAAACATTATGATTATGGACCCTCATGACAATGGGATAGAGAATTTAAGGATTTATATGACAAAGAAGATAAAGATCCGAAAGTTAAATTTGAAAGATCTACTACCATCATTAGAGGAGGTAAAGAGCATAGGCAACCACATACTTTTCTCGGGCATTAATTCTCGTCCCATCACAGTGCCGGTTACTCAATACCCTCGTGAAAAACATGACACTATCTATACACCTCATATTTATATGATGGGTCATGATGAAAAAAATGTACACTGTATGATTGAAATATATGATTTAAAGAACGATTCTTTGAAGCCAATATCACATAATGAACTTGAAAGGATGTGTACTGACGTTTTACCCATGTGGTTTGTACCATCCTTATTTTAGTATATATTTTTACCATCTTAGACAATAACTAAGTCTTACTATCCCCATACTATAA